>NC_064622.1:147979177-148604177 GCF_023898315.1 Schistocerca nitens
CTCTCTCACCAACTGAAAACGTCTGGTCAATGGTGGCCGAACAACTGGCTCGTCACAATACGCCAGTCACTACTCTCGATGAACTGCGGTATCGTGTTGAAGCTGCATGCGCAACTGTACCTGTACACGCCATCCAAGCTCTGTTTCACTCAATGCCCAGGCGTATCAAGGCCGTTATTACGGCCAGAGGTGGTTGTTCTGGGTACTGATTTCTCAGGATCTATGCACCCAAATTGCGTGAAAATGTAATCACATAATATATTCGTCCAATGAATATCCGTTTATCATCTGCATTTCTTTTTGGTGTAGCAATTTTAATGGCCAGTAGTGTAATAACAATAATAACAATAAAAATAAAATTCAAACAGCATAGATGAGATTCCTGAGAAAAACAAAGGGCTGCACAAGAGAAGATAAGTACAGCAACCCTAATTTTTTCTTGGCCAATTTCAATTGAAAAAATGCGGAATTTCTTGTGGGACATCGTGGAATATTCCCGCTTGAGCCCCTATAGTTTCATGAAGCTCGACTGGTGGCGGCGCTATACTTGGCCGTCAAAACGGTGTCTGTAACGGCGGTGCGTTTCAAGCAGAGAGCGGCCATTCTTTCGTCGGAAATCAGAACATCGGAGAGATTCATAGGCTCTTGCAGCATGTTACGGATACGGCAGTGAACAAAATCAAGGCGAGTATTTTGGGGAAGCATCTGGTATCATCGCAACAAGGTTGCTCAAACCTGTCAGACCTCGCGCGTGCCGGCCAGCCACACACAGCTTCATTCCTGCAATGCTGAAACGCGCAGACGCTCCCATTCGACGTGATAGACGAATCACAATCAAACACAAGCCCCCACACAAGTGTGCGCACCTGAGAAGAGTTCACGAAACGTCACTGGATTGTTCTTTCTAATACGCCCTACAGCCCAGATCTTGCACCTTCCCATTTGCATCTGTTTGGTGCAATGAAAAATGCACTCCACGGGAAGCAGTACGTGCATGATGCAGAGACGTTGGTTCCGAAGTCGACCAGTAGAGTAGTATCACGCGAGAAGTGGACAGTGTTAAAATCTTGGGACTACAGCTTGATAATAAATTCAACTGGGAAAAGCACACCATAGAACTGCTGAAGCGTCTTAACAAATTTCCGTTATCAATGCGAATTGTGTCAGACATAGGGGATATAAAAATGAAAAAGCTGGCATACTATGCTTACTTTCATTCCATAATGTTATATGGGATTATGTTTTGGGGTAATTCATCAAGCCAAGCTAAAGGTTTCCGGGCACAAAAATGTGCAGTAAGAGTTATATGTGGTGTGAACTCAAGAACATCCTGCAGAAGCCTGTTTAGGGAACTAGGGATACTAACTACTGCTTCCCAATATATTTATTCCTTAATGAAATTTGTCATTAAAAATATATCACTTTTTCAAACCAACAGCTCAATTCATGGAATCAATACTAGAAATAAGAATAATCTTCACAAGGATTTAAAGTCACTTAGTCTTGTACAAAAAGGTGTGCATTATTCATGAACACACATTTTCAATAACTTGCCAGCAGCCATAAAAATCTTAATAACCAATGAAATTCAGTTTAAGAAAAGCCTCAAGGATTTATTGTGGCCACCTCCTTCTACTCCACTGATGAATTTCTCAATAAAACCAACTGATTTGTGTATATAAAAGTACAGTATAACTTCTGCACAATTTTAATGCAGTAATGTGTTAATTGTAAATAAGTATTATAGTAGTTGTATAACACGTTTATTACCTTATAAATAAATTTTAAAAAATTTTATTTTAAATTCAATGCATTAGTATTTGTAACTGATTCTTTCATATAGTGTTCATTAAAAAATGACGATCATTCCACTTGGGACCTGTGGAATGGTACATTAGCTTATTTGTTTGAGTTATTAATATTTGCCATGTATTATTGTTTTTCTGACATGTTCTACGTCCTGGAGGACTTCCTCACTACGGATCAATTGGAATGAAAGTAAATCTAATCTACAGGCGCTCTCAATAAGGTTGTGTAAGGCCGTAGCTTGAACCGAGGTTATGTTGAAAAAAAGGGTTTCATAGCCAAAAGAGTGGGGAATAATATGGTGTATTCGAATTCTGAATAAAACCAACCTGCTTTCAGAAAAGAAATGTTGCATTTCTTATTGAGCACCCCTAGTATAAGAACAGAATTAAATATTTTCTACATGAGTAAAAAATTTCAAAACCATTACGAAAACTAGCGTCAGCACCTCATCAGAATTTCAGGTCGTAGAATTTCCCAGACGAGTTTGATTGCAAGCGGAATGGGAAAAGAGATACCGGAAGACCTCGGAAAAGACTGGAATGATTTCGTTCGCAAATTCGGAACAAGTAATAGCCTAATTTTCGAAAGGAAGATGATTATGATAATGATGATGATGATGATGTATATCTCTGTTCATGACACAAATTATGTGGATGCTCGGAAAACCGTGGCATCCGGTGACTGACTGGGGTCTCGCAGCAATGAAACGCCGCCAGGCGAGCATATTGCAAAATGCGAAAGCAGACGCAGGGGTATCACTGAGACAGTGGGAGAGGACCGTGGGGGAGATCCGCCTGGCCGTGACTCATTTCCCTCATCTGTCAGGCAGAGTGGGAGGCGGGAGGGAGAGAGGGAGTGGTGTCCCGGAGCAAAGTTCGGCGCCGACAGCCGTCTATATAGCGCGCGGGCGGCGCAGCCAGCTGCAATGCACTCCGCGCTCCCCACGACCACACGACCGCAGAAGCCGCCACCGCAAGCGCCATGAAGACTCTGCTGGCTGTCCTGATGTTGGCCGTCGCCTGCCAGGTGAGCTATCCGCTACACGTCTACAGCGACTCCTAGAGTGTCAATAATACTGTGCAATATTATTGACGATTCATAAATAAAACATAAGGTTCTACATCTACATACGTACTCCGCAAGCCACCATATGCTGCGTGACGGAAGGTACTCTGTACCAATAATTGCAAGTAGAACGAAGAAAAAGGACTGTCTATATGTCTCCGTACGAGCCCTAATTTCTCTGATCTTCTTGAAATGTACGCTGGTGGCAGTAGAATCGTTCTGCAGTCAGTCTCAACTGCCGGGTCTCTAAATTTTCTCAGTAGTGTTCCTCCAAAAGAACCCCATCTGTGTTCCCGAAGCGTCTCCGTAATACTTGCGTGTTGTTCGAAGCTACTGATTTGAAATTTAGCAGCCCGCCTCTGAATTGCTTCGATGTCTTACTTTAATCCGACCTAGTGCGGACCCCAAACATTCTAACAGTACTCAAGAATAGGTCACACTAGTGTCCTGTAAGTCAGATGAACCAAACTTTCCTAAGGTTCTCCCAATAAATCGAAGTCGGCCATTCACCTTCCCTACTACAATACTTGCATCTCATTAAATTTCATATTGCTTTGCAACGTTACGCTTAGATATTTAATAGACATGACTGTGTCAGGCTGTACACTACTGCCGGCCGCTGTGGCTGAGCGGTTCTAGGCGCTTCAGTCCGGAACCGCGCTACTGCTACGGTCGCAAGTTTGAATCCTGCCTCGGGCATGGATGTGCGTGATGTCCTTATGTTAGTTAGGCTTAAGTAGTTCTAAATCTAGGGGCTGATGACCTCAGATGTTAAATCCCATAGTGCTTAGAGTCATTTGAACCATCTGTACACTACTAATGCTGTAGTCGAACATTATGGGTTTGTTGTTCCTGTTCATCCTCGTTAACTTACATTTTTCTACAATTATAGCTAACTGCCACTCATCACACCAACTACCAATTTTGTTTATATTATCTTGTATCCTCCTAGCGTCACTCAACGACGACACCATCTCATACGCCACAGCTTCATCAGCAAACAACCTCACACTGCTGCTTACGCTGTCCACCAGGTCATTTATGTGTATAGAAAATATCAGAGGCCCTAGCACAGTTCCTGGGGTAATCCTGACAGTACTCTTGTCACTGACGAACACTCGCCGACCAGTACAACTTACTGAGTTCTGTTACTTAAGAAGTCTTCGAGCGATCTTTGAATCACATTCCTGGGAACCCATTCCGTATGCTTGTAACTTCATTAATAGTCGGCAGTGTTGCACCGTAACAAACGCTTTACGGAAATCTATGAATATGGCGTCCGCCTGTTGCATTTCATCCATGGTTCGGTGGATCTCATGTAAGGCAAGGGCAATCTGAGTTTCACACGAGCGACGCTTTCTAAAATTGTGCTGATTTTTGAACAGAAGCTTTCCCCCTCAAGGAAATTTACTATATTTCAACTCAGAATATGTTCAAGGATTCTGCAAGAAACCGATTAGTCTGTAATTTTGCGGCTCCATTCTTTTGCACAGTATATCGACGGATCTACTGAAATTAGATTTTTTGTTGCGCAGACTGGTTGTGCCGTATAGTCTCTGGCTAATTTTGAATATCTTCGTCGGCTCAGTTCCGTACATCAAACTGCTTACTTTGCGCGATTTTTTGTGTTGAGTAAACTTAATTGTGCAAATAGCGTCACGCTCTGTGGAACGCGCGTTCAATTTAGAATTACTGGAAGTCTATATGAGTTTGCTAGCCTTATAGTGTTTAAAATCAAATGAGTACCATAGCGTCAGAAAAAACCGAACAATACTATTAGTTGTCGAAATATGGAAAAATATATCTGGAAACGGTGATGCTAAAATTAGTAAAGATGCTACTTTCATTGAGAGTAATTATAAGAAGTACAACAAAAAGCAGAAATGGTACTGGCGAGCTAGTGGAGCCAACACGTAGCTACTTTTGATGTCTAGAACTTCTTGCAAGACCCAGAAATCCCTTCTTATTCAAATATAACTACAGTGTCAGCACTAAATATGTAAATCCACCTTTCCTTATCTTTAAGTAACGTTTCAAACTTTCTGTAATAACTGTACACTTTTCCATGGCGGTTAAACTTGACTGCGGTAATATTGCACTTACGAAATTCAGGTCTTCAAAAATTTCTTGCCACCAAATAATGTAAGGTAAGCGAGAGTTACTGAGAACAGGAATAGTGTCACGCAAATGAGCGTGCTTTTTCTTAATTATTACTGTAGCCATTTGGAAATGTACATCAAATGAATGAGTATCCATTGTCAGAATGTTCTGTCAGTGATTTGGTGCGCTTATCCTCAAGTCCCTTTTCGTGACCGGAGCCGCTACTTCTCAGTCAAGCAGCTGCCAATTGGCCTCACAAAGTCTGAGTGAAACCGCTTGCCAACAGCGCTCGGCAAACCGGTAGGGTCACCAATCCAAGTACTAGCCTAGACCGACAGGGCTTAACTTCGGTGATGTGATAGAAAGCGGTGTACCTTTTTAAATATTAATTAACAAAGCTTTCTTGGTAGGAGCGGAATTTAAGCAGTTTATTATCACAAGGAGATTTAAAATAGTTACACAAAACAATGGCAAGCCAGGCTACTTCTGTTGAAGGCTACACTACACGTCGAAGTGGCACAATTACTTTAATCTGTTTTTCACATGGTCACCAAGGTTGCGTAACCAACGATCGAGACGTTCTACCAGTCGTCCCCTCTCTTAGTGATAGAACAGCTGTGTGAACGTCCCCAGCATTGGAAAATATGTGACTGCTCCGAATAAGCTCGGAAATTGTCGCCTGTGCCGATGGCCTTCCTTCCCGATCAGAATCAGCCAAGTCTGTGCTGCTTTAGTCAGTTTGTTGGCAGCATTTCAATACGGGATTTCATGGCGAGCCTGTGTACAGTGCAGACGTTTTACCGCAAGACTCGTACTCACCCGCGTACTCCGACTTTGGCTCTTGACAAAATATCGATATATCGGCATTTTACCATAATTTCGATACGTATCGGCGATAATGTTCTGCTCGATATGTCGATGTCGGTACGGCAAACCCGAGTGCCGATATTTTTATTTTATATTATACTTTTTCTCAATTTTCGGAAATGTTTGTTCTTTTGAAATTGTAGAAGAACATGATTTTACTTTCACTGTGTGAAAGAGTCTTACTGGTTTTTGAGCTTTCACCATGTCAAGTAATCTTTGACGGTGTTCTGATGTGAAAGAATAGCACACCAGTTGCGTTAAAAATCAATTTTTAATGCAACTAGTGTGGTATTTCTTCATATCGGCATTCTTCAAAAAAGGTGCTGAAAATGACGAACAAAAATCTAAATAACATGACTGGTTTTTGCGGATAATGGAGACTTGTGAGGGGAAACGCTGACGTAATCGGCATTCGGCGCTATCAATAGAAACTGCAACGTTTGACCCCACAAGTACTAGTTCGCTGGCGTTTACGGAAATGAAGAAACAGCAACGTGAACCGTTCCGGAAAAATCCGATATATGACAGAACCGAACGACGGACCATCGGACACCTTTTATTGTGCTACTTACATGCAATTACCGTTGTTAAAAAAGTGGTTTTAGCCAAGCGTGAACGTGCATCGTTTTCCTTTCAATTCTTGCTCTAGGGAGGATAAGAAGGCTGCTAGCTTGTTGATGTACAGAACATCTAAAAAAATCAATACTTCACTTAAATATACACCTCTGGCAGTATATTCACGACGTACAGCCGACATTTTTATAGGCCGTACGTCGATGTTTTTCAATCGAAATATCGATACCTCTTTTCGATAGTGACGTTTTTTAAATATCGATATATCGGATGCCCAATATTTTTAAAAATATCAACTGTCCAACTTTGGATCCAGAGCGAGTGAAGATGCACCACGTTGCTACCCACTAACGTATTCCCTTAACAGAAGTTTTCGGAGGCGGCCCTCAACTTGGCGGATGTTGGCCAAGTGTCTACACAGACGGCCGATAGCGGGTAAACTCTGACCTCGAGATAACCGATACCAGGATGGCCTCCCGCCGGCTCAAGATCAAGGCGCGACCCTCACCGCTGTTATGTCACGAGCGAAAGCAGACCCACTGCTGCTGCGATATGGTTGGCTTCTCGCATTCCTAACGACGTATGCTCTTACGACTGCGACGCTTACGGCCATTCCTCGGCGCTTCACCCCCACGAAAAAGAAATTTGCAGTTGGTTGTAACTTCATCACTGCCATAAATCTGAAATCCACTCATTGTAGATCAAGATGAAATTTAGTTATTTTTTTCTCACTCTCCGCGTTTACGCTTAGGAAACCTGTCTCCGATTTATCATCTTTTCCTCGGACTGCTCACTGATCTCACATTTTTATGAAGGAAGGCTTACTTTGAGACTTGGTCTCCTTCGTACGCAGAACTTGTTCCTTCTATTCAGTTTTGTCCTATGTAGCGATGTCTGTAGCGTTTTTCTTCTGCCCTTAAGCAATTGTTGCCGATTTGATTTCCTCTGCTGTAACCCTTGACAGATCTGAATAACTTCATTCTTGTTGTTTCCTACTGCCTAAGATATTTCATGCTTCGAACCCAAAATTCTTCCGCCTACAACAAGAGGAAATGTCTTACTTTATAAAATATCATTTGCATCTCTTTCGTCACTTTCCTTTTGAGGGTTTTTACAAACATCCCCTTCATTCTTTGACAGGCATATTATGTTTTATATTTTTATCCTGTTAATGCATAACTCTGTGGCAAAGCTTGTGTGTGTCCAACTACCAACCGAAACGTCCGGAATTCGATGCCCCGTTGGCCCTGGAATTTTTTCTGCGACTTACCACTTCTTTCATCTCCTGCAATAAGTTGTAAAAACTGTAAATACTCTGGTAACTGCTCGGTCGAGTAAGTTCAAGATCCAGAGGATGCAAACGCACGCCACCACAAATACATAAAGTAATACAGTCTCACCTTATTTACAGTTTTTATTTAACAGTGTAGTTACAATAAAAAAGAATTACTTCCAATATTAAGATGATAGCTTCCAAAACTGAAAAACGGAATCCACTGCTATCGGAGTTACTGTAAGGTTCCTTGAGTTCAGTCGTCAATGATGTAAAGAAAAAGTTAATTAGAAAATGAAAATAGGATATTTTCGGGATTTATGTATAACACATCTACCTGTGCCCCAATCAGTATGAACATTAACTGGAAAATCAACACTACTTTCTCCAAGCAACTGTCAAACTCAAATATTTTACTTCTGCATACATATTCACCATACGGCGCATGGCCGAGGGTAGTTTTTACTACTACTAGTCATCCCCCATCCTGCCCACCTTGCAAATGGAACGAGCTTAGAACGACTGTCTATAAGCGTCCGTGCGAACCCCGATTTTTCTTATCTTGTCTTCGCTGTATGTTTGTGGTAGTAGCATGGTTCTGCAGTCTGTCGCAAATCACCGTTGTCTAAACTTTCTCGAAAGTATTTCATGAAAAAAAACGCCTTCCTCCATCCGTATTTTGAGTTCACATTGCGTTTTCCTAACGTTTGCTGATTGAACCTAGCGGTAACAATTCTAGAAGCGCGCCTCTAACTTGCTTGGAAGTCTTCCTTTAATTCGACCTGCTAAGGATCCCAGACACTTGAGCAATTCAAGAATGGATCGCACAAGTGTTCTGTATGCGGTCCCCTTTATAGATGAGCTACACTTTCCTCCAACAAAATCGAAGTGGACCACTTGCGTTCCCTACAAACGATCTTACGTGCTCGTTCCGTTTCACGTTGCTTTTCAGAACCATATGCCTAGATATTTCACCGACGTCACCGTGTGAAACAGCACACCACCTGTACTGTATTCGAACGTTATAAGAGTGTTTCTCGTACTCATGTACATTAATTTACATTTTTCACATTTATAGCAGGCTGCCACTCATTTCATCAAATACTAATTATGTCCAATTCCTCTTGTATCTTCTTGCAATAAATTTAGACGACACTGTCCCGAACGCTACAGAGCCTTCAGCAAACAGTTGCCCTATCCATCAGATCGTGTATGTCCGTAGTAACGTCAGAAAGTAAGTTACACATTTCGTCCCGCGCTAAGACCATGACGCAACGAGAGTGCCGCAATATCGGAAGGTAGTAAAGGTTCCGTGTTTTCTGCAGACCCAGTTCTGCTGCAGGATGGATAACACGTGTTCCACAGTGTGCGATTGAAATAACTCATCAACTGGGAACGTACTCCAAAGCTGAAGTGTGCGGGACAATTCAAGTCTTGAGGGCAAAATTGTAAATTCTGGCAGTATATGGACCAAATGCTGTGTCGCGTCCAGTCGCAGTGAAATTGTGGCAGCAGTTTCACCAAGGCCGAAAAGACGTAGCTAATACTGATCCGCGATAAAATCCAGATTTTGCAGCATGCGAGTTCCATCTCTGCGACAAACTGAAAGAAAATCTAAGCGGTAAGACATTTTCGAACGATGAGTAATTCATACAGCGGGTCCCGAATAGCTCCGTCACCATGGAGTGGACGTCTACCGTAGAGCAACTGAACGACTGGTAGAACGTTCCGATCTTTGTTTACGGGGACTTGATGACTATGTTGGAAATAGTTCATCTGTGTCACTTTTACGTGTAACGCAGCATTCAATAAAAGTTACTTGACCTACCATAATAATGAGCAACTTATTTTATTTAAGTCCCGCCGTATACTGAAACAATCCATGCTACCAACCATAAGCTGCTTATAGTGAGAAATGTTTTATTGACGAATACTTTCGGGAGGGAGTATCATTTTCAAATTGATGTAAAAATACGCCGAACGTTGTGGCCGGGCGGTTCTAGGCGCATCAGTCCGGAACTGCGCTGCTGCTACGGTAGCAGGTTCGAAACCTGCCTCGGGCACGGAGGTTAGTTGGGTTTAAGTGGTTCTAAGTCTAGGGGAGTGATGACCTCAGATGTTAAGACCCATAGTGCTTAGAGCCATTTGAACCATTTTCTAAAAATATGTACAGCAAAAATCTACTGGTAGACAAGATTAGCATGTAAAACATCTGTACAGTTCTCTTGGTCAAGAAAATCCTCATTGAAACCCGATGCTTTCTGGATATTTGATGAGTTTCAACTTCTCACTCTGCTATGTGAGTACATCAAGTTGTGCTTGGCTTGGCAAGATCTGAAACATTTTTTGTAAAATATGGTCCACATTTGTAACATAATTGAAGAAATTCATATTGAGTCAATCAAATGTTCAGAAAAATCATATTTTCAAGGAATTTTCTTCAAACCAACTATTAACTTGGGTATGACGTTTTTCTTGTTATCCTACCCTAGCAAGAAGTGCCTGTTAATACGCATTTTACGTCGACTTGCGAAAGCATTATTCGCTAAAACCAGCGTATGGCGTGACATGAACTTCTTCAACTCTTTCAGTACTTCAGTATTTCAACGGGATTTTCCTGTATCCACCCAGTGAGGTTGGGTCGATGATATACCTCGCCACTGGTATCTAGGAATTTTACGACGGTGATTATAAGTTGCAAACCTGCGTTAAGCCGTTTATATTAGAGGCATAAAAAACAAATATTGTGTTCTGCTTAGCAGGTCCTTCACAATAAAATATACTGATCAATCACGGACCCCAGAAAGGACTTTCTTTGTTTCTTTCGCTTACGCCATAGTCCCGCAACGATCGCAGGGTCGGCATGGTTACAACGGATTTGGCAATGTTAGTGTTAGGGATGTCCGCCCCAGTAGCTGAGTGGTCAGCGTGTCGGGTTGCCGACCTCTGGGCCCGGGTTCGATTCCCGGCTGGGTCGGAGATTTTCTCCGCTCAGGGACTGGGTGTTGTGTTGTGTTCATCATCATTTCATCTCCATCCGGCGTGCAGGTCGCCCAATGTGGCGCCGACTGTAATAAGACCTGCGATATGGCGGCCGGACCTGCCCCGCGAGGGGCCTCCCGGCCAATGACGCCAAACGCTCATCATCATCATCATCAGTGTTAGGGATGGCCGGATGCCCCTCCTGTCGCTACCCCGTACCCCCCCCCCCCCCAGTACCGAATCAGTGCACCCCAACTGTCTGCGTCTAGTGGAAATCGTGAAATAGTGCGGACGTGTTTCAAATGTCTGCAACGCGTGTAACCGAGGCGGAACGTGGGGACCAGCCCGGTATTCACCTAGCGGGATGTGGAAAACCTCCTAAAAACCACATCCAGGCTGGCTGGCACACTGGCCCTCGTCGTTAATCCGCCGGGCGGATTCGACCCAGAAAGGACTCTAGCTATTATATTAATGTTCAGGCCTCCCATCCGAATACTGCACTGATGCAGCTCTCCAGGCTAGTCTATGCTATGAAAGCCTCTTCATCTCTGCATAACTACTGAAACCTACATTCACGTAATCCTGCTTATTATTTTCAAGACTTGGTCCCCCTCTACATTTCGTACCCCTAAAATTCCTTCCAGTTCCAAATGACGATTCTTCGATGTCTTAGAATGTGTTCTATCACGTGAATATGCAGATTGAATGACAGTTTGTACCAAGGCCAGGTTTTGAACCCAGGTCTCCGGCTCACTAGGCAGATGTGCTAACTACTACGCCACCCTGTCATGGTAGCTTTGCACACTTGGACGGACTACCCTATCACGCATCCCTCCTCAATTCAAATTTCCATTCACGCCGGTGCCCACTTGGTATTGCAGAGGCTTTCCAATTCTATTGGAGTAGGACCTCAACATCAAATGAAATGGGGTATCCTGCTTGAAACCTAGCCATAGATGCTTTAATCAAATAAAACTATATAGTTCCAGAGACCTTTCCAAGTCTCAAACATGCCACTGTGCTGGGGTGGCGTAGTAGTTAGCACATCTGCCTGGAGAGCGGGGTATCTGGGTTCGAATCCTGCCCTTGGTACAAATATTAATTCTGCACTTCCGTCTGCATATATACATCGTAGATGTTTCAGACTTGAAAAGTTCCCTGGAACCATAGAGTTTTATTTGATTGTGTACTATCAACCGATCCGTGCTGTTAGTCAAGTTGAGCCAAAAATTTCTTATTCCTCAGTCCGATTCAGCACCTGCTCCTTAATTATTCGATCTACCCGTCTAATTTTCAACATTCTTCTGTAGCACAACATCTCAAAAGGTTCTATTCTCTTCTTGTCTGAGCTTCTTGTTGATCACGTTTCACTTCCCTACAAGGCTAAACTCTATACAAAGACCTTGCTAGCACTTAAATTTATACCTGATGTTAGAAAATTCCTCTTTTGCAGAAACAGTTTTCTTTCTATTATCAGTCTGCATTTTCTATCCTTTCTACTTCGGTCATCATCACTTATTTTGCTGCCTAAAAAGCAAAACTGATCTACTGTTCTAGTGTATCATTTCCTTATGTAATTTTATCAGCATCGCCTGATGTAATTTGACTAAATTGCATTGCCCTTTTTTTACTTTTGTCGATATTTGTCTTATAAACTCTTTTCAAGACACTGTCTTCCAAGTTATTAGCCGTCTTTGACAGAATTACAATGTCATCAGCAAAAGTCATTGTTTTTATTTCCCCTCCCTGAACTGTAATTCCCTTTCCTAATTCATCCTTGGTTTTCAGTGCTTGCTCAATGTATGGATTGAATTACACAGGGGATAGACTACAATCATATCACTCCCTTCTCAACTTCTGCTTCCCTTTCATTTCCGTCGACTGTTATAACAGCAGAGTGGCTTCTATACAAGTCGTAGATAATATTTCGTTCACTATATTTTACTCTTGCTACCTTCAGAATGTAAAAAAATGCATTTCAGTCAGTATGGTCAAAAGCTTTCTCTAAATCAACAATAGTTAGAAACGTTGGTTTGCTTTTATTCGGTGTATCTTCTAAGATAAGTCGTAAGTTAAGTATGGTCTCCCGAGTTCATACATACAGCCACAATAATTGTTGTTTTGAGTTAATCCACCAAGTCGCATTGCGCAGCAACATAAGGGTTCTTTCCGTTCTTTGACGGCTCAAATCACCTGTCCACAGGCGCGACCAGAGGCTGGCCAGGGGAACATCGTAGAGACGGTGCAGCAACTGAACCACACGATCGTCAACGCCGCCCATGAGCTCCGCGAGGCACTGGGCCTGCCGACGCAAGACGAGGCCCTCAACCTGCTCACCGAGCAGGCTAATGCCTTCAAGACCAAGATCACCGAGGTCACCTCCACACTCAAGCAGGAGGTGAGTGACGCTCGCCGTCATGGTACACTAAGGCAGGGAGATGTCCACAGAAAACTAGCGTTGTTCTCCAGTGTGACCCAAGACAGGAGATGACTCAAGTTTCGCATTGTGCTTTGTGTGACATCGTGATGAACAGAGTCTCCCACATAAAGTGGACTTCCTAGATGCTTCGTGTACTGAAACCCCAAAGCTAGTTTATTGCACCACTTGTTGTTCGACAAGTATGTAGTGACCTTCCAATAGTACCAGCCACTTGAATGATTACTACTTCCCAGATAATTGAAGGCAAAAAAATCAAATTTATAGTGTTGGAATAAAAGTGTAGGAAGAAAAACTGTGTATCACTTAATTAATGTATCACTTAATTTAACCGCACCTTGCAATGTCCTCAATACATTGTAAGTATCTACCACGGGCAGGGCAGTGCTCTGTGTGGTTGTGAATGCGTTACGTCGGAGCTAAGTGAATTCGAATTTGGGCAAATTGTTGGTGCTCGCATGCTGGGTGCTCACGTGACCCAGGCAGCGGAAGTGTTTGGTGTTCCGCGAGGCATCATATCAAAGACTTGTACAGCATACAGGGAAAGCAAAAAAACATCATCTGCTAAGTCACAACGGGGACGATGGTGTATGTTGAGTGATTGTGACGACCGGTCGTCGGAGAGGATTGTGACGAAGGGAAAGCAAAAAAACATCATCTGCTAAGTCACAACGGGGACGATGGTGTATGTTGAGTGATTGTGACGACCGGTCGTCGGAGAGGATTGTGACGAAAAATTAGAAGATGTCAGCTGCAAAAATTCACTGCAGAACTGAATGTCCCATTCGCGCACCCTGTCGTCACCAAAACAACACGAAGGGAGCTCCATAAACATGGATTTTCAGGGCGAGCTGGAATTACAAAACTACTCATCAGTGATGCAAATATTCGTAACAGGAAAATCTGGTACCGAAGCAATAAAACGTGAACTATGGGGCAAAAGAAGGCATTTGGTCGAATGCATCTCGTTTCACACTATTTACAACTTCTGGCTGAGTTTAAGGGCCAAGAATGAAATATGGCACGAGTTTGGTGATGATTTGGGCTGCCATATCCATGTGTTCCTTGGTTACTCTGTAACGTCTATTATTACCAAGGATTATGGGACCGTTTTGACTGATCAAGTCCATCCCACGGTACAGTGTTTGTCCCCCAAAGATAACGCTGTGTTTCAAGAAGATAGGGCCCTGTTCACACAGCTCGCATCGTCCAGGAGTGGTTTCGTGAGCACCAGGATCTCCCCTGGCCACCACAGACAGCAGATCTCAATATTTGTGAGACTTTGCGGTGAACTTTGAAGAGAAGAGTGTGTGATCGTTATCCACCTCCATCACAGTTACCTGACCTTCTCACTATTTTGCTGGAAGAGTAGTACAAGACTCACTTAAAAACTATAAAAGACGTATTTATTCGTTCCGAGACGACTGGAAGCTGGTTTGAATGTCAACGGTTTTCCGACACCGTGTTTGGGAGAGTAATGCGTTTTTGTGTTTGCATAATTTTGCCCACAACTCCGTATGAATAGCCCTGTAGACAGCGGACGAAAGAGAGAGCTGGCCTTTAATTGCACCTCATACTATTTGTCAGCAGCTCACAGCATCTGATGTCCTCATAACTGCTCACAATAAAACCAGCTATAAGAGGACAAGCAATGCAGCACATGTGACTGCCTGTGCTCCAGGGTCTCGTAAGGTTGGGCAGGTATTGAGTAACAAACGTTGGCGGATGATGTTACTGTAACTGCCCTGTTGAAGGGTTTATGAAGAGATGGATTACTGGCTGCCTTATTGGCAGGTATAGTACGCAAGGCAGGCGTAAAACTGCATTATTTTCACTCTTCTATGTTAAATAATACTATATTGTAGACCACCTCTGTTCACAAACGAAACATTGAAAAATTTCAAACGAATAGTTCTACGTTTGTTTAGACTGTGTACAAACAACTACGAAAACATTACTGGCACTTATTGGCAAGTAAAGTACGCAAGGAAGGCGTTAAATTGCATTATTTTCACCCTTCTGTGTCTAATAATACTATATTGTAGACCACCTCTATTCACAATCGGAACATTGAAAAAATTGCAAACGAATATTTCAACGTTTGTTTAGACAGTGCACAAACAACGACGAAAACATTACTGGAACATCAGTTTCGTTTGAATTACTGTTGTCTGTAAAGTGTTCAGTCATCCATTATGAAAAACATTATGGCCCCATACTAAATCCAGATATCCTCTGACAACATTACATTATGTGGTAAAGTCTGCTTAAACTTTTTTGACTGGTCTCACATTAAGGGTTTGTGTGTCCGTCAAACTCTATGCAGTTCCATTTAGAAGGCTTTTGTCTTTTGCAGGCCGAGAAGCACCAGGGCACCGTGTCGGAGCAGCTGAACACCTTCGCGCGTAACCTGAACAACACCATCCACGACGCCGCCACGTCCCTCAACCTGCAAGAACAGCTCCACTCTCTCGAGTCGGCACTCAACAACGTTGGACACCAGGTGAGTTTTCGGCCTCTTTGCAAGTATTTCTACGCAAGAATGTGACCCACCGGTCACACCAATCGCCATCCTGATCTAGGTGTTCTGTCGTTATCTTGGAGAGCTTCAGGAAAATCCCTAGAGGATCTGTTATGCCCTACGAAAGATCAAAAGACACAGTGCATGACGTTAGGGTACACTCCACAGAGATACTGTGGTCCATTTGAGCTAATTAAATGTCTATAGCTTTACCATAATTCTAGCGTCCTCCGGCTACTACACACTCTGACTCTCCTCTAGGATCCATATCCACCACTTACGGCAATACTGATGCCAAACTACCCACCGTGTTCCATACACTACTTTCGAAAATTCCTGTTAGTCGTCTTGAGGCAACCATACTATTCGCGATTGGTGGTAATGGTTTGAGTGGACTATCCCCAGATAGGTCAGTTTCTGTCTCGCCATGGGAAGTGTATGTAATGAACGTGTTGAGTTAAATATGGGTAACGAGTATAATAAACCCATGGTCCAAAAAGGCTCATTTCACATCTATAACAGAAAAATGTATTGGTCGCCACGGAGCTAGTGGGGGTAGTATGGAGTTTTAAGGATGGGAAATGGAGGTAGAGCTACTCCTTGTCATTCTTTGTCATGTTCTATTGACAGTTGGTAGGCCACTTCAATAAATATCTGTCTGTTGATACAATACTTTCGATCAGTTAAATAACCCACTCCTGCAATCTGGGATACACACATTTCATTCCTTTCAGAATTCTGAAGTATTTCTAGAAATTATTGTCTGTGGTTCTACAAAAACACAGATTTAGCATTGCCATTTGCGAAGGCAAATACTGTGAATTTAGTAGAAAATTCCATTTTTCTATATAAGAAATGAAAAAGTTTCATCAAATCTCAATGTCAAGAAAACGTCCTCTCCAGAAGTTGGCACCTACTCGATCTCACCTGGATGCAACACAGCGCAGCGTACTGTCATAAAGACACACATTCGGCAGTCCTGTTGACACGGCTGCATACTATGGTATCAATCTGGAAAGGAGAATTCTGTCTTGGTTCCAGTCGTACGGTGCTAAGGTTAATTTGAAGATAATTCTGGGTGGTTTCTAACAGTTATCTAGTAGAATTTTTAAGCTGGAATGCGTTTTACACCAAGAAAAACTCAAAAAGTGTAGCTTACGAAACACGTTACTTAACCTTCAATCGTGTCAGTCGATAATGAGAAAACAAGGCATGCAAATAATGCAGGAAATCCATTAACGTGATCAGATCATAATCTTTTGGGGAAAATGCGAATGGATGGGCTATCAGGCACATGAGAGACCACATAAAAAATTGTAATTTTTTTAATGTCGGTGGAGCATTTGTCCGCAAAAGGTGTAGGTTCTAGGTTCGAATTCCGGTCAGGGCCATAGTTTTGATCTGTCTGGAAGTTTCACAGCTGAACAAGTTTTTTAAGTTTATATTCTGTATCTCTACTTTGAGTTTTGTTCGATTGTACTTTTTTACCTATGTTTGTTGATATCCAAGAGATTTTTTTTTAGATTTCAGTGTCAGCCTAATATTATTGGTATGTGAACAAAAATATATTCTGGGGTTCTTTTCTAGCTTTATTTCCCAACTGGTTAATACGACGGATTTAATCATAATCAGTTTCTTCTAGATCGGCACCACAGCCTGGATAAACTTGAAGACAGACATTATTCGACCAGACTGAGTTTTAAAATGTTTTACTGTGCCCTACTAGTTTCCAACATGGCACATTGTCTCACGCATCTGTAGCAACAGATGCGGATACGTCGTCCTCGTTGCTACCGATGAGCTTAAACAATGGGTCATGTCGGAAACTAGTAGTGCGGAATAAAGCATTTTATTTACAGTCCGATGGAATACTGTCTTTCCTCGGATGTAATTTAGACCATTGACAGAAATAACGGCGGTGACCAGAATCATACGAATAACATAGGAAGTTGTACTTTGCGTACCATAATCAAATATGAAACTTCCTGGCAGATTAAAGCTGTGTGCAGGACCGAGACTCGAATTCGGGACCTTTGCCTTTCGCGGGAAAGTGCTCTACCCACTGAGCTACACAAACACGACTCACAGCCCGTCCTCACAGCTTTAATTCCACCAGTACCTCGTCTCCTACCTTCCAAACTTCACAGACGCTCTCCTGCAAACCTTGCAGAACTAGCACTCCTGGAAGAAAGGATACTGCGGAGACATGGCTTAGCCACAGCTTGGGGGATGTTTCTAGAATCAAATATGTTTACTTGGTAGGTATCAGCGTCACCTACCTGCACAGAGCTGTAGAGTGGACGTCTGTCACCTCTTCGAGATACGATACGTTTAGTATATTCCTTGTTATACGAAGGTGTAGTGAAAAATATTGTCTCCGAATTTTTATGTGAAAATTATTAAAGTATTTTAAATAACAGGAAACGTTATTAACATTTTACATGTTTATTCTAAATATTTATTTCTACACATAATCACTCTGGCGACGAACACGTTTCTCCCAACTAGAGACCAGTTTCTTGATACCACCACTGTAGACTATCTGACTTTGTTGACAGAGCCACAACTTCACCTCTGCTTCCACCGCTTTCGTCGTTATCAAAGTGAAGCGCTCTAAAATGTTCTTTGAGTTTTGGAAACAGATGAAAATTGAATGGGGCCAAGTCTGGGCTGTAATGAGGACGATCGACGACAGTGGACCCAAGGCGTCGGATTGTTGTAGATGCAGCACCGCTCGTGTGCCGTCTGAAGGAGAGAATGCTCCATATGTGGACGAACTTTTCGAATGCGAAACTCGAGTACAGCACACTGTTTTTCATGCACTGACATAGTTACGTTACACACCGCCATGTTACACGTAGAGATCGGAGACGGGGCGAGTATGAGCCCAATGTTGTGGGTTGCATACTTCACAAATCAAGGTGCAGCTGTTACACCAGTGCCAACGGGCTTCGTTCGTTCCCGCCGTAGTTTCGCAAGTACGAGTCTGAGAACCGTAGCGCTGCGGCCGCTTAATACTCGTCGAGGCGTTCTCTCTTACTGAAGCATGCTGGAGTGTAAGGCTAGTCGAGAATTATTGTAGGTACGGAAGATCAGAACACGAGCTTGCTGCTGTTAAGCAAGACTGAAAAAGTGGAATAACCGACCGTCAAGATCAGATACCTATGACAAAGTTGTGTTATATGACACTGTGGAGGGTGTAAGACGAAAATTAATTCATGCAAAGTACACAACTGCAAATTACGCTTCACCCTCATTTCAAGTTTTCTCATACTGTCGCTACAGACTCGGTGAGGCCTCGAAAGTGTGTATATGTCAACCTAATTGTTAGATATTCTCTGAATAGACATTAAATATTAAAGTAAATCTACATCAGTCTTCGAAGAAATTTCATCTTTATAGATGCAGCTATAAACAGAACAATACTCACTGCTAACCGATCAGTCATTGTATAAGTATAATCACCGTGACCAACGGCTGCTTAGGTCAGTTAGACAGGTCGGCCTTTTTATGATATTTCAGGTTGCACTTGAGAATGGCTATAAAGCAGAAATCATAACTGGTGAAATAAATGACTAGTAATTTACAGTTTAATGGTGCAAATGTCTTTCTAAACGGTTACGTATGTAATGTGAATGCCGCGAGTGTACTCGCTCTCCTTTCTGAGTGAGTCGAGTCCTCTTGTATCTGACAGCAGGATCAGGAGACTAGTGGGTTGCAGCGGACACTCAAGAGTCGAATCTACGGGTACACGGGGACGGCGAGTTCGGAGATGACGTCAGAGAACTCGTTGGCAAGTTTTGAGTGAATATACGGACCTCGATTCTGATCTCCTGTTACACGGTGCAGCTCGGTGCTCTCTAGGACAGAGGTCTGCAAATACGTAGACATCAAGAATTAAGATGTACTTTATTTGAAAACTAAAAGATTTTTCACATAAGAAATTCGAACGCATTATTTTTCAGCACGCTTTCATACAGGGTGAGACAAATAAAAGAGGCCCAGAGAAAAGGGTTCCAGGGTACAAAGAAACACAGCACAGGAAACGAAATACAGTACGAACCTGACTATAGCAGATGCTGAAAGTGACCACCATTCAACTTTTGGCACTTTTGGGCCCTGGTCAGCATGTTGCTCAAGGCGGCAGGATGCTGGACTGCTGGAATTACTGCAATCTCATCCGAAATGTTTTGCTGGAGTTCTTGAAGTTTATGAGGGTTCTTGCGGTACACCTTAGATTTGGGGGCTCCCGACACAAAGTAACCGCACACTGACATGTAAGGTGAACTGAGTGGCCAGCTAGGGCCGCGCTAAGCTAACAAAAAAGTGGTTCAAATGGCTCTGAGCACTATGGGACTTAACTTCTGAGGTCATCAGTCCCCTAAAACTTAGAACTACTTAAACCTAACCAACCTAAGGTCATCACGCTCATTAAAACCTGCGACCGTAGCGGTCGCGCGGTTCCAGACTGTAGCGCCTAGAACCGCTGGGCCACCCCGGCCGGCGGTAAGCTAACCTCTGCTAACCTGTCAGGCGTGAAGATGGTGTAAATTTGCTCCAAGGTTCGGTCGGCTATATGGGCAGCTGCTCCATCCTGTTGGAAATCACTGTAGGTCTTTTCCTCCTCCGTTACTGCTTGCACAAACGCTTTCAACCAGTTGGCAATGGAACGCACCGAAGTCAGCGTCTGATGATAGAAAATGGGACCAATAATGCAGCGTGCACACGCTTCACACCAAACCCCAAGCTGCTGATCACGCAATGGTGTTTCATGGAATTTATGCGGATTCCCTGCTACGCGGAACCTGTGATTCTGTGACTTGATATGACCACTCAGGTGAAACCAGATTTCATCAAACATAAAGAACAGAGCCATACCCAAGCCATTCATTGCTGTCTCAGTGAACAGCCACTCACGAAACTGAAGGTCCTGAGGAGCATCTACTGGTTTTAATTCATGAACAACAGACACTCAGCAGGGTTGCATGTGCAGATCCAGGTGGAGTATTCGCCCGCATGTTGTCGTTGCGGTCTTCAGTCCCGAGACTGGTTTGATGCGGCTCTCAATGCTATTTGGTTATTTGGTAACCGTGATAGCGTTACGGAGATGTTTAATAAACTCAAGTGGCAGACTCTGCAAGAGAGGCGCTCTGCATCGCGGTGTAGCTTGCTCGCCAGATTTCGAGAGGGTGCGTTTCTGGATGAGGTATCGAATTTGTTGCTTCCCCCTACTTATACCTCCCGAGGAGATCACGAATGTAAAATTAGAGAGATTAGAGCGCGCACGGAGGCTTTCAGACAGTCGTTCTTCCCGCGAACCATACGCGACTGGAACAGGAAAGGGAGGTAATGACAGTGGCACGTAAAGTGCCCTCCGCCACACACCGTTGGGTGGCTTGTGGAGTATAAATGTAGATGTAGATGTAGATGTACTCGATCCTGTGCAAGCTTCTTCACCTCCCAGTACTTACTGCAACCTACATCCTTCTGAATCTGTTTAGTGTATTCATCTCTTGGTCTCCCTCTATGTATTTTACCCTCCAAGCTGCCCTCCAATACTAACTTGGTGATCCCTTGATGCCTCGGAATATGTCCTACCAAGCGATCCCTTCTTCTAGTCAAGTTGTGCCACAAATTTCTCTTCTCCCCAATTCTGTTCTATACCTCCACATTAGTTATAATACCTCCACACTAGTTATGTGAGCTACCCATCTAATCTTCAGCATTCTTCTGTAGCACCACATTTCGAAAGCTTCTATTCTCTTCTTGTCTAAACTATTTATCGCCCTCGTTTCACTTCCATACATGGCTACACTCCATACAAATACTTTCAGAAACGAGTTCCTGACACTTAGATCTATACTCGATGCTAACAAATTTCACTTCAGAAACGCTTTCCTTGCCATTGCCAGTCTACGTTTTATATTCTCTCTACTTTGACCATCATCAGTTATTTTGCTCCCCAAATATCAAAACTTATTTACTACTTTAAGTATCTCATTTCCTAATCTAATTCCCTCAGCATCACCCGATTTAATTCGACTACATTCCATTATCCTCGTTTTGCTTTTGTTGATGTTCATCTTATATCCTCCTTTCAAGACACTGCCCTCTCCGTTCAGCTGCTCTTCCAGGTCCTTTGCTGTCTCTGACAGAATTATTATGTCATCGGCGAACCTTAAAGTTTTTATTTCTTCTCCATGGATTTTAATTCCTATTCCTAATTTTTCTTTTGTTTCCTTTACTTCTTGCTCAATATACAGATTGAATAACATCGGGGATAGGCTACAACCCTGTCTCACTCCCTTCCCAACCACTGATTTCCTTTCATGCCCCTCAACTCTTATAACTGCCATTTGGTTTCTGTACAAATTGTAAAGAAAGCAAACTGTGTGAGTGTGAAATCTTATGGGACTTAACTGCTAATGTCATCAGTCCCTATGCTTACACACTATTTAACCTAAATTATCCTAAGGACAAACACACACACCCATGCCCGAGGGAGGACTCGAACCTCCGCCGGGATCAGCCGCACAGTCCATGAGTGTAGCGCCCCAGACCGCTCGGCTAATCCCGCGCGGCAAGAAACCAAATGGCAGTTATGATCACCTTGATATGCCGGTCTCTTGCGACAGGCGTCGGGTTGATTAGTAGGTTCTGAAGCAGTTTCTGGTGTGCTGCAGCCACATTTTCTGGTGTTCGGCATGTCTGACGCCATGGCACTCATTTGACACCATCAAATGTCTCAGCAAACAACTGACCACACCGTTTCCACGACTTTGTTGTCATGCAACTTTCCACAACGAAGACCCGCTGCTCCAATGTGAGTACCTTACTACTCCACTCACACTGACACAGTCCGCACTACGCTCACTACGCTCTGAAATGGTGTGAATCATATGGTGGGCGTACAAGTGTTGTGAGCGTGGCGGGATGTGGTTATACGTCCAAGTGTATCCTCTAATTCAGGCCACTTTTATTTGCAAAAACTGACATAATGTCTGAAGGGATATCGCAATCACTGGTTATACAATGTTACTTATAATCCGTTTTGATTACAAAAATGTTTTAACCTTGACAACTACAGATCTTAACTGAATATTTTTAGAGATAAAAGCAAATTTGAAAAATCTACTTAATAAAGTATGTGCATATGTAATGTAACAAATGTACCAGACACCACCTTTCCTTAAGAGTTATATAATTCATATAAATGACGTGCATTCTGCCAACCAGTTTAATGTGACGCAGCATGTGAAGGTTGCAGTGTGTGAACGGGTTACTCCTGTAACCGAAATTGCAGGTACGTTCTGGTACACTTGATGTTGATCGGATAGGACGAAACAGGTTTGCATTTGTGAAATAGTAAATTAGGATCACTGTCATTTCAGATCTGAAGATGGTTCTAGAGGAACCGAAACCAGCCATGTGAATAAACATTTTTACAGTCAAGACGGATTATAACTATCTCGTATTTGCACCACCCCGTATATATTTCTTGGGAGATGAAACGTCCTGAAACTCGACGGATCAGGTAGACTGATAATTGCCCCCTGGTGACACGCCTCTCGTGTGCTTGCAGTGGCAGGACATCGCGGGCAAGACGCAGGCCGCGGCGCAGGACGTGTGGGCGCCGGTGCAGTCGGCGCTGCAGGAGGCCGCCGAGAAGACGAAGCAGGCAGCGGCCACCCTGCAGAACTCCATCCAGTCGGCCGTGCAGAAGCCTGCCAACTGAGCCACGCTGCCTTCTGTCCCCTCTACCACCTTCCTCTCTGCCTGTCTTAGCCAATAAATTACATGTACAGTTTATCGTAAAATACAACTTTTTCCTCTCTATTTACTTACTCGTTTTATTGCAACGGACCCTTGCCTCACTGACACGTGGCACACCAGACAAAAAATTATTCACCACCAGGAGACGTTGCGGCGGCGCGGTTCCTTCCGTCCCTTTACGACGTACCTGCACCTACCTGTGGACATTGTCTCAGCATATCATCAGTAGGGAAGCCGAGCGAAACCTACTGTACTTCGACGTGAACCAGGTTGCAATTAAAGTCATTAATCTACGTTCCGGGAGAAAGTTTTCGCACGAAATGAAAGGTTGGAAATTTTGTCCTTAATTAATGTATTCTGAAACTTAGGTGAACAAGTACCACTGCCAAGCCCTTGCTAGTCTTAACACAGTCACTCACAATCTCTTTCACTCACGTTAGCAAGTTTATGGTGTTGCATTTCCCGAAAACGTAATAGCTACAAAAATACGGATGGTTTTTGATTGAGAATGCTCGACAAATATTAAGTCTGTCGCCACCGACCTGCTCAATACGCTTCGAGGAATTTATGTCTTTTCTCGTCACAAAATTCACTTAAAAATTCCGAAATTTCTACACACCCATCGGAATAATTATGCCGTCACTTTACAACACTTTTGACGTATGAAACACTGCTAGATCCGGCAACTTATCATTTCCATCGGAACTACTACTACACACGTCCGAAATGTTTCATGGCTAGGCTCCGACTCCTCTCTAAAATACTGTAAGTCATCTCTACCAGCAGAGGAAGGCGCGCGAAGAACATTGCTTTACCATTGGTCAGTTTACTCAACAGCCAATAGCAAACAACATTCTCCTGCGTCAGTCCGCGCTTTTCATCAATAACCATTCGCAAAATAGTAAACCTAACGACTGCACTTTTTTACCGACGTAATTATCTAATATGAAGTTTTGTTTATGCATAAAGTTATTTACTATTGTTATTTATACCTGAATTAACTTTCCCTTTACCATAAACTTGCTTTATAAGTCTATTCTACAAAAATCCCCTTTGTCCACATCCATACTTCTTCGAAATGTTCCAACACTAAATCTCACTACGTAACTCGTTAAACAATTATGTTCATATTAACCTTAAACCACATTCACGCATCATTCATACTGCTAAAACACATTAATAACATTTTACATACACAAAAAGACATAATAACACTTTATGAAAATACTAGAACAGTTTATGAAAAACCTTCTATTATTTTAGTGCACTCTAGTTGGCACAATCGAAACTAAATCACAGTCCCCTATCCAATACTGTCCTCTATCGGCTGATACATAAACTACGTGCGCGTCCAGTCTCGCGTCACCATCTGTCACTATCCAGCTCTGAGACACATCTCCCACTTAACCGCCTCCAAGGCAGGATAGGTATACGGCGCTACGTCTCGACGTCACGCTAATACCTTGAAACACCGTATGATCTGCCCGCTGTGTTTTAATTTCTAGTAGCATGGACTGAGCTACGGTAAACTAGTGATATTGATCTGCGTTTCTGGTTAAAAAATTGGCAAAAATGGTCTTCAATACACACTGAGGTGACAAAAGTCATTGGTATACCTCCCAATATCGTTTTGGGCCTCCTTTTGACCGGCGTAGTGCAGTAACTCGACGTGACATGGACTCAACAAGTCCGCTGCAGAAATACTGAGCCACGCTGTCTCTATAGCCGTCCATAATTGCGAATGTATCGCCGGTGCAGGTTTTGTGCACGAATTGACATCTAGATTATGTCCCATAAATGTTCAATAGGTCTCATTTCGAACGATCTGGGTACCCAAACCATCCGCTACAACTGTCTAGAATGTTCTTCAAAGCAATTGCGAACAGTTATGACCTGGTGACATGGCTCATTGTCGTCCATAAAAATTCCATCGTTGTTTGGGAACGTGAACTCCAAGAGTGGCTGCAAATGGTCTCCAACATAACCAAGTCCAGTCAATTATCGGTTCAGTTGGACCAAAGGACCCAGTCCATTCCATATAAACACAGCCCACGGCCAGTTTGCACAGTGCCTTGTTGACAACATGGATCCATGGCTTCGTAGGGTCTGCGCCGCAATCGAACCCTATCATCAAATGGTTCAAATGGCTCTGAGCACTATGGGACTGGACTTCTGAGGTCATCAGTCCCTTAGAACTTAGAACTTCTTAAACCTAATTAACCTAAGGACATCACACACATCCATGCCCGAGGCAGGATTCGAACCTGCGACCGCAGCGGTCGCGCGGTTACAGACCGAAGCGCCTAGAACCGCTCGGCCACTCCGGCTGGCGAACCCTACCATCAGCTATTACCAACTGAAATGAGGACTCATCTGACAAGGCCTCGGTTTTCCAGTCGTTTGGCGTCCAATCGATATGGTCGCGAGCCTAGGAGAGGCGCTGCAGTCGATGTGTTGTTAACACATGCATTCGCAGTGTTGCCTGTCTGTTAGCACCGATAACTCTATGCAAACGCGGCTTCTCTCTGTCGTTAGGTGAAAGCCCTCGGCCACTGCGTTGCCTGTGGTGACAGGCAATGTCTGAAATTTGGTATCCTCGGCACACTCTTGACACTGTAGATCGTGGAATACTCAATTCTCAGACGATTTCCATTCGTCTAGCTCCAGCTAACATTCCGCGTTCAAAGCCTGTTATTTCCCGTCGTGCGGCCATAATCACGTCGGCACTTTTTCATATGAATCACCTGAGCATAAATGACAGCTCCGCTAAAGCACTGGCCTTTTATATCTTGTGTAGACTATCCCATGACTTTTGACGCCTCAGTGTATTTAACTACCAATCCCTATTGCTATTTTTTATCACATCCATTGATGATGGTGTCGCAACTCGTAAACGTAATGACCACACTGTGGTTAATTAAAGTAGGAGCAATTTTTGCCTGAAAGTAAGTTAAACAATTTCTTAACCCTGACATAACGGAAACAAGTCTCACATTACGGCTTCATGGAGACGAACCCAATGTTTAGCAGTACCTCATATAATTTTCATAATCTTTTGGCAGGTGCATCCGAATATGCCCTGAGAAGCTTGAAGTAAAATAGATATTTTAAACTATTGGATGTATTATAGTTACTTTAACACGAAGGAAGTTACATTGGGTACCAAACAATGCCTTTAAATGCTACTGTCCCTTATGAAATGCAAACTTGACAAAGTGGTCAGCATGGGGGCTGGAGGTGGGGCAGGTGCAAATGCCTCTATGGAACAAAGGAGAAGGATCTTATAAGCTTGTGCATGATCCAACATGATGCAACAGAGATAATCATTGTGGGGGGCAAATAACAAGAGAGAAAGTTGATATGACTAATTAACATAAATTTGCAATGCTAATAAACTTAAAATTTCGTTAACGGATTTCCACTGGACAAGAGCAGCGCGAGAGAAAAATTTGTGAATTATAGACAAGAGAACAAACGCTCTCTTCAGTTTAAAACTGGGCGTTGTAAAGAATTTACACTACTGGCCATTACATTTGCTACACCAAGAAGAAATGCACATGGTAAACGGGTATTCATTGGACAAATATATTTTACTATAACTGACATGTGATTACATTTTTACGCAATTTGGGTGCATAGATCCTGAGAAATCAGTACCCAGAACAACCACCTCTGGCCGTAATAAAGGCCTTGATACGCCTGGGCACTGAGTCAAACAGAGCTTGGATGGCGTGTACAGGTACAGCTGCCCATGCAGCTTCAACACGATACCACAGTTCATCAAGATTAGTGACTGGCGTATTGTGACGAGCCGGTTGCTCGGCCACCATTGACCAGACGTTTTCAAATGGTGAGAGATCTGGAGAATGTGCACGCCACGGCAGCAGTCGAACATTTTCTGTATCCAGAAAGGCCTGTACAGGAGCTGCAACATGCGGTCGTGCATTATCCTGCTGAAATGTAGGGTTTCGCGGGGGTCGAATGAAGGATAGAGCTACGGGTCGTAACACATCTGAAATGTAAGGTCCACTCTTCAAAGCGCCGTCAATGTGAACAATAGGTGACCGAGACGTGTAACCAATGGCACCCCATACCATAACGCCAGGTGATACGCCAGTATGACAATGACGAATACACGCTTCCAACGTGCGTTCACCGCGATCTCGGCAAACACGGATGCGACCATCATAATGCTGTAAACAGAACCTGGATTCATCCGAAAAAATGATGTTTTGCCATTCGTGCAGCCAGGTTCGTCGTTGAGTGCACCATCGCAGGCGCTCCTGTCTCTGATGCAGCGTCAAGGGTAACTGCAGCCACGGTCTCCGAGCTGATAGTCCATGCTGCTGCAAACGTCGTCGAACTGTTCGTGCAGATGGTTGTTGTCTTGCAAACGTCCCCAACTGTTGACTCAGGTATCGAGACGTGGCTGCCCGATCCGTTACAGCCATGCGGATAAGATGCCTGTCGTCTCGACTGCTAGTGATACGAGGCCGTTGGGATCCAGCACGGCGTTCCGTATTACCCTCCTGAAGCCACCGATTCCATATTCTGCTAACAGTCATTGGATCTAGACCAACGCGAGCAGCAATGTCGCGTTACGATAAACTGCAATCGCGACAGGCTACAATCCGACCTCTATCAAAGTCGGAAACGTGATGGTACACGTTTCTCCTCAGTAGACGAGGCATCACAACAACGTTTCACCAGGCAACGCCGGTCAACTGCTGTTTGTGTATGAGAAATCGGTTGGAAACTTTCCCGATGTCAGCACGTTGTAGGTGTCGCCACCGGCGCCAACCTTGTGTGAATGCTCTGAAAAGATAATCACAGCATCTTCTTCCTGTCGGTTAAATTTCGCGTCTGTAGCACGTCATCTTCGTGGTGTAGCAATTTTAATGGCGAGTAGTGTAGCTTACGGCACACGTGGCAATGAGTTCAGCAGTTTGGAACAAGTTTGATACAAAAAACAGGGACTACTAACCAGTTCTGCTCTCGAATTAACTAACAGTGCGCCAGCGTCGAAGTGCCGTCGCACAGCGTGTCTCCATCGGCCGACAGCATTTCCAACGCGTCCAGCCTGTCAAACGTGCCATCTTCATCCGTCCCCGTTCGCAGCCCTGCACCTACACTTTTCGGCGCACCTTCCGGCCTGTCACATCTCTAGCTTCTAGGAGCAACACAGTGGCCAATCGGCTCGCAACAAAATCCCTTCCTATGGATTCCTTGTTCGCCCGTTTTAACGGACAGTCTAACTCGAAAGATCTCGAAACGTCTACCACGAACTTCCAGCAACCAATGGAAACTAACGCCCATGAATTCGGTGGGTAAAATCGCTCCAACTACGTGCCCCAAATCAAGCACACCAAGACAGGGACGGCTGTTTTCCTCTGTCACCATCTCTCTCCTTGTACTGATGTTGTCCTGCGTAGTCCAACGGTTCAGCCCAACGTTACCAAGCTTGGAGAGATCTGAGAATTCTCCTTAGCCCACGGTCTAACTAAGAGAATGGATTTTATGCAAAACAGGGAGTGTTCATGCTATAGAGGCTACTGATTATAAAGGGAAAGTCAGGATTTAAAAAAAAAATATCTCGCAGATCTCTTCTTATGGGCACTGGTCCGAGTAGAAAATGTAAAAATAGCGTATGAAAATGATAGAGAACAGTATCTAGTTGTTACGTTAAACACAAATGAAAGGTGGTCTCAAATAAACAGACGTCTTCCAACCTTCTCTAACCTTGATCATGGCCTCAATTTGGCAAGGTAGTCTCTCCACAACTTTTATCAAGTATGCCACATCCAGCTGAAGCCACTCATCGCTGGTTACATCCCCTAGACCGAGAAAACTGCAGGGATGCAAAATGGTTCAAATGGCTCCGAGCACTATGAGACTTAACAGCTGAGGTCATCAGTCCCCTAGAACTTAGAACTACTTAAACCTAACTAACCTAAGGACATCACACACCTCCCTGCCCTAGGCTGGATTCGAACCTGCGACCGTAGCGGTCGCGCGATTCCAGACTGAAGCGCCTAGAACCGCTCGGCCACAACAATCGGTGAAGGGATGCAGACTGGTACATTTCACTCGCTGTTACAAATAGCGCCAGACATTTTCTATGGGATTAAGACTGGGTGGTTTGGCGGATCAGTCTATTTACGATGCGGAGGCTGAGTTTTTGTCAACCAAGGAGCGTATAGGGGTTTGACAAAAATATGGAAAGGCCGCGGAAATGCCGTCTGGTTCACGTCTGCTGTGCAGCGAGCTACGTTAATTTAAGTATTAACTGTATTTTTCTTACTTGTCACTTCTTCTTCCGTGTGTTTTTGTTTTTAGGAAGCTTTAATTGTCGAGTGCTAGTAATAGTGTTCCATAGATTTCGTGGTTGTTTTGAATACAGTCAGAGTGAGTCCCTTTAGTCAGCCATAGTGCCAGTAGTGCTAGTGTTTGTTTTGAATACAGTCCAGAGACAGGTAGTGCTATTTTCATTGTTTTCTACAAGAAGTGTCTAGCAACCACAGTTTAGTCAACTATCAGCCGCCTTTAGTGAATTAGCAGTCTAGTTAAAAGTTGATTAACTCTCTACAGTAAATTGATTTCTTAGGATGGACAGGATGTGTGATTGCTGTGTACGGACGCAGGAGGAGCTGGCCACTGTTCGCGAACAGCTGAACGTGTTGATGGCCGCGGTCAGCCGTCTTCAGGCTGCTGCCTCGGAGTGTAGCGGCAGTGGGGAGTCTGGTGCGTCGCATGGTACACCCCAGGTGTTACATGCTTCACCCACTGTCCCTGCTGTCGAGACATCTTCGCGGGTACCGGGCGCGGTTGGGCTACCCTCTCCCCGAGGGGAGTGGCGAGTTCAGCTGCGTTCACGGCGCACGAGGCGGAGGGTCAATGTGGAGGCTGGCCGTGTGGCATCGCCCGCTCTGCCTGTGAGTGGACCGCTCCTTCAGTAAGGTCCGAGCAGGCACACGGGGGGAGGGGTTTATTAGTTATTGGGAGCTCCAACGTTAGGATGGAGCCCCTTAGGGAGCCCCTTAGGGAGATAGCGGAAAGGTCGGGGAAGAAGGCCAGTTCTCACTCTGTCTGCTTGCCGGGGGGTCTCATCCGAGATGAGGAGGAGGCCCTGCCGGCGGCAATAGAGAGCACTGGGTGCACCCGACTGCAAATTGTTGCTCATGTCGGCACCAATGACTCCTGCCGTCTGGGTTCAGAGGTCATCCTCAGTTCGTACAGGCGGTTGGCGGAGTTGGTAAAGGCGGAAAGCCTCGCGGGGTGGAATCTGAGCTAACTATTAGTAGTATCGTTCCCAGAACCGATCGCGGTCCTCTGGTTTGGAGCTGAGTAGAAGGCTTAAACCAGAGGCTCAGACGATTCTGCGGAGATCTGGGGTGCAGATTTCTCGACCTCCGCTATCGGGTGGAGAAATGTAGGGTCCCCCTGAATAGGTCAGGCGTGCACTACACGCAGGAAGCGGCTACAAGGGTAGCGGAGTACGTGTGGAGTGCACATGTGGATTTTTTAGGTTAGATAATTCCCTCCCTAGGCCCGACAAGACGCCTCCTGAGACGTGGCAAGGTAGGAGTAGGCAAAACGCAACACGGAATAACAATATTAATGTGTTAATAGTAAACTGCAGGAGCGTCTATAGAAAGGTCCCAGAACTGCTCTCATTAATAAACGATCACAATGCCCACATAGTACTAGGGACAGAAAGTTGGCTGAAACCAGACGTAAACAGTAATGAAATCCTAAACTCAGATTGGAATGTATACCGCAGAGACAGGCTGGACAGTGAAGGGGGAGGCGTGTTTATAGCGATAAGAAGTGCAATAGTATCGAAGGAAATTGACGGAGATCCGAAATGTGAAATAATTTGGGTGAAGGTCACGGTTAAAGCAGGCTCAGACATGGTAACTGGATGTCTCTATAGGCCCCCTGGCTCAGCAGCTGTTGAGGCTCAGCACCGGAAGGATAATTTGAAAAATATTTCGAGTAGATTTCCCCACCATGTTATAGTTCTGGGTGGAGATTTTAATTTGCCGGATATAGACTGGAAGACTCAAACGTTCATAACGGGTGGCAAGGACACAGAATCCAGTGAATTTTTTTTAAGTGCTTTATCTTAAAACTACCTTGAGCAGTTAAACAGAGAACCGACTCGTGGCGATAACATATTAGAACATCTGGTGACAAACAGACCCGAACTATTTGAAACAGTTAACGCAGAACAGAGAATCATCGATCATAAAGCGGTTACTGAATCGATGATTTCAGCCGTAAATAGAAATATTAAAAAAGGTAGGAAGATTTTTCTGTTTAGCAAAAGTTACAAAAAGCAGATTACAGAGTACCTGACGGCTTAACACAAAAGTTTTGTCTAAAGTACAGATAGTGTTGAGGATCAGTGGACAAAGTTCAAAACCATCGTAAAATATGCGTTAGATGAGTATGTGCCAAGCAAGATCGTAAGAGATGGAAAAGAGCCGCCGTGGTACAACGACCGAGTTAGAAAACTGCTGCGGAAGCAAAGGGAACTTCACAGCAAACATAAACATAGCCAAAGCCATGCAGACAAACAAAAATTACGCGAAGCGAAATGTAGTGTGAGGAGGGCTATGCGAGAGGCGTTCAATGAATTCGAAAGGAAAGTTCTATGTACTGACTTGGCAGAAAATCCTAAGAAATTTTGGTCTTATGTCAAAGCGGTAGGTGGTTCAAAACAAAATGTCCAGACACTCTGGGACCAAAATGGTACTGAAACAGAGAATGACAGACTAAAGGCCGAAATACTAAATGTCTTTTTCCAAAGCTGTTTCACAGAGGAAGACTGCACTGTAGTTCCTTCTCTAGATTGTTGCACAGATGACAAAATGGTAGATATCGAAATAGACGACTGAAGGATAGAGAAACAATTAAAATCGCTCAAAAGAGGAAAGGCCGCTGGACCTGATGGGATACCAGTTCGATTTTACACAGAGTACGCCAAGGAACTTGCCCCCCTTCTTGCAGCGGTGTACCGTAGGTCTCTAGAAGAGCGTAGCGTTCCAAAGAATTGGAAAAGGGCACAGGTCATACCCGTTTTCAAGAAGGGACGTCGAACGGATGTGCAGAACTATAGACCTATATCTCTACGTCGATCAGTTGTAGAATTTTGGAACACGTATTATGTTCGAGTATAATGACTTTTCTGGAGACTAGAAATCTACTCTGTAGGAATCAGCATGGGTTTCAAAAAAGACGATCGTGTGAAACCCAGCTCGCGCTATTCGTCCACGAGACTCAAAGGGCCATAGACACGGGTTCACAGGTAGATGCCGTGTTTCTTAACTTCCGCAAGGCGTTCGATACAGTTCCCCACAGTCGTTTAATGAACAAAGTAAGAGCATATGGACTATCAGACCAATTGTGTGATTGGATTGAAGAGTTCCTAGATAACAGAACGCAGCATGTCGTTCTCAATGGAGAGAAGTATTCCGAAGTAAGAGTGATTTCAGGTGTGCCGCAGGGGAGTGTCGTAGGACCGTTGCTATTCACAATAAAGATAAATGACCTTGTGAATGACATCGGAAGTTCACTGAGGCTTTTTGCGGATGATGCTGTGGTATATCGAGAGGTTGTAACAATGGAAAATTGTACTGAAATGCAGGAGGATCTGCAGCGAATTGACGCATAGTGCAGGGAATGGCAATTGAGTCTCAATGTAGACAAGTGTAATGTGCTGCGAATACATAGAAATATAGATCCCTTATCATTTAGCTACTATATAGCAGGTCAACAACCGGAAGCAGTTAATTCCATAAATTATCTGGGAGTAGGCATTAGGAGTGATTTAAAATGGAATGATCATATAAAGTTGATCGTCGGTAAAGCAGATGCCAGACTGAGATTCATTGGAAGAATCCTAAGGAAATGCAATTCGAAAACAAAGGAAGTAGGTTACAGTACGCTTGTTCGCCCACTGCTTGAATACTGCTCAGCAGTGTGGGATCCGTACCAGATAGGGTTGATAGAAGAGAGAGAAGATCCAACGGAGAGCAGCGCGCTTTGTTACAGGATCATTTAGTAATCGCGAAAGCGTTACGGAGATGATAGATAAACTCCAATGGAAGACTCTGCAGGAGAGACGCTCAGTAGCTCGGTACGGGCTTTTGTTGAAGTTTCGAGAACATACCTTCACCGAAGAGTCAAGCAGTATATTGCTCCCTCCTACGTATATCTCGCGAAGAGACCATGAGGATAAAATCAGAGAGATTAGAGCCCACACAGAGGCATACCGACAATCCTTCTTTCCACGAACAATACGAGACTGGAATAGCTACCGATAGAGGTACTCAAGGTACCCTCCGCCACGCACCGTCAGGTGGCTTGCGGAGTATGGATGTAGATGTAGATGTAGATGTAGAACACAAACGCGGATGCTAGCCAAACTTGCAGGTTGCCCTGTTGCATCTGACCGTAAACAGCACTTGCTCAGTGTCCTCAATACGTTTCAATTGTCAGTCGTGGTCATGACGGTGTTCTGTGTGGTTGTAGAGTGCATTGTATCGGTACTTAGTGAACTCGAATGTGGTAAATTTGTTGATCTTCGTATAGTGCGTTCTTCCGTATTCGATATAGCCGAAGTGTTTGGTGTTTCGAAAGGCAAGTAATAATGCAAACAGAAAATGCGGAAAAACATCGTGCGCTAAATCAGAACGCGGACGAAAAGATTGTTGAGTGATCGTGACGGGCAGTCATTGCAGAGGATTGAGACGAAAAATAAGAGGACGACAGCTGCAAACGTCACTGCAGAACTGAACCCCGCCGTCGTGAACCCGGTCGGCACCAAAACAACACGAAGAAAGCTCCATAATCTGGGAATTCCAAAACCACACAACCGTGACGCAGATGCCAGTAACAGGAAAACGTGGTGCCTAGCCTTAAAATCTGGACTGTGGAGCAAACGAAGAAAAATATTTGGTCCGATGAAGTTGGTTTCGCATGTCTCTGTCCGAGTTTACGTCCCTAGAGTGAAACATGGTAGGGGTTTTGTGATAATTTCGCAGCCGTATCACGGTACTCCATGGGCCACATGGTTACTATGCAAGGTCGCATTACTGCCAACGATTACATGACAATTTTAGCTGATCAGGTTCATCCCACGATACAGTGTTTGTTCCCCAATGATAATTCAGTGTTTCAAGACGATACGGCGTTCACCGTTCAGGACTGGTTTTGCGAGCACGACCATGAATTGCCGCATCTCTCCTGTCACCAGATCCCAATATTACTGAGGCTTTATGGTATATTTTGGAGAGAAGGCTGTGTGATCGCTATACGCCTCCATCAACGTTCCCTGAGCTTATCACTATTTTGCAGGAAGAATGGTATACGATTTCCTTCACAACGACACATTACCTGTATTTTTCCATTCCGAGACGACTGAAATCTGTTTTCAATGCCAACAGGTGTTCTGTACCTCATAAGGCATGGTAATTTGTTGCTTTTGTGGTCTTTCCATATTTTTGCCCAAACTCTATATGTGTACAGCCCTGTAAACACAACTGTTCTAATTTATCGAAGTGGGAGTTTCACAGCGCACTCATCACGAAGATGTAGCCGAAAAGCTAACATCTGTTGAAGTAAACACCTTGCTTCATGTTCACAGTAACCTTAATAAGAGGGCCCAAGTCTTAACACCCTATTTTATACGCAAAACTAAACAAGATGTGTAAGCTTGTATTAAAACTAATATGCCGTTATTGTGTTATTAACGGTTAATTTAGGCAATGGGACTCACAAGGGGAAGGCCTCAGACACAGCCAACCGATTCGGCTCAGATTTGGCAGGTCGCTTGTGTAGAACTTAAAACGAAGGACTGTAAGATATTTTGGGTCAACATCCCCACGTTTTTGAGAAAATCACCCTTAAAGGTTATGACGAGCAATCGACTCAAAATTGGCGGGATCGATAGATAATTGTAAATAGAGCATTTTTCATCATCAGGTATGGGGTCCGAAAACGCATACTTTTCCAGAAATCGACGTAAGAAACTTCTACAACTGCACCGATAGCGCAACGGCCGAGGTAACTGGCTGCGAATCGGAAAACCCGGGTTCGAATCTCGAAGAAACCTAGCGGATGTTATTCTTCTCGTTTGTATTTTTCCATATCTCAATTGATAGGGATAGGAGGCTTAACAAGGTAAGTAAATCAATAAGGAATGATAATAATAAGGTAGGCAAACTAATTTCCCAAACACCGTGAGTTAGTAAAGTATTAAACTAGTCACATGAAAACAACTCCGAGTAAAAGCGCTACGACTTCCTCACGAAGGATCACAGATTTACAGCGAGGCACGAGATAGAATGCACGCGGGGAGAGTTATGTTGTTCCGCTTGCTTCTTCGTCATATCATAGGGAAGGAACAGTGTAGCTGTCGAAAGCTTGCATTCATTAGATGTTATTGGTACCGTGAGTATATTTGTTTCGAATGCTTATATGACAAGTACCATCCATCTAGTTGTTCGAAGAAAAGTGAGGGCACGTAACAGTGACTGGAAGAGCCATTGTAAAGTGACCTGGAGTAACATTTTAGTTGTTTACTATTCCAAGAGGTTTGAGAAATTTATTTGCCTACCTTATTATCATTCCTTGTTGATTTACTTACCTTATTAACCCTCCTATCCCTTTCAATTGAGAAATTGAAAAATACAAACCAAAAGAATAACATCCACTACGTTGCTTTGAGATTCGCAGCCAGTTACCTTGGCTGTTGCGCTATCGGCGCTGTCGGCGAAAAGCGTTGACCATGTGGGTACAGACGCGGCAGTTGTAAAAGTTTCTTACCTCGATTTCTGGAAAAGTATGCGTTTTCGGACCCCATACCTGGTGATGAAAATTGCACCGATCCGGCCAAATCTGAGTCGATCGCTCGTCATAACCTTTAGGGGTGATTTTCTCAAAAACGCGGGGGTGTTGACCCAAAATGTCTTAGATTCCTTCGTTTTAGGTTGTACACAAGCGACCTGCCAAATCTGAGCCGAATCGGCCGAATCGTTTGGCCGTGTCTGAGGCCTTCCCCTTGTCAGAGGTTATATCACACAGAGGAAAAGCCGAAAAACATCATCTGTTAAACCACAACGCGGACCAAAGTCTGTGTTGAGTGATGGTGACGGACGATCATTGAAGAGGATTATGATACCATATATACAAATATCTGGTTCATCTGGACAGTCAGTTGCTTAACAGTTGCACGTCTATTCGGCTGTACACGTATCCGCAGCTGTCTGTCACATACCACAATCTGTGTACTAAACAATAGCGACAGCAAATCATTTCTGTTAAATCACACAAATCTGTAACTATATTAAGGCAAAATTATGGTCACGTGTCCCATTCTTACTACTATCACTGAATTCAAAATTTCAGTTATTAATTAACTGTATTTATTCCATGAGAAAGCAATTGAACCAACTTTTACGTGTAGTGCTGATTATGAATTATACTGTGGGACACTAATTAAGAGGCAAATCACTCGCTGAAATTACCGGTTACGAAAATATTCTACCAACTAACGTCTAAAACAACCAAGAAAATCAACCTGCAGTCTTACTTTCTTTACATAGAAGTTATAACACTATTACTGGCGTTGCGCATGCGTGTGCTACACTGTTTCCAAATAACGGAACTTACAAACTTATTACAAGGTAGCCAAGTATAATACTACCGCTCCAATTTGCCTAAATATGACTTAAACGCAAAGTAGGTGTTACCCTCTGAGAGGATTTTTAGAAGTTTCACTCTGTATTACCTAACATACAGAGGGAATCGAACATGAGTTTCGTAACTATGGTTGTTGGTAGAAATTAAAAGGACTTGAATCTTCGTAAGAAATTACAGTAACAGATTTAACGTAAATGAAATAATAAACGATCTCCAGGCTAATTAGGCATAATAACGTGAAAACATTATTTCCAACAGATTTGTCTTTACTCTTGCAAAGGGGAACTTTCATAAGCACTTCCTTTGCAAAGTGCAATGAACACTTGTTACAACTAAACGAATTGCACAGTGAGTAGCAGTAGTTAACAACTGCATATGTAAGTAATCATAGAAACAAATAAAAAACTATGAATTTTAACCCTACTGACCATAATCTTCACTTTTACCTTTCACTACCTTAGCACAGGAATTGTTCCCAAATAGACTTACACAAGATTAAGTGACATCTGATAAAAATTAACGTTTGAGCAACACACATATACACATCATAAACGCAATAAGATAACACTGAACACACACCTTTTATATATATTCTTTTACATGATTACTTCAGGTTTCTTTAGCTAGAAAACAACTATTCAGTTTGGATTCTTCCTGATATAAAAGAATGAAACGGGGGGAGGGGGCACAAACTATATTTTCTTTATATACGCAAACTATACACACTTTTCAGAAACATTTCGCATTATGATAAAAGTTGAGTTACTGCCACACTTAAAATCATCTATATTGCAAAGTTTTAACATTGTTTGAACTGACAATACTCTCTACAACTACAGAAATGACTTCAAGTAAAAGTTCGACTTCAATTAACTTCAAGACCAAATTCTTTATAACACCACTTGTGAAGCAAGTGATTTTCACTGACAATTTTTATACTGCTGAATATTAAAACAATGATATTTGTAAAATGGAAGCAAACCGAAACACGTTGGAGATTTTCATGGATTCAATAATTAATGTCTTCCTTTATATCACTGAAATTAATAATGTAACTACTCATTTCTATATATTTTTTCATTAAGAACTATGCATTCTTAAATAACACAGATGATTATCATTTTTTCACACACAGGGTACTCGGATATTGGTCATTATGAGGAGAGGATCCTGATAGGGACCATGAAAGGAAACAATTCATGGTTCGAACACAAAGTTTAGTACTAGTTGCATTATTATTGCAAATTAATTCACACAGATACACTGATTCATACTGATATACAGTTATAAACTCTTGAATCTGCTCATGTTGTGGTGCAATAGTGGCGGCGAGCACGTGGCGGCTACCTGGTCTCTCCTTTGGCAGTAATATGCTCTATTTAGTTCTTCTTGGCGACGTGAATATCATTTTTATAGCCATTCCCAATGCGAGGGCACCATTTTACAGCCACAATTAGATACTGGATGCCTCGCTCGGCACCTGCGCTGTTGACTTGTTGGCTGCTGACTACTGACTGCTACTGTGCTCTCTCGCCTGCCACCCAGATTGAGCGCCAATTCCACCTTTTGGTGGGCGCCAACTCACTTCCATTGTGGAGGAGAAGTACCATGTCTTTTTCATTATACAATGCAAGTTCCTAAGTATGAACCAGTTTTTACATTATTATTTTCTTTACATCAACAAACCTATTTCAGAAAGTTTCATTACTTAAATACACAGTTACAATTCTACAAAACATATTTCGTAAAACTCTATTTCCTTACAGTAAATCAATGACATTAAGCATTAAAGAGAAAACACTTTATAACTCACATCAGTGATTACACTGAACAACTACTCCCTATCGACCATGGTGTTACAAAGTCCCATAAACACAAGTACACATGTATGAACGTACACTATCTACAACATCCAAACAATGAAAAGCAAAATATAATATTAAATGTTTCTCTGGTATGTGTGTTTAATAATAATCTAAAGTAATTTACTTTCATATTACCAGTAGACTTTACATGATAAAATAATTCTATCACAACGTAATGCAACTGGAAAATTTGTGGCCCTTTATAACTAAATTGAATCGCTAAGTAGCTTTTTAAGATGAAGCAATTTTCTGATAATCTTCGTTAAGAAAATAATTTTCTCTTTAATATTGTGCCGCTAAGGTAACTTTATGATTTGGCCCAAGAACCTGTCACATACAATACGGCTTGGGTCAATAACCCTAAATATACGAAAGTAAATTAACTACGTTGATACAAGAACACACAATAAATACTGAGCCATGTGCTATACAATAATAAACGACAGAGTACATTGCCTGGAGACGACGATGCGAAGCACTACGTTGGTGCCATTGGAAATTGTGTAATTTCAACATTAACGGCTACAACGCTTAACATGGCGCTTCCTCTAATTAACAATAGCCATGGAGTACTGTTTGCGCATCCCGCCGCCCATTGCCATTTGTCTTTCCGTAAGTAAACACTATGTCGGCAAGCTCCATTGTGTACAACGCTTTATCACACCCACTACAATGTGAGTCAGCAAGAGAAGTGAATTGGACACAACATTACCAATGAGTATGGCAGGAGAGGGCGCTAGGGCATATTGGATGAGAAATAGTACCACCCTCTAGGAAGCAACCATGAATACTGTAACTTTGGCTGCATGGTACAGCGCGTATTAGAGCGCAGTCTTTGTAACAACGTGTGATTAAATAAATGGTCTCTAGCATGGAAACCACGCATTTCCGGACGCAAGTTCATTAGTCCTTTTTTGTTCCGTATCCTCTCGTCGATCAATTCCTTGACTTTGTACACGGAGGAAAAAATCACACTGTATAGCACCAGCGTGAACGCCGCTGACTTACAGGGTGTCCAAACCTTTCGCGTCGAAATTTTTCAGAAGTGTGAAAGACGAGTAGGATTTAACGGTCCGTCGATGGTGTAGTCATTAGACAAAAATTTGAAATACAGGAAGGCCTTGATGCACAATTCTTTAGTAAGAGTTACGCGTTTCAAAATTTCACACCAGACTGAAGCTGTGGAACGAAGTGTATAAGAAAATCAACGATAGCAAATATGTACATAAGTACGCATCTTAAGTATTCCAATATACAGAAATTTCAATTAGTATCGTACTTACATTAAAATAAAACTTTAGTACAAAGACTGAATACAATAAAAATCTCATCTTATGTAGGTAGGTTGTCTATTCGAATAGAACCAGTGCCAAACTGAATGTGGCGATTAAGCTGTCAAAGTGGTAAACTAAGGCCAGTAGGTTGCGCGAGCGTTAACCATAGAAAAAAAGTCAAAGAGTAACTTCACAAACTCCTATGGTCTGGGATTAAGTATATGTCAGAACGTCGTGAACAACTTTACAAAAATTTATTTATGCTACTTTATGGAAGAAAAATTCATACACCAACAGCATAAAATGTGCGTCGTTAGGCAACATCGTAAAACCGTTACAGAGATATTCTTTAGTCAATAATCAACCTGTATGTAACACAATACACCAAAAACCGGCCACTCGGGGGACAATGTATGTGTGTAATGCAAAACGTTTCTCTTTTTTTTAGATTGGACGAAACTCTGAGACTGCTAGTATAAAAATCAGCAGTAGATGTAAAAATCAGCAGTAGATAAGCCAATTATTTCAACACACCGTATAACAAATGCAAGAATGTGAGAATCTCAATATATCAGTTGTTAACTGCCGGAGTATTTGTAGTAAAGTCCCGAGTTCACGTCGCTCGTAGAAAGTAGTCGCCCTCAAATCACACTAGGAACTGAGAGTCGATGGAAACTCGATGTAGAAAATAATGAAATTTCCGACAACGCTTGGAACGTACCGGTACTTCAGATAGATTGGGCTTCAGAGAAGGACGATTGTTTATAGCCACAAGCAGAAGTACCAGGTCTAGTGAAATCCAAACTGAATAATTCGATTGCGAACAAATACGGGCAAGAGTATTTTTAGTATTTTTTTCAACCACCAAACTGGGACACATCTGTCGCGGAGTCATTTAAAGACACCCTAGACTCCATAGAACAAAAAGAGACAAAGCATACGATAACAATAGGTGGTGACTTTAACCTGCTCCGTATCGACAAGGGAAACTACGCATACGTTATCGCCGCCCAGGACAAATGGTCTTATGACTTAAAACCGAAAACTTTGTCTGCCAACTGCCTCAAACAGCTAGGCTGACAACCCACACTTGGAAGAAGCATTATAGACCTCTTAGTTACAACAAGCCCAATCTTCTACAGCAGGAGCAGCCAACAAATCGGATCGCGAGGCGCGCCCTAGCTCGTGGGCTATAGCGCCCAGCCTGGCTGGACGCTTCTTCCATCACCACACCACGCTGTCCGAGCTCGAGTAGGGGGAAGAAGGGAAAACCGTGAACGCATCGTATTTAGATGGTACTGCAATCGCACTGCATACGACTTGGTTTCATATCTCTCAACAACACAGATCATAAGCGAAACAAATTTTCGGTGCTATTTAACTATTTAACGAACGGACAGACGTGAAAAATTTCGTAGATTTTCGCATTCAGGTGGCCAAGTAATCGTGACTTATTTAGTTTCACATTCGAAGAAAGGTCTTTCAAACACACATGTCGACTCAAACATTGAAGCACTGCAAGCGGTCGCTTCCTTTATCATTAATATATGTCCAAGTGATGCTAAATGTTATTTTTACATTTAGAAAAGTATTATCTTCTCAATAATATTGAAATCGTGGACTACACCTTTAATTTTGATATATGAAATTAGGGAATTTACTCATGACACTTTTGTTGCCCTTGTTTGTGATCACTTTCATAACTCAAATTAATCATCAAATTAACTAATTTAGTACGATTGCAATCTGAACTGCTGGTGCCCCCGTGTATCACCACAATAAAATAAAAACAGTGAATGGCTGGGGGAGTATGAATGAGAAGATTGGCGTATTTAAGTTTGCAAAAATAATGACAAGTTTTTACTCATCCTTTTATACCTACAGTCGAGCTGATAAATCTTAACAAAAAAAATGACAGGCATAAATCAGGAAAAGAATGGTGCTTGATTGGCAAAGCATTCATTGAGGTGGAAACTATACAAGTTCTCCCCTGAATTAATCCCTTTTACAAAAATGGCTCTGAGCACTATGGGACTTAACATCTGAGGTCATCAGTCCCCTAGACTTAGAACTACTTAAACCTAACTAACCTAAGGACATCACACACATCCATGCCCAAAGCAGGATTCGAACCTGCGACCGCAGCAGCCGCGTGGTTCCGGACTGAATCCCACACAAGCGGCTCGTAGTAACGTTGCATGCTTATGGAATATCGTCTCAGTTATGTGACTGGATTTGTGATTTCCTGTCAGAGAGGTCACAGATCCTAGTAATTGACGGAAAGTCATCGTGCTGTTCCTTATCTATATAAATGATTTGGGAGACAATCTGAGCAGCTGTCGTTTATCGACTAATAAAGTCATCAGAAGATCAAAACAAACTGCAAACAATTTAGAAAAAACATCTGAGTGGTGCGAAAAATGGCAATAGACCCTAAAAACTAAAAGTGTGAGGTCATCCACATGAGTGCTAAAAGGAACTCGTTAAACTCCAGTTACACGATAAATCAGTCTAATCTAAAAGCCGAAAATACAACTAAACACGTAGGTATTACAATTACGAAGTCCGCCCCCGGTAGCTGAGTGGTCAGTGCAACAAAAAATCCAACGGGCCCGGTTTCGATTCCCGGCTGGGTCGAAGATTTTCTCCTCTCAGCGACTGGGTGTTGTGTTGTCATCATCATCATTTGATTCCCATCGACGCGCAAGTCGCCGAAGTGGCGTCATATCGAAAGACTTGCACCCGGCGAACGGTCTACGCGACGGGAGGCCCTAGTCAAACGACATTTATTTATATTTACAATTACGAACAACTTAAATTGGAAGGAACACATAGAAAATGTTGTAGGGAAGGCCAACCAAAGACTGCGTTTTATTTGCAGGACACTTAGAAAATGTAACAGACCTAGTAAGGAGACTGCCTAAACTACGTTTGTCCGTCCTCTTTTAGAATACTGCTGCGCGGTGTGGGATCCTTACCAGATAGGACTGACTGAGTACATCGAAAAAATTCAAAGAAAGGCAGCACGTTTTGTATTATAGCGAAATATGGGAAAGAGTGTCACAGAAATGATTACAGGATTTGGGCTGGAAATCATTAAAAGAAAGGTGTTTTTCGTTGCGACGGAATCTTCTCACGAAGTTCCAATAACCAACTTTCTCCTCCGAATGTGAAAATATTTTGTTGCCACCGACCTACATAGGGAGGAACGATCACCACGATAAAATAAGGGAAATCCGAGTTCGTACGGAAAAATAAAGGTGTTCATTCTTTCCGCGTGCTATACGAGATTGAAATAATAGAGAATTGTGAATGTGGTTCGATGAACCCTCTGCCAGGCACTTAAATGCGATTTGCAAAGTATCCATGCAGATATAGATGTAGATACAACGCTATCAGACTTCGTTTACATGAATCCACTGTGAGCCAGATTCTATTCAAATGGAATCAGCTACGACCAGATATACCACAAACTGAGGTTCAACAGAGAACAGCGAACTGTGAATGTCATTTAACAACCTTACGCCTTTGCAATAATACTTTACCCTGTCAACTTGATTCAAGCGGCACCTGTAACGTTGTGCCGCGTCCACGAAAACCTGCAAACAACACGCACAGGCATATATGATTATTAGAATACGGGGAAATTCCCTGTCAGAGCCCTGAAATCCCGGCAGATTTCAGTGTGAGGTGCACCCATTCGCTGGTCTGGCCGACCAATCTGACTCACAGGCACGACGGCGCGTGCTGAAATTGTCTAAGCTCACTCTCGTGACACACGATATGTCCAAGATGTTATGTAGTTCCACTGTCAGTGTAGTTGGAAACTGTCACTGGCTCTTAATTCACAATAAGTTTCGTATCACAAGTTTCACCCAGTAGGGGAGGACCAGAAAATGAAGAAGCTCACGAACTACAATCACTTTTCACTTTCCACCAAGCCTCATATACAGGAGACAGACAGAGCACCGGGATTCCCACGCTGGAGGGGGTTAGGGAGGAGGATGCGGAGGGGGGGGGGGGGGGGGGAGCGCGGGCGTCTTGTCTCCACTAAGCACGTGCATCAGGCCCTCTGATCATATCATCCCAGCTTCTAACATGAGAATGCTTATAGTTTTATGACAGTCCCACCCTTTTCCCTAAGCTTAGATTACAGCAGTCTCTATTAAATGGCTTATTCCGCCCCCTTTCCACCTCTCGCGTAACAATTTATATATATATATATATATATATATATATATATATATATATATATATATATATATGTGTGTGTGTGTGTGTGTGTGTGTGTGTGTGTGTGACATGGTGGGCTCTCTAAAATGATTGAGATTTGAATTTAAATTACTTTTTTTAACATTGGTTGATTAATACAGATTAATACTGAGCAAACTTATTGTTCACGAACTAATCTTTAAATACGTTACATTTAAGTTACGAACTTATTTATTTTATTTATTTATTTATTTATTGTTCCGTGGGACTAAATTAAGGAGAAGTCTCCATGGTCATGGAACGAGTCAATACATGAAATTATAACACGATATTAGAAACAGATAAAATGAAATATAAAAAAGCATATTCAGGTGACAAATCGTAAGTTTAAATAAAGAAAATCAACAATGTAACACTGGAATTTGCTTAATTTTTTAGCTCTTCCAGGAGCTCCTCGACAGAATAGAAGAAGTGAGCCATGAGGAAACTCTTCAGTTTAGACTTAAAAGAGTTTGGGCTACTGCTAAGATTTTTGAGTTCTTGTGGTAGCTTATTGAAAATGGATGCAGCAGAATACTGCACTCCTTTCTGCACAAGAGTCAAGGAAGTGCATTCCACATGCAGATTTGATTTCTGCCTAGTATTAACTGAGTGAAAGCTGCTACCTCTTGGGAATAGGCTAATATTGCTAACAGCAAACGACATTAAAGAAAATATATACTGTGAGTGCAATGTCAGAATTCCCAGGCTATTGAATAGGGGTCGACAAGAGGTTCTCGAACTTACACCACATATAGCTCGAACAGCCCGTTTTTGCGCCAAAAATACCCTCTTTGAATCAGAAGAATTACCCCAAAAAATAATACCATGCGACATAAGCGTATGAACATATGCGAAGTAGACTACTTTTCGTGTTGAAGTGTCACTTATTTCAGATACTGTCCTAATGGTAAATAAAGCAGCATTCAGTTTCTGAACAAGATCCTGGACATGGGCTTTCCACAACAGCTTACTATCTATCCGAACGCCTAGGAACTTGAACTGTTCTGTCTCGCTTATAATATGCCCATTCTGTCTGATCAAAATATCGGTTCCTGTTGAATTGTGAGTTAGAAACTGTAAAAACTAAGTCTTACTGTGATTTAGCATCAAATTATTTTCCACAAGCCACGAACTTATTTCATGAACTACATTATTTGTTACTGTTTCAATATTACACACAGGATCCTTCACTATCAAGCTGGTGTCATTAGCAAACAGAAATATTTTTGAATCACCTGTAATACTAGAAGGCATATCATTTACATAAATAAGAAACAGCAGTGGTCCCAGCACCAACCCTTGGGGAACGCCCCACTTAACAGTGCCCCATTGGGACTGAACATCACTACCACTCTCAATGTTGCGGAGAATTACCTTCTGCTTTCTGTTCTTAAAGTAAGAGGCGAACCAATTGTAAGCTACTCCCCTTACTCCATAATGGTCCAACTTCTGCAGTAATATTTTGTGGTCAACACAGTCAAAAGCCTTCGTTAAATAAAAGAAAACACCTAGCGTTCGCAACCTTTTATTTAATCCGTCCCAAACCTCACAGAGAAAAGAGAATATAGCATTTTCAGTTGTTAAACCATTTCTAAAACCAAACTGAACATTTGACACCAAATTATGTGAATTTAAATGCTCCAGTAACCTTGTATATACAACCTTCTCGATAACTTTAGCAAACACCGATGGCATAGAAATAGGTCTAAAATTGTCAACATTATCAATGTCTCCCTTTTTATAAAGTGGCTTCACTACTGAGTATTTTAATCGGTCAGGAAACCGACCACTCATAAAGGAAAAGTTACAGATATGACTAAGTACTGGGCTAACATACATAGAACAATACTTCAGTATTCTGCTAGATACCCCGTCATATCCATGAGAGTTATTGGTATTTAGTGATTTAATTATTAACTCAATCTCCCTCTTGTCAGTATCATGGATGAGCATTTCAGGTAACAGTCTCGGAACACTTTTTTCTAAGAGCGCTATATGATTCCCTGTTGGGACTAGGTTTCTATTTAGTTCACCTGCTATATTCAGAAAGTCATTATTAAATAGTGTACATATATGCGACTTATCAGTAATACGGACATTCCCACTACGCACTGATTCTATATCCTCGACCTGTCTCTGCAGACCAGCCACTCCCTTTACGACTGACCATATGGTTTTAATTTTATCCTGAGACTTAGCTATTCTATCTGCATACCACATATTTTTTGCCTTCCTAATAACATTTTTAAGCACCTTACAATACTGTTTGTAATGGGCTGCTGCACTTAGATTTTGACTGTTTCTAACGTTTTGATATAATTGCCACTTTGTTCTACAAGATATTCTTATCCCTCTAGTCAGCCACCCAGGCTGCCTGTTTGTGCTATTACCCTGTTTTGAACGTTCTAACGGAAAGCAACTTTCAAAGAGCATGAGAAAAGTCTTGAGAAAAGCATTATATTTATCGTCTACTGTATCAGCGCTATAAACATCTTGCCACTCTTGTTCCTTGATAAGGTTTACAAAGGTCTCTACAGCAACTGGATCAGCTTTCCTAACCAGCTGATGACTATATTTAACACGTGTTGCAGCACAAAAACCTTTTAGAGTTAAAATTTGTGCATCATGATCTGAAAGGCCATTCACCTTTTTGCTAACAGAATGCCCTTCTAGTAATGAGGAATGAACAAAAATGTTGTCTATGGTTGTTCTACTGTTCCCTTGCACTCTCGTTGGAAAGAATACGGTTTGCATAAGATTATATGAATTAAAGAGGTCTACCAGCATCCTCTTCCTTGCACAATCACTTACACAATTAATACTGAAGTCACCACATATAACTAACTTTTTGTATTTCCTATAAAGTGAACCAAGAACCTCATCTAGCTTTAGCAAAAATGTTGTGAAATCGGAGTCTGGGGATCTATAAATAACAACAGTTAGAAGTTTAGCTCCGTTAAATTTAACCACACCTGCACAACATTCAAACACCTTTTCAGTGCAGTACTTTGAAACATCAATTGACTCAGATGGGATGCCGTTTTTCACATACATGGCTACTCCCCCACACCGCAAAGAGCTCCTCGAAAAGCTGCCAGCCAACCTGTATCCTGGTAAAGGAAGCCTCTGAATTATCTCCTTATTTAAGAAGTGTTCAGATATACCAATAATTTCAGAGTCAACATCTATAAGCAGTTCACTAACTTTATCTCTAATACCTTGTATATTTTGATGAAATATACTAATTCCCTCATTACTCGGATACCTAAGCTTTGTCAAAAGTGGTTCCTTTGTTAGAGAGACTTCCCTTAAGCAGGAATATCTATCAGCTGACTTCAATCTAAAAAAGGTGCAGCTCTAACACCCACTACTGCAGGAATTTTCCCATGAGTGATCCCATCAACCCCACCTATGCTGTCACCTATAAGCTTTGCCAACCTCCCCTTCCCATACCTGTTGAGGTGCAGGCCATGTCTAGTGAAACCCGTCCTGCTGACAGACTCCACCGACACCACTGAAATGTGACCCATGCTTTCTGTCATCAGCGCACCCTCAAGTCTCATGTTATTACGCCTGACGGCTGTATTAAGATGAGGCCGATCGTGACGCTGAAACAGTTCCACGAAATGCACATTCGTGTTGCCAGTCTGAGTGGCTATCTTTTCCAGGTCACCATCTATGTTATACTCCCCATCCCTATCAATACTATTACCAGCCCCACCCACAATCACTACCTGATCCTCTTTAGTGAAATCCCTACATAACCCCCCTATGTTAACAGTCACCTGAGCCAATCCTGCATTAGGCTTCACAATGCCGCTGACCTGGAACTCACTCCCCAGCACTTCCTGCAACTGCTGGCCTACACCTCTGCCATGAGAACTACCTAACAGCAGAAATATTCTTTTGGTATTTTTGCCTCGGCTAAATATTTCTTCTCCAGCATGAGATCTTTGATTATTATCATAGAGTAAATATCTCTGGAGTGAGCATTCACATGCGCAGAACAGATTTTGTGTTGTCAACATACATTGCCGGCCTGGTCACGTGATCTCGGGACGTCGTGTGTTTGTCCGTATTGCGCCCTGTATATTTCGAAAGTCACTACATAACCTAGTACAGACGGATTCTTTTCGTACGTCTCGTGGATTATTTATATATGTTGCGCAGGCATTTTAACAGTATCCATTTGATAGCGGGAATAAACCAGCTATGTAACTCTTAGGGACAAGTGATATTGCATTCTGCTTCTTTGCGATAGGTGTCACAGTTCAGTGATTTTGGGTAGTTTTCGGTATGATACGGCACTTTATAGTATTACAGAGCCTGACGTACATTTTTGTAGTGATAGTATTGCAAAACGACTTGACAGTACGCTAGTACTTTTGCAAGTGTCCGAAAAATACCGAATTTGCCACACATTAGCGATTATATCCCTGTTAAATCGTTCTTTTTTTCTGCTATTTCTGCGTATTTATTTTCTTGTTTTTGCGACCTAAAGCACAATTTTTCTTACTGATGACACTTTGAAGTGTTTATTTAACGCATTTTACGTACTTGCTCCCAGTTTATTAAATAAATAGTAGACTGAGTTAGAAGGGGGAGGGGGGGGGGGGGGGGAAGGCGATAGGAGAATAAATGTACTGTAAAGCAAATAAATACAGTTGGTCACGTAACAGTCAACCCATATAACACCATTAAGGGAAGTGGAAAGTGACACAAATGAAAGAGTCTGGGGACATGTTTACTAATATTTTACGTTTCTTAATCAAATGCTGAAGAAAATAAATTGGAGGCAAAATACACCAAAGAAGATGAATGTGTACTTTGATTAGCTACACTATTGTGTTTTTTATTGGATTTGTGCAGAAAATGTATTTAAGCTGAATGCAGAAATTGGTAGTAGGTGCTGTGGAAAATTAAAAATAGTTGGTATAGCATCTACCTTCAGCCACACACGTCCAAATTTTTCTCTGTCTAAACATTCCTCTTCAAAGTGTTTTGAACATACTTCGGAATATTTTGTGGGGACAAAATTACTCCTTCTTATTTTCTGGAGCCACATTTTTACTCGTTGTTCATCCTTCGGGAAACTAAAATATAAATCACACATAATCATACTCCATGTCCTAGACACACTTAACATGATCTCCTACTGTAACTTTATAGTAAACAAACAGGTTTGGACACACATATTATACGAAGACAATTACAGACTCCCACTCTATTGAATTTATCTGCCTTCCGTCTTTCAAATCTATATACATAATCGACAAGTCACTGATAAATGCATGGAGGATAGTTTTTACTGAAACAACTAACAATTCCCTTTCCTGTTCCACTAGCAAATTTACGAGAGGAAGCGATTGTTTGTAAGCTTTTGTACGAGCCGTAATATCTATTACATAGTCATAAAGTAGTAGAAAAATAGGTCTACATAATCAAGTCTTAATTGTAATGCGTCTCGAAATTTTTAAACATAGTACCCATGAAAAGTTACTATCCCTCCTTTCACATATTTTTCTTTGCATCCATAGCAACAACAGTAATTCACCATAGCTATTACACTATCAACAAACGGTGAAAACGCAATAAAAACTCTTGATATTATAAACTTCAAACTCTGCGGCGCACACACGCACATCGAAGTCCCGAAAACACGTGACAATCCTAGTTTAATGTTGACAACATGCGCAGAACGCAATGCTCACTCCAGAGATATTTACTCTATGATTATTATTTGCAATTGCCCACACACGCGCGAGAGAATTATTTCTTACCACTTTTAACAATTAGTTGTAGTCCGAGTCGTGGCTCTGGATCTCGGCCAAGAACTGAAAATGAAAATGTTAAAACTACGTTTGCTACTGCGTCAGTCGGCTGTGGAAAAATGTTTATTATAATTTTAGCGGGCGAATTCTTCGCTTCCGCGAATTTTATGAATTACGATTGCCATGTAATGGCGTCTAGGGCAGCGGTGGCTGCAATTGTTGCGCTGAAAATTACTCAAAATCTTGATATTTAAAGACAGCGGATAAGAGATAGGGCCTACCTCTTACAAATAAAAGTGACAATAACGTTAAACTAATATATTATCAGATAAATAGTACAGTTGAGCTTACATTCATCAGCAATGAACCAAATGTCTGACTTTTCAAACGGCAGGCAACAGAGAGAGTGAACCGATAAAAGAAGACAAATGAATACAGTCCTTATTTACCTAAATTGTCCATTGTTAATTAATGCGTACTTTTTCCTCTTCGCAGTCGACAGTCTGTTCAGTATTTTCTATAATAGTAATAATAGTAATACACATGAGAAAAATTGTCTACCGCCTGAGCGGTCAGTATTCACACACAACATAATATTTTGTGTCGAGATAAAATCTCTCGTCCACTTTATTTGTTTTTAAATATCACGTTCGAGTTTTTTGCAATATTTCCATTGGGGAAGGCACACACCATCTGTTCGCCTTCGCTACCAGTAGTCATCTGGCCCAGGTAAAATATTTAGCGAGTCGGCGCCCTCCTGCCCGAACCCTAAGTGGGAAGAGTGGAGTGCCACGGCATGTCCTCTGCAAGTATAATTCACAGAGCGCTGCTTCCCCAAATCACTCGCACGGCCAGGTCGCTGGACACAACATTTATGGCCCACAATCCAGGTTTCTCCATGTTCTCCGTCGCCTCCACTACGGCCCCTCGGGTACAATTTCTCTACAGGCTACACATGCAGTTAGAAGAACGTTCTGCTCACATTTTCCTTATGTAAAATGTCATAAGCCACACGTCCCAAAAGTAGTATTGGGGAACACAGAGGTCATTACCTAAAATATGAATATTAATCTGACCAACAGAGCAGTTAAAGTGAGCGAGTGGCTTGCCACCTTTCAGCACTTTTGCAAACTTATTACAGAGATTTGGAAACTCTTCCTGAGAAAAATAATGTAGACGTTCTGCATAGCTTTAACGTAAAAGGATTTTTCTTTGAAATGGAAATTGCAGTCCATATCAGTCAATTATGTCTGAACATGCACAGTGGCACAGTCAACTGAAATGGCAAACGGTCTCAAAAACAGCTTGAAAACAGATGTAAGACTGGCAGTATTTTCAAAATATTTAAGAAACTATCCTTGTCATTCAGAATGAGATTTTCACTCTGCAGCGGAGTGTGCGCTGATATGAAACTTCCTGGCAGATTAAAAGTGTGTGCCGGACCGAGACTCGAACTCCGGATCTTTGCCTTTCGCGGGCAAGTGCTCTACCAACTGGGCACTTTCCCTTGAAAGGCAAAGGTCCCGAGTTCGAGTCTCGGTCCGGCACACCGTTTTAATCTGCCAGGAAGATTATCTTTGTAATTGTTCCAAGGCCACAATGCATTCTTCAAATCTCGCGTTTTCGTTAACTTCGGTGAGCTTAGAAAATTGCACTGTGTCTTTTGTCAGAATCTGCCCTTTCTACAATGCGGTTTTCTTTTTAAGTGCAGTCCCATCAAATCAGAAACAAGTTGTTTCTCATCTTTCAGTGTCTTACATGGGCAGATTGTAGTCACGGCCACTTAAAATGTGAGGATTGCAATCCGTTTTGGATGTTCTAATTTTCGTCCATGCACTCATTTTTCTTCATATATTCAACAATAGTGAATTTTAAATCGAAAATTCGTTCTAGGCATACCCCCTTACGTAACCAACGTACTTTTCAGTAATACATAATCTCCATACTATTTTCTTCAGTTTCATCAAAATCTGTTGCAACTGACGGTGGAATAATGCATGAGACATCAGAAATTTTTCTGTTCGTACCACCAATTACCTCACATGCTCCATGTCAGTAAATTTAGCACAAACTGCCTCTTGATGTACAGAACAATGAATCCTGTCTGTCGACTCGTTGTAATTTTTTGCTTTGTCATTGTCAGCTGATCTTTAAGTTCTTTATGTATGATTTGTACTGTCGTTTTACAACAAATTTTGCAGTACCCACCGGTTACGTGACTCAGATACTGAGAAGTCGTATCCCTCTCTTCTGTCATTCTTATTCATTCATAAAGACTTGCGACGATAGATGCATGAAATGCCTCTTTTGTATAAACAGCCACTGGGCCTGTGAAAGTCCTTCATACCGTGTACAAGTAGCGAAGGGTAAACAGCGTTGACACCACGTTTCTGCCGAAATGAAAGAAGTCGTGCCACCCGAAAATGCCGCAGCGCATTACTAAATGAAATGTCTTGCTGTATGTGATCATCAATGTCCATTAAACCACACCATAGTTGTAATCACAGTGGAGGGCTATATGGTGAGAGGCCAGACAAACGTGAGGTTCCTGAAGAGGGGCTGCAGCTTTTTCAGTAGTTGCACAGGCAGGATATACTGATTTGGTCTTGTTATATCAACCAAAATGACCTTGCTGTGCTGCTACTGTGAAAGGCTGAAACCAAGGGGAAACTACATCTGTAATTTTACCCAGGGCATACAGCTCTGTTGTTTGGTTGAATGATGATGGCGTCCTCCTCCATAAGATATTCTGAAGATAAAATAATCCCTCATTTGGATCTCTTGGCGGAGACTACACAAGAGGATGTCTTCATCAGGAAAAAACCCGGCAGTCAGTGGGTCAGAGTGTGGAATGCTAGATCCCTTAATTGGGTAGGTAGCTTAGAAAAGTGAAAAAGGCAAATGGATAGGTTAACGTTAGACACAGTCGGAATTGCAGTTCGGTAGCGAGAGGAACAGTACTTCGGGTCAGGTGAGTACAGGGTTATCAATACAAAATGAAATAGGGGTAATGCTAGAATAGGTTTAATAATGAAACAGAAAATAGAAATGAGGGTAAACTATTATTATCAACAGCACAGTGAACGCAGTATTGTAGCCAATATAGATATTAAGCCCACATCAACCTCAGCAGCACAAGTTTAAATGTCTAGTAGCTCCACAGATGAAGAGAATGATGAAATATATAATGAGATAAAAGAAATTATTCAGATAGTTAAGGGAGACAACAATTTCAGTGTGTTGGGGGTTGGGAGTCGAATGCAGGAAAAGGAAAAGAAGGAAAAACAGCAGGCCAATATGGACTGAGGGAAAGGAATGGAAGAGGAAGCCTCCTGGTAGAATTCTGCACAGAGCTAATTTAATCAAAGCTGACACTTGGTTTAAGAAACATGAGAGAAGGTTGTATACGTGGAAGAGACCTGGAGACACCAGAAGATTTCAGACTGATTATTATGTAATGGTAAAACAGATTTCGGAACCAGGTTTTAAATTGTAAGACATTTCCAGTGGCAGATGTGGACTCTGGCCACAACTTATTGGTTATGAGCTGTAGATTAAAACTGAAGAAACTGCAGAAGGGTAAAAATTTAAGAAGATGCGACCTAGATAAAATGAAAGAACCAGAGGCTGTAGAGACTTTGAGAGGGAGCGTTAGGGAACGATTGACAAGAACAGGGGAAAGGAATACAATAGAAGAAGAATTGGTAGGTTTGACAGATGAAGTTGTGAAGGTAGCAGAGGATCAGGTAGGTAAAAAGTGCAGAGCTAGTAGAAATTCTTGGGTAACACAGGAGATACTGAACTTAATTGATGAAAGGAGAAAATATAAAAAAGCAGTAAATGAAGCACGCGAAAGTAAATACAAACGATTAAAGAATATGAGACGACAGGAAGTGCAAAATGGCTAAGCAGGAATGGCTAGAGTAGAAATGTAAGGATTTACAAGCACATTTCACTAGGGGAAACATAGATACGACCTACAGGAAAACTAAACACGTCCTTGAAGAAAGTAGAAACAGCTATACGAGTGTCAAGAGCTCAAATGGAAAACCAGTATTAAGCTAAGAAGGGAAATCTGAAAGGTTGAAGGAGTATATAGAAGGTTTATACAAGGAGGATGAACATGAAGGCAATATTATACAAAGGGTTAAGATCGTAGATGAAGATGAGATGAGAAATATGGTACTATTAGAACAATTTGACAGTCCACTGAAAGATCTAGGTCAAAACAAGGCTCCGGGAAAAGACGACATACCGTCAGAATTGCTGATAGCCTTGGGAGAGCCCATCATAACAAAACTATTCAAGATCAGTTGGAATTCCGGTGAGTTACCTCACTAGTGTATCTAATTTAATAGCACTGTAGTTTTCTCATATGTAGACGAAGTTCAGGTCGTTTTACTTGCTTCAAGGTGTCGGTATTGGGAGTCGCAAAAAAGGATACATTCTATTTATCACTATAATACTAATATTTATTAAGATAAAGAAAAATTTCAAAATTCAAAATAATGTGATCAAATACAGAAACCAGCCATTTATCGAATAGTTCAAATTGTTGGCCATTGTGGTCTAAACACAGCTGCTAACGCTGGCCGATGGAATCCAACATGTTCCTAATTGTTACAACTGGTATTTTCACACATTCGTTTTGAGTGGCTGCTTTCATTTCACTGACTGTAGCCTGGTCTTGTACAATAAACACTGTGCTTCATAAGCCCTCAGAGAAAAAGATCCATATGGGTCAAATCTAGTGAACGTGGAGGGGACTCCGTACTGCCTCTTCATCGTATACACCTGTCTCATAGGTGTTCGTCAGGTAGGCCCTTATGTAGCGATGGTACTGGGGATGTTCTTCATCCTGCTGGAAATACCATTCTCCATCCACAAACATCTCTTCAACGCGTGGAATGGCGTATTCCTTTAGTAAGTGCAGGTAATTTTCACCATTCACCACTGTCACGTGAGGATTCTCAGGTGCACAGTAGGTGCAATAGTGACGATTAATTGAACTGTTTAACATAAAAGTGGCCTTATCACTCCTAACAACTTTGTATGGGAATCGTCTGTCCTGTGCAAATCTTGCTTGATACCACTCACAAAATTCAATTCTCCGGTCACGATCGTCGTCATTTAGAGCGTGGAGTAATCAAGGAATGAAATATTTCCGTTGGACGCGCTTCAAAATGTGATAGACGCTCGTTTTTGGATCTCCTGTCTCACGAGCCTCTTGCTGCACAGATTTTCTCGGATACTGAAACTTCCTGGCAGAGTAAAACTGTGTGCCGGATCGAGACTCGAACTCGGGACCTTTGCCTTTCGCAGGCAAGTGCTCTACTAACTTCTTTTTTTTTTGGGGGGGGGGGGGTTGGTCGTTGCGGACGTCACATGAAATCCGTTAAAGTTCGTTTGATGATCCTTCCACTCAGTTTTTTATTACAGAGGCCAACCAGCTTTCTGACCGAACACGCTGAGCTACCATGCCGGCATACGGGATAACTAACGCTCTACCCAAGCACGACTCACGACCCCTCCTCACAGCTTTACTTCTGCCAGTACCTCGTCTCCTGCCTTCCAAACTTTACAGAAGCTCTCCTGCGAACCTAGAAAACTAGCACTCCTGAAAGAAAGGATATTGCGGAGACATAGCTTAGCCACAGCCTGGGGCATGTTTCCAGAATGAGATTTTCACTCTGCAGTCTCGGAGACTGCTGAAACCTTTCCATGTCTTTTCTTTGTCTTGTGACACCGGTGGATGACCGTGGTCTTCCGTATTGGTTCTTGTGGGCAGCCTGGACAGTCCCTTCTTCCCCAAACTTATCTCACAGATAAGTCATTGTGAATTGCGTTGGTGTATCTCGTTAAAACTTCATTCTGAACTGTCTTTGCATTTTACTTATGTCCACAGTCTTTCAGTAGCACTTCAGAATGAAGTTCTTCGCTCAAGGTTGAGCGTGCTTTCAGTCATTTTACAAGCCGTCATGCCTTAAAAAGGAAAGAAAAAGTATTGTAGATAGGAGGTGTGAAAGAACGTGTACAGTTGTAGGGGCCATCACGCCCAGCTGGTGCCCCTACTGTGTTTAGGATCGTCGTGGTAGGTTCCTGGACGCGTCAGCAGAAGAATCAACTGTGAGACATTCAGTAATTCTACAATCCAGACGGCCTCTTCCGTTTTCTGAACGGGCGGACCCTCACGTCCGTCTGCAGCTGTGATCCTCTGACTGGACCTCCCAGAGGATGCGGGAGTGGCCGGTCCCTCCTGCGGTTACTCTCGCCTGCCCACACTGCGTTGTGCAGTTGTCGATGCTGTGACGTCCGACGCAGTTGCCTGTCAGGCGCTGCGCGTTGCCGTGTGGCGCTTGATGTGATGACCGACGCTACTGCCCTTCAAGTGACTGCGCTGTTGCGATGCGCTTTTCGCCAACTCTGACCTGCCTTTCAGCAAACAGGTGGTGAATAGGAGGCTCTGATGTTAGAGCAGCTCGTGCCCCTACTTGGTGTCGTTGTGACTGTCTCCTGAGCGGCTCATCAGCAGTGGTTGTCATTTCGGCCTGGAAGATCGCTCCTGGAAGCTCACGAAGCTGCAATCATCCTCGCCCAATAATGTAGCGGAGATGTACTGGAGAACTGGAACAAACTTTCATAAATTGTTACCTAACAGTAATCAGATAATCGAGTGCGAACGAGGTGAACGCCATCGATCCTTCTGATCGAGTATGTACCGTCCTGTCGGCTGGCGTATTTATTATGGTTGGGGATGGGATTTTGCTATTAGACGTCGTCTGCAACGACTGAACCGTCCCTTATACCTAGCAATCGGTAGTCTCCCCCGCTGATACCTTTACTCAGTGATTCGTTTTGGTATGTTACCTCTCTTGACAAACCTACAGTGAATGGAAGGATAATTAAATCAAGACCCTAAGCTGTCGACAGGCGTTGATATACAGCAACGGGTACAGTCGAAAATGTGTGCCCCGACCGGGACTCGAACCCGAGATATCCTGCTTACATAGCAGATGCTCTATCCATCTGAACCACCGAAGGCACAGAGGATAGTGTGACTGCTGGGATTTATCCCTTGCACGCTCCCCGTGAGACCCACATTCCCAACTTAAAATGTCCACACACTACGTTCGTAGTTCCCCGGCCCATTACACTCGTTTACTCCCGGCAGCAAATCCTACCGAGTCCCGTAAGAGTTCGGGCAATGCGTTTGCATCCGCACAGAAGGAGGAGGTCAATGGCCGATCAGCATTAATTATATGAAGATGGTATCTGTTCTTTTGAACATGTCCGAAAGAACAGATACAATCTTCATATACAGTGAGTGAAGACGCGAAGTGAATCGCACTGAGGCTCTGTTCCTGTCACACACTTCCAGCTGAATTGCTCGCACACATACACTGCCTTGCTAAGCTTGTTCTTTCTGCCGCCCTGCTCGCTAAGTGTACTCGCTAACAACACATGCCATGGCTGTTGACACAGTGGCCCCACAGTGGACACAATACTCAACTGGTGATCTTAGAATTTCTGTCTTCCCAAACTAAACTACTTTGCTGTGTAATTCAGTTTTTTTGGGACAGCCTATATAAGCTTTTTATTTTTTGTATCATCTGAAGATGGTCCATATGGCTGAAATTGGTGGGTATTGTTTCATAAAAAAACATGACTGTGTCAATAAGCAAAGAAAAACTGATTGACTTAGATTTGCTAGAAGGGTGCTGGCAAAGTACAGCGTAACTGTAAATGAATTTGTGTCCATGTCGCTAGTGGGACCAATTCTGTAATTTTGTCTAGTGGAAAGAGTGCTTATCAAGTAGGCTGACAGCAGATACCGAACGAATTCAGAGCCGCTCTACTAGGCTCCATATGGAAGTGTAACAGAAATAGTTGGGGAAGTTAAACGCGAATCGTGAGAGGAAAGATCACGAAGTCCTCGCGATTTCTGTTCGGAAAAATTGGAGAACCTGTATTCGCCGAAGACTGTGTGACCATTATGCTGCCACTGACGTATGTCATGCATACGGATCATGAGAGTACGGTACAGGATGGTGCACGAAATGTGTCACCATTTTCTTTTAGAATAAACGCTTTACTGTCAAGAAAAACTCAATGTAAGATATACTACCATGAAGAACACTCTGTGATGAAGTGTTGTAACTCAGCACATGCTCAATACGTCCATCATTTTGATTCTTAAGTTCCTTCACACGAACACTGATGGTTCCTTCACACGAACACTGATGTTAGCGACAACCCTACGGCACATGTCTCCCATGATTTCACTGCAAGCTTGAGGAATAAGGCGTGTCAGCTCCATTAAATCACGCGAACGTTTTGGGAAAATTGCTTCGTTTAGGTACCCCCAAATAAAGGAGTCACATGGGTTGAGTCTGGAGTATTGGAGGGTCAAAACTGTCAATCATTGAAACGACCTGGAAATTGAATTGTACAATGCAGCATGTGTAGATGCATTATTGGCAAGTCGGTCTGTGTCGTATCTCTGCAGCCCACCAGCGTCCCGTCCGTACGTTTTGTGGTTGTGGCTGGTGTTTGGGACTGAGAACTGAGTGTTGACGGGCCAGACACGGTGCGTGCGTGAGTAAGCGGGCCACGTGCGCCTTCACTGCCGTCCTCGCAGACACGCGCCGTCAGCAACCAACCCGGAAGGTCGCGGCGCGCGCAGTTTGCCATACAAAGGCAGCGCGCACTGCCGGTTCCACCATGCAGTCACCCCGCAACGCACCATGGGCACTCCACCACAGCAGCTGCCGCTTCTGCTGCTGCAGGCGCTGTCTCTGGCCCTCCTCCTGCAGGTACGGTCCCTCCTCTCGTTTAACTCTCTCTTCACTTCTCTTCCACGTGACTATTTAAACTGATCTGCAAAACTTAATCAGGAACGTGACTTTCGCGTGAAATATCGCCTCCAAGTAGCGTAGCTCGATGAAATATGGACCGTACATAGATAGAACTGCTACACTATAGTAAAAAATACACTACTGGCCATTAAAATTGCTACACCATGGAGATGACGTGCTAAACACGCGAAATTTAACCGACAGGAAGTAGATGCTGTGATATATAAATGATTAGCTTTTCAGAGCATTCACACAAGGTTGGCGCCGGTGGCGACACCTAAAACGTGCTGACATGAGGAAAGTTTCAAACCGATTTCTCATACACAAACAGCAGTTGACCGGCGTTGCCTGGTGAAACGCTGTTGTGATGCCTCGTATAAGGAGGAGAAATGCGTACCATTACGTTTCCGACTTTGATAAAGGTCGGATTGTAGCCTATCGCGATTGCAGTTTATCGTATCGCTACATTGCTGCTCGCGTTGGTCTTTATCCAATGACTGTTAGCAGAACATGGAATCGGTGGGTTCAGGAGGGTAATACGGAACGCCGTGCTGGATCCCAACGGCCTCGTATCACTAGCAGTCGAGATGACAGGCATCTTATCCGCATGGCTGTAACGGATCGTGCAGCCACGTCTCGATCCCCGAGTCAACATATGGGGACGTTTGCAAGACAACAACCATCTGCACGAACAGTTCGACGACGTTTGCAGCAGCGTGGACTATCAGACAGGAGCGCCTGCGATGGTGTACTCAACGACGAACCTGGGTGCACGAATGGCAAAATGTCATTTTTTCGGATGAATCCAGGTTCTGTTTACAGCATCATGATGGTCGCACCCGTGTTTGGCGACATCGCGGTGAACGCACATTGGAAAAATGTATTCGTGATGGTATGGGGTGCCATTGGTTACACATCTCCGTCACCTCTTGTTCGCATTGACGTTACTTTGAACAGTGGACCTTACATTTCAGATGTGTTACGACCCGTGGCTCTACCCTTCATTCGATCCCTGCGAAACCCTACATTTCAGCAGGATAATGCACGACCGCGTGTTGCAGGTCCTGTACGGGCCTTTCTGGATACAGAAGATGTTCGACTGCTGCCCTGGCCAGCACATGCTCCAGATCTCTCACCAATTGAAAACGTCTGGTCAATGGTGGCCGAGCAACTGGCTCGTCACAATACGCCAGTCACTACTCTTGATGAACTGTGGTATCGTGGTGAAGCTGCATGGGCAGCTGTACCTGTACACCCTATCCAAGCTCTGTTTTACTCAATGCCCAGGCGTATCAAGGCTGTTATTACGGCCAGAGGTGGTTGTTCGGGGTACTGATTTCTCACCATCTATGCATCGAAATTGCTTGAAAATGTAATCACATATCAGTTCTAGAATAATATATTTGTCCAATGAATACCCGTTTACCATCTGCATTTCTTCTTGGTGTAGCAAGTGTGGTGTAGCCAGTAGTGTAGATAGAATTGCTACAGTATAGTACAAAATATAACATAAATTCAATCATAAGAATGCATCTCCAACTTCACCTACTGAAATTAAGAAAATTACACACTATCTCAAAAATAAAGGCTTATCTGGCTTTAGTAGTATTTCCAACAGAGTACTAAAGATTTTTGACCACATAAAAAGCCCGGACTTATCTGAAATATCTAATGAATCACTAACTCAAGACATTTTTCAAGAGAGACTGAAATATGCCGTTGTCAAGCCCTTCTTCAAGAAAGGTGATCAGAGAGATGTCAATAGCTACCGCTCCGTTTAACAACTGACATAATTTTCCAAAATCTTTGAGAAGATGATGGATTCTGGAATAGTATTTCACCTTCGCAACAATAACACCCTCGGTGAATGACAGTTTGGGTTTCAGAAGAGCTGCTCTCCTAAGAATGACATTTACTTCTTCACCCACCAAATTTTACAAGCATTAAATAATAAATTAGCGCCGGGTGGTATTTTCTGTGACCTATCAAAGGCATCTGACTGTGTGAATCTCAGTATTGTTCTAGATCCCCTCGTTCCAAGAGTTCCTCCAACTCCACTTCCTGATGTGTTCACGCACTGTCGTTCATAAGAAAATTGGAGAACTGCCAGTATAACTGGCGCTCTTGAGTGCTCCGTACAAACGTATGTACGAGGCTTGGAACTTTAATAGTGGCAACTATTTGTTTACAGCTTGTATGAAATAGATACGCGTTTCAAAGTTTTACTGACCTTCAAAGTAGTCACCAGCATTGTTTATAACCCGTTGCAGAAAGTGTCATCACTTCTGTCTCTAAGATGGTCGTAGATTGTGTTCCAAAAATGAACAGCATAGAGGCAGAAGCGATGACACTTTTGTATGACCTGACCATCATTTTGCAGCGCAATGCTCAATCACGTACAGTGGAAGCTGTTACTGATTTGTTTGACTGATGGGGCTGCTAAGTGCTATACCACCTACTGCACTCCCCTGACTTGACCCCTCGTGAGTTTAACTCGATTTCTAAACTGAAGGAAACACTTCACGGCATTCGCTTCGGAACTGCTGCAAATTCGTCGGGCAATAGACCGCGCCGCTCGAACTGTTAACACAACTGGCACTGCTAAGAGTATCCTACGACTTCCACATCGGTGGCAACGGGTTATACACAATACTGGTGGCTAATTTTAAGGTCAGTAAAACTTTGAAACACGTATCAATTTTGTACGAGTTGTAAATAAATAGTCGCCACTATTAAAGTTCCAATCCTCGTATACAGATTATAATATTAATAAGTTCGTGTCTCTCCTGTAATATCGTCAGAATGTTTGAAATCGACTGAAAAATTTTACATACACAACAGTAAAAAGCTGAAAATAATTATCCAAATAAAAATCTTTTTAGTGTAACACGTTTTAAAATGGACTAAAAAATATAAAATAATTTCTCCTAGCCCCATACAGATACTATAACAATACTTGTAAAATTTAATCCGAAAAACGTTGGGCGCATGCAATAGATAATACCAAATATCATTTCATATGATTTTCAGTGCTATAAATTTGTTAGTGAATTAGGTGAACTGTTCACTCCTCAATCATCTATCGGGTGCGTCCCACGTTTTTCGTCTTAAATTTTACAGGTATTGTCACAGCTATTAAAAAATCACAAGCACAAATTTTCAAGACTATCTAGATGGGTTTAGAAATCTGTATGGGGCTAGGAGAAATTATTTTATACATTTCAATTTCAAAAACGTGTTATATTAAAAAGGTTTTTGATTTAAATAATTATTTCAATTCTATTAACATTAATGCGACAGGCCTTCAGAACTTAACATTTTTCTGAAATGTTAAATTTTCAGCTAAATTGTGTATCTGCAATGATATAATTTTGTAGGTGTCTTCAGCCAAATATGTTGATACTGTCTGCAAAATTGGTTGCGAGTAGAGTAAGTATTAAAGAAATAATAAAACGTCTTGCTTGATACTGAAGCTTTCACATGAGCAACAAACATTTAGTAAGCGATAACTGATTTCCTTTCATCAAGCTGTATGTGCGTGGGAAAGGGGGGGGGGGGTGCAGGAGGGGTGTAAGCGGTAAAAAGTTTCGTGAAGGTTTGAAATTACGTGTAAAGTTTGTTAGAAGCCGGTAAGTGCTCTCTTTATCAAACACTGGATGACTATAATCTGGGTAATTTGTGCGTCATACCTCGAGACATTTACAGTTTCTAACTTTAATACTTGACTTACTTCGTTAAACCTTTAACGTAAGATTATCTCTTGATGAGTAGATTATGAACGCATTTTAAACGTTTACATTTATAAGTCAGTACTAGAGTTCTAACTGGCTTATGGTTAGCTGTACTTGTTCCTTTGTGTTTCCACTTCACAATCAAATGGAAATAGTCGAATTGGGCAGCTTTAGAAGGGTTGAAATGTTCCTGATGGATTTGTTACATAGGTGACATCCAATGACCACCCCATGTTGGAAGTCAATGAACTCCCTTGAACGACCCATTGTGCTGTTACAGCCTCTTTGCTGACAACTTAATACTCCCCGCCTGCTCTTATACTGATGCGTCCGTCTCTCGTGACATCGGGTGGTCAATTTAACATTTCACGAGTATCCGAATACTTTTGTTCCCATAGCGTATGAAGAAATTCCACCTCGTTCGAACGACAGTAATATCCAGTTAGACGTCAACTCCTCTAACGAAACGATCCCTTGACGAAACATGTCGCTCTTCATTGGATCTTCCGTGTCTTCTGTTAATCCAACCAGATGAGGGTCCCATATTTCTGTTACGACCTGACGAAACTACTATCGTCCGGTCATAACTATGGGTTCTTTGATCGTTCTGCGAGATGGCTAATCGTAACTACAACACATGAAATATTAGTTCATTTTATTACATGTTCACGTTATTTACATAACTTTATTCAATCAAGGAGCATGTCTAATTTTTACGTCTGTCTTTGAGTAGTAAAGCCCCACTTGAACACAATCACAAACGTTTATCTTGCAATTCAAGTTCAACATTTACGAAAGTACAGTTTCACCTCAGACTTAAATAGCACTGGTGTCCTAACTAGATGATGCTGACAGCTTCTTCGGAGGTGACGAACTGTGGCAATACGAGTCCATGCTCTGCTTCATACTAACCTCTGTGTGATAACACTGCAGTGGTGAGAGAAAGGGCATATCTTCAAGAACGTCTACCGTTCGTCGTTGTGGTTTGCATCGCGACATTGCTAATCTCTGTGGTATCGATGCGCATTCTCGACTTTGGTGTGGTATTACGATCTTTGGACGATACCACAACTTCTTACTTGTACGTATTCTTACGGTATTTTCAATGAACTTAATATGGCGATGCCTTTGCAACAAATGATTTTTTTGTGTTTATGCCAATTTAGGTTGCCTCCGATGATGACTGCTAGGTGTTTCACGGTTGTTACAGTTTCCAATAATTCTTCACCAACAGCGTAATTGGGGAAAAATGGAGCTCTTCGTCTATTTACGCGCTGCACATTACATTTATTTACGTATGGGGTGAACTGTCAGTCCCTGACAAATCCTCCATTCTTTGTTCGTCTTCCTGCATTTCGCTACAGTCATCTGGCGTTGCAACCTTGCTATAGACAACAGTATCAGCATATTTCCCGCCCGGAACATGTTGAAAATAATCCGTTGGAATTCAGAAGAGATAATGACATCCGTAATTACACTAGCATCAAAATATGACCTTAACTGGAACTCACTTTAGATTATCAATAATGGAGCTACCAAGATCTTTTGTCATGATAAACGATCTGCCGGATAGTGTGAGTACCAATATGATGCTCTTTGCTGATGTTGCTATAGATACGGGACAGCGTCGTCTTTAAGTGACTGCTGGAGGGTGCAGGATGACTTGGAGAGCACTGCTATTTGGTCTGATCAATGACAGCTTGCTCTAAATATCAAAAAATGTACATTAATTCAGATAATTAGAAAAAAAACAATTCTGTAGCAATCGAATACAGTATTAGTGGTGTACTGTTTGACACAGTCCCGTCGATTGTATACAGGGTATAGTGACCGCGTGTGTTCGACGGTAACCTACAGTAACCAGTCACAAACTGCAGGCGTCAGCACTTACAGTGGAGAGTATGTCAAGAGTATTGGGTGGGGGGAAGGGGGCGGAAAAACAGCGCAGCCGTTGTAATAATGCAGAAACGGAGCGATTTATCTGAAGAGAATGATCGTTGGCTTTCGGGCCAAGGGTGAAAGCATTTCCGAAACGGTGAAGTTTGTGACCTGTTCACGTGCCGACCTGGTCAAAGCATATAGTGCTTGGAAAAATGGCGCTATCCAAACCCAGCACCGATATCACTGTGGTGCACCATCGGCCACGGATGACAGGGGTGATAGCATGCGGAGATCTGTACTGGCGAATAGACGTGCAACTGTTGAGCAACTGACCATCCAGATGAACCAAGGAGCTACCAAGAGCGTCTCTTCAATGACGTTCCAGCAAACGTTGCTGCGCCTGGTACACACACACATGCTGACTGTTGTTCTTCGGCGACGACGGCTCACGTCAGTATTGCAACTGGATGTCCACAGAGTGGCGACAGGTGACCTTTACAGATCTACATTTATACCCTGCAAGCCACCCAACGGTGCGTGGCGGAGGGCACTTTACGTGCCACAGTCATTACCTCCCTTTCCTGTTCCAGTCGCGTATGGTTCGCGGAAAGAACAACTGCCGGAAAGCCTCAGTGCGCGCTCGAATCTCTCTAATTTTACATTCGTGATCTCCTAGGGAGGTATAAGAAGGGGGAAGCAAGATATTTGATACCTCATCCAGAAACGCACCCTCTCGAAACATGGACAGCAAGCTACACCGCGATGCAGAGCGCCTCTCTTGCACAGTCTGCCACTTGAGTTTGCTAAACATCTCCGTAACGCTATCACGATTACCAAATAACCCTGTGACGAAACGCGCCGCTCTTCTTTGGATCTTCTCTATCTCCTCTGTCAACCCGACCTGGTACGGATCCCACACTGATGAGCAATACTCAAGTATAGGTCGAACGAGTGTTTTGTAAGCCACCTCCTTTGTTGATGGACTACATTTTCTAAGGAATCTCCCATTGAATGTCAACCTGGCACCCGCCTTACCAACAATTAATTTTATGTGATCATTCCACTTCAAATAGTTCCGTACGCATACTCCCAGATATTTTACAGAAGTAACTGCTACCAGTGTTTGTTCCGCTATCATATAATCATACAATAAAGGATCCTTCTTTCTATGTATTCGCAATACATTACATTTGTCTATGTTAAGGGTCAGTTGCAACTCCCTGCACCAAGTGCCTATCCGCTGCAGATCTTCCTGCATTTCGCTGCTATTTTCTAATGCAGCAACTTCTCTGTATACTACAGCATCATCTGCGAAAAGCCGCATGGAACTTCCGACACTATCTACTAGGTCATATATATATATATATATATATATATATATATATATATATATATATATATATATATATTGTGAAAAGCAATGGTCCCATAACACTCTCCTGTGGCACGCCAGAGGTTACTTTAACGTCTGTAGACGTCTCTCCATTGAGAATAACATGCTGTATTCTGCTTGAAAAAAAAAAAATTATACAGGCGACAGTGCGGAACTGTATCGAACGCCTTCCGGAAGTCAAGGAAAATGGCATCTACCTGGGAGCCTGTATCTGATATTTTCTGAGTCTCTGTTGAGTGATTTCAGTTGCTTTTCTATTCCTTGGACACTTATTTCCATGTCAGCCATTTTTTCGTTCGTACGAGGATTTAGAGAGGGAACTGCAGTGCGGTCTTCCTCTGTGAAACAGCTTTGTAAAAAAGTGTTTAGTAATTCAGCTTTATGCGTGTCATCCTCTGTTTCAATGCCATTATCATCCCAGAGTGTCTGGATATGCTGTTTCGTCCAATTACTGATTTAACGTAAGACCAGAACTTCCTAGGATTTTCTGTCAAGTCGGTACATAGAATTTTATTTTCGAATTCACTGAACGCTTCAGGCATAGCTCTCCTTACGCTAACTTTGACATGCTTTAGCTTCTGTTTGTCTGAGAGGTTTTGGCTGCGTTTAAATTTGCAGTGAAGCTCTCTTTGCTTTCGCATTAGTTTCTTAACTTTGTTGTTGAACCACGGTGGGTTTTTCGCGTCCCTCACAGTTTTACTCGGCACGTATCTGTCTAAAACGCATTTTACGATTGCCTTGAACTTTTCCCATAAACACTCAACATTGTCAGTGTTGGAACAGAAATTTTCGTTTTGATCTGCTAGGTAGTCTGAAATCTGCCTCCTATTACTCTTGCTAAACAGATAAACCTTCCTCTCTTTTTTTATATTCCTATTTACTTCCACATTCAGGGATGCTGCAACGGTCTTATGATCACTGATTCCCTGTTCTGCGCTTACAGAGTCGAAAAGTTCGGGTCTTTTTGTTATTAGTAGGTCCAAGATGTTATCTCCACAAGTCGGTTCTCTATTTAATTGCTCGAGGTAATTTTCGGATAGTGCACTCAGTATAATGTCACTCGATGCTCTGTCCCTACCACCCGTCCTAAACATCTGAGTGTCCCAGTCTATATCGGTAAATTGAAATCTCCACCTAAGACTATAACATGCTGAGGAAATTTATGTGAAATGTATTCCAGATTTTCTCTCAGTTGTTCTGCCACTAATGCTGCTGAGTCGGGAGGTCGGTAAAAGGAGCCAATTATTAACCTAGCTCGGTTGTTGAGTATAACCTCCACCCATAATAATTCACAGGAACCATCAACTTCTATTTCACTACAGGATAAACTACTACTAACAGCGACAAATACGCCACCACCGGTTGCATGCAATCTATCCTTTCTAAACACCGTCTGTACCTTTGTAAAAATTTCGGCAGAATTTATCTCTGGCTTCAGCCAGCTTTCCGTACCTATAACCATTTGAGCTTCGGTTCTTTCTATCAGCGTTTGAAGTTCCTGTACTTCACCAATGCAGCTTCGAGAGTTTACAATTACAATACCGATTGCTGCTTGTTCCCCGCATGTCCTGACTTTGCCCCGCACCCTTTGAGGCTGTTGCCCTTTCTGTACTTGCCCGAGGCCATCTAACCTAAAAAACCGCCCAGTCCACGCCACACAACCCCTGCTACCGGTGTAGCCGACTGCTGTGTGTACTGGACTCCTGACCTATCCAGCGGAACCCGAAACCGCACCACTCGCAAGTTGAGGAATCTGCAGCCCACACGGTCGCAGAACCGTCTCAGCCTCTGATTCAGACCCTCCACTTGGCTCTGTACCAAAGGTCCGCAGTCAGTCCTGCCGACGATGCTGCAGATGGTGAGCTCTGCTTTCATCCCGCTAGCGAGACTGGCAGTCTTCACCAAATCAGATAGCCGCCGGAAGCCAGAGAGGATTTCCTCCGATCCATAGCGACACACGTCATAGAATCACGTTCTACGCTCCATCGGAAAGACGGCCGTCTCAAAGCAAACAGCCTGCAGCAGTCGTCGGTAGGACCCAGGAAGGAAGATGAAACGTTGTGATATGGGGACTTTTTTCGTGGCATTCCCTGGGTGATCACGTGTTATTCTGGAAGGCACAATGGATCAACACAAGTACGCATCTGTCCTTGGGGACCACGTCCACCCCTAATTGCAGTTTGTTTCTTCTCGGCACGACGACATCTACCAGCAGGACAATGCCATGTGTCACACAGACGTCAGTGTACGTTTGCACCAGAATGAGGTTGCCGTATTCCCCTGGCCGCCAAACTACCCGTATTAAAACCAGATCGAGAATCTGTGGGACCACCTTGATGGGGCTTTTCCCACCATGGGTCCTCAACCGAGAAACACATCTCTTCTGGCCACGCCACTGGAGCCAGCATGGCTCCACATTCCGGTCGGTACCTCACAACAGCTCACTGACCCTCTTCCTACACGTCTCACAGTGGTTAGCGCTGCAGAAAGGTTTCTGACAGATGGTCACACGTCTGTGAGTGGACAGTGTGTCTAGATGTAACACTGCAAAGCGACATGAAATGGAGAGAACATGTATGTTCGGTTGTAGGGAAGCTGAATAGTTGCCTTCGTTTTAGTTGGAAAATTCTAGTAACGTGCAGCTCATCTAAAAAAGAGATCGCTTACAAAACACTTGTACAATCCATCCTGAGTACTGCTCGAGTATTTGGGATCGCAAGCAGATCGAGCTGAAAGAAGACACTGAAGCAATTCAAAGGCCTGCTGTCAGATTTGTCGCCATTAGGTTTGATCAACATGCGACTAAGTTAGGGAACTCAAATTGGAATCCTTGGAGGGAAGAAGTCGTTATTTTCGCCAGAGAACTATTGAGAAAGTTTAGAAAACCGGCCTTCGCGACACACTGCAGAACAATCCTACTAATACCAGCAAACGTCTCGCCTAAGGAGCGCGAAGACAATGTACGTGAAATGGCTCTGAGCACTATGGGACTCGACTTCTGAGGTCATCAGTCCCCTAGAACTTAGAACTAGTTAAATCTAACTACCCTGAGGACATCTCACACATCCATGCCCGAGGCAGGATTCGAACCTGCGACCGTAGCGGTCTCGCGGTTCCAGACTGCAGCGCCTAGAACCGCACGGCCACTCCGGCCGGCGGTGTGGAACAGGAAACGCAATGAGAGGCAGAAGAAAAAAATGGTTCAAATGGCTCTGAGCACTATGGGACTTAACATCTGAGGTCATCAGTCCCCTAGAACTTAGAACTACTTAAACCTAACTAACCTAAGGACATCACACACATCCATGCCCGAGGAGAGGCAAAGGAGCTTCTGTGAGGTTTGGAAAGTCGGAGACGAGGTACTGGCAGAATTGAAGCTGTGAGGACGGGTCGCGAATCGTGCTTGGGTAGCTCAGATGGTGGAGCACTTGCCCGCGAAAGGCAAAGGTCCTGGCTTCGAGTCTCGGTCCGGCATACAGTTTTAATCTGCCAGAAAGTTTCAGGAAAGGCAATAACTAGCGGTGGTATTAGGTAACCTCCGCTATGCACCGTATGGTGGCTTGTAGAGTTTGTATATAGAAATGGATGAAGATATCCTAAGCCTGAGAGATATGAAATCTGAATTTGAAAGTAAATTGAATAGTTGCTTTTGAGAAACTCCTCCTTTTCGATAAAAGAATTTTTATTTACAGACTTGAAGCTAATTTAGTGCAAAAGTGTTAACTTTTACTTGTGTTATTAAGCTGAGTACTGTTTTGCATCTGTAAATGGTCAGCATGCATCTATAAATACACAGCAATTAAGTTAATATTCTGTTTTCTGACTCGTTCCACATCATTACGGTTTATTGTGGTAAGTGACATGTGCGATATGTAACTAAACAAACAGTTAGCTAACAACTCACCAGGATCATCTGTACTGTCAGCCTATGAAGTGTTGACGGCATGTCGTGCTGTGGGACTTCTACTGGGGTATCCCAAAACTAACCAGGCAGCGTGCTAGACACTGTTTATTGACGGTGTGGCAGTTCCAGAGAAAGCCCAAAATGGCTCTGAGCACTATGGGACTTAACATCTGAGGTCATCAGTCCCCGGGAACTTAGACCTACTTAAACCTAACTAACCTAAGGACATCACACACATCCATGCCCGAGGCAGGATTCGAACCTGCGACCGTAGCTGTCGCGCGGTTCCAGACTGAAGCGGCTAGATCCGCTCGGCCACACCGACCGGCTCCAGAGAAAGCACTAATGTTCACATCAGCCTGAATCGCATTAATCACTCTTCTTCCCCTGAGATCTTCGAGCAGCAGCAAGTCTAGACAGCGAAAACTGGACAGAAAGCCTCTTCAATTTTTCTTTCACTTCTAGTGATATTATGGTACTTGTAAGGACCAGACAAAGCGAGGTGGTGCAGTCGTTAGCACGCTGGCTCGCTTTCGGGAGGACAATGGTTCAAATCGCTGTCTGGAGATCCAGGTTTAGGTTTTCTGTAATTTTTCCTAAATCGTTTAAGGGAAATGCTGGAATCGTCCTTTTGAAAGAACACAGCTGATTTCTTTCCCAAATCTTCCACAAGCTTGTGCTCCATGTCTATTGACCTTGTGTTCTGCATACCTGATACAATGTGCTCCACTTCAGTGACTGCTTCACAGTCTGTGCCATCTGGATCCTTCCTACTGACATTAGGTTTTCTGAATTGCGCATGTGGGAACTCTCCCAGCAATACAGGGTTTTTTTAAAAAAAATACTCCCTAGTTTTAAGTATAAATTTAATAGGGAAATTGATGAAAAATTAGATGAGTGAGTACATATCATGAAAGAGAATTCCTTCGAGTTTTGTTTAATGTTAGTACACTTCGACGTGGGAACCATTTGTTGCCCTGCACACGTCGAGACTATTTTTCACTTCTCGCCACGTATTCACCAACATTTCAGGTGTAACTGTCCCAAACACCGCGACGATTCTTTTCTATAAATGACTGATGTCTCTGATCTATTCACTGTACACAACATTCGTTATGTGGCCCGAAAAGAAGCAGTCCAGTGCGGTTGAGTCTGGGCTTCGTGGTGGCCAAGATATTGGGCCAGCCCTGCCTGTCCTGGAAAGCAAGTGTCAAGAGCCGCACGCACATGGTTACTTTAATGAGGTGGGGAGCCATCTTGTTGGAAAAATACAAGCCCCTTTTCCGCCTCAATATCGTCCGTTTGGGGAAAGACGTACTCTGTCAATAAGTCACAGTAAACGTTCCCGTTTATTGTTTTTTCTACATAAATGAAAGGACCAATCACACGATCTTCCATCAAACCGCAAACTTTGGGAGAGTCACGTTGATGCTGGATAACTTCATGTGGATGCTCTGCCCCCTCCAAATTCTGCAGTTATGACCATTAACTGTTACACACTGCGCTTTCTGTTTCGGAGTACACATTGTCGCTGAGTTGCTCTGCACTGCACTGCAATGCACGCACGCCTGGACTGAACTGACGGAACAGAGCAAAACAACAGCACTGGTGCCATCTCATAGTCAAGCAGTCCTGCCAACTGCAGGGGAGCCAAACTTGGAGAGTTGATGAATCAGTCACCACAAACTAGAATAGTGTGTCACTTCGTACATAAAAATGGTTCAAATGGCTCTGAGCACTATGGGACTTAACATCTGAGGTCACTATGGGACTTAACATCTGAGGTCATCAGTTCCCTAGAACTTAGAACTACTTAAACCCAACTAACCTAAGGACATCACACACATCCATGCCCGAGGCAGGATTCGAACCTGCGACCGTAGCGGTCGCGCGGTTCCGGACTGAAGCGCCTAGAACTGCTCGGCCACTCCGGCTGGCACTTCGTACATATTCTAGTACACATTAAAACTGGGGAGTTCTTTTCCAAACACCCTGTGTATCTAATTTTCCAATAACACACCTAGCCTCAACTTCTCTCTCTTTTTCCACTTCCCACCCCCTCAGTCAACCTTCCGACTGCACCTAGCAGCCCCACCTTGTCGCCATCACGTCCCTTCACACTCCAGTAAGCAGCACTACACCTTCCCCCATCCTTATCCGCTATCTGCTATCCCTCCCCTCCCCACCTAGTCTGCTCCTTACCCCACCATCCAGAGATTGCTTCTTCCATCAGGTGCTGCTGGTGTATGCAGTCTGGTCTCAGAAGCCAGACACAGTGGTCATATGCGTGTGAACTGTGCTTGCGTGAATGTGTGTGCGTTTTCAATTTAGAAGAAGCCTCAGACGTATAGAAGTCTTTTTATTGTGACTGTCTGCAACTCGGCATCTCCTCTGTGTGGTGAGTAGCAATCTATTATTTTCACAGTATTGTCGTTATTCCGTGGTGGGTTTTCCATTGTTTGAACCACTGTTGGGTCGTTACTTACAGTTAATTAATTTTTAGTTACTTATCAACAATGGTATATTACCAGCAGGAGGGACTAGGGAAAGCTTTTGCTACTCCAACCAGTTTCGATTATCACAAATCTACATCTACATCTACATGACTACTCTGCAATTCACGTTTAAGTGCTTGGCAGAGGGTTCGTTCAAATGGTTCAAATGGCTCTGAGCACTATGGGACTCAACTGCTGCGGTCATAAGTCCCCTAGAACGTAGAACTACTTAAACCTAACTAACCTAAGGACAGCACACAACACCCAGCCATCACGAGGCAGAGAAAATCCCTGACCCCGCCGGGAATCGAACCCGGGAACCCCGGCGTGGGAAGCGAGAACGCTACCGCACGACCACGAGATGCGGGCCGAGGGTTCGTCGAACCACAATCATACTATCTCTCTACCATTCCACTCCCGAACAGCGCGCGGGAAAAACGAACACCTAAACCTTTCTGTTCGAGCTCTGATTTCTCTTATTTTATTCTGATGATCAAATGGCTCTGAGCACTACGGGACTTAACTTCTGAGGTCATCAGTCCCCTAGAACTTAGAACTACTTAAACCTAACTAACCTAAGGACATCACACACATCCATGCCCGAGGCAGGATTCGAACCTGTGAGCGTAGCGGTCGCGCGGTTCCTGACTGTAGCGCCTAGAACCGCTCGGCCACCACGGCCGGCTTTTGATGATCGTTCCTACCTATGTAGGTTGGGCTCAACAAAATATTTTCGCATTCGGAAGAGAAAGTTGGTGACTGAAATTTCGTAAATAGATCTCGCCGCGACGAAAAACGTCTTTGCTGTAATGACTTCCATCCCAATTCGCGTATCATATCTGCCACACTCTCTCCCCTACTACGTGATAATACAAAACGAGCTGCCCATTTTTGCACCCTTTCGATGTCCTCCGTCAATCCCACCTGGTAAGGATCCCACACCGCGCAGCAATATTCTAACAGAGGACGAACGAGTGTAGTGTAAGCTGTCTCTTTAGTGGACTTGTTGCATCTTGTAAGTGTCCTGCCAATGAAACGCAACCTTTGGCTCGCCTTCCCCACAATATTATCTATGTGGTCTTTCCAACTGAAGTTGTTCGTAATTTTAACACCCAGGTACTTAGTTGAATTGACAGCCTTGAGAATTGTACTATTTATCGAGTAATCGAATTCCAAAGGATTTCTTTTGGAACTCATGTGGATCATCTCACACTTTTCGTTATTTAGCGTCAACTGCCACCTGTCACACCATACAGCAATCTTTTCTAAATCGCTTTGCAACTGATACTGGTCTTCAGATGACCTTACTAGACGGTAAATTACAGCATCATCTGCGAACAACCTAAGAGAACTGCTCATCTTGTGGTGCAGTTCTTCTTGTTGTCTCCGTGCTTGCTAAGAAAATGGGATGAGAAGTTCCGCCTTATGCAAGACACCTTTTTTCTTTTGTTTCACCCATACATGTTTCAGCACCTCTGTGCCATCATCAGTGGGTTTTATTTTATTTTTAACTGTAAATTTGTTGTTAACATATTAACATTTTCGTCGTTTACAACATTATGTAAAGGTTGCATTTATAACTTAATTGGCGAAAAGTAACATACCTTACATTATATTATTGTCCTCTTGTTTTTGTAGCTGTTATGCTACACAATGTACAAATACACAACAAATAGAAAATAAATTACGTTTTGCTGTTTGCAGATGACATGTTGTACATTGTGTAGCATAACAGCTACAAAAACAAGAGGACAATAATATAATGTAAGGTATGTTACTTTTCGCCAATTAAGTTATAAATGCAACCTTTACATAATGTTGTAAACGACGAAAATGTTAATATGTTAACAACAAATTTACAGTTAAAAATAAAATAAAACCCACTGATGATGGCACAGAGGTGCTGAAACATGTATGGGTGAAACAAAAGAAAAAAGGTGTCTTGCATAAGAACTGCTCAGATTGTCACCCAGGTCATTTATATAGATCAGGAACAGCAGAGGTCCCAGGATGCTTCCCTGGGGAGCACCTGATATCACTTCAGTTTTACTCGATGATTTGCCGTATATTACTACGAACTGCGACCTTCCTGACAGGGAATCACGAATCCAGTCGCACAACTGAGACGATACCCCATAGGCCCGCAGCTTGATTCGAAGTCGCTTGTGAGGAACGGTGTCAAAAGCTTTCCGGAAACCTAGAAATACGGAATCAACTTGAGATCCCCTGTCGATAGCGGCCATTACTTCGTGCGAATAAAGAGCTAGCTGCGGTGCACAAGAACGATGTTTTCTGAAACCATGCTGATTACGTATCAATAGATCGTTCCCTTCGAGGTGATTCATAATGTTTGAATACATTATATGCTCCAAAACCCTACTGCAAACCGACGTCAATGATATAGGTCTGTAGTTAGATGGATTACTCCTACTACCCTTATTAAACACTGGTGCGACCTGCGCAATTTTCCTATCTGTAGGTACAGATCTATCGGTGAGCGAGCGGTTGTATATGAGTGCTAAGTAGGGAGCTATTGTATCAGCGTAATCTGAAAGGAACCTAATCGGTATACAATCTGGACCTGAAGACTTGCCGTATCAAGCGATTTGAGTTGCTTCGCAACCTCTAAGGTATCTACTTCTAAGAAACTCATGCTAGCAGCTGTTCGTGTTTCAAATTCTGGAATATTCCATTCATCTTCCCTGGTGAAGGAATTTCGGAAAACTGCGTTCAATAACTCCGCTTTAGCGGCACAGTCGTCGGTAACAGTACCATCGGCACTGCGCAGCGAAGGTATTGACTGCGTCTTGCCGCTTGTGTAGTCTACATACGACCAGAATTTCTTCGGATTTTCTACCAAATTTCGAGACAATGTTTCGTTGTGGAACCTATTAAAGGCATCTCGCATTGAAGTCCGTGCCAAATTTCGCGCGTCTGTAAATTTTAGCCAATCTTCGGGATTTCGCGTTCTTCTGAACTTCGCATGCTTTTTCCGTTGCCTCTGCAACAGCGTTCGGACCTGTTTTGTGTACCACAGGGGATCAGTTCCATCTCTTACCAATTTATGAGGTATGAATCTCTCAATTGCTGTTGCTACTATATCTTTGAAATCATCAGACTAATCACAATATTTATGTGGACACATTCATAACCTCGAATCATCTTTCACATAATGTTAAAAATACAAAACCGAACATTAGATCCAAGTACATAAAATCTTAACACTGTTCTGAAGATCAAATAGCGCCAACACCATAACATGAACACAACATGCAGTCTTAGGAGCAAGGACGTACATGGTATAAAACACTGCTAGAGAATCACCCATAAAGTACGTTATAATGCACCTAGTATATCTGTAGATATGACTTGTTCCTATTCCGAGCGAAATGGCGCAGTGGTTAGCACACTGGGCTCGGACCGGCCATCCTGGTTTAGCTTTTCCGTGAATTTTCCTAAATCGCTTAACGCAAATTCCGGGATGGTTCCTTTGACAGGGAACGGCCGGCTTCCTTCCCCATCCTCCCCTAATCCGATGGGACCGATGACCTCGCTGTTTGGTCCCTCCCCCAAATCAAACAACCAACTTCTTCCTATGTCAAAATCACAAGTGTATCCAATGTATAATGCTTCCGTTTTAGATACTTGAAAATAGCCTCAGGCCGAAATTGTACAATCGTACACAGAATAAAGAGGACGGCAGCTGAAGACATCAGGAAATATCCAAAAAATAATAACAAAACACTATAATGCGTCGAGCTTAAGAATACAGCACATGCATAACATTAGAATACATCATTATTTGATGTGCTGAAACACAACTGTTCCAGCAAATGTGTACGTGCAGCTTGCTCCCCGTGTAAACCTATTCGTGAACATAATTACGAGCTCGGACCTTCGTCTCTACCTTTTGTGGCCAACCTTTTAGAAGCTGAACTATCTAATCGTGTTTCTTAACTGAACTTTCATATATCGGCCTCAGAGATGATGTTGCTGTGATCTGTTCTGTATGTAATCTGCAGCAGTGGTTAGCGTCGCTGGCTGACATGCTACAGGACGGCATTCGAATCCTATCACCAGCTAATATTTGTCATTTATTACTTATCATTTCTAGAAGATTCTCGAAATTTCTTATGTTTGTCTATTCTGTGTTTGTATAAATACGAGTAGTAGCGCTCTTCATCCAGGAGGCCTTTCTGTTCTATCTGTGTCAGTAATAAATGTGCTTTCAGTGCTAAGTGCTGTACTTCACTAATGACTGTGGTTACGTCGTGACAAAATGTTAACCATGGGTAGTAATCACGTGATAAATATTACTTTTTCTACCATCATAACCATGTGTCCCGATAAATGGTTTAAGCACAGTTACTAACTACTGCAGTAAAAGCAATTTATCTAAATTCACGCCGCAAACGATGCACTTTTGACTGTTTTCTAAATCTCACTTACACGGCAAGAAATAACATGCATACTTTCCAAGTTTGTCATTTCTAAATACTTTACAGAGCTCTATTTAGTGAAATGATCACAAATATCTGCGGCGCCGTACGCTAATGCTAGTACTTTTTGCGTACCTCCATAACGATGGTACTGAAATTTGGAATAACTTGCCTCCCGCTTAAATCAAGAGTAATACCTTAGACTGGACGCTTTCCGTCTTTGACACGCCATTTAGCTAGCTGGTCATTTCTACGCAGAAATTAAATTTAAAGAAAACTTAAATTGCAGGAATGATGGAAACAGAAAGTGCAGGGAAGCTAAGAAGAAATGGCTGCATGAAAAATGTGAAAAAAATGGAATGAGAAATGATTGCCTGAAGGACTGACTCAGCATACAGAAAAACCGAAAACAACCTATGATGAAGTTAAAAGAGAGGGGGGGGGAGGGGAGGTAACATTAACAGTGCAATGGGAATTCCACTGTTAAATGTATAAGAGAGAGCGGATGGGTGGTAAGAGTACACTGAAGACCTCTATGAGTAAGAGGCCTTGTTTGATGACGTGATGGAAGAAGAAACAGGAGTCGACAGGGAAGAGATAGAGGATCCAGTATTAGAACCAGAATTTAAAAGAGCTTTGGACGATTTATGGTCAAAGAAGGCAGAAGTTATAGATAACATTCCATCGGAATTTCTAGAAACATCGGGGAAAAGGGCAGCAAAACGACTATTCACTTTGGTATGCAGAATATAGGAGACTTGCGGCATGCCATCGGACTTTCGGGAAAACATCATTCGCGAAATTTCAAGAGATAACGAAGACCGACAAGTACTAGAATTATCGCTTAATCAGCTTAACAGCTCATGCATTCAAGTTGCTGACAATAATAATATGCAGGAGAACGGAAAAGAAAACTGAGGATCTGTTAGATGACGATCAGTTAGACTTTAGGAAAGGTAAAAGCCACCAGAGAGACAGTTATGAGGTTGCGGCTGACAACGGACGCAAGACTGAAAAAAAAAATCAAGACATCTTCACAGGGATTGTCGACTTGGAAAAAAGCGCTCAACATTGTAAAATGGTGAATGTTGTTGTTGTGGTCTTCAGTCCTGAGACTGGTTTGATGCAGCTCTCCATGCTACTCTATCCTCTGCAAGCTTCTTCATCTCCCAGTACTTACTGCAACCTACATCCTTCTGAATCTGCTTAGTGTATTCATCTCTTGGTCTCCAAAAATGGCTCTGAGCACTATGGGACTCAACTGCTGAGGTCATTAGTCCCCTAGAACTTAGAACTAATTAAACCTAACTAACCTAAGGACATCACAAACATCCATGCCCGAGGCAGGATTCGAACCTGCGACCGTAGCGGTCTTGCGGTTCCAGACTGCAGCGCCTTTAACCGCACGGCCACTTCGGCCGGCTCTTGGTCTCCCTCTACGATTTTTACCCTCCACGCTGCCCTCCAATGCTAAATTTGTGATCCCTTGATGCCCCAGAACATGTCCTACCAACCGGTTTCACCAAATGGTAAAAGATATTCGAAATTCTGTGAAAAATAGCGGTACGTTATATGGAAAGACAAGTAAAATATACTGAGGAGCCAGTGAAGCTGGTACATCTGCCTAATATCGTGTAGGACCCCCGCGAGCAGGCAAAAGAGCCGCAACACGAGGCATGGACTCGAATAATGTCTGAAGTAGTACTGGAGGGAATTGAAACCATGAATCCAGCAGGGCTGTCCGTAAATCCGTAAGAGTACGAGGGGACGGAGATCTTTTCTGAAGAGAACGTTGCAAGGCGTCCCAGATATGCTCAATATTGTTCACGTCTTGGCATTTTGGTGGCCAGCGGAAGTGTTCAAACTCAGAAGAGTGTTCCTGGAGCCATTTTGTAACAATTCTGGACTGGGCTGTCGCACTGTCCTGTTGGAACTGTCCAAGCCCGTCGGAATGCACAATGGACCTGGATGGATGCAGGTGATCAGACAGGATACTTATGTACGTGTCACCTGTCAAGAGTCGAACATAGATGTATCAGAGGTTCCGTATCACTCCAACTGCACACGCCGCACACCATTACAGAGCATCCACCAGCTTGAACAGACCCCTGCTGACATTCCGAGTCCATGTATTCATGAGGTTGTCTCCGTACCCGTACATCCATCGGCTCGATACAATTTCAAACGAGACTCGCCCGACCGGGCGACATGTTTCCAGTCATCAACAGTCCAGTGTCGGTGTTGACGGGCCCAGGGGAAACGTAAAGCTTTGTGTCATGTAGTCATCAAGAGTGCACGAGTGGGCCTTAGAATGGCTCGCACGCTGTCATTTGTTCATGGCCCAGCATAGAAATCTGCAGCAATTTACGGAAGGGTAGCATTTCTGTCATGCTGGACGATTCTCTTCAGTCGTCGTTGGTCCCGTTCTTGCAGGATCTTTTTCCGGCCGCAGAGACGTCGGAGATTTGATGTTTTACCAGATTCCTGATATTCACTGTACACTTGTGAAATGGTCGTAGAGGAAAATCCCCACTTCATCGCTAGGGCAATGGGTATGCCATACATAAGCACTTAAAAATGTAACACGTAGTACTAGTTCTTAGACGGTAGAAACAAATAAACACAAGAGTCACTCTTGATGAGACAATTTTGTATGCTACCTCAGTTGGCAAGGGCTCAATTTTTCTGCCGAAGTCCTCCTTCCTCGAGTAGCAACAAGACGAATCATAATTTATATATTATAATTTGTTTTAACAGTAAAAGAAAATTTTCGGGTCGTCCCTTTCCTGCCTTTCTATTATTTTCTTGCAAATTACTAACATTATTATTTTAACACTCCATTTCCTACCACGAATTTAATTTCGTTTCTAACACATTATTATTACCCTTCTTTTATAGCTCAAAACAAATTTTGCTGGTGATGTGGATTAAAGAACTATTACATATGAAGTATATAATGTACGACCTGCTTTTAAAATATAAGGCAGTAGGCCTTTAAATATGCAATAAATGAAATGAATTTCCATGTTTTATGAGGAGGTAATACAGAGGAGCACAAGAAAAAATTAACTAGTAAACTTGGGCTCTAAATGCATACAATAAGAGCCGTGAGCACCTTACATGTTTCCTGGACTTTTTTTTAATGTTCTGGTCAAAATATGGAAAGCAAAGGGCTTGCAGTAGAAGAGATTTGTTTCACCGTATCGAAGATGAAGAAGCGTTCAAACCTCTTAAGGTATGCATTTTGGAGGCCATGTTCACCAGACGACCATTACTGCTGGGGCACGCTGTAGAAGGAGGGACGGAGACAGCGGAGTCCAAATTGATGCCGTGTTCCTTGACTTCCATAAGGTGTTCGAAACTATTCCGTCCTGTCGCACGGTGAACAAAGTAAGGCATTACGGAATATTGGACCACCTATGCGGCTGGCTTTAGGATTTCGTTGCAGGAAGAGATCAACGCGTCGTTCTTAATGGGACAAACTGTAGATGTAAAAGTAATTGCGGGAGTGCGCAAAGGGAGTATTACAGTACCGTTATAAATTACGATATAGATATATAGGATATAACAAAAAGGTATGGCCAGACTTTCAGGAAACATTCCTCACACGTAAGGGAAGAATATGTTTCATACGGGCACGCGTCCAGAGGCGATTGATTTCTATGGTGAAGCTTGCTTTCTCCTTCTCTCCATAGTCACATTAATCATGGAAAACACGCAGAAACAGAGCGTACCATCATTATATGATACGTTTTCTTACACTAAATGTTCAAGATACTCCCTTGGTTACGTTTTGATAGAATGTACAGTAAGTTGTACTTCTTTGGTTCACTGCCTGTGCTTCTTCTTCCAATGGAACGCAGGTAATTTTTACATGTAACTCACTTCACTGCTTAGACTCGTTCAAGCAACTTCAGAGAGCTACTTTCAAGCGCTAAGAAAAAGGCGTTATTGTGCATGAACAGTTACGAAGACGTAGAAGTCCGTGTTTGGTGTTTTCTCTGCTTAAATTCTTCTTGTCTCATTTCTGGTTGGATTCCAGCGCGTAGTGGTGGATCAACAGCTGATATGTGTAGCAGCAGCAACTGCGTACCGTGTGGGGAAAAGATGTCGGAAGGTATGCGAACATACCTCAACAGACGACCACTTTATAACGTTGACTCCTAAACCACTAACGGAATAAGTCACTCTTTCTCTAACATGGTGCAAAGAACCAATACAGATGTCAAATACGTCTGCCGCGTCTCTAAAACTTGCTGCTTCGTGGCCAGCAAACCACAAAAAGATCAGAATGTGATGCAGTGGAAGCAGCTTCCCATTTCCACCTGCGTGATGCTTATAATGCCAAGAGTTCCTGAATTGTCCAATTAACGCCTCTTCCACATGACACCGCACACAAAAATGTTCCATAAATTCAGTGTCGCTATACTACGGCACCACATTCTCGAATTTTTGCTTTTTTGTCTTTTGGTACGATGTAACAATTCCAACTCCTTGCCACTCGACAGAAAATCCGATTCCGATTCCATGAACAGCTGGAATAAATGGCAATTATAAGATTCGTGTTTCAACCAATTAGATATCTTTTGCACTTCTACAAGTAAACACGATTTTATAGGAACGAGTAAAATACTTACCTTGCATTTAATGACAAAACGTAAATATGAAATAATCGAACACGCGATCTGCAACAGCTTCCAAGAGATTGAAGAATCTGCCACAAACAAAACACGAGTTACGTAAAGTCTACCACCACTCTTACTCAGACAGCTCTGCGATGCGCGAATCTGGCAGCTTTGAAGCGCCAGGAAATTTTTTTCGGGTCTGGCTGGTTGCTCTCATTGCTTATAGAGCACACACTTTAGTAGCCAGAAGCGGAAGAAGGCTCTGCGTATATGCGATTTCAGCTCTGCGCATGCGTATGAGCCTGCTGGCAGCTGCTTGACCGAATCTCTTGTGTTGACATGCCACTAACCTCATTGCGCCTGCCCGGCTAGCCGCGAGGTCTACCGCGCTGCTTCCCGAGCCGAATCCGTGCGATGGATTAGTGTCGAGGTCCGGTGTGCCGGCCAGCCTGTGGATGGTTTTTAAGGCGGTTTTCCATCTGCCTCGGCGAATGCGGGCTGGTTCCCCTTATTCCGACTCAGTTACTCTATGTCGGCGATTGCTGCGCAAACACTGTCTCCTCGTACGCGTACACCATGATTTCTCTATAGTCTGTCTGTAAATTCAAGAGCGAGCAGGGCTTTTGGTGGGGGAAGTGGCCTTTCCCCGAAGAACGCTGCCACCGGCCTACAGGGGCACCCAAAATCTGTTGCCCGTTATCTGTCTAGTGGTGTAGATCGGCGTGCAGTGATATACGTCGTTTCTATTCGTGGGATCTTAGTTGCCAGTGTCAGTCATTTAACTTTGTATACTTACTTATGTACTTCGATATCTGGAAGTGATGGATAATCGTCTAGCACTGCAAGACAACGTGCAGAATACGAAGAAGAGGAGGTATTTGGGGAGTAACGAGCGTTCGATCGTCTCTAATGTTATTACAGCGTGTATTAAAGAGGCGACCCAGAAAGAACTGTTGGCTAATGGTTCAAATGGCTCTGAGCACTATGGGACTCAATTGCTGAGGTCATTAGTCCCCTAGAACTTAGAACTAGTTAAACCTAACTAACCTAAGGACATCACAAACATCCATGCCGGAGGCAGGATTCGAACCTGCGACCGTAGTGGTCTTGCGGTTCCAGACTGCAGCGCCTTTAACCGCACGGCCACTTCGGCCGGCTGTTGGCTAATATTACCAGGCCCAATCAAAGGGCTGTAATTTATACAAACGTCAGCCTCACCTAATAGGACGCATAAGTAAGTAATGGAAAAATAAGCCACATGGTTTACTGGAATCGCCACGAAGGAAAACTAATAATTTTGGGAGGAAACCCATCGTTATAGACAGTTTCAAAATCACGTAAAACCTTTGATGCTTATGGAACACTAAATCTCTATCTCGGTCACTATTCACCTTATTCTATGACATATTGCTTAAACGTGCGCAATAGCTATTCTAAACACTGCTGAAATTTCCGTCGAAACATGTACACCGATTCTGGACTTATAAGCAAAAAGCTTGACATACGAGGTGCATTCACATATTAATTTTTATTTTTTGGTAAGAACTTTATTTGTTAATCTACAGCAATGTTGTTATTGTTGTGTACATAGTACCGCATAGTCAGCGCGTACACAACTTTCCCACTAGAGTGTGCCCCGCTAAGCACAACAGCACAGGCGCAGCGCTCATCCATCGCCGCACTACGAGATGGCACTGCCATAGAGACGGACCAAATTCTGCTTCCGCCGATCCGCGTATTAATATGTAACGCAGCCAATGAGATTGCTGCTAACATAGAACCTTTTCTCCTCGCGGATCACACTCGCGCAGTGATACATAAACGCGTGAGGTATTATAACCTCCGATTAGTCAGTCTGCATTTGTCTGCACCAGTCTGTACCAGTCTGCATTAGTCTGTACCAGTCTGTACGAGTTCTACATTTGTCTGTACCAGTCTATAATCAAGATTCAGTCTGCACCTAATAAGATCACCATATTCCTGTACATAGCCATGAAGATAAATGTATAGACACTTTTGTCCAGTATCGGAGATATATGTGAGAATAAGATTAACGTACCAATACCAAAGGAACTTCAGATTGTCAATTGTAAATAGCATCCAGAACCAAGTTAAGTAATTTTTATGCTTGTTATTATTTTAATAAATGTGTGTGAAAATTAATCAAGTTATGTTTAAAGTTGGTCACCGTCAATCTGCTACTCTAAGCGTGCAAGTGTCATTTCTATCGTCTGACCTAACGACAGAAGATAAACACGCCACGATAAGACCACGGTACATATTGCTGACACTCGCCTACTTCGTTAGAGCGACAAGTCAAATAATCTGATTATATGTGTACTGAAGGTCTTACAGTACGCACACCACAGTTACTCTCTTCAAAATATTCCCCATTACATACTATACACTTATGCCAGTGCTTTTTCCAATTCCCGAAACACTTTAGGAACTGTTTCTTCGGGATAGGTCTCTTAACTGTGCATTTTTAATCTCATCCATGCTTGTAAAACCTCTGTCCCTTAAGGCCTACTTTGAAATGTTTATACCACTTGTCTTCCCTTGGTTTACTCATAACAGGCTCGCCAAAAGCAATATTTACCATTTCTAAAAATTTCATACATTTTATTTCATTCTTATAATAAAATTTAATACAGATTCTCTAATTTATTTTTATACAAAACAAATAATCGTTGATGCTACCAAAACATATGTAACCTTTCTGACAGCTGACAACAGAGTAAATATCCATATGTATAACATTGAACACATACTTTTGAGGCATGTTTACGAAAACAGTGACAAAAAAGTAGTGCAAATCGGACTAATACACCACACATAATTATAAATTTCTGCTTACTTTTTAAACACTCTTTGTGTTCCAAGAATTGTTAAGTTTCAATGCAGTCCTTCAAAGAAAACTTCTACCTTTTAGTAGAAACACAAAATAATAACAAGCCTTAAATTCTACAGACCGATTGCATTATATGGGGTTCGTTTTATGAATAGCAATAGAGGAACATACACTCACATGAACAGGCATTTGGTTCTATTTTTGTAGTAGATTCCTGACTTCCGTTCTTATGTTAATATTATTTACTCTATAATGGTGTGCTTCGGAAGAAGCTATTGTTTTTTGTCTTCCTTACGATCTTAATGCATTTGTCTAAAAATAAACCCAGCCGAGACGTATCTGTACACGACTTCGCCACAGATTTGAAGCGCGCGCCGCGGCAGGGCCGGTACTACGTTGTGAAACAGCCTGTAGAAGCGCCTTGTGACGTAGCTGGGTTGGCAGAGTGGGGACTCGCTCGCTCGCTCTTCAGTTTACCGACAGCCTATACCACGCAAACATTTGGGGTTACACTCGTTTGGTATGAGACGTTCCCGGTGGGGGGGGGGGGGGGGGGGGGGTACACTGGGAGCCCAACCGCACAATAACCCTGGGTTCGGTGTGGGGCAGCGATGGAACGGGTGGACTGCTCTGGCCTGTTGTGGGGTTGTGAAACCACTGAGGGCTACGGTGGGACGAAGCCTTTCCGTCGGTTCGAGGTCCCCGGTTCAATACACAGAACACAATACAAAACTTCATTGCTCTACTACCCTAAGCACATAGCATCAACTGTTTAGTGTTCACCATGTACTATGCAAGCACGTAGATTCAACCGTTTAGTGTTCATCACGCACTTGGCTTACGCATTGGAAGTGTACTGAAATGTGGAGCTGGCAGACGCCCATTTGCTGTACGGATTAGCGGATGATAATGGCAGTGGTGCTGAATGTTTGTATAGTGAGAAATTTCCAGAACGGCGGCGCCCCAGCAAGACGACGTTTGAAGTAATTTATTGTTGTCTTAAGGAGCATGGAAGGTTTAAGCCTACTATTCGTGTCTGGGGTGACCTAGATGGACGAGGACAGCTCAGCTGGAGCAAGAACTTCTTCGTACCGTTGACAACAACCCTAGAGTCAGCGTAAGATAATTAACTGCAATAAGTAATGTTGAACATGTGACCGTCTGGAAAGAGCTACATGACAACCTGCGTGCACACGTATTATTAGCAGCTGATTTTCCTGCACAGGTACACTTCTACGAATGGTGCATTCCTGCGTCAACCCTCACTTCACGGATGAGGTGTCGTTTCAACGTGATCAGATAGTATATTGTCACAATCAATGCGGATGTCCTGTCGAGACAACTCACGAAACTGTGCGACCACGTCATCAACGAATATTTTCTCTCAACATTTAAGTCGGCATTGCTAGTGACCGGGCGAGGTGGTGCAGTGGTTAGCACATTGGACTCGCATTCGGGAGGACGACGGTTCAAACCCGCGTCCGGCCAGCCTGATTTAGGTTTTCTGTGATATCCCTAAATTGCTTCAGGCAAATGCCGGGATGTTTCCTTTGAAAGGGCACGGTCCATTTTCTTCCCCGTCCTTCAAAACTGGTTCAAATCGCTCTGAGCACTATGGGACTTAACATCTGTGCTCATCAGTCCCCCAGAACATAGAACTACTTAAACCTAACTAACCTAAGGACATCACACACATCCAGGCGCGAGGCAGGATTCTAACCTGCGACCGTAGCGGTCACGCGGTTCCAGACTGAAGCGCCTAGAACCGCTCGGCCACTCCGGCCGGCCCCTGTCCTTCCCTAATCCGATAGGACCGATGACCTCGCTGATTGGTCCCTTGCCGCAAAACAACCAACCAGTCACTGTTAGTCACTCTTTGTTAGGGTCTCATGGCTTTTCCACCCAATTTCAAGGAAGAAACTTATCATGCGTTCTTAGCGAATACTCTACCTGCTCTACTAGAACATTTGCCTTTAAGAGTGAGACAAAACAAGTACTTAATGCACGATGGAGCTCCTCCTTATGTCAGCGTTAATGTTCGTAGGCTGTTAAATAACAGATTCCATGACAGACCGATAGGTAGAGGTAGACCAATTACTTGACCTTCACGCTCTTCGGACCTAAAGACATTAGACTTTTATTAGTGGGTCACTTAAAAGCCCTCATACAAGGCATGCTGAGACTTCGTGCCCGTGTTTTCGAAGGCTCTGAAACAATACACCATTCTCCAGGGACACATCAGCGCATCAGGGATTCCACGCGACGGCAGGCTGATGCATTTATCCTCGTTAACAGAGGGCGTTTCAAGCACTTAATTTAAGAAAGTGTTTCGTACTGTGCTGATGTGTTCTTTTCCTGTGCGTTTCCCATGATTAACGTATTGAAGAGTTGCATAAACAGAGCTCTAATATGAAAATAAAGCATTTCCGGACCCATCTCCTTAAAGCATATTTTCTTCCTCTGGGTGTGAGAAACGTTTCCTGAAAGTCTTTAATTCTGTGGTTTACTTAGGAAGCTCTGTGAGACTGTTTGTGGGTGGTGCTGTTACACGTAGGAAAGTCATGACACTAAAAAACGGTATCGGAATGTAGGCAGACTTGCATAGAATCGATGAGTGATGCAGTGACAATCAGCTCACCCCAAACGCGAACAAATGTGTAGTTTGGGGCATAAAAATGAGCAAATACCCATTTTTGTTCGAATACACGTTTGTTGATAAAGCGGCAGAAACAGAAAATACGTAAAATAGCAATCTAAAGTGAAACTATCACATAAAACTAGTAGGAAACGGGCGACAATCTCAAATCCATGGTGAACTCTGCGGAAATACAACTTTTCCATGAAAGAAGAGCTTACAAAAAACACGTCCGATTGATTCTTAAATACTGCTCGTCGGTCTGGGGCACTTACCAGGTAGGACTAATAGAGGAGACAGAGAAGATCCAGAGAAAACTGCGCGTTTCGTCATTGGTTCGTTAAATAAACGCGATGGCTTCACGGAGATTTCATGAAACTCCAGTGGCAAACACTACACGAAACGTGTTATGCGGAGTGTCCAAGATAAAAGAGGCCCACGTTACACTGAACGTGATATTTGAAGCTATCTGAGTGTTGTTATTTATAAACGTTACAGCAGCGCTCGAGCTGGGTCACGTGCTGTCGAGCAGCGATTTAGTGATCAGTGCTACGTTGTCAGTAATCAGTTCGAAGCTTGTTGTGAGTACAGTTCTGCAGAATGCCTTTTTCAATCAAACTAAGTGTGTTTAACGCTGAAACTTATTTTGGATATAAATCGTTTCAAATGTTAAATGAAAGATTCGCGATAAACTATCCAGAGATAGCTGCCCCTGCTGCCCCTCTCTGAGAGGAAATCACGAATCCAGTCACACAACTGAGACGATACTTCATATGCACGCAATTTGATTAATAGTCGTTTGTGAGGATCGGTATCAAAGCCTTCTGGAAATCTAGGAATATGGAATCGATCTGAGATCCCTTGTCGACAGCACTCCTTACTTCATGGGAATAAAGAGCTAGCTGTGTAGCACAAGGGCGATATTTTCTGAATCCGTGTTGGTTACATATCAATAAGTCATTTTTTTCAAGGCGATTCATAATGTTCGAGTACAGTACATGCTCCAAAATCCAACTGCAAATTGAGGTCAGTGATATGGGTCTGTAATTCAATGGGTTACTCCTATTTCCTTTCTTGAATATTGGTGTGACCTGTGCTACTTCCCAGTCTTTAGGAACAGACGTTTCGTCAAGTGAGCTGTTGTATATGATTGCTAAGAAAGGCGCTATTGTGTCTGCATACCCTGAAAGGAAATGAAATGATCGTATGGCAGTGTTGGCCGGGAGGCCCCTTGCGGGGAAGTTCGGCCGCTGTATTGCAAGTCCTTTTTAATTGACGCCACTTCGGCGACTTGCAAGTCAATGATGATGAAATGATGATGAAGAACACACAACAGCCAGTCATCGCGAGGTAGAGAAAATCCCTGACCCCGCCGGGAATCGAACCCGGGACCCCGTGCGCAGGAAGCGAGAACGCTACCGCAAGACCACGAGCTGCGGACTCTGAAAGGAACCTGATTGGTATACCATCTGGACCGGAAGACTTGCCTTTCTTAAGTGATTTGAGTTGTTTCACAACACCTAAGATATCTACTTTTATATCACTCATGCTAATAGCTGTTCTGGTTTCGAATTCTGGAATATTTACTTCGTCTTCTTTCGTGAAGGAATTACGGGAAAAAAAACTGTATTTAGTAACTCCGCTTTAGTGGCACCATCAGCGGTAACATTTCCATCGCTATTTTACACACGACCAGAATCTATTTGAGTTTTCTACCATATTTTGAGACAATGTTTCATTGTGGAAACTATTAAAGCATCTCGCATAGACGTCCGCACTAAATTTCCAACTTCTGTGAAACTTAGCCAGAAAGTTGGATGATTTATTAAAGAGAAAGAGCTTCACAAATTGAGCAAGTCAGCCGGCCGGTGTGGCCGAGCGGTTCTAGGCGCTTCAGTCTGGAACCGCGAGACCGCTACGGTGGCAGGTTCGAATCGTGCCCCGGGCATGGATATGTGTGATGTCCTTAGGTTAGTTAGGTTTAAGTAGTTCTAAGTTCTGGGGGGCTGATGGCCTCAGAAGTTAAGTCCCATAGTGCTCAGAACCATTTGAACCATTTTTTTGAGCAAGTCAATAACGCGTTTGTCCACCTTTTGCTCTTATGCAAGCAGTTATTCGGCTTGGCGTTGATTTATACAGTTGTTGGATGTCCACCTGAGGTGTATCTTCCCAGTTGGTGCGTTACATCGTCAAAACCCCGATCTGGTTGTAGGAGCCTGCCCAGAATGCGATCTTACTGGCCAACCTAGGATTTGGTAAGCACGAAGAGGAACAGTGGAAATTCTCGCCGTGTCGGATGGGCATTATCTTGCTGAAATTTAAGCCCAGGATGGCTTGCCAAGAAGGGCTACAAGAAGAGCCGTAGAATGTCGTCGACGTACCGCAGTTTTGTAAAGGCGCCGATGGGGTCCTGCTGTGAAATAAAATGCCACTGCTTCTTGTGGAGCCGTACGGCGAGAGACAGTCAGACTGGGTATCCCACCACTGTCTGGGAAGTCTCCAGACACGTCTTCGGCCTGGAAACTCATTGACTGGAGTAGAATTCTCTTCAATGATGAGTCACGCTTCGAACTGAGCCCCGACGACCAACGAAGACGTGGCTGGAGAGAGACGTCATTGACTTGCTCAGTTCTGAAGTTCTTTCTCTTGAATAAACCAGCCAGCTTTTCAGAAATTGTAATTGTTTGTCTGTACATGTAGTACATAATAGCAATTGATCTCCGTCCCATTCGGGTAATTCTCTTGTAGCGCTTGGTTGTTCTTTTTCTTTTCTTCTTCTTCTTCTTGGAGTGTAGAACACAAATGGCTCGAGAGAAATGCAGTTATCTGCTTTGTACAAAGTGAGCTGAGCTACTCTGAAAAGCGCGAATGTTGAGCCACGCAGCATACTATCGATTATGTTGTTACGGAGATATTGCATCTATAGTTAATCTCCAGTCCAGCAAGAGTTGCTATAGAGTCTATGGGCGCTCTAGAAACGAATCAGTGATCTTCTTGTGACACTGTGTATAGAATCTGTACATAGAATCTATGTATGTGAACATGGCTGTAAGATCGTTATCAAGCGATGTGACGCATTTGTTAAGAAACTGGGCTCGTATTCTGGGAGGAATGGTTTTCAAATCCCCCGAGCAACCATAACGGTTCAGATTTTTCCGTGATTTGTCCAAATCTTTTCCAGTGAATTTCCGAATTGTTGCCTCACGAATGCGACGACTTTTCTCGTTCTATCCCATTCTTGTTCGTCTGAGGTACGGTTCAGCCATTAATAACTGCGGCGCCGACGGGACATGACATTCTTCTTTATTTGTAAAGTAATATTTTGCACATTTTTGAGTAGTCATTTTAAGCTATATGTTGTAGCCTTCAGTCTGAATACTAGTTTGGTGGAACTTCTCACGCTAAACTATCGTGTACGTGTCTCTTCATCCTTGCATTATCCTTCGAATAATACCCACTTGGCCGGCCGGGGTGGCCGAGCGGTTCTAGGCGCTACAGTCTGGAACCGCGCGACCGCTACGGTCGTAGGTTCGAATCCTGCCTCGGGCATGGATGTGTGTGTGATGTCCATAGGTTAGTTAGGTTTAAGTAGTTCTAAGTTCTAGGGGACTGATGACCTTAGAAGTTAAGTCCCATAGTGCTTAGAGCCAACATCCACTTGAATCTACATATGCCTACTGTATTAAAGTATAGTTTATGCTCTGTAATTTCATCTCCCATATTTCCTTCCATTAGCAAATTAACTATTCCTTGATGCCCCGGGATGTGTCCAGCTAGCCTATCAACTGCATTTCGTCGAATTTCACGGAACAACGTTCTTTTCTCACCGATTCGATATTCAGCTCTTCATTGGTTATCCTATCTGCCTACTTAATATTCAGCATTCTTCTCTGAACGTACGTTTCTAGAATTTCTATTCTGACTCAATTACAAATTCAACGTCAGTTTTGAACTTTTACCTCATTTTCTAAATTCTTTCATAGTCTCTTTTACTGCCTGAAATACGAGGGACGTCAAATAATTAACGCAACGCATTTTTTTCTGAAAGCAGGTTGGTTTTTTTCCAATATGCCGTACTATTACCCACTCTTTTGGCTACAAAACCCTATTTTACAACGTAATTTCCGTTCAATGCGACGGCCTTACACCACCTTACTCTATGACCGCACCACTCTACTGGTCGATGTCGGAGCCAACGTCTCGCTGCATCAATAACCTCCACATCATCCACGAACTGCTTCCCGCGGGATGCTCCCTTCATCCGGCCAAACAGATGGAATATGGAAGGTGCGAGATCCAGACTATAGGGTGCATGCGGAAGAAAATCCCAATGACGTTTTGTGACCTCCCCTCGGGCGCGCAGACTTGTGTGAGCCTTGCGTTCTATTGGAGAAGGAGAAATTCGTATACATTTTTGTGGCGACGAATACGCTAAAATCGTTTCTTAAGTTTCCTCAAGGAGCACAACACACTTAAGAGCTGATCGTTGCACCATAATGGAGGACGTCAAACATACACTACTAGCCATTAAAATTGCTACACCAAGAAGAAATGCAGATGATAAACGGGTATTCATTGGACGAATATACACTCCTGGAAATGGAAAAAAGAACACATTGACACCGGTGTGTCAGACCCACCATACTTGCTCCGGACACTGCGAGAGGGCTGTACAAGCAATGATCACACGCACGGCACAGCGGACACACCAGGAACCGCGGTGTTGGCCGTCGAATGGCGCTAGCTGCGCAGCATTTGTGCACCGCCGCCGTCAGTGTCAGCCAGTTTGCCGTGGCATACGGAGCTCCATCGCAGTCTTTAACACTGGTAGCATGCCGCGACAGCGTGGACGTGAACCGCATGTGCAGTTGACGGACTTTGAGCGAGGGCGTATAGTGGGCATGCGGGAGGCCGGGTGGACGTACCGCCGAATTGCTCAACACGTGGGGCGTGAGGTCTCCACAGTACATCGATGTTGTCGCCAGTGGTCGGCGGAAGGTGCACGTGCCCGTCGACCTGGGACCGGACCGCAGCGACGCACGGATGCACGCCAAGACCGTAGGATCCTACGCAGTGCCGTAGGGGACCGCACCGCCACTTCCCAGCAAATTAGGGACACTGTTGCTCCTGGGGTATCGGCGAGGACCATTCGCAACCGTCTCCATGAAGCTGGGCTACGGTCCCGCACACCGTTAGGCCGTCTTCCGCTCACGCCCCAACATCGTGCAGCCCGCCTCCAGTGGTGTCGCGACAGGCGTAAATGGAGGGACGAATGGAGACGTGTCGTCTTCAGCGATGAGAGTCGCTTCTGCCTTGGTGCCAATGATGGTCGTATGCGTGTTTGGCGCCGTGCAGGTGAGCGCCACAATCAGGACTGCATACGACCGAGGCACACAGGGCCAACATCCGGCATCATGGTGTGGGGAGCGATCTCCTACACTGGCCGTACACCACTGGTGATCGTCGAGGGGACACTGAATAGTGCACGGTACATCCAAACCGTCATCGAACCCATCGTTCTACCATTCCTACACCGGCAAGGGAACTTGCTGTTCCAACAGGACAATGCACGTCCGCATGTATCCCGTGCCACCCAACGTGCTCTAGAAGGTGTAAGTCAACTACCCTGGCCAGCAAGATCTCCGGATCTGTCCCCCATTGAGCATGTTTGGGACTGGATGAAGCGTCGTCTCACGCGGTCTGCACGTCCAGCACGAACGCTGGTCCAACTGAGGCGCCAGGTGGAAATGGCATGGCAAGCCGTTCCACAGGATTACATCCAGCATCTCTACGATCGTCTCCATGGGAGAATAGCAGCCTGCATTGCTGCGAAAGGTGGATATACACTGTACTAGTGCCGACATTGTGCATGCTCTGTTGCCTGTGTCTATGTGCCTGTGGTTCTGTCAGTGTGATTATGTGATGTATCTGACCCCAGGAATGTGTCAATAAAGTTTCCCCTTCCTGGGACAATGAATTCACGGTGTTCTTATTTCAATTTACAGGAGTGTATTATACTAGAACTGACATGTGATTACATTTCCACGCAATTTTGGTACATAGATCCTGAGAAATCAGTACACAGAACAACCACCTCTGGCCGTAATAACGGCCTTGATACGCCTGGGCATTGAGTCAAACAGAGCTTGGATGGGTTGTACAGGTACAGCTGCCCATGCAGCTTTAACACGATACCACAGTTCATCAAGAGTAGTGACTGGCGTATTGTGACGAGCCAGTTACTCGGCCACCATTGACCAGACGTTTTCAATTGGTGAGAGATCTGGAGAATATGCTGGTCAGGGCAACAGTCGAAAATTTTCTGTGTCCAGAAAGGCCCGTACAGGACCTGCAACATGCGGTCGTGCATTATCCTGTTGAAATGTAGGGTTTCGCAGGGATCGGATGAAAGTTAGAGCCACGGATCGTAACACATGTGAAATGTAACGTCCACTGTTCAAAGTGCCGTCAATGCGAACATGAGGTGACCGAGACGTGTAACCAATGGCACCCTATACCATCACGCCGGGTGATACGCCAGTATGGCGATGACGAATACACGCTTCCAAAGTGCGTTCACCGCGATGTCGCCAAACACGGATGCGATACTGTAAACAGAACCTGGATTCATCCGAAAAAATGACGTTTTGCCATTCGTGCACCCAGGTTCATCGCATGCGCTCCTGTCTGTGATGCAGCGTCAAGGGTAACCGCAGCCATGGTCTCCGAGCTGATAATCCTTGCTTCTGCAAACGTCATCCAACTGTTCGTGCAGATGGTTGTTGTCTTGCAAACGGCCCCAACTGTTGACTCAGGCCGGCCGCTGGTGGCCGAGCGGTTCTGGCGCTACAGTCTGGCACCGCGCGACCGCTACGGTCGCAGGTTCGAATCCTGCCTCGGGCATGGATGTGTGTGATGTCCTTAGGTTAGTTAGGTTTAAGTAGTTCTAAGTTCTAGGAGACTTATGACCTCAGCAGTTGAGTCCCATCGTGCTCAGAGCCATTTGAACCATTTTGTTGACTCAGGTATCGAGACGTGGCTGCCCGATCCGTTACAGCCATGCGGATAAGATGCCTGTCGTCTCGACTGCTAGTGATACGAGGCCGTTGGGATCCAGCACGACGTTCCGTGCTACCCTCCTGAACCCACCGATTCCATATTCTGCTAACAGTCATTGGATCTCGGCCAACGCGAGTAGCAATGTCGCGATACGATAAATCGCAATCTCGATAGCCTTCAATCCGACCTTTATCAAAGTCGGAAACGTGATGGTACGCATTTCCCCTCCTTACACGAGACATCACAACAACGTTTCGCCAGGCAACGCCGGTCAACTGCTGTTTGTGTATGAGAAATCGGTTGGAAACTTTCCTCATGTCAGTAAGTTGTAGGTGTCGCCACCGGTGCCAACCTTGAGTGAATGCTCTGAAAAGCTAATCATTTGCATATCACAGCATCTTCTCCCTGTCGGTTAAATTTCGCGTCTGTAGCACGTCATCTTCGTGGTGTAGCAATTTTAATGGCCAGTAGTGTTAATAACCTCTTCAGGGCCCCTAAAGACCGTCTTCATGGCTTTACCGACTGAGGGTGTGGCTTTGAACTTTTTCTTCAGAGGAAAGGTAGTATAGCGCCACTCCATAGATTGTCGTTTTGTTTGCAGTTCGAAGTGATGAACCCACGTTTCATCGCCTGTGACAATATCGGACAAAAAATTATCACGATCAGCATCGTAACGCGCATGCAATTCCGCACAGTCTGCCCCGATAGCTGAATGGTCAGCTTGATGGGTCCGGGTTCGATTCCCGGCTAGGTCGGGGATTTTCTCCGCTCAGGGACTGGGTGTTGTATTGTCTTCATCATCATTTCATCCCCATCCGGCGCGCAGGTCGCCCAATGTAGCGTCGAATGTAATAAGACCTGCACCAAGGCGGCCGGACCTGCCCCGCAATGACGCCAAACGCTCATTTCCAATTCCGCACAGATGGTCCTTCGTTGCTCTTTATGGTCTTGGTTCAAATGGCTTTGAGCATTATGGGACTTAACATCTGAGGTCATCAGTCCCCTAGAACTTAGAACTACTTAAACCTAACTAACCTAAGGACATCACACACATCCCTGCCCGATACAGGATTCGAACCTGCGACCGTAGCGGTCGCGTGGTTCCAGACTGAAGCGCCTAGAACCGCTCGGCCACCACGGCCGGCTTTTATGGTCTTGTGTTAGGCGGCGACGAAACTAGTGGGCACACAACTTTGAGTACCCCAACTGGTGGACGAGTGTGTCGGCACTACCAACAAAGACTTCCAGTTTTGCTACGAGGTGTTTGATAGTGATCCTCGATCACCTCGAATGAGAGTGTACGCACGTTCCAATATCGAAGGAGTCACAGCTATGTGTGGCCGACCGCACGCGGGAGATCGGTCAGGTTTGCGCGACCTTGTTGCGATGATGACAAGACTCCTCGTGCAACCACTAACCGTGCGTTTGTTCAGTGTCAGATCTCCGTAGACATTATGCAAGCGCCTATCAACAACTACGATGTTCTGGTTTTCCTCCCAAATAAACCCGATGACAGCTCTCTGCTTCGCACGCACCTCAGTCACAGACACCATTTTGAAGGCTACATATAGCGTCACCATTTATCGGAACTTCATGAAACTACAGGGGCTGAAGCGGGAATATTCTATGATGCTTCACAAAAAATTCTGAATTTTTTCAACTGAAACTGACCGAGAAAAAAAGGGTTGCGTTACTTACTAAATGAGCTTAGACTCTTATAACTACTGTCTGGTGTTGGCCACTTAACATAATCCGGTCCACACCATTTATTAATAATAATAAAACAATAATGAAATTCATGTAATAAACGAATAAATAACAATTCAAACTATCGCTTTTTGGATACTTACATTATCAAATTCTTCCACAGGTAGACCTGGCGTCAGCAATGTCAAAAGAAAAACGGCGATACTCGTCCTTACATCGGGATATCGACCACTTCGTTACCGACGATGACCCCAACTCCAATGAATGGTATCCAGAGAACATTTCGCCAGCTGGAGAGGCACCTTGGTGCATACTTAGAACTGACTGCTTACTGATGCCTGAAGAAGGACGCTTCCACAGCTCTGTATGCAGGATGATAGGGTACGAAGACAAAGAGATCGAGCCACAGTTGGTTCCTCAGTTTCAGGGAGACTCCACAGGAGGTGGATTACATAGTTGGCTGGAACGAGAGCGACCGCTGTGGAGCACGGAACCTTCTGCAAAGTTTGACGACATGTCCAATCTGCATTCAGCTATCGGCGATTCAAGCTATCGCGACGACATGTCCCTGGATTATCATTCACTTCAAGGAGCAACTTCCGACTGGCTGTCAAATGATGGTGCCGATGGGGACTATGTATTTCCGAGAAACCTAGAAAATTCTGCACATGCCTTACCACAAACATGGTGCCGTAGTACACCGCATGTACCTGTTCCACTGTCTGATAAGTTACTTGACAGTTCTTCTCCCTCTGATATAAATGGACAACCCAAGTTACATCAAATGTGGAATGGAAGGAAGCAATGGAAAACTCTGGGAAGCATTTCCAAAAACTGTGGAAAACACTACCACTATCACGGTTTTTCAGATGAGCAAGAAGATGATCACAAGTCCTGGGAAGAAACTCTAGAAGATCCTGAGTACAGCGACTGGACTTATGGAAAACCATCGCATGTTCTGGCTTGGAATGGTAGGAACCATCATCTACACGAAGGTTGCTCCTGTGGTCATAAACACGACGTCAGATACCATGGCACAGGAGAAATAATGGACACAGAGTTCAAAAACAAGGCCGAGGAACCAGCCGAAATCTCAAGGAAAATAGAAGCAGCACATGGTCGGGAGGGATGGCATTCTGAGCCCTTTGCTCACGCCGTTGTTCCAATAGAAGAATTCTACGGAAAAGAGAAGCCTGAGCATGAACAACACAGTACTGAGTGGGATTACGTTTCTGATGGTATACAGACCCATAAGGTCCTTGTCCATTCTGAGAATTTCCCTGTGGAAATGGATGAATTGCCACAAAAGACAGAAACAGTGCCTGATGGTGAGAAATTGCACTCTGGACCACTTGATCGTGTTGCTGAAAGGCAACACCCAATAGAAAAAGGTGAGTGGGGACACTATATCAGTAGATTTAAGGAAAGATTTGGAGATGTAAACGGTCAGGTGAACCCAGTTCATTCCTATAACTTTGCTGCTGAAAGAGATGACACAATATTGGAAGTGAACGAACCCGTGGGTTCTGAATCTTATGAACCTACTAGTGTTGAAGGGTTTGGAGATATGAAGGATCAGGCAGACCCAGTTCATTCCAATACCTTTGATGCTGATACAGATGAAACCAAAGTAGGAGTGAACGAACACGTGGCTTCTGAAACTCATGATCCTACCCGTGTTGACAATGAATCTGTAGGAAACCAGAAATGGGGATACGAAGTAGTGGAGCCAAGAAAATGCAGTAAAAACTTGGTTGAGTCAGCCAACATCCCATCTGAAGAGACTGTAATGTTGCAAACCGCTGAGTTTACATCCGAGAAGTCAAAATGGGATTCAGAAGTCTCTGATCATGCCATTTCTTCTGCAGGAGAATTCTCTGACTTGCAGGAGACGGTAAACGAGAAACATATTACCGAATGGGACGATGATCCTGCTGCCTTACAGGCACATAAAAACGTCATCCATCCAGATAATTTTCCCACGAAAGTATCTGATATGCCTTGGAGTATAAAAGCCTTGTCTGGTACAGAAGAATTGGAAGCTGAACATCAGGATCGCATCAGTGATCATGTAGCGGTGTCCTATGACAAGCAACAGCGCATATTTGGGCATCGTGTAACTGCAGTGAAAGATTCATTTGACTCGACAAAAATTTATGATGGTTCGTTACACAATGATAAGTTCTCAGGTGAAGCAGGTGAAGTATCGAGGCAGGCGGAAGCAGATAATGGAGAAGAAAAATCGAACACAGAACCTTCTAATCAGGTCAGCATTTATGCAGATGAATCCTTTGGGAATCGGAAATGGGAACAGTATGCTGAGGCGTGGAAGGATATGATAGGTGCATTAAAATCGCATGAGGATATGGCCCAGTCAGAGAATTTCGCTGGCCAAGTAGCTGAAGAACCTTGGAAGATGGAACAAACCGCTCGAGAGGAGGAGAGGAAGCCCGATTCTTTCGATCAAGTAAAAGATCGTACATATGATTTCTCTTATAAACCAATCACGGCATGGTCATACTGTTCTGACGCATGGAAGGGTGAACGTGGTACTTCAGCTGCAATATACCCAGTCCATTCTCCAGGTTTTGCAGCTAAAGAGGCTGAAACGGCATGGAAGTCAGGGGAGATTCCTGAGGAAGAAACACCTGACAGTGAACCTTGGGACCAATACACTGTTCTGTATGAACGTATAAAAACTGAGAGTCAACCAGTTCCTGTGGATGGTCCTGTCTCCAAAGCGCTGGATTTGAAATGGGGATCAGGAGAGGAATCTGAATATGAATCTTTTGATGATCTCAAAGTTCAATCACATGAAGCCCATGGAAACCAAAAGGTAACATCAGAACATCACAGTAGTGAGGGGGAGGATGCCATAGAAAATCAGGACCCAATAGAGTCCAAACCTTTCTCTATGGGAGCTGTTGAAGTTCCATGGGGCTCCAAAGTGGTACATGGGAATGAGATGAACCTTTATGGAACATTTGTACACGCTGGTGGAGATACTGATGGCTCCTTCAGAATCCAGAGGCCCTTTGAGAGGAACAAACCACTTACTTGGAGAACTGTCTCAGGTGAAACTTCTTACAAAGTGCATGGCGCTCACGAGCCACAATGGGGTGAACATGTGCAGCAAGGTGTACTTGCGGCAGATGAAACAGAGAAGAGAACAGTACCACTTGGATTAACAACGGCTCGCTTAATTTACGACGCTGGTGCTTCAGCAGAGGGAGAATGGAACTTAGGAGTACGTCAGTCGCCACAGAAGCAACACATTTCATACGAGAGTCATGACATGAAACCGACAAAGCACTGTGAAGACGTCATAATATCAAATTCACGTACTGACCCCTGGAGATCCAAGGCAGACAGTTCCAGGACGGGTAAGAAATGGCGAGGAGGCGTCGAAGACGTTGTTCTACCTTTCGAATGGCCAACGAAGAAAAATTTTGCAAGGATGGACATGCATCATCAGGCCATAAGCAAACACTACATGGAAAGAAGCCTGTACGGCGTCGGGGACCGCACAGGGGAAGCCGACGAGCATTCCTGGACAGTCGACAACAGACGAAGCACGTCAGACGAGTGGTCGGATGACAGCCCCTTGCCCGACCGAGAGTTCAGCAGCGAACGGTTCGACAACCCGGAATTGTCTTCCTCAGCAGAGCAGGGCAGCGGCCAGTGGTCCGTTCCTGAGCCACCTCTGCCCAATATGGTACAGCGGCTCTTCCGATTTTTCACCGAGCCGATCAAAAAGGTAAGTTAGCAGTCACATGGGCGTTTTTCACCACTAAATTTATGAATTAAAACCGTAAATCATCTCAGAACCTTCTGAAATTTGCAACGAAGTGTATCACTAAATATTTCTTCTTTTGCTATTGAATGTGAATACTTTTTTTTCGTGTTATCCGTGGAACCTCTAGCGTAGTGGTATGAACACACCCATGTTTGTATACTTTCTCGTCATACAGGTTCATCTTTGTGACATCAAGTTAAAATAATTTCGATGTCTGTGATTTATCAATATCGAAAGAATGAAAGAGATTTTTTTCCATATAGTGACAGGCGATCAAACAAGGGAATCTTACATTAATGGAATGTGATGGCGTCACTCGAATGGATCTTACGGGGTAAACACCGTGATGCATGGCGATAACGTGTGCACGAAAATGTGCCCTGTCAACACACTACTATGTACACGTAACACCGAAATACCTGCCGCAGGTCATGAGTGGTTTATCGCTGGCATACAGACTGTCTTTACACAGTTTGACTCCATTACAAACGAGTACATGGTGTACAACGATTCCCCATATTGTGAATCAGGCCATCCGGCATATCTTGAGGTGATGCCTCCCATTATGGAATGAGATTTGCACTCTGCAGCGGAGTGTGCGCTGATATGAAACTTCCTGGCAGGTTAAAACTGTGTGCCGGACTGAGACTCGAACTCGGGACCTTTTGCCTTTCGCGGGTAAGTGCTCTACCAACTGAGCTACCCAAGCACGACTCACGCCCCGTCCTCACAGCTTTACTTCTGCCAGTATCTCGTCTGGTAGAGCACTTGCCCGCGAAGGGCAAAGGTCCCGAGTTCGAGTCTCGGTCTGGCACACAGTTTTAATCTGCCAGGAAGTTTCATATCAGCGCACACTACGCTGCAGATTGAAAATCTCATTCTGCAAACATCCCCCCAGGCTGTGAATAAGCCATGTCTCCGCAATATCCTTTCTTTCAGGACTGCTAGTTCTGCAAGGTTCGCAGGAGAGCTTCTGTAAAGTTTGGAATGTAGGAGACGAGGTACTGGCAGAAGTAAAGCTGTGAGGATGGGGCGTGAGTCGTGCTTGGGTAGCTCAGTTGGTAGAGCACTTGCCCGCGAAAGACAAAAGTCCCGAGTTCGAGTCTCGGTCCGGCATACAGTTTTAATCTGCCAGGAAGTTTCATGCCTCCCACTGTTGGACAAGCTCTATCTGTTTGTCAGTAATAGCCTATGGAAGTGATGTTAACGGCTGCTAGTATTCAACCTAAGTCTTGGAAGTATGCTGACCACTGTAGACGTGTGATGTCTTCATTTTGTAAGTGCTCGTCTACCAGGTCAGTGCTAAGTAGTGCGGCATTATTACTCATTGGATGCCATACCCATACATACTACGAGAAAGGTGCACATGATATTCCAGGATATTATTTCTACCGTTGGGACCCTCGTATTGTATCAGTCACTTTATGATTAAAAGCCTTCTAAAGCAAAGATCGCATAAATATTTCTTCACTTTCAACAACCGGTTTCGACAGACTGTTATCTTCAGCTCTTCAAAGTCTGTTGAAACAGGTTGCTGAAAATAAAGAAAAAATTGTGTGATATTTGCTTTAGAATGTTTTTACCAAGTAAAACTGATCGCAATTTCTCATTTCTCAATATGAGAAAATTCAACCGTTTTATGATTGTTGGTTGCCACACTGCTGGAGGTAAACCAACAAAAACAAGATTACTAGAAGGAAATACAGCTAATAGGGAAGTGCATACCCCAAACTAAAGAAATGTAACCAACTGCACAGATCAACTCAGAACATTTGGCCTTGGCAGAGGATTAACTATGATTCAGTTGCTCCCAATGTGTCTCTAAATGCAATAGTACTTGCCAGTACATACGTACAGAACTTTCTTGATCGCGGGTTCGACAGGTAGCCAACACTGAACGACGCCACGCTGGAGTCAACCTGGGCAGTAAATGTCTCAGGCTGTGACTCTCCAGACGCTTTGCGTATCGCTGAAATGCGTATCTCCTGACGACAATGCTGACGAAAAAGCGAGCCTTAGAGGATCGCCGATGAAAGACAAGCAGCGGATAATAATGAAACCTCTTTTATGTGCAGTTCTATCTAACTGTTCGACGTTTCCTCTTCTGTACCGCCAGAGTCACCAGTTTTCGTCCTATTTGTGCCATAATAGGTCAGAGGTAACATGTTACTGGACTGTTGTTGTTGTTGTTGTTGTGGTCTTCAGTCCTGAGACTGGTTTGATGCAGCTCTCCACGCTACTCTATCCTGTGCAAGCTTCTTCATCTCCCAGTACCTACAGCAACCTACAGCCTTCTGAATCTGCTTAGTGTATTCATCTCTTGGTCTCCCCCTACGATTTTTACCCTCCACGCTGCCCTCCAATACTAAATTGGTGATCCCTTGATGCCTCAGAACATGTCCTACCAACCGATCCCTTCTTCTGGTCAAGTTGTGCCACAAACTCCTCTTCTCCCCAATCCTATTCAGTACCTCCTCATTAGTTATGTGATCAACCCATCTAATCTTCAGCATTCTTCTGTAGCACCACATTTCGAAAGCTTCTATTCTCTTCTTGTCCAAACTATTTACCGTCCATGTTTCACTTCCATACATGGCTACACTCCATACAAATACTTTCAGAAATGACTTCCTGACACTTAAATCTATACTCGATTTTAACAAATTTCTCTTCTTCAGAAACGCTTTCCTTGCCATTGCCAGTCTACATTTTATATCCTCTCTACTTCGACCATCATCAGTTATTTTGCTCCCCAAATAGCAAAACTCCTTTACTACTTTAAGTGTCTCATTTCCTAATCTAATACCCTCAACATCACCCGACTTAATTCGACTACATTCCATTATCCTCGTTTTGCTTTTGTTGATGTTCATCTTATATCCTCCCTTCAAGACACCATCCATTCCGTTCAACTGCTCTTCCAAGCCCTTTGCTGTCTCTGACAGAATTACAATGTCATCGGCGAACCTCAAAGTTTTTATTTCTTCTCCATGGATTTTAATACCTACTCCGAATTTTTCTTTTGTTTCCTTTACTGCTTGCTCAATATACAGATTGAATAACATCGGGGAGAGGCTACAACCCTGTCTTACTCCCTTCCCAACCGCTGCTTCCCTTTCATGTCCCTCGACTCTTATAACTGCCATCTGGTTTCTGTACAAATTGTAAATAGCCTTTCGCTCCCTGTATTTTACCCCTGCCACCTTTAGAATTTGAAAGAGAGTATTCCAGTCAACATTGTCAAAAGCTTTCTCTAAGTCCACAAATGCTAGAAACGTAGGTTTGCCTTTCCTTAATCTTTCTTCTAAGATAAGTCGTAAGGTCAGTATTGCCTCACGTGTTCCAGTATTTCTACGGAATCCAAACTGATCTTCCCCGAGGTCGGCTTCTACTAGTTTTTCCATTCGTCTGTAAAGAATTCGTGTTAGTATTTTGCAGCTGTGGCTTATTAAACTGATAGTTCGGTAATTCTCACATCTGTCAACACCTGCTTTCTTTGGGATTGGAATTATTATATTCTTCTTGAAGTCTGAGGGTATTTCGCCTGTTTCATACATCTTGCTCACCAGATGGTAGAGTTTTGTCAGGACTGGCTCTCCCAAGGCCGTCAGTAGTTCCAATGGAATGTTGTCTACTCCCGGGGCCTTGTTTCGACTCAGGTCTTTCAGTGCTCTGTCAAACTCTTCACGCAGTATCGTATCTCCCATTTCATCTTCATCTACATTCTCTTCCATTTCCATAATATTGTCCTCAAGTACATCGCCCTTGTATAGACCCTCTATATACTCCTTCCACCTTTCTGCTTTCCCTTCTTTGCTTAGAACTGGGTTTCCATCTGAACTCTTGATGTTCATACAAGTGGTTCTCTTATCTCCAAAGGTCTCTTTAATTTTCCTGTAGGCAGTATCTATCTTACCCCTAGTGAGATAAGCTTCTACTTCCTTACATTTGTCCTCTAGCCATCCCTGCTTAGCCATTTTGCACTTCCTGTCGATCTCATTTTTGAGACATTTGTATTCCTTTTTGCCTGCTTCATTTACTTCATTTTTATATTTTCTCCTTTCATCAATTAAATTCAATATTTCTTCTGTTACCCAAGGATTTCTACTAGCCCTCGTCTTTTTACCTACTTGATCCTCTGCTGCCTTCACTACTTCATCCCTCAAAGCTACCCATTCTTCTTCTACTGTATTTCTTTCCCCCATTCCTGTCAATTGTTCCCTTATGCTCTCCCTGAAACTCTGTACAACCTCTGGTTCTTTCAGGTTATCCAGGTCCCATCTCCTTAAATTCCCACCTTTTTGCAGTTTCTTCAGTTTTAATCTACAGGTCATAACCAATAGATTGTGGTCAGAGTCCACATCTGCCCCTGGAAATGTCTTACAATTTAAAACCTGGTTCCTAAATCTCTGTCTTACCATTATATAATCTATCTGATACCTTTTAGTATCTCCAGGGTTCTTCCATGTATACAACCTTCTATCATGATTCTTAAACCAAGTGTTAGCTATGATTAAGTTGTGCTCTATGCAAAATTCTAACAGGCGGCTTCCTCTTTCATTTCTTAGCCCCAATCCATATTCACCTACTACGTTTCCTTCTCTCCCTTTTCCTACACTCGAATTCCAGTCACCCATGACTATTAAATTTTAGTCTCCCTTCACTATCTGAATAATTTCTTTTATTTCCTCATACATTTCTTCAATTTCTTCGTCATCTGCAGAGCTAGTTGGCATATAAACTTGTACTACTGTAGTAGGTGTGGGCTTCGTATCTATCTTGGCCACAATAATGCGTTCACTATGCTGTTTGTAGTAGCTTACCTGCATTCCTATTTTCCTATTCATTATTAAACCTACTCCTGCATTACCCCTATTTGACTTTGTGTTTATAACCCTGTAGTCACCTGACCAGAAGTCTTGTTCCTCCTGCCACCGAACGTCACTAATTCCCACTATATCTAACTTTAACCTATCCATTTCCCTTTTCAAATTTTCTAACCTACCTGCCCGATTAAGGGAGCTGACATTCCACGCTCCGATCCGTAGAACGCCAGTTTTCTTTCTCCTGATAACGACATCCTCTTGAGTAGTCCCCGCCCGGAGATCCGAATGTGGGACTATTTTACCTCCGGAATATTTTACCCAAGAGGACGCCATCATCATTTAATCATACAGTAAAGCTGCATGCCCTCGGGAAAAATTACGGCCGTAGTTTCCCCTTGCTTTCAGCCGTTCGCAGTACCAGCACAGCAAGGCCGTTTTGGTTATTGTTACAAGGCCAGATCAGTCAATCATCCAGACTGTTGCCCTTGCAACTACTGAAAAGGCTGCTGCCCCTCTTCAGGAACCACACGTTTGTCTGGCCTCTCAACAAATACCCCTCCGTTGTGGTTGCACCTACGGTACGGCTATCTGTATCGCTGAGGCCCGCAAGCCTCCCCACCAACGGCAAGGTCCATGGTTCATGGACTAACGGTGAGAAATGTTGCTGCTCCTTCGCACTTCGTATTTCCTCCCAGTTTATCGGCGATTCTCTTTCGCCAAAACTGTTCATTAGCTTTCGTGTGGGTATCTAACAACCACCATAGGTTGATTCCATTGGCTCGCCGGCGTCGTACATCTTCTCCACATTGAACATGAGCTGCGTCAAACATCGTTCCAGGCAGCAATACCATATGGGTTTTATAATCAACGAAACAGTGTTATGCGCTTTAATTGCAACTTACAGCCTCTAGAATTCTGATATTTATTCACATTAAAAGCATATGTAAGGGAACCAACAACATAGCAGATGTGTGTGACTATCCCCAGTTCCAGAGTTTGTCGCATCCGACGAGTACTGAGAAAAAGCCGTTGATGGACGATAATTTTATGGCTGTGTCATCGAAAGTTTTATGGGACGGGATTCACGGCTGTCTCGCTAAAGGCAGGCCTCGCGCAATGAGGTCTGTATCTCACTATGGGATATGCCGTGACAGATGTACACCTAACATGTTGCTGCCCCCGATGAGAACGATCGCGCTGCCACATTGGTCACATTTTGTAACATTTGGAATTGTGACATGCACCAGAAAGAAACCAAATGAATAGACAGCAAGAAACAGCCTCCAGAACAAACTGCGACCCTTCTCTGAACGCGGCTCTACTCCACTGCTCATGGTTCCCGTCGCGGTCTCTATATTAGGAGAGTATGTCTTCTCGGTCGCTCACCATCCAGAGCAATTTCTTGAAGATGCCGGCACACAGTCTGACGTCGGATGGGTCTGATCCACAAACTGCCAAGAGGGCTCTGACCTGAGCAGCTGGTTAACATGTTAGATGTCCTGGGGTAATTTTGCTTTGAACCTCGTCGCCGACTGAGTGTTGAAACCCATTTCCGTCTTCTGACTGATTTGATTAAGCCCACTGCAGTGTCCTCTTCTGCGGCAACCCCTTCGTCTCAGAGTAGAACATGCACCCAACACCCTCAGTTATTTGCTTTATGTATTCCAGACTATAACGCCGCAAAATATTTGCCTCCATATCTCACTTCAGTACCATGCAGGTAGTTCCCTGATGTCGTAAGAGAGGTCCTATCATCCTTTTCTCACATTCTTTGCTCTGATTAGTGTTTTCCAAATCTTCCTTTCCTCGCCGATTCTGCGTATAACCTCCTCATTTCTTATGTCCATTTAATATTCAGCACCCTTCTGTTAACCACACCTCTCTTTTTCCGGTTTTCTCCCAGTCCGTAAATCACTTCCATACAATGCCGTACCCCTGCCATACATTTTAAGGAATTTCGTTGTCAAGTTGATGGTTATGTTTCATGCTAGATTACACTATTGATCAAAAGTATCCGGACACCTATTAGCAGACATTAATCAACTGGGTGCTGGGACACTTTCTTCCTCAAAGACCGAAAGGAGAGAAGGTAGCGATGTGTGACGTTAGGTCTGGACTGAAGTCGACATTGTAATTCGTCCCAAAGGTATTCCATTGGCTTCAGGTCGGCACTCTGGTCACCCCCTGTCCATTCCAAGAATGTTATTGTCCACAAACCATTGCCCCACAGATACTGCCGTTCTACATGGTCATTATCGTCCTAATGCAAACAGTCATCGGCTCCGAACTGTCCTTCTACCGTATGCAGTACACATTGCTTAAAATGTGTTCATATCATTCCCAGTTTAGCGTTTACTTGAGCGCGAAAAGGGGACCATACCCAACCACGGAAAACACCCCCATACCGTAACACTACCTCCTCCAAGCCTCACTTTTGGCACTACACATGATGGTAGGCAACGTTCCGGCATGATCCGTCAGTTCAAATCACTGGTGTTCAGTCATCCATTGTCCAGTGGTGTCGTGTTTTACACCACCTCTACTGTCGCTTTGCACTGACTTCATAAATGTGTGGCTTATGAAGAATTTTTCCCTCATTGTACCCAATTTTTTAACTCCCTAGGCACGGTCACTGAGCTGCTGGACTACTAGTAGCACTTGGCAGCTCACAAGTGATTCCTTCTGCTGCTTTCATGCGATCTTATACAACCACCTTCCACAATGTTCTACAGTCCCTGATCACATCACGAACAGTCGACTTCGGTAGCTCGCGAAGGTTTGAAATGTCCCTGAGCATTTGTTACAAGTAGTCACAAGCAAACTACAGCAGCCCTTTACAAACAGTACTGTAAGATGCTTAAAAATGTTATTAGGAAGGCAAAGAGTATGTGGTATTCAAACAGAATAGCTAATTCACAGGATAAAATTAAAACCATATGTTCAGTTGTGAAGGAATTGTCTGGTGAGCAGCACAAGGTCAACTATATAAAGTCAGTTCGTAGTAAAAATATTTCTGTTACTGATAAATCAGATATACGTACAGTATTTAACAATCATTTTCTGAGCATTGCTGGTGCATCAAATAAAAATTTAGCTTCTACAGGGAATCATATAACTCTCTTGGCAAATGCCTTTCCAAGAATGATGTCTGAAATGCTGCTCTGTGATACAGACAAGGGGGAGACTGAGGCAGTAATTAAATCGCTGAAGACTTAGGACTCTCATGGATATCATGGAGTGCCTAGCAGAATATTAAAGTACTGTGTTGCATATGTCGGCTCTGTACTTAACCATATTTGTAAGTTTTACATTAGGAATGGTCAGTTTCCTGAACGATTAAAGTACTCAGTAGTGAAGCCGCTTTATAAAAAGAGAGAAAGGGATAATGTAGACAATTTTAGACCTATTTCTATACCATCAGTGTTTGTTAAAGTTGCTGGAAAGGCTGTATATTTAAGGATAACTGATCATTTTATGTCACAAGTTTTACTACGAAATGTACAGTTCGGCTTTAGAAGTTGTTTAACAATTGAAAATGTTATATTCTCTTTTCTCTGTGAGGTACTGGATGGGTTAAACAAAAGGTTTCGTATACTAGGCATATTTGTTTGATTTAACTAAGGTGTCTGATTGTGTTGATCACAAAATATTGTCCAGAAGTTGGACCACTACAGAATACGGGGAGTAGCTCACAATTGGTTCACCTCTTACTTTAGCAACAGACAGGAAAAGGTCATTATTCACAATGTTGAGAATGGCTGTGATGTGGGGTCTGAGTGGGGTACGGTCAAGTGGGGGATGCCCCAGGGATCAGTGTTGGGACCACTACTGTTCTTTATTTATAAAAATGATATGCCTTCTAGTATTATGGGTAACTCTAAAATATTTCTGTTTGCTGGTGACACTAGCTTGGTAGTAAAGGATGTTGTGTGCAAAACTGGCTGAGTTTCAAATAGTGCAGTTCATGACATAAGTTCATAGCTTATAGAAAATAAACTAACGCTAAATCACAGTAAGACTCAGCTTTTACTGTTCAACAAAAACTGACGTTTTAATTTAACAGAATGGGCATATGATTAGTGAAACTAAACAGTTCAAACTTCTAGGTGCTCAGATAGACAGTAAACTATCGTGGAAATCCCACCTTCAGGATCTTGTTCAAAGACTTAATGCTGCCATTTTTACTATTCGAACCGTATCTGAAGTGAGTGATCGTTTGACACGAAAATTATTCTACTTTACTTATTTCCATTCGCTTATGTCGTATGCTATTATATTTTGGGGTAGCTCTTCCCATTCTACAAGGATGTTTTTGGCTCAGAAACGTGCGTTTCGGGCAATAAGTGGTGTAAGTTCACGAACCTCTTGTCGACCCGTGTTCACGAGTCTGGGAATTTTGACATTGGCCTCTCAATATGTATATTCCTTATTGTCGTTTCTTGTTACCAATATTAGTTTATTCCCAAGAATAAGCAGCTTTAACTCAGTTGATACTCGGGACAAATCAAACCTGCATTTGGATCGGACTTCCTTAACTGTTGTGCAGAAAGATGTGCAGTATACTGCAGCATCCATTTTCAATAAGCTACCACTCGAATTCAAAGATCTTAGCAGTAATCCACGCACTTTCAAATTGAAACTTAAGAGTTTCCTCATCGGTCACTCCTTCTGTTCTCTCAAGGAGTTCCTTGAAAAATTAACCTGATTATTGTATTGTTGATTACGTTTACTTAAACTTATGGACTGACTCTCTTTGGGTTCATAAACATTTAGTTTTATCTGTTATTACTTTTATGTTGTAATTTCATGTACTGACAAGTTCCATGACCTTGGAGATTTGCTCCTCAATTTCGTCCTACGGAACTTGACGTGTAAATAAATAAATAAAAATTCGCCTCTCGTCGCATCTAGTGGTCAATTCCGCGTCACGTGGAGGTGTCCGAATGCTTTTGATCAGATAGTGTACTACTTTTGGTGAGTAACGCTCTCTTTGGCTGAGGTAATCTGCTTCTTGTATCCTTCCTTCGTCTGCCATACGTTATTTTGTTTCAAACTTAACATAATTTCCTTCACTTCATATGCTACGTGATCCCCAGTTTTTATCTCAAGTTTTTCGCGAATCTCATTTCTGCTGCACCTCAGTACTTCCGTCTTTCTTCCATTCCAATGTCAATACGTTGTTTCTTCCATTCCAATGGTTCTGAATTCATCCGCACTTTCACTGAGGGTAGCAATGCCTTCTACGAACCTTCTCGTTGATGTACTTTCACTTGAATTTCAATCACACTTCTGAATTTTTGTTTTATTTCCTTCAGTACTCCATCGATACACAGGTTGACCAGTAGTAGAGAGAGAATGCAACTTGCTTTAGACCTTTTCTTTTCGAGCATTTCTCTCATTGTCTTCCTGTCTTATCGCTTCCTCTTGGTTCCTGTACATATTACGTACTACCCGCGTTTCCCTACAGCTTATATTTATTTTTTTAAGGATTTCAAACATCTTGCAACATTTTAGAGTGTCAAACTTTATTATAGGTCGACAAATCCTATAAAAGTGTCTCGATTCTCGCATAATTATTAGAGAGTAACGATCCCCGCTCCCTCCTGGAACAGTCTCCAAGGCGTCAACCAATGAGAGAGACATCCAACGTGTAGTCATCGTCAAGGCTATTGTGGCTAGTGTACAATCCAATAATGATCATCTCAATCGTAATGTTTTCAAAATGTCTAATGTGCTGCTATGCTACAGTAAGAGTCGAAGTCTGTGTACCAAGTGCACAAAAGACACTGTTAGTATTACTGCACCAAAGACACCCACCCACGTGCACTACTGCGGGCAACTCAGAGAGCTCAAGTTGACGTGCCATATTTGCGACGTGTTTGTTTTAGTGTTGTGCCACGACAGTTTGCTTGTAGTTCTCACATTGCCGTCATAACGCAATACATCTTCGTCGATTTCAACTCGCCTCACTACAGAGCCCCAGTGTAGTGGAGCATCAAGAAAGAGGTGTCCAGTTCGAAGCCTAATGTCCACCGCCAGTATTTGGCCAGAGAGTTGAGGAGAGGTGGCGACTTGAGGTTGCTGATCACCAGACTTTGCACTAATGCCCTGAATAATTAAATTATAAAGCTTTCTACACTGTCTCATGAAGTGAGGGCATGTGGTAGTGGTGAAGGTGATCCGTCCGTTGGAAGCGGATGTTAAGCTGCACGGTCCCGCTGGTGCTATCCTAGAGCAGGGGACTATGTGCCGAAACCTCTCCCTCAATATCATACAACACAAACTTGATTCCACACTACAAACATATCCATGTAAAATGTCAACTGTCAATGCTGGTTTGGGAATTCCACGGGGCTGGTTCAGTCGTCTCTCGAAATGAGTGTTCTTCCTCCACGCACACTGGTCCCTTTACGTGCGGATGTATGTGACTTAGTCGTTTGCTTAGAAAATTCTTTTCACACTTTCGTCTCCAGCACGCACTACTATATAAGTTTAACATATTTTCTTATACCATTTTTAACTTATGACATTCATCTTTTACGTGCTCCCACCTTTTTCTGAAAGTACAAAAATTACTCCGGAAAACTAAGGTTCGTCCAGTGTGAAAACATGTTGTAAGATACAACATGATCATATATAAATATTCGATTGAACGTTGTAATCGAACAATCTTGTCAATACTGTATTCAATACTTTATCTGTTACATCACCGCGCTACTACATACCTACTCAGTAAGTGAAATCAAATTAAGCAGAAGTATTGTCAGAAACTATTACAACTTAAACACATTTTGAAATTGGATCTACAGGAAATTAACCGCAAATTTCCATTTTTCAGGACAGCTAAAATTGTTAAGACATTTAAAAAACTCAGCACATATCACATGTTGCACGTAAGAGGCGTTTTTTCTGTTTCAAGGTACAAGATGGTCCACGACTGACGTTGTAAGGCTTTGCCGTCCGCACGTTACATAACTGATTTCAATAATATACAGGTTGGTCCATTGACCGTGACCGGGCCAAATGTCTCACGAAATAAGCGTCAAACGAAAAAACTACAAAGAACGAAACTTGTCTAGCTTGAAGGGGGAAACCACAGGGCGCTATGGTTGGCCCGCTAGATGGCACTGCCATAGGTCAAACTGATATCAACTGAGTTTTTTAAACAGGAACCCCCATTTTTATTACATATTCGTGTAGTACGTAAAGAAATATGAATGTTTTAGTTGGACCACTTTTTTCGCTTTGTGATTGATGGCACTGTAGTAGTCACAAACATATGGCTCACAATTTTCGACGAACAGTTGGTAACAGGTAGGTTTTTTAAATTAAAATACAGAACGTAGGTACGTTTGAATATTTTACTTCGGTTGTTCCAATGTGATACATGTGCCTTTGTGAACTTATCATTTCTGAGAACGCATGCTGTTGCAGCGTGATTACCTCTAGCCGGCCGGTGTGGACGGGCGGTTCTAGGCGCTACAGTCTAGGACCGCGCGACCGTTACGGTCGCAGGTTCGAATCCTGTCTCGGGCATGGATGTGTGTGATGTCCTTAGATTAGTTAGGTTTAAGTAGTTCTAAGTTCTAGGGGACTGATGACCTCAGCAGTTAAGTCCCATAGTCCTCAGAGCCATTTCAATCATTTTTTGATTACCTGTAAATACCACATTAACAATAAATGCTCAAAATGATGTCCGTCAACCTCAATGCATTTGGCAGTACGTGTAACGACATTCCTCTCAACAGCGAGTAGTTCGCCTTCCGTAATGTTCGCACATGCATTGACAATGCCCTGACGCATGTTGTCAGGCGTTGTTGGTGGATCACGACAGCAAATATCCTTCAACTTTCCCCACAGAAGGAAATCCGGGGACGTCAGATCCGGTGAACGTGCGGGCCATAATATGGTGCTTCGACGACCAATCCACCTGTCATGAAATTTGCTATTCAATACCGCTTCAACCGTACGCGAGCTATGTGCCGGACATCAATCATGTTGGAAGTACATCGCCATTCTGTCATGCAGTGAAGCATCTGGTAGTAACATCGGTAGAACATTACGTAGGAAATCAGCATACATTGCACCATTTAGATTGCCATCGTTAAAATGGGGGCCAATTATCCTTCCTCCCATAATGCCGCACCATACATTAACCCGCCAAGGTCGCTGATGTTTCACTTGTCGCAGCCATCGTGGATTTTCCGTTGCCCAATAGTGCATATTATGCCGGTTTACATTACCGCTGTTGGTGAATGACGCTTCGTCGCTAAATAGAACGCGCGTAAATAAATTTCTCTTGTGCCCAATGGCAGAACTGTACAAAACGTTCGAAGTCGTCGCCATGCAATTCCTGGTGCATAGAAATATGGTTCGGGTACAACCGATGTTGAAGTATCATTCTCAACACCGAAGTTTTTGAGATTCCCGACTCTCGCGCAATCTGTCTGCTACTGATGTGCTGATTAGCCGCGACAGCAGCTAAAACACCTACTTTGGCATCATCATTTGTTGCAGGTCGCGGTTGACGTTTCACATGTGGCTGAACACTTCCTGTTCCTTTAAATAAAGTAACTATCCGGTGAACGGTCCGGACACTTGGATGATGTCGTCCAGGATACCGAGCAGCAAACATAGCACACGCTCGTTGGTGATTTTGACCACAATAGCCATACATCAACACGATATAGACCTTTTCTGTAATTGGTAAAGGCAAACGGTCCATTTTAACACGGGTAATGTACCACGAAGCTAATACCGTCCGCACTGGCGGAATGTTACGTGATACCACGTACTAATAAGTTTGTGACTATTACAGTGCCATCTATCACAAAGCGAAAAAAATGGTCCAACTAAAACATTCATATTTCTTTACGTACTACACGAATATGTAATAAAAAATGGGGGTTCCTATTTTTAAAAAACGCAGTTGATATCCGTTTGACCTATGGCAGCGCCATCTAGCGGGCCAACCATAGCGCCCTGTGGTTTCCCTCTTCAAGCTAGACGAGTTTCGTTTTTCGTAGTTTTTTCGTTTGATGCTTATTTCGTGAGATATTTGGCCCGGTCACTATCAATGGACCACCCTGTATACGATTGTACATGTACTTGCCATAACACTCCATAAATGAACAATTGCCGGCCGAAGTGGCCGTGCGTTTAAAGGCGCTGCAGTCTGGAACCGCAAGACCGCTACGGTCGCAGGTTCGAATCCTGCCTCGGGCATGGATGTTTGTGATGTCCTTAGGTTAGTTAGGTTTAACTAGTTCTAAGTTCTAGGGGACTAATGACCTCAGCAGTTGAGTCCCATAGTGCTCAGAGCCATTTGAACCATTTGAGCCAAATGAACAATTGGCCGGCCGGTGTGACCGAGCGGTTCTAGGCGCTTCAGTCTGGAAGCGCGCGACCGCTACGGTTCGAATCCTGCCTCGGGCATAGATGTGTGTGATGTCCTTAGGTTAGTTAGGTTTAACTAGTTCTCAATTCTAGGGGACTGATGACCTCAGATGTTAAGTCCCATAGTGCTCAGAGCCATTTGAAATGAAGAATTAACAATATATTTCGTATACTTTTCATATATTATGCAGCACTTAAATGTGTAGAACTGGAGATATTTAGACATGTAGCACAAACACAACCGTATGTCTAGCAACAACAAAAACGGTGGAAAATATTATGAACTGCTATTTCGGATCCTAGTGGTCATTCATTTACATGATTCTAAAATCAGTCACTAGATTGAAGTACCGATCATAACACATCACGTGTTCCTAGGTATACCGTCCTCCAGGTACACCATTCTACTCTATGTGAGAGTGTAGGTAAGTGTAATGGATGCGTGTATAGTGTTGTGTTGTATGTAGATGACCAGAGAAGGGAGACGGTGAAACCTGGTGTGGGGATAGCATCGACGAGGCCGCCGACCTTAACGACCCCATCCGACAGACGGGTAACCATGAATAGTCTCAAATGCCTTCACTTCATGACACACTTGGGAGAGGTTTGGAATTTAATGCAATACATTCGCGCAAAAACTGATGATGAGAAACTTCACGCCGCCATGTCTCCTGCCCTTACCGGCCAAATACTGGGAGTGAAAATTCCATCCACCACCAGGATTCGAACCGGCTTACCTCCGAGTCGAGAACCAACGCAAAGGGGCGCGTTTGCTACTCACTTACGTAAGTAGGTATGCACATACGAGGTCTGATCGAAAAATACTGGAACTTTGTCCACAAAAAATATTTTACGCTTACCTTTTACTTAATGTGCATTGTCTCCTTCGAAATACTCTCCTCCACAATTGATACACCCCTCCCAACGCCGTTTCCGCTTCCTGGAGCAGTCTTGGTACGACTTTTGCTGGATCGCGCGAAGCGCCGTCTCCGAATTTTCTTTTATCTCTTGTATCGTTGCAAATCTTCGTCCTTCCAGCGGGGTTTTGAACTTTGGAAATAAAAAAAGTCCGCAGGGGCCAGGTCTGGAGGGTACGTAGGATGAGGTAGCACAGTGATTTCAGTTTTTTTGTGCAACAGGCACGCACCGACAGGGAAGAATGTGCGGGTGCGTTGTCATGATGCGACAGCCATGACTTGTCTCGCCACATTTTGGGCTGTTTCCTTCTCACATATTCTCGCAGGCGTCGCAACACGTCCCGATTAACAGTTTGTCCCTGTCGCATGAATTCGTGATGAACAAACCCTTGAAAGTCAAAGAAAACTATCAGCATGGCTTTGACATTTGACCTGACCTGGCGAGCTTTTTTGGTCTTGCAGAACATTTTCGGCCCATTGTGAAGAATGAAAAAAAAAAAAAAATGGCTCTGAGCACTATGGGACTTAACATCTGAGGTCATCAGTCCCCTAGAACTTAGAACTACTTAAACCTAACTAACCTAAGGACACCACAGACACCCATGCCCTAGGCAGGATTCGAACCTGCGACCGCAGCGATCGCGCGGTTCCAGACTGAAGCGCCTAGAACCACTCGGCCACACCGGTCGGCGTGAAGAATGAACCTTGACCTCAACATCATAAACGATCTTAAGGAACATCTGATTCTCATTTGCAGGATGATGATGATCGTGTGGCATTGTTGGCCGGGAGGCCCCATGCGGGGAAGTTCGGCCGCCGTATTGCAAGTTCTTTTTAGTTGACGCCACTTCGGCGACTTTGCACGTCAATGATGATGAAATGATGATGAAGAACACACAACACCCAGTCATCACGAGGTAGAAAAAAAATCTCCGAACCCGCCCGGAACCGAACCCGGGACCCCGTGCGCAGGAAGCGAGAACGCTACCGCAAGACCACGAGCTGCGGACATTTGCACGATGAATAAGCTACTTACAGATTGCAAGTCAAAAGTCTTTCTGGTCTTGAACTGTGGGACGATGTAGGCGGCAACACGATGCTTCCAAAATGCTGCGTCATGATTTCATGATGTGATCCAACTGAAATGTTACATTCTTCTCCAATCTCTCAGTCAGTCAGTCTTCTACTGGCTCGCACAATTTCGTTGACGCTCCTGACATGAGCGTCGTCGGTAGACGTCGAAGGGCGTCCTGGACGAGGGTCATCTCCAACTTCCATCTGGCCTACCTAAACCGTTTCATCTACATCTACATGGATACTCTACAAATCACATTTAAGTGCCTGGCAGAGGGTTCATCGACCCACCTTCACAATTCACTATTATTCCAATCTCGTATAGCGCACGGAAAGAATGAACACCTATATCTTTACGTACGAGCTCTGCTTTCGCTTATTTTATCGTGGTGATCGTTCCTCCCCATGTACGTCGGTGCCAACAAAATATTTTCGCATTCCGAGGAGAAAGTTGGTGATTGGAATTTCGTGAGAAGATTCCGTCGCAACGAAAAACACCTTTCTTTTAATGATTTCCAGCCCAAATCCTCTCCCATATTTCGCGATAATACAAAACGTGCTGCCTTTCTTTGAACTTCTTCGATGTAGTCCGTCAGTCCTATCTGGTAAGAATCCCACACCGCGCAGCAATATTCTAAAGGAGGACGGACAAGCGTAGTGCAGGCAGTCTCCTTAGTAGGTCCGTTACATTTTCCTGCCAATAAAACGCAGCCTTTGGTTAGCCTTCCCCACAATATTTTCTATATGTTCTTTTTAATTTAAGTTTTTCGTAATTGTAATACCTAGGTATTTAGTTGAATTTACAGCTTTTAGATTAGACTGATTTATCGTGTAACCGAAGTTTAACGCGTTCCTTTTAGCACTCATGTGGATGACCTCACACGTTTCGTTATTTAGGGTCAAATGCCACTTTTCGCACCATTCAGATATCTTTTCTAAATCGTTTTGCAGTTTGTTTTGATCTTCTGATAACTTTATTTTCGATCAATGACAGCGTCATCTGCAAACAACCGAAGACGGCTGCTCAGAATGTGTCCCAAATCGTTTGTATAGATAAGGAACAGCAAATGGCCTATAACACATCTTGGGGAACGCCTGAAATCACTTCTGTTTTACTCGATGACTTTCCGTCAATTACTACGAACTGTGACCTCTCTGGCAGGAAATCGCAAATCCAGTTACATAACTGAGACGTTATTTCATAAGCATGCAATGTCACTACCAGCACCTTGTATGTCAAAAGCCTTCCGGAAATCCAGGAATACGGAATCGATCTGAAATCGCTTGTCAATAGCACTCAGCACTTCATTTTCTAAACCCATGTTGACTGTGTGTCAATAGACACCATTCGTGACGGCGAGTACGGCTTGAGCACTCATCACCGTAGGCTTCCTGCATCGTATGGTGCGCCTCCGTGAAGGTTTTCTTGAGTTTCACGAACAATTTAATGCAGACTAGTCGCTCCTCTAACTCTGCCGTCTCGAAATTCGCAAACTGTGCGACACAACGACCTACTCAATACAGCACCGAACAATAACCAACAGATATATAACAATGAAACTTCTGGCAGTTATACATTAAACACAGGCGTGTGCAGGGTAGAGATGGGTCGAACTCGTTCATTCCCGTGAACTACTTCATTCGCTTCACTCTTTGCCGTGAAGCGTTCAAATGAAGTAGTTCATTCATGAAGTACGGAAGCCTGGCGAAGTTGGCCAGTTCGCCGCTCAGCCGCGGCTACGCTCGCTTCGCCTCGCTCGTACAATAAAGCTTCGTAATACTTCATTATTTTACCAACAGATGGCCGAACTATGCAGAAAGGTTTTACGCTCTTACAGCGTCTGAGTTAACTTAAATAGAGCATGGTCGAAGGGGACAAAGGAAAGATAAACAGAGAAGCCTGTCACATATAAAGAAGGTGATACATTTAATCTTGCTCGACAGTTTTTCATGAAGCGCCCAAAAAAGTCTTTATCTGCCAAGTGAAACACTATTTGTTGTATTCATGGACTGAAAACTAGGGCTACCAACGAAATCAGTCCAATTTTGTGTTCCTTTTAAAATTTAATGCAAAATAGAATGAGTATGTTTACCACTGTCACAAAGTCCAAATGGCTCTGAGCACTATGGGACTTAACATCTATGGTCATCAGTCCCCTAGAACTTAGAACTACTTATACCTAACTAACCTAAGGACATCACACAACACCCAGCCATCACGAGGCAGAGAAAATCCCTGACCCCGCCGGGAATCGAACCCGAGCGTGGGAAGCGAGAACGCTACCGCACGACCACGAGATGCGGCCGTCACAAATTCTATACACCTACGTAAAGTAATTATTCAGAAGTTTTCCTGTAGATTTTATTGTTGTTGAGAATAATAACCCTCCACATTCAAAACGTAAACTGTCACCTGTAGTCACTGGTACGATTTCAAGTAAAATCCCTCTTTCAGTGTTATTAACAAACCTTTTATTTTCATGTCACGGGTAATGATGCCAGCACTGCCGGAAGCAGCTGACGTTGCCTTCCACTCGCCCCTCACCTCCCCAACCACTCCTAAACCTATCGTTCCCCACAAACACCGCGCGATTCGTCGACAGGCAGTAGAGGGAGGACTGAAGTGAAGGGAGGATGAGTGACGTAGCGCCGATGTAGTGGGAGAGGGGAAGAGAGTGAGTGAACTAGAAAAAAGTGTGGAGTGTGCTATCTGTGAAGAGTTTGAAGTATTAGTTCATTGAAATTGAGTGGTTAGTTCACACTTCACAGGAGTGAAGCGTTCATTTGAACGACTCATTCCCGAGCTCCCCATCACTAGGGCATGGATGCCAATCGTATTTCGCTCCAACACACCATTAGCACGAAATTACGAATGTTCCAGAATTTTTTGAACAGACGTCGTACATTAGTCACCTACGTTCAAAAGATACAGTTTGAACACAATTCTCATTCATCGCGTGGAATGTAGCCATTGTGAGCAGAGGAATACATTCTTTCCAGTTAGGCTGCTGAAAGTGCCCCTCGGATCTACTGGCCGATGATACCACACAACTCTTTTCTTTCTGTTATGCCATTCACAGTTGGTGGACACGTCTTTGCTGTTGTCACTGTGCTCTGTTCCATGTGAAGGCGGCCTGCTACGTGAGGAAGAACTTGCGGGAGGGGAAAGCCGCAGAGGGCAGCTCGCGCGCCGACGACACCGGCCACCAAACGGGGACGGGCGTGGCGCTGGCGACGCCTTCTCAGCTGCGGCCGAGCCCCAGGCAGCGGGTGCGGGGGAGGCTGCGGGGGCTCCTGGACTCACTGGCGTCCAGTGCGTGCCGCCGCGACCACACCACCGTCGAGATCACCATGCCCGACGACTGACGACTGCCAGCCACAATCTTCTCACAAGAAGCTGCGGAGATGTGCGATTCGAAGAGGCCATCCACTCTGCTAGGGGCCGATCAGTAGTGCGACTCCGGCTCGTGTGTCACGGGGTCACTGTCTCACTAGTTGCTTTGTGATCCTGACAGTGTTTATTGTACCTCCAGTGCAGCAAACGTTCTTCCGAGACTGATATTAAGGCTCACTATTGCCACTATTGGACGACAAAGTTCCTCAATAAACTAAATATTTATTGTTTTTTTTAGCTAAAATGTGGACTGGGACACAAGCGCGAGCTCCACTGTGACCGCTTTCCTTTCAGAGTTCGTAAATCTGCACTGCACGTGCGAAATCTCAGACTAAGTCCAATTATTGACATGTGACCCATCAGTAGTCTATACGCAGGTACTCGCTCAAAAGTCAATATGTGAAACCACCCACAGAATAATTTTAAGTTCTGGTGGTAGGTACCACTCATCTACAGAGTGTTACAAAAAGGTACGGCCCAACTTTCAGGAAACATTCCTCACACACAAAGAAAGAAAATATGTTATGTGGACATGTTAGAGCTCATTTTATCACTTCTCTTCAAATCACATTAATCTTGGAATGGAAACACACAGCAACAAAACGTACCAGCGTGACTTCAAACACTTTGTTACAGGAAATGTTCAAAATGTCCTCCGTTAGCGAGGATACATGAACCCACCCTCCGTCGCAGGGAATCCCTGATGCGCTGATGCTCCCCTGGAGAATGGCGCATTGTATCACAGCCATCCACAATACGAGCACGAAGAGTCTCTACATTTGGTACCGGGGTTACGTAGACAAGAGCTTTCAAATGCCCCCATAAATGAAAGTCAAGAGGGTTGAGGTCAGGAGAGCGTGGAGGCCATGGAATTGGTCCGCCTCTGACTGCAAAACCACGTTCGTGATGCTACGTACTGCTGTTGATGCTACGTACTGATGTGCTTGATGCTAGTACTGTAGAGCAATGAGTCGCAAGTCAACACAAGCACCGAAGTCAACATTACCTTCCTTCAATTGGGCCAACTGGCGGTGAATCGAGGAAGTACATACTGACGAAACTAAAATGAGCTCTAACATGGTCTGTATATTTGGCCATGACAAGCTCTGCAGACCCCCCCCCAAGAGTGTAGCGTACCTAGGATGTGAGCCGAAGGGGCAGGTCTAGTGCGACTGTTGATACTTGTACTAGTCGCGATGAATGGCGAAACCGTTCGGATATTTCATGACAAATGTTTCGCAGTACACTTGCTACCAGTCAGTATCCACTACACATTCCATCTTCGTTCAAAATAGTACTTCTCTCTATGTGGCAGAGCAAGAACAGAGTCATTCTATGACGATCATTTTTTTCTAGGGGCAGACAAAAGATCCCCCTTTCCAGACATTGCACGCCCATGCATGTCGCAGTAAATTACCCGAGTAGGGCTGGTTGAGAACACCACATACAAGTGACATATCGTTTGGCGCCAAATCCTTCACTCCACAGCCCCTCGCTTCCTTCAGACATTAGCTGCTTTCCCTTGTGCTCTTGGTAAGACGTTTAAAAATGGACCTAATTCTAACGATCATTGAAAATAGTATTTTGTCTCTTAGAATAAATATTCCTCTGCTACAGAAGTAACTTTCTGAATCTTATTCCAGTGAAAAATATTAAAAGAAGAAACGATTCATTAGCGTTTAAGGTAATTCCTGAGATCATAAAAATCTTATACTGAGAGCCGAAAGAACTAGACCTATTGTATTATCGAGCTTCAATAAAAATATGTGCTATCTATTAAGCTCATTGGAAAGAATAAAAATATAAAATTTCTGTAATTCTTTTAATTTAATACTGGAACTTATTAATTCTATAATTTACAAATTATTCCACTTTCCATCAGGAAATCTAATTTTGTACTGACGTGCTAGACGTAAGGCACTGTTTGAATGCATGATTTGAATGTTACATGTCAAGAAAACTCACCAGTAAGTAGTCGAAAACTGATAAACAAGGTTAAAATTTTTATTTATACGGCTGACAGGAAAACACTAAACTGTGCATGATGTGAAAGAAAAATATTCTATTACTAAAATCTCTGTATATATAAAAGAAAATGGTCAGACTGATTCACTGATTCATCATCGCCCAGCGCAAACCGCTAAGGATAGAAATTTGAAATTTGGAGAGGCCGTTGGTCTTGTACTATAGGCATCGTTTAAGAAGGGATTTTTCGAAATTCGACGCCCGAGGTGATGAAATAGGGGATGAAAGGTTTTTTGAATATATATATCGCTATGAAAGCATTTTTGAAGCTAGAACTACGAAAATTTGTATTTGGTTTCTTGGGCACAAGTAAAGAAATACGTGTTTCAGCATTTTTGGAAATTCAGCCCCTAAGGGGTGAGACAGTGGATGAACGATTTTTTTTTAATAAATCATTAGGAAAGAACTACTAAAGTATTTTGAAAATTGTTATTGTGTTTTCGATTAGTAATAAAAAATACGCGTTTCAGTGTTTTTGGATACTCAAGTCCCACACAATACAACAGCTACAAATGCACTGACCTCGGATGAAAGATATCCTGCGTCCAAAACGAACGCCATAAACTGGTTAAAAAGACACACGACCTTCCTCCTCTTAACGGCAGAAGACAAATAAGCAAGATTTTTTAGTATATTTGACAGCACAGCTACATACGCTTGGAAAAACTAACCTCCGCCCGAAAAGGCCATGAAGGCACAACGGTACCGACAGGCTGCCGTGTCATCCTCAGCCCACAGGCGTCACTGGATGCGGATGTGGAGGGGCGTGTGGTCACCACACCGCTCTCCCGGCCGTATGTCAGTTTACGAGACTGGTGCCGCTACTTTTCAATCAAGTAGCTCCCCAGTTTGCCTCACAAGGGCTTAGTGCGCCCCGCCTTGCCTGTTCAGCGCTCGGCAGGAGTCCAGCCCGAGAGTGCTTAACTTTGGAACCGGTGTTACCACTGCGGCAAGTCCGTTGGCTACATACGTTTGGAAATAAAAGGAAACATAAATAATCGTATTAAATATTTTGGACAGAGCAATATTGTTTTAATCAAAACTGCGAAAGATTCACTGCCAGAACAGCAATACTGCAGATTGGACAGAGCATTTTTCATTTTAGGAATATTTAAGTCAGTTTTAGAGACATCATCCTTAATTTATACTCCGATTTAGTAACTAAGAAGATGGTTTAATTTAAAACATATAAAAGCAGGTATACTGCCGAATTAGAAGATATATCAAGCCGCACGTCAGCGTACGTAAAAAAGAATTTTACAAGTCATCTATTATTTTTTCGTTCACTATTAGAAGATGCATTTATAATTTAAATCAGCAGCAGAAGATACTTCATTATTTTAGTCTCTCAGTTTCAACTAATCGTTTTTGGAAGAAGATGCCGTTTTCTTACTTCATCTTCTAACACAGTTCATCAATAAAAAAAGCTTTATTGGTAGAACTGAGTTTTCTTTCGAAAGCTCAATGTACAACCATTCAAATGCTCTGCAATATCGCTCCACAAGAAAAGAAACTTTTTTTATAAAAAATTAAAAAAGTGGTCAGTGTGTAATGACAGCATTATATGACCATAAATGCACATAAATGTCTGAAAATTGGAGTCATAAGAAATCTTTCCGGAGGCTAGGGAGAAAACTATGACAAGTATTACTGGCGACTTAACGAGTGAAGTTATTGTTTTATTAACTTGTGTAATGCATGATCGGTCAAACTTTCCTAGTTGTTGTTGTGGTCTTCAGTCCTGAGACTGGTTTGATGCAGCTCTCCATGCTACTCTATCCTGTGCAAGCTTCTTCATCTCCCAGTACGTACTGCAGTCTACATCCTTCTGAATCTGCTTAGTGTATTCATCTCTTGGTAAACTTTCCTACAGGAGGCAGAATTAAACTTTGTGTTCATCAGGATATTTGATGCATGTTATTTTTCCGTGTGGTCTACTTTTTGATCCAGCATTCATATTCCTGTTCGACTTATTCAGACCTTTAGCACAGTTCTGCTGTCATATCCCTCACGGTAACCCAGCACTGGAATCGGAACCGTCACGCCTTTCGTTTACCTGGCCGCCTCTCTCACGCGGCGTGAAGCCCACCGAAACGCCAGTAGTGCTTTGGTGCAAGCTGTGACAAAATCTACTGTGCGCAGTTTAGTATCAACTATGAGCGGAAATACATTAAACAAGAACACGGTTCTTGCAGTATGTGCTGCGTTAGCTGTACATAGGCGTCGGAAACGACGGCAGGAAAAAAATACTGCATTCATCCCATATTAAGCGACAGATCAACTAAAGGAAAGTTCGTGCTTCTACACAACAAACTGAAGGCAAATCCAGACAAATTCTTTGAATACTACAGGATGTCGGTTAACTCATTTGAAATGCTTCTAATATGATTGGAGAGAAAATTTCTAAAAGGAACACGAACATGAGGGAATGTATCAGTGCAGAAGAAAAACTCGCAGTAACCTTAAGGTACGTTTTATTTTTTAATTCTTTTTCTGTTTAGACATTAATATTAATTAAAAATGTTTATGCCAAGGAAAAAAATCTAGATCTGAGAGACCTGACATAGTTTTTAACTACAAGTCAAAAAGGATCACAAAACCGTCTTCTCTTTCTTCTGTGGACACACTTTCTTATGTGGACTGTGACGAATAGCTTTCGTAGTGATGTACAAAAGACTGATTAATTGCGCTGCCACTCGGTGAAGATGGTGAAGGTGATGACGTCGGAATTGTGTAAGACCTTAAAAGTTGAAGGAATTTCATTTGAAAATCTAATTTGTCCTCCGTTTTAAGCTTCCTAATAACAGGAAGTTGCGACATGAGGAACATCTCATCCGCATCAGGCACGTGACGTGCAGGTTGTTCCAAATGTCCTTTTAAGACCTTCACAATTTCGTCCTCGAACGTATGTTGTTTCCGCTTTTTTGGTTTTGGCCTTGAAATATTTTCTGCACTTCGAGGTTCTGGTGCTCGTACGCTCTCTGTTCTCTCGTCATTCTCAATGACGTTCATATTCCCAGCAGTTCTGAAAAAATAACCTTTTTTTATAATTTAAAACAGTATCCTTTCATATTAAACCTACTGAAACAGCTACTATGTTCACCAAGTGACCTTATAATCCACAGACAGTAAGGGGTAACTGTCACTTACGTCCTTTGTTGCAGCACTCCTTCAAGGAACGTCATTTGCTTATAAAATACATATGGTTTGCTGTACGTAGCAGCATCACCACTTCTTCCTTTGCTTTTCATATATTTCGTATAGGAATCTGTCATACTTTTCCACCGTTTCTGAACTTCTATCCCTAAAAGATAACGAATAAAAGTATTGTAGATTTATGTAATTACCTGGAGCTCATTTAATTTCTCCTACTTAAAATGAAATCATTTAACAGGTTTGTGTATGAAACAATTTTTCTGCTACCAAGAACGATTTTTTCCATTTATATTTTCCACAACGTGTTTTATGAAATGGTTCTCATTTTCAAGTGAATTTCTGCGTGCTGTCCGGTACTGCAGTCTTGTGTTGTCTTTAATGTATAAATCCATGTGCAGTTTTTAACTAATGATCGACGTTTTTGCAGACTTTCACCATTAACTATATATAAAGACAGACAATTATTTCAAATTTCCTCTTGGTTTTATATATTACAATGAAAACAACAGGACAACGGAGCACCTTACACATGGAAAAAATCACGATAAAATAGCATAGCACACAAAAATACGTTTGGCAGTGAGAACCATTTCTTGAAACAAAAATAAAGAGAAAATCCATTGGCTTTCCCCAACCATTTCTAACTGAACAAATCAAATTTAACAGGCATCTGGGGACTGGAAATTCGATGCGTTCTCTGCATTTTGAGTTTCTTCTCGGCCGATCCACAATTGCTGATATTGTTAGAGATACTTGCACTTCCATACGGGAGATGCTGAAAGTGGAGTATATGAAACCCCCGACTACAGAAGAGTGGAGGAATATCAGCGACCAGTATGAGAAGACAGCAGACTTTCCTCATTGTGTGGGATCCATCGATAGAAAACACGTTAGAATCGTTAAACCATGGACATCAGGCAGCGAATTTTATAACTACAAAAAGTATTTTTCTATTGTATTGATGGCCATAGTAGACAGCAAATATTGTTTCAGATTCATAGATGTAGGGGCATTTGGTCATCAAGGAGACTCCAATATATTCAAAGCAAACTTAATTGGGTAAAAAACTTTACCAACAAGCCTTGAATTTGCCAGAAGCTGCGCCACTTCCGAATGATCCTTGTGGACTGAAAATTCCTTATGTGTTTGTGGCTGATGAGGCTTTTGCGATGAGTTACCATTTAATGAGACCATATCCCGCAAAAAACCTTACGAATAAACAAAAAGTGTTTAACTACAGACTGTCACGAGCACGACGTTATGTGGAATGTTCATTTGGCATTTTATCCAATAAATGGAAAATTTTACATCGTCCAATCGATGTTAACGTGGATGTGGCGGATACTATTGTTCAAGCATGTTGTGTACTTCACAATTTTGTGAGACAACATGATGGTTACAATTTTGAAGACACACTGACTTGCACAATGGAAAGTATTCCGGCACATGGGACAAAAGGAACGGTCAGTGGCAAAAGTATCAGAGATCATTTTGCTGATTACTTCTGTTCCCCTCAAGGATCTGTACCATGGCAAGATCATTATGCAAACTTCTTCGGATGACGACTAATTTTTGTATTGGCTTGTTAACATTTTATTCATGTATAAATTTCATTGTACACTGTTTATGGCAATTAATAAAATATTTACTGTCTGTAATTACCTAGATCTGATTTTTGCTTGTTATCCATTCCATCCCATTTTTTCCCAGAACGGCCGCTGGAAATGCTAGCCACGATTCTCTTATTCTTTCTCTAATTTTGTATTCCGGATCCCTTGTATTGTACAGCCATGGATGTTTCTGCACTTCCATAATAATGATTTCACTGTCCAGACGCTCCATCCTGGCACTTTATAAAATACAAGAAGACTGCTACAATGACTACGAAGCGAGGACGGCAAAGTCTGTCCGTAAACTGAACAGCGAGCTGCCGAGCAGGGTTGCCAACCATAGAACTTTTTTCCTCGTACATAAACAACTAAAATCTCGTACTTTGGCTTTCAAACCACGTACATTTATCATGCATTTGACATGTTATAAAACCAAAAATAAGACATGTGTGGCTACTTCATTATGAAATACCTACTTTTTATAATATCGCATCACGCATTGTTAAACTGCATATTTTCTTTATTATGAAATACCTATTGAAATAATACAGCTCCACGCATTGTTGCATATGTTGGCATCGCTACGATTTCAGTTCGGTATTTGTCGGTAAGCGTCGGAGGAAAGGGCTGAGGTTCCGGACTCTGCCGCAGCGTGTCTCGCGCCCGTGTGGCCAGCGCCCAGCGTGAAAAACACGCAGAACGAATACACCCGAGAGCGTTCGCTCAGCGTCAACGCCGAAAGTTTGCGAGCCCGCGGCGTGCGAAAACGCCTCGTGTGGCCTTAGGCTACGGCCACACGAGCGTTTTTTTCACGCGTGTTTCTGCCAGCGTTCACGCCGACATTATAGACCACTGCATGTTATCTGTCTTTATATATAGTTAATGGTGAAAGTCTGCAAAAACGTCGATCATTAGTTAAAAACTGCACATGGATTTATACATTAAAGACAACACAAGACTGCAGTACCGGCCAGCACGCAGAAATTCACTTGAAAATGGGAACCATTTCATAAAACACGTTGCGGAAAATATAAATGAAAAAATCGTTCTTGGTAGCAGAAAAATTGTTTCATACACAAACCTGTTAAATGATTTCGTTTTAAGTAGGAGAAATTAAATGAGCTCCAGGTAATTACATAAATCTACAATACTTTTATTCGTTATCTTTTAGGGATAGAAGTTCAGAAACGGTGGAAAAGTATGACAGATTCCTATACGAAATATATGAAAAGCAAAGGAAGAAGTGGTGATGCTGCTACGTACAGCAAACCATATGTATTTTATAAGCAAATGACGTTCCTTGAAGGAGTGCTGCAACAAAGGACGTAAGTGACAGTTACCCCTTACTGTTTGTGGATTATAAGGTCACTTGGTGAACATAGTAGCTGTTTCAGTAGGTTTAATATGAAAGGATACTGTTTTAAATTATAAAAAAGGTTATTTTTTCAGAACTGCTGGGAATATGAACGTCATTGAGAATGACGACAGAACAGAGAGCGTACGAGCACCAGAACCTCGAAGTGCAGAAAATATTTCAAGGCCAAAACCAAAAAAGCGGAAACAACATACGTTCGAGGACGAAATTGTGAAGGTCTTAAAAGGACATTTGGAACAACCTGCACGTCACGTGCCTGATGCGGATGAGATGTTCCTCATGTCGCAACTTCCTGTTATTAGGAAGCTTAAAACGGAGGACAAATTAGATTTTCAAATGAAATTCCTTCAACTTTTAAGGTCTTACACAATTCCGACGTCTTCACCTTCACCATCTTCACCGAGTGGCAGCGCAATTAATCAGTTTTTTGTACATCACTACGAAAGCTATTCGTCACAGTCCACAGAAGAAAGAGAGTCCACAGAAGAAAGAGAAGATGCTTTTGTGACACTTTTTGACTTGTAATTGAAAACTATGTCAGGTCTTTCAGATCTAGATTTTTTTTTTCTTGGCATAAACATTTTTAATTAATATTAATGTCTAAACAGAAAAAGAATTAAAAAATAAAACGTACCTTAAGGTTACTGCGAGTTTTTCTTCTGCACTGTTACATTCCCTCATGTTCATGTTCCTTTTAGAAATTTTCTCTCCAATCATATTAGAAGCATTTCAAATGAGTTAACCGACATCCTGTAGTATTCAAAGAATTTGTCTGGATTTGCCTTCAGTTTCTTGTGTAGAAGCACGAACTTTCCTTTAGTTGATCTGTCGCTTAATATGGGGTGAATGCAGTATTTTTTTCCTGCCGTCGTTTCCGACGCCTATATACAACTAGCGCAGCACATACTGCAAGAACCGTGTTCTTGTTTAATGTATTTCCGCTCATAGTTGATACTAAACTGCGCACACTAGATGTTGTCACATCTTGCACCAAAGCACTACTGGCGTTTCGCTGGGCTTCACGCCGCGTGAGAGAGGCGGCCATGTGGCCGCGCGTGTTGCGCGAATTCTGGCAGAAACGCGCGTGGAAAAAACGCTCGTGTGGCCGTAGCCTAAAGTCGGCGTGAACGCCGGCAGAAACGCGCGTGAAGAAAACGCTCGTGTGGCCGTAGCCTTAGCGTCACTTCAGTTGCGTACGGAAACCCGGCTTTACAGACATGTCATACGACATTGAAGAATGTTATAGGATTTTATCTTGCCAGACACTTGTTATATAACAGAACGTAAACGTGATTCAGAACGTTGAATTATCTGCGATTAACGCAGTGATTTACTTGCTTTCTCCATACCTGTCTCCACAACCCCAATAATTGGATTACAAGTAACCATTTTATCCGCTAAGGCTGAAGTTTTCTAGGATTAGACAAGCCGTCGTGGACCGACGAAATACTTCCTTATGGTTTATGTACTGGGTTGGGAAAAAGAAATGAAGTCTCTGCGGGAAAACCCTTAGGGATCCTGAGAAGAGAACCTCCGACGTTTTAATTTACTCAGACACTTTTTTTTATTTATTAATAGTTTCTGGATATCATTCTTAGAGCCAGACTCAAAATGATTTTTCAGCATTTAAATGTGTAACAGACTGGAACCGTTGAAAAGCAGCAATTATTAGTTACATTCATTTAACATGAAATTAAGTCCATGATATAAGCAAATTAAAACACACAGATAAATATGAAAGAAAGGTTAATAATACAAATCATGCTTATTCGTTTACTACATTAAAATGTAAAAAAATTAAAATATCAGTCTTCCAATTTTTTAACTGTCTTTCTGCTATAAAATCGTACAGAAGTTTATACACTATTATGTCATGTCTAGCTAAAATAATAAAAATAAAAAGAAAGCTCAGTGCTCGTTGATGATGCATTGCCAAACGAATCAGACATGCATTAGAATCGCGGTTTCTTGACATGTTCTGTCGCATCCGAAGAAAAATTGGTTAACATTTTCCTGCCGCCACATTCACATGAAGAATATGGGATCATGTTGAGGCGGTAGAGATATTGCCGGAATCTTCCGTGAAATCGAAGTCGTGCCGTTGTCACTGTATCTGCAGTTTTGGTACCAAGGATGTGAAGGAAGATTAGGTACCAGTATTTCAAGAGACTAATGAGGGTTCTCGTTCCACCGGGCCCTGATTATAGTCCTTGTGTTATGTAGGTTATCGACAGGTGACACTTTATCTTATTTCATTAAACCTGCTGTACACAACTTCCAAGGCCACACTAACTACTTCTTCATTTCACATTATTCCACTATGCCACCCAAAACGTGATGGTAATTTAAGTTAGACTGGAAAGCTCCTGAACTGCTTGTATAATCTGGTACACAAGATAATTTTCAGTATTGTTGACATCGTAGCATTTTAACAGCACCAGTGCTGACTGTGAATGTGATAAAATAATGTTTGTTTCTTCTTGAAGTCGCTGTAAAATCGCTGTAAGTTCTGCAGTGAGGGGGGACGCAACGTAAGTGAGCCTGATGTCTTGAGAATGGCCATGTTGCTAAATTTTCAGGTAAAATTTTGTCATTCAGTGTACCTTGAAAGATTGGAAGGTGTGTCTTAATGTTCATCTTCACTAAGGTGTTAGCATAGGGCGTACTCAAACAGCTCAAATTTGAGGAAGTTTCTACGTACTCACGCAAACGTTGGTTCAAATGACTCTGAGCACTGTGGGACTCAACATCTGTGGTCATCAGTCCCCTAGAACTTAGAACTACTGAAACCTAACTAACCTAAGGACATCACTCACAGTCATGCCCGAGGCAGGATTCGAACCTGCGACCGTAGCGGTCACGCGGTTCCAGACTGATGCGCCTAGAACCGCACGGCCACACCGGCCGGCTAACGCAAAGGCAAAGCACCAGTATAAAAAAAACTGTTAATGGCGATAGTTTCTTGTTAAAGCAATCCCTGTCTGCATAGCAGTTAGTAATGAATTCTCTAAACTTTGTTAGGTAACTGTCATGTAAGAAGTGGAAACATTTCAACACGAATTTGGTGGCGATTTATTTCCTGCGCAGTTCTAACGGCATGTCATTTGCGTCCACCAGCAAAGCTCGGTTGGAGTTGATTCGAATGCTCCAATACGGGCTCTGATTGCTTTGTACTGGCACTTATCTTGTTCCTCTGATTGTATGATACGAATGGCTGTCGTTGAGGTTCATTAATCCTGTAGTGAAAGGATGGCAAGGGTTTTACATTTCGTGAAGTGCTCAGCTAAATTAACAGCGCGTTGTGTCTTTGGCCTAGAAATGATTATTACCATAGTTTTAATGGAAAAGCATTTCCTCTTTGGTAACTGCATTATCCGAGAAAATCCTCAGGTTACAAGCAACACTGGCTGCCAAGTCTTTAAATTAATTGACGAACAGCAGCTTTCACTGGAGCATACCAGAATAACGTGCTGCATCTTGTCTCTCAAGGAATTTTCCAGTTATTTCCTCAGATAAACAACATTGCATCCTATAGCAAAACATTTGCAAACATGTACTGACAACGCTGATACATAGGTGGGGCTTGATTTGGAATGAAAATAATTGCTCCAATTGGTCCACGAGGGTAGTCTGAAAAGTTTCCGACCCAACAAAGACATAAGACATTTATTCTCGAAATTTATTTTTATTTTTCATCAAAGTCTATAAACTTCATTCGACGAAAATTTCTGTTCTCGCAGCTCAGCCTTTAGCCGAGGGAAAAAAGAAAACGTCGCTCGAGGCTGGGCTGGATCTGGCGAGCAAGGAAGGCTCAAGCTGTTGAAGCCGAAAGTCGCAGATTTTTCGCCCCAGCAACTGTTGAGGAGTGAGACGGCACCGAGCGAGCAACCGTGGCACCCAACGTGCAGTCAGCTTTGTCATCCCTAAATTTTCAATCAATATGTGACAAACACGTTCCTTAGATACGGTCATAGCTTCTGCTATCTCTCTTACCTTACTTCGACGCTTCTCTATCACAATTTGATGAACTTGAGTAATGTTACCATCAGCGGTTGCAGTTTTTGACCGTCCGAAACGTTCAGCTTCACCCACGTTGGTACGGGCACGTTTAAATTCAGTCTCCCAAAATATCACAGTGGGAAACGATAGTACAGAGTCCCCGTAAACAGCGTCCAACTCTGATTTAATTTTCGTAGGCGTATTGCCTTTCAAAAACAAAGATATCATGACAGTTCGATACTCGATTTTGTCGATTTTCACAAAAACACGCGCATCAACGCAGTAAAACGACTGTCACACAACAATGGTTCAAATGACTCTGAGCACTATGGGACTCAACTGCTGTGGTCATAAGTCCCCTAGAACTTAGAACTACTTAAACCTAACTAACCTAAGAACAGCACACAACACCCAGCCATCACGAGGCAGAGAAAATCCCTGACCCTGCCGGGAATCGAACCCGGGAACCCTGGTGTGGGAAGCGAGAACGCTACCGCACGACCACGAGATGCGGGCTGTCACACAACAACTGCGCGTCAAAAATGCCTGAAATTTTTGTGTATGGGTTACTAGGCATGTGCAAACTAATTCCCCAGCATTTGTTGACAAGTGCGGTTTTCTTCATGTTGAGGTCGGAAATTTTTCATACTACCCTCTTATATCCCCAGTGAAGTGTACCGCTGAGGGTGTACTTGGAAATTGGTATTCGCTTACCAGATACCGTGATGACGTATCTGCACAAGAGCTAGCTGGCCCTCAGCTTAGAACGAAAACGCCACACCAACTGTTGTCCCACTCTCGGCAATGCCAGAAGCAGCAAATTCCTCAGGCCACAGGGAGACAGAAGTAGTCCGGGCGCAGGGCTGACTAGCTTGCAGTTGTCGGGAAGTAGGGCGACGCCCTGCGTGCGTGCTCAGCTGTTTGTCGGCTGTTTGCCTCCGACCTGCGAAGTCAGCGACATCGGGCAGTGGCGCAGGTAATGACAGTTGGCAACAGGATTTCGCTGCAGCATGGCGAGCTTCCGTGGTGCCCTCTTCCTCACCGTTGCCGTACTGCTACTCCTGGTAAGAAGAGACACATCATTATTTGTAAGACTAGGTCTTTTATGCTGATATTTGTATTGTGGCCATTAGACTGTGGTCCAAGGCGTAATTTTCTGCGTAACGTGTCGTCTTCCGGTACTGGAGCCATCATCAGAGGCTTCTAACAAAAACGAACCAACTAAAAGGGAAAGTGTTCCTTCCACTTGTAAAAACTCTCACGGATAGCATCAGCAAAGAACTCAGAAAATATAGTATTGATAGTGTTTAAACCAACAAGAAAGGTGCGCGAAAATCTGAATACTGCAAAGGACCGACGCAGGAGTACATAAAATCCCATGCACTAGGGGCAAGTGTACACATGAAGTACAAAAAGTAGCATTAACGCCACGTTAAGGACACAGATGTAAATTATGTGAAACACATGTATGTGAAATGCAAATACAAAATGCAAAATATCTATTTTTATTTACTGTCTTAAATATTTTTTTCCAAAAAATATTTAAGATATAGTTATTTTGTATTTGTAAAACGCAAAATGATTCTCTTGATTTTTGTTATTTCATACTTAGTTATTTTCATGCATTCAATGAGCCATTTGCTTAAACAAAAGTAGTTTCACGATGGATACCGACGGCGCAATAAGCCCCAGAGGTGTATCTGTCAGGTGAATATGAACATGAACATAATTATTTGAAAAGGCAGTAAGACTTGAGTACACATTATATCCAGAATGAGATTTTCACTCTGCAGCGGAGTATGCGCTGATATGAAACTTCCTGGAAGATTAAAACTGTGTGCCAGACCGAGACTCGCACTCGGTACCTTTGCCTCTCGCGGGCAAGTGCTCTACCAACTGAGCTACCCAAGCACGACTCACGCCCCGCGAAAGGCAAAGGTCCCGAGTTCGAGTCTCGGTCTGGCACACAGTTTTAATTTGCCAGGAACTTTCATAACAGCGCACACTCCGCTGCAGAGTGAAAATCTCATTCTGGAAACCTCCCCCAGGCTGTGGCTAAGCCATGTCTCCGCAGTATCCTTTCTTTCAGGAGTGCTAGTTCTGCAGGGTTCGCAGGAGAGCTTCTGTAAAGTTTGGAAGGTAGGAGACGAGGTACTGGCAGAAGTAAAGCTGTGAGGATGGGGCGTGAGTCGTGCTTGGGTAGCTCAGTTGGTAGAGCACTTGCCCGCGAAAGGCAAAGGTCCCGAGCTCGAGTCTCGGCCTGGCACACAGTTTTAATCTACACATTATATGTTTACCTTTATTGATCGTTTATCTAAAACGTACCGAAATCATCTGAGAACGCCAAATGGACTGAATGAAGGAGGAAGTGAGGTTACACACATTACGTTTAAGAGCTTCAAGAGATATGTATATGGCAGAATCTCAAAGTAATTCATACAAAAAAAGTTTACGATGAAGCCACGTCAAAATGTCAGGCACCTTGAAATCTGTGCTCAAGGTGTCTTAAAGCTTGAGAAACTTATTTAGAATCAAGTGGAAAATCCCCTCCTAATCCATGTCCAGCAAAATGGGTTTCATACTACAATTCTATTCAAGAACTGCCCACAGTCAAGGATAGTCTGAAAAATACTTTAAGTAAACTCGAATTAGCACCGTTACATAATTGAAATACGAAGTCTTATATTTGTAGGGGGACAAAGATACCCATCAGGTAGTCTTCTGCCAGAACTAATGAAAATGCAAAGAATTCTAAGCAGCTTGCAAATGGATAAACGTACGTACTGAGGTGTGTTGATACAATTATTAAAGAAAGTCTAAATAGGGGTTCTGAGAGATTCTATAAATCACAGCAACCAAAGGCGAATAACGGCCAATTAGTATCCATACCTTATCTTTCTTCAAACTGAAATTGGTACCGAAGATTATCAGAGAATGCTTTAAAGAACTGTTTATTTCAGAAGTGCAGAAGATGAAACAAGAAGAAGAAGAAGAAAAAGAAGAAGATGGGAAAAACTTACAACATTTTGATAAAAAAGGGTGAAACTTATTATATGTTTGTTGAGGACACCGATTCTGTAGCCAGTGACAGTGGCAACAGTACTGTAGATCTGGAAACACTACAAATATTTAAAATAAAATGACACGGTAAAAAATTCTTTCCTTAAATACAGTACTTGTTTACCAAGTTTTGTTCCTGCTGAACGACTATTTTCTTTTGAAGAAATAACGAGGCACGTAGGTGGAACATGAAAGATGAAATATTTGAAAAATTATTGGTGCTAAAATCAGTGAAATAAATGACCCGTAAATGTTCACCGGCTAGAAGTAATTTATTTGAATAAAGGTATTTTGAACATGTATATTTTTTGCATTTTGTATGTAAGTATTTTTATTACAATCATTTTGTATTTACATTTGAAATAGGAAAAATATACTTTTAATAAACAATTTCGGACATCTTTGTGTAAGGAACGCAAGAGCAATTGCCGCCTGGACAAGATGGATAAGTCAGCAGTAGCAAATGACGCACTAGGAGCGGGAAACCATCAAATTCGTTTCTCTGATGCACTGTTTTTAGCAAGATCAAACTACGCTAGGATATACAGAGAGGCCATAAGAATACAAAATCTTAAAAACAATGGCAACGGAAAAGAGAAGGATTGAAATTAGACAAGTTGTGGGCCTTAATGCTAAATTAAACTGACAGCACCTACTCTTTCCCACAACAAACTCCATAGCATACATCAGCGCAACTATGCTATCTTAGACAGCAGTCTGACGACATCACGAACCGACCGTTGCGTGGGTACATATAAGCAGTTCAGCTTTTGAGCTTCTTTCAAACTGTTAACTGCTTTCTGAATCGTTAAAGGCTCCGATGACGCCTCCAGCACCGGAAGACGAAACGTTAGGCACAGAATTATGCCATGGACCACGGCCTAATGCCTGTAATTTAAGGGGCAGTCAAATGAAAAAGAGACAGAAAGTAAACTATTTATTATTTCAAAAGTAATCTCTATAGCTGTTAAATCATATGTCCCACTATGAGACTATATGGTCAACGCCCTCATGGAAACATATTTACAGTTGCCTATGGAACATCTATTGCACCCAGGAGTGCATGTCTTTGTCCAAAGCAAATCTACGGCCACGAATGTTATTTCCGCAGGACACGAAAATAGGGAAATCGCTTTGGGAGAGATTGGGATTGTACGGAGGGCCCACATGTTGCCAAAGTTGTTTAGATTACGCGGCAGAACTTTCGTTGGGAAGCCCGTACGCATCCCTCATATAATCCCGATCTCTTACCGCGCGATTTCCATAGTTTGGAGCCCTGAAGAAAGACATTGGTGACCGTCGCTTTGGTGGAGGAGATGCACACCTGGGTACAATCGCGACTCCGTAGGCAACCGCAAAATGTTTTCCTTGAAGGCACTGACTGTGTTCTCTAACAGTAGGATAGATGTATTAAAAGTTATGACGATTAATTTTGAAATAATAAAGTTCAATTACTTTTTATGGTTCCTTATGTCTATCTGACAAAACGGCACCCTTAGAGGATCATTTTGTTGTCCGTCTGTCTGACAGCCTGTCCATCTGTCCAACAGTTAAAAGGCCTTCTTCTCAGGAACGTGTAGACGTATCAAGTTGAAATTTATGCCACATATTTAGGATGGTGGTGTAAAAAAATGAAGGTTCTAAGTCAATTCGACCATAAGATACGGCCATTTGTGTCACATACTTTGATGCAAATTCTATAGGATACTCCCCGTTGACCCAGAGTCATTAAATTTGGTAAGAAGCAAGGTTGCACAATAAAACTAAAGGGAGAAATCCGGAAATTTTTAATTTGTAATCATATCAGACGAAAAAAAATTTTTTGTTAATTGTCCTTCGACTGTCTGTCTCTCCTTCCGTCTGTTAATGCTCCTTTTTCACAGGAAGGGGTGGACATATCAAGTTGAAATTTACGTCACCTTCTAAGGTCTATAGCCCCTTGACGTTGTAGTAAATTTAAGCTTCTAAGTCAAAGCATCTAAAGATACGGCTACTGATGTCACTTATTTCGATACTCGCAAACTCACTCTTCAAAACCTATAGAGGACTTCCCATCGATCTAGGATCATGAAATTTGGCAAGCAGCAAGCTTTCATAGTAAAAGTAATGCACAAATCCGTAAATTGTTAATTTGTAATCATTTTTTTCTCATTCGTTGTTGGACTGTCTGTCTTCCATCTGTTATGATCCCTTTTTTCTAAGACACGGATGAAGCTGAAATTCATGTCCCACACTAAAGCCTACGGTCCCTTGGTAGAGTAAAAAACTCAAGCGTCTAAGTCAATGCAATCAAAAGATATAGCCATTTATGTCACATATTCTTATACTCGCAAAGTCACTCACTCATCAACACCTATAGGGTACTTCTTGTTGACCTAGAATCATTAAATTCGGAAAAATACAAGTTTCACTATAAAAGTAAAGGAAAATAATCCGAAAAGTGTTGATCTGTAATCATTTGGGATTCAATTTCAAACTTACAATAAAAACATTCTCGAAAGTCCTGGAATTTCCGGGACCGATATCTTGCCACTATTATGTCGATAACAGGCAAAAATCTTCGAGATCCTCGATTCCAAAAATGGATGAACTGTCTATACACATCATCCCATGTAGGCTTTCACGGCCGGCGCCTTCATCAGTAAACACTTCCGGGCTAAATTGCCGTGGTCGATCTGTAGAACTTCTTCTCCCTGACGTTTCGTTCTCAACTACGGAGAACATCTTCCGAGGTGAGTCGACGACTGATATCTATACACTTATTTAAGTTTGTACAGAACCCCGAGTGCGAGTGCTACTCGCGTCTGGCTAGTTTTCTTTCCATTTGTCTCGTTTCCATTTGGATGCCGTTTATACAAGCATCAGCAGTATTGCAGATACCGGCCCTAAAAGACTGCATTTTAGGTCATATGTTTTTCGGTGAGACTGACCTATTCCATATATAAAGACAAATACTTGTTATGAAAAAACTAAATCAGTTTCTGTAATTTGTTAAGTCGTATTTATGCACAATGGCCATTTCTGTCTGAGAGCGTACTGTAGCAAAATTTTCACTCTTATAAGAATTAAGGGACTACCTCGCGTAATTTCTTTCTTAGTTGTAACATCACTTCTCAGAACTGCGCATCTCATTTTGTTTCCTGGAAAACGGTAAGTATCTGCCTCCCTTCCCTACTTGTTTGAATTCACAATATGGACTTCACCCTTTCGCAACGGTGCTATTGTTACTCTATAAACAGGTAGTCGCCTAAACCATTCTGGACCCTGCCCTGTAGACAAGTGTCTTATTACGTTATTCAGACTTGCGCAGTATAGTTCATAAAAATGCCTAAAGTAAAACAAAGGGTTTCGTTAAACTTACAACAGTTCATGTCTTAATTGAAAATGGAAAAACATTACACGTAATGCTTCCTCCGATATTATTCACCATTCTACGAAGAATTTTGTACAGCTTTCCTTTCTACTGACATTCCCTTAAGTAAGCTGAACCGTCCAAAACTTCGTGAAATTTTAAAGAAACACACAGGCACACCTCTTCGTGATTCTTCCATATTAAGAGGAACTACATTAGCAGAAGCTAAGAAAAACAAGTTAAAAAATCAAACAACGGTTTACTTATAAAAAATATGGTATCAGATGATAAAACCACCGACTCTATGAGAAGATATATCCCAGATGTCGTTGCAGGAATTTTGGAAGAAGATGGTCCAGGCCGAAAAGTTTTTAATAAACTATGACCATTTAGAAAAAGTTAATTTTTCTACTATTAGCGAATTTCTCGACAGATCTATGGATGCCATGTGACCTGACGGCGTGAGCATGAAAGTGTACTAGCCTTCGTGAACGGATGCTGTGCTTTATGTTGTTATAACTGCTGAACCACTGAAAGCGTTATACAGTAACATGGTGCATGTGACTTGTTTAGCTCACGCCCTACCCAGAGATGAACAAGAGACTCGTGGTAAATGTCATGTTGACAAATTTATTGGATGTGTCAAAAAGCCCCATCACATGTTGCAGCGTTTAAGATGTTAGCTCCGCACATTTCCTTACCGCCATCTGCCATTTTGAGAAGAGAGGGGGTCCTGGGTTTATGCCTGTAACTATTACTACCGGAACTTGTATCTCGTGAAAAGCATCACTGATTCACTCGATTGTAGTGAAGCCGCTTCACTTCGATTGGCCAAGGAATTAATAATGGAAGGACAGAAGGGAGGAAGGAAGATCGAATCCAACGCCCCGTCGACATCGAGGTCATTAGAGATGGAGCACAAGCTCGCATTGTGTCACTGGACTCGCATTCAGTAGGACGACGGTTCAAATCTGCATCTGCTAATTTTGGTTTTGGTTTTTCGTGATTTCCCTAAATCCGTCCAGGCAAACGCTACGATCGTTCCTTTGAAAAGGCATGACCGGTTTTCTTACCCATCCTTGACACACCCCGAGCTAATAATTAATGCCTAATGCTGAAACTTCGTGCAAATTTTCGTACATAACATCAAATTTTGGATTTATTCCTGCTGCCATAACTGTTTTGAAGCAGTCACAAGTGTTACTAGTGAAGCTGACAGACAAGTGAAACAATTGTGAATAAATTAGAAAGTGATTATGTTAAAGCGAGAAAAGAAATGTCAAAGAAAGCAGCAAAGTTTTTAGGAAAAAAACGAAAATTATCATACACTGCGTTCGCCATTTCACACATTTTGTTAGGTGAAAAGTTCTCTCTTATTCTATTGTGTTTATTCAAATATTACAGTCGTTTTTAAAATATGGTCCTCTTGTGTCAGATGAAGCAGAAAGAAGTTTTTCGAAGTACAAGTCTTTGTTGGCTGAGTATAGGAAATCTTTTTTATTTGAAAATTTTCACAAAGTATTCATCGTACATTGCAACTCACAGCTCATAAATTGAAGTAAAAATGAGGGCATACAATAAACATATCACAGGTTATCAATGTTCTGATGACATTAATAAAAAGCATACTATAATATCAAATTCCATAGCTTAGCTTACTTCTCATAAGCATTTTATTCTTAAATAAATCGTTCATTATCACAAACTGTGTCACCAATTTATTTTATAATAGAAATTTTGCCTCATTTTGATACTGTTAGGTCACATTTTTGTGTTGTTGTGTATGTTTTTGTAAATTTTTGCTCATAATAGCATATTATGGTTGTTTAGGTCATAAAAACTCTAGTCATAATTATTAACTGCAGGCATTAGTAGTTTTGCACGTGCACACATTTGTCACATATATTGCACATATACACTGTCTGAGCAAAAATATCCTAATACCTATTCGTGGATATTACACTACTGGCCATTAAAATTGCTACGCCAAGAAGAAATGCAGATGATAAACGGGTATTCATTGGACAAATATATTATACTAGAACTGACATGTGATTACATTTTCGCGCAATTTGGGTGCATAGATCCCGAGAAATCAGTACCCAGAACAACCACCTCTGCCCGTAATAACGGCCTTATTACGCCTGGGCATTGAGGCAAAGAGAGCTTGGATGGCGTGTACAGGTACAGCTGCCCATGCAGCTTCTAAACGATACCACAGTTCATCAAGAGTAGTGACTGGCGTATTCTGACGAGCCAGTTGCCCAGCCACCATTGACCAAACGTTTTCAATTGGTGAGAGATCTGGAGAATGTGCTGGCCAGGGCAGCAGTCGAACATATTCTGTATACAGAAAGGCCCGTACAGGACCTACAACATGCGGTCGTGCATTATCCTGCTGAAATGTAGGGTTTCACAGGGATCGAATGAAGGGTAGAGCCACGGGTCGTAACACATCTGAAATGTAACGTCCACTGTTCAAAGTGCCGTCAATGCGAACAAGAGGTGACCGAGACGCGTAACCAATGGCACCCCATACCATCTTGCCGGGTGATACGCCAGTATGGCGATGACGAATACACGCTTCCAATGTGCGTTCACCGCTATGTCGCCAAACACGGATGCGACCATCATGATGCTGTAAACAGCACCTGGATTCATCCGAAAAAATGACGTTTTGCCATTCGTGCACCCAGGTTCGTCATTGAGTACACCATCGCAAGCGCTCCTGCAGCGTCAAGGGTAACCGCAGCCATGGTCTCCGAGCTGATAGTCCATGCTGTTGCAAACGTCGTCCAACTGTTCGAGCAGATGGTTGTTGTCTTGAAAACGTCCGCATCTGTTGACTCGGGGATCGAGACGTGGCTGCACAATCCGTTACAGCCATGCGGGTAAAATGCCTGTCATCTCGACTGCTAGTGATACGCGGACATTGGGATCCAGCACCCTCCTGAACCCACCGATTCCATATTCTGCTAACAGTCATTGGATGTCGACCAACGCGAGCAGCAATGTCGAGATACGATAAACCGTGTAACGTTGTTGTTTTAATTTGCTATGAAATCGGTACTGATAGACAATAAAAGCGGGTTAAAAGCTGTGAGCTGTCTGGGGAAGTTAACCTTGCATTACTGCGCAACTGTTTCACCAGGTATCCAGTCTAGCTTACCAAATTCCCAACCAGACTAACATTAATTATAATCTTTTAATAGTCATACGACAACCGGTGATATGTATATATATAAAAAGAGAATTTAAATAACAAGAAATAAAGCAGTTTATATTTCGAAATTTATTTTAACATTGATCATTGAAATTTCAGCATATTAAACGTGAGTCATAACTAAGCTGGTGCCTTATTTAGGACTGTGAAAATGTGAGTTTGTAATCTTACGGAACACATCAAATATGTAGCCAAGATTGGGAGACTGCATACAACACTGCATTCATAAAATAACACACGAAGAACGTTGAAACATATGCAAGAGGAAATTAACCACAACCAACCGATTCAATTTTCACCCAAAGAAGTTACGTTCGTAGCACAATCCTGTCCGTCATGTAATTACCACACACTGGTATACTAAATTCATACTAACTCTCTGTGAAATGTTCCCGAAAAGAATAGCTGAGGGCTACTATGATGATTATACCACATGCTTCACGTGGTCAACTTGGTTTACATAAAGAGTGTAACTCCACAATAATTTTGATAATTAAAATAAATTAGATCGAAAAGCAATTTACAAAAGAAAAACCTCGAACTGGTTACTAACGTCTTACTATTAACCTGATGGGTCAAACAATTGTATAAGCACGTGGTACTGGTCTCGCAAAGTACACCCCACGTGGGTTGAACATAAAGAAAAGTTGCTATATTGGAAAATATTGTCAAGACGAGACGTTATAATCTCACGCACATTCGCATTTAAGATTGATGATCTTAGTTAGAGTTACTGATCAACACGTGGTTCCACTTTACTCACAAAGTAGTGACAAAGCAACTACCGGAAGATATTCTGAACCTCACACGCGAATTACACTGCGTTGCAATTTAAGATAACATTAGATATTTTAGAGCTAAACCTGAAATAAAGGTGATTAAATTTTCAGTTAGGCTGAACTTAAGAAATCTATTGTCCTACGGACTTAGCAGACACGCGCTTAGCTGGAGATCTTACCACTTCAGACGCTCGCCTCGGACAGACTGACCTGCGCTCCTACCGAGCGTGCTTCCCAGATACAAACGGAAGTGACCAGAGAGACAGCTTCCTATGCCAACATGACAAGGGACGGACAGAAACATGCTAAGAATGGAAACCTCTCTGCTTTTAGAAAGCGTAGCTACCTGTTCCGACGTTGGTCCTACTGTTCTCTAGCAGACAGGCTTGTCTGCTACCCTCAAGCATGCAACTAGAAACACATTTGCTCATTCATCCTCTCACACAGAAGGGAAGGGGGATGACAGTATCTTATCATATACAGTATATAAAAGAAAGCGGATGTAGGTTCTGTATGAGACTGTGTGACATGAATTGCATATAAACTGTGTTTTAAAGTGTAGTAGTGTGACAGATCGTTCTTGTTTATGTGTAAAAGTAACACGTTTCACTGCTCAGTCTCCTCCCAGATAGTCAGAAATACCACAGCAAATTTAGAAGAGGAATTTATGCCGTAAATGACAACAGATTTAAGAAATTAACATGAAAGGAATCCAACAGAGACCTTTCAACTGCAATGGCGACAGGCTACAATCCGACCTTTATCAAAGTCTGAAACGTGATGGTACGCATTTCACCTCCTTACACGAGGCATCACAACAACGTTTCACCACGCAACGCCGGTCAACTGCTGTTTGTGTATGAGAAATCGGTTGGAAACTTTCCTCGCGTCAGCCCTTTTTAGTTGTCGCCACCGGCGCCAACCATGTGTGAATGCTCTGAAAAGCTAATCATTTGCATAACACAGCATCTTCTTCCTGTTGGTTAAATTTCGCGTCTTTAGCACGTCATCTTCGTGGTGTAGCAATTTTAATGGCCAGTAGTATAATATGGCGCGTGTCCAAATGGTTCAAATGGCTCTGAGCACTATGGGACTAAGTCCCCTAGGACTTAGAACTAGTTAAACCTAACTAACCTAAGGACATCACAAACATCCATGCCCGAGGCAGGATTCGAACCTGCGACCGTAGCGGTCTTGCGGTTCCAGACTGCAGCGCCTTTAACCGCACGGCCACTTCGGCCGGCCGGCGCGTGTCCATCTGCCGCCTTTGTCACAAGCTGAACTCTGCTCGTGACAATTTCGGTGAGGTGTCTGAATGTCTGTGAAGGAACGGCTGATCATTCTTCCTCAAGAGACGAAACCAGAGATGGAGGTGATGATGGACGCTGGGGTATGGAGTGGACACTCTGACTAACGCCGCAGGTGTCCCATTGGATTCATGTCGGGACACTGGGCAGGCCAGTCCGTTTCAGGGCTGTTGTTGAGCAGAAGCCAATGCTCAACAGACTTTATGGCTGAATGCATTCTCATGCCGATACAAACAATCATCGTTCTCGAACTGTTCTTCTACTGTACGCAGTACACAGTTCTGTAAACTGTGTTCATATTCTTCCGCATTTAACGTTTTACTTAGCGCAGTAAGGATCACACTCTAACCAAGAAAAACACCCCATAGCACATCACCACCTCTGTACTTCACTGTTTCCACTACACAAGACGACAGATAACGCTCTGTAAGTATTCGCTAAACGCAAACCCTTCCATCGGATTGTCACACGGTATAGCGTGAGTCGCAAAATCACTTGATTCCAATAATCCATTACGCTACATCAAGGGTAGCTTAGCATTAACTAAATGGTTCAAATGGCTCTGAGCACTAAGGGACTTAACATCTTAGGTCATCAGTCCCCTAGAACATAGAGCTACTTTTAAACCTAACTAACCTAATGACATCACACACATCCATGCCCTAGGCAGGATTCGAACCTGCGAACGTAGCAGTCGCGCGGTCCCGGACTGAAGCGCGTAGAACCGCTCGGTCACAGCGGCCGGCTTAGCATTAACTGCAGAAATGTGTGGCTTCTGAGGCATTGTTCGACTATTGTAATCCCATTCTTTCTAACCTCTTGCAGTCATTGTGATTGTTGGACTCCTGGTTGCCATCCGCTGATTTTATGCAATTACTACTTTCTAAATGTTCGACGGTCCCTGTCCATCAGTGTAGGAAATTTGTGCTAAGTTCCTATGGGACCAAACTGCCGAGGTCATCGGTCCCTAGGCTTTCGCACTACTTAATCCAACCTAAACTAACTTACGCTAAGGACAACACACACACCCATGCCCGAGGGAGGACTCGAACCTCCGACGGGTGGAACCGCGCGAACCGCGGCAAGGCGCCCAAGACCGCGCGGCAACACCTCCCTGCACATATATAGAGTCTGCTGGGTTTGGTTTATCTGTGGTTGCTCTTGCTCGTTTCCACTTCACAGTCACTTCACCAACGGTCGACCTTTAGAAAGGTTGAAATGTCCCTAATGGATTTGTTACATCCAGTGACTAATCCACTTTCCAAGTCAATGAACTCTCCTGATCGACCCATTCCGCTTTTACTGTTTCTCTATTGACAACGCAGTACTCTCAGCCTTCTTTTAATACTGGCAAATCCGCCTCTCGTGACATCTAGTGGTCAATTCCGCATTACATAGGAGTCTCCGGATAGTTTTGGTCAGAAAATGGAAATATATGTAAATATATGTAATATATTTCACTGACATTTGTTCACGTATTTCCTCTATCTTTCTTTCTTTCACTTGCGCCTTTGTCTTGCAATGTTCGTAGGGTCGGTGTGGTTACAATGGATTTGGCAAGGTTAACTGAAAGGGGTGACCGGATGTCCTTCCTGCCGCCACCCAATACCTCCCAGGACGGAATCAGTGTACCCCAGCTGTCTGCGTCTAGTGTAAACCATGAAATAGGGCGGAAGTGTTACAAATGTCTGTGTGTTGTGTAACTGAGGCGGGATGCGGGGACCAGCCCGGTATTCACCTAGCGGGATGTGGAAAACCGCCTAAAAACCACATCCAAGTTGGCCAACACACCGGCCCATGTCGTTGATCCGCCCGGCGGATTCGATCCGGGGTCGGCGCGCCTACCCGAGTCCAGGCTATTACACCTACAGTGAAAGTGTACTTAATTCATTAAATAACAAATTACAAGCAGCAGGTATTTTCTGTGATTTGTCAAAGGCATTTGATTGTGTGAACCACAACATCCTTTTAAGTAAATTAGAATTCTGTGGTGTCATGGGCAGTGCTGCAAAATGGTTCAAGTCATACCTCACTAACAGGAAACAAAGGGTGTCAGTGCAAGGGACTAGTGAATTAAGTCATCAGTCATCATCAGAATGGGAAGAAATTATATGTGGTGTCCCACAAGGATCCATCTTAGGGCCATTGCTTTTTCTTGTGTACATTAATGATCTCTCATCAGTTACACTGCCAGAAGCAGAGTTCGTTTTCTTTGCAGATGACACAAGTATTGCAATAAATAGTATGTCAAGTGTAGTTCTAGAAAGATCTGCTAATGATATTTTCATGGATATTAATAAATGGTTTAAAGCCAACTCACTGACATTAAACTTCGAAAAGACTCACTATATGCAATTCAGAACCTGTAAGAGGTTTCCACTCAGCATATGCATAAAATACGAAGAAGAGCAGATAGAAGAGGTTGACAGTCTTAAATTCCTGGGATTACAACTTGATAATAAATTCAGTTGGGAAGAGCACACCACAGAACTGCAGAAACGCCTTAACAAATCTGTATTTGCAATTCGAGTGTTAGCAGACATAGGCGACATAAAAATGAAAAAGCTTGCATACTTTGCCTACTTTCATTCCATAATGTCATATGGTATAATATTTTGGGGTAACTCTTCAAGTCAAACAAAAGTTTTCAGAGTCCAAAAGCGTGTAATATGTATTATTTGTGGAGTAAATTCACGGACGTCCTGTAGAAACCTTTTCAAAGAACTGGGTATACTAACTACTGCCTCTCAGTATATTTACTCATTAATGAAATTTGTCCTAAATAATATATCTCTTTTTCCAACAAACAGCTCAGTTCATACATATAATACCAGGAACAAAAATGATTTGTACAAGGACTTGAAAGCACTTACTTTAGTTCAAAAAGGGGTCCACTACTCAGGAACACTCATCTTCAATAATTTGCCAGTAAACATAAAAAAATTAGTTACAAATGAAAATCAGTTTAAAAGGAGCCTGAAAGACTTACTAGTGGCCAACTCCTTCTACTCCATTGACGAATTTTTTAATAGAAACAAATGATGTATTGTATATATTCATACTATTAGTATTGTTATTTCAGCTTAAAAAAAAAATTGCCATGTTCCACATCCACGAGGATCTCCTCAGCACGGATCTATGGAACGAAAACTAATCTAATCTAATCTCTAATCTAAGTCCAGGAAGAAGCGCATTAGCACTCTCGGCTAACCTGGCGGGTCACGATACGGGTAGCGAATTTCGCCCTGAATTTCTACCTCATTCCTGAGGCATACCGACAACGGTAACTGATTGTCGTTTCGAATAAAGTATCACTGCCAGCTGTCCGATTATCCGCTGTTTTGCACCGTGCGACGACAGAGAGTATGTTAAATGTGTATATGGTATTCAAGGAGTTTAGAATACAGGGAGATGTCGGTACACCGAAAAAGTGAAGCCTGTCTCCGCCATATTACTGAGTCTCGGTGAACGGGTTGTATTGCAGCGCTGCTCTGTGATGTCACTTATAACAGCAATAGACCGTTGGGCTGATTTGCCGAAATGCAGACCATACTCGACGTTGTGAGAGTCGGGTAGTATTCAACCGTATGGCATGATATTTGGCGTCGAAAAACCATGACAAAATTATTGGCTTACTGCAGTGTCCATCCTCGCGACCTGTATGACGCACTGAATAAAGTTGTATCACTGAACAGCAAGGGATCAGTTACGTCATCAGACGCCAGAAGCTAAAGCATAACAATACGTGCGTCCAATATTCCAAGTCAACTAATATAGGAAAGATAAACAAAAAGGTCGTTTTCGAAAACTTTCACGTGTCACCCTCCCTCACTGTCACTTCCAGTTCTATGGGAAGAGAGTTGCACTGGACAGTCATAACACTGGACGCACATATTAGTATGCCTTAGCCCCCTATGTCTGATAATGTAACTTATCCCATGTTGTTCAGTGATACAACAAGAAACGTAAAAAAGAGACATTTTACTGCGTTTAATAAGCCATTTTGGATATTTATCTTTGTAAAGCATTTTAAATTTTATTTATGAATGCAAACATTTACTTAATTTTGACTTTAGTACTTCTACACACTTTCCCGTCTTAAACAATTGGTTAATCTACACTCCAAAATACTTTGTGTGAAACATGCTGAAAATACAGGGTGGCAATTATTTAAGTATATGAAAAAACGTAACTTAGTTATAAACTACGGCGTGCACGCACTTTATTCAAAATGTAAACGTCATTGCAGATATTCGGATTTAGGTTACGACATGGTCCATACGCCTGCCATCATTGGCGATGATGTGGCGCAGATGAATAGCGAAATTCTGCGTGACCCACTGAAGCGTCAGAACATAGATGCTGTCGATGACTTCCTGAATGGAATTTCCTGGCAGATTAATACTGTGTGCCGGACCGAGACTCGAACTCGGGACCTTTGCCTCTTGCGGGCTCTACCGACAGAGCTGCCCAAGCACGACTCAAGACCCGTCCTCACAGCTTCAATTCCGCCAATACCTCGTCTCCTACCTTCCAAACTTCGCAGAAGCTCTCCTGCGAAACTTGCAGAACTGTTACTCCTGGAAGAAAGAATGAGCACTTGCCCGCGAAAGACTAAGGTCCCGAGTTCGAGTCTCGGTCCGGCACACAGTTTTAATCTGCCAGGAAGTTTCACATCAGCGCACACTCCGCTGCACAGTGAAAATTTCATTCTGGAAATCTCCTGAATGGCTGTTTTCAGCTCAGCAATGGTTTTGGGTTATTACTGTACATCTTGTCTTTAATATAGCCCCACAAAAAGGAATCGCATGTGTTCAGATCCGGAGAATATGGCGGCCAATCGAGGCCCATGCAGTAGCCTCTGCGTACCCCAGAACCAGAATGCGGTCCTCAACACCCCCTTCCACGATGGAGTCCAGCTTCGTCTTACATGAACCACATCTTGTCGAAATCGGAGTCAATCTGGATAATGGGGATGAAATCATCTTCCAAAAGCTTCACGTACCGTTCGGTAGCACAGTGTCAACAAGGAAAATCGCACCAATTATTCCGTGACTGGACATTGCACACCACACAGTCACCCGTTGAGAGTGAAGAGACTTCTCGATCGCTAAACACGGATTCTCAGTCCCCCATATGAGCCAATTTTGCTTCTTGACGAACCCATCCAAATGAAAGTTAGTTTCGTCGCTAAACCAAACCATATTCACATCAAAGTCCTAATCGTCAGTTCTGTGGTCACTACTGTTGGCGAAACACAACAGCTGTTCCCTGGCCCTGAGGTTTAATCGGTGATGGATTTGAATTCTGTATGGGAAGAGACCCGTTCTCTCAAACTTGCGAACCAAATTCTTGATTGTTAGCACACATGGACCGATTGTTTTCAGCTTAAACTCGGTCGCAAACTTTCTTCGAGCTGCAGTTGGGCTGTTGTTGCTCGCACAGCAGGGCTTCACAAGCGCTATACGCTCAGGCACGCTGTACCGTGGCATTTTCACGTGCAAATAGCCGACAACAATACTCGTGCGCATGTGCATACTATTTACCATCATGTCCCGCAGCCAACGTGTAGTTTGAACGTCCTAGCGCGAATCGTTCAGAAGTTATGATTATATAATCTCATATAGTTCAACAATGGTCACATTGTATCTTTCTTACATACTTTTCACAAAGGCGGTTGGAGAACCACTGGAGACGAACAGAATATAGTACTATAGTATGATGTTGGTTAAAGTCTGTGTTGAAACTTTTCGTATTGAAAGGCAAAAACGTGTCATTTGCCAAGTCACAGCAGGCAGAAAAGTTGAGATTCCGCCACGTTGATGCGTAGGAGCAGTTGCAAACGTGTAGTTCTGGCTGCTTTCGCCTCCGTATTTACTACATTTCTGAGCTAATTTTACGGACTTTTTGCTGTAAACTACGAAAGCGGCGTGCCACAAGAGGTTGACCTTGCGAAGTGTGTGCTTAGGCAAGAGGGTAGCATTGTGGCTTGATGTTCTTCAGAGGGTTCAAATGGTTCAAATGGCTCTGAGCACTATGGGACTTAACTTCTGAGGTCGTCAGTCCACTAGAACTTAGAAATACTTAAACCTAACTAACCTAGGAACATCACACACATCCATGCCCGAAGCAGGATTCGAACCTGCGGCCGTACAGCCACGTGGTTCCAGACTGTAGCGCCTAGAACAGCTTGGCCACTTCGGCCGGCCCTTCAGAGGGAAAGTAATGAAGGTATTCAGCTCTCAGAGTAAATAAAAAATAGATCCATGTGAAACTCAACTCGTGCTTTTCGCACAGGGCATCCTGAAAAGCACGGAGCAAGGCAGTCAGTATGAGTGGTACTTCTTCACTTCCGAAAAGCGTTTCACACAGTATCACATCTACGCCTATAACTGAAAATACGATCGTATGACATATCAAGAGAAATTTGTGATTAGACTGAGGATTTCTTAGTAAGGAAGTCGCAGCATGATATCTTAAAAGGAGAATATGCCACAGTTCGCTCTCTGACACAGTCGAAACTTCGCTTGGTGAAAATGAAGGGGCACCTTTTTTGTCTTAGAAAATGACAATATAAAGTTTTAACGCAACTTACCAGTTCGCGCGCGCGGCATTAAACCTAGCGAGGCAGTAGCGTAGTGCTTCCGAGCAGTTTCGCATTTCTGAGCTCCGTATTCAAATCCGGTCTTACGTTGTCATTTTTTTCTTTCGGTGCCTCGGAAGTATGTAACATCAGTGACATCAATATTTTTGTGACATCCAGAAACATACTGGGATTATTGATAAACGGAACAAGCATTACAAATCTTATTAAAATATATTTTATCCCCATTCATCTTTTGTAACTTTATATAATTAACAGCAATTTAACATGAAGAACACACAAAATCTAGTATTTCATTGTTTGATTTCAATTCTTACTTTCATACATCAAGAGAACCAGTGCATTTCCAAAAATGATATACGTCCTAAAAACGTACAAAGCATAAATATTCAGCGCCACGGGCAACGTGTTAAGGCACATGTGCCACAATACTATAAGGAGGGATAGCTTTGCTCATCACACAAATCAATGACGTACATAATCCGCTCCATTTGTACGTAGGGTCACAGAACTTTGTCCACAACCTGATGACAGGTATCTTTTGTGAGCTTTCCAAATTTTGTGGCTATTGCGTCATGTGCAAAACAGCTACCGCGATGAAGGGTCCAAGTGACAAGCGGAAGATGTACTCAAGACACATATAAAGTGACCGACTAGTGGGTGATCGATCGTTTAGCACAGGCTATAAACAACGAACAGGAGGTTTCTACACGAGCATTGCAGCAGTGGGCAGTTACTGCAGAGCCTCACTGCTGACGGAACGTTTTGAATACAAAGCCACAGACACCTGACGCGGTTCTTTCAGGGGAAACAAAGAATTCGGCAGCATCATGTCGCCAAACACAACAGCACCAAAGACGAGCGTGATTTTGCTAAATTACTGTGAACAGCAAGACGGTTTCAACTCCAAAACTCCACTATAATCTCTGACTTAAATCTTGATTTTGTTATAAGTATGGATCAAACAGAAAGTTAGTATCACATCTCTAGTAAGAGAACGTTAACGTTTTGAGGTAAGAAAGTTACAGAAAAAGCTGTTGGCCAATAGAAACAAAGAACTCCATCCTCAGTTTTTTGACAAACTTTTGCAACCTTACGTAAAAATGGAGACGTTTCCGTTCGTTATTGACTAGTGGGCTGATGAAAGCTATTCCTCCTTATATGATGGCCTGGTTGTGGATGAAATCGGAATATCGACGTGTTCATTAAACGCAATTCCACCAGAGTGTACGCCGTTCCGTCACTACGACACATACTTTTATTGACAAATGAAGAACTACATTCGCCCGATACAGAAGTGCCCTTTCTCATCGCACTCCTAACGGAAGCCACAAGTACAAGCGATGTAATTAATAAAATACACTCGTGCATGCGCAATCAATTTCGAGCTCCAGCTTTCGAGAAAATGCTTAGATATGCTTGGTTTGCCGCGAAATTATCGACAGGGCGCGAGCTGCTTAGCAACGTTAACGAGGTTCCTAGAGTGAAATTATCACTCTTCAGCGGAGTGTGCGGTTCGCAAGAGAGCTGTGAAGTTTGGAAGGTACGAGACGAGGTACTGGCGGAATTCAAGCGGTGACGAGAGGGCCTGAGTCGTGCTTGGGTAGCTCAGATGGTAAAGCACTTGCCCACGAAAGGCAAAGGTCCCGAGTTCGAGTCTCGGTCCGGCACACGGTTTTAATCTGCCAGGTAGTTTCGTTAACGCGGTTGTTCATCCTAACGTTACTCACAATAAAAAAATGTGACCGTGACCTGCGTTCCTTCACACGTTCCTCGTGGTGCTCTGAATTTTTATGCTTTGGATTTTATTTGTGATATATAAAAACGTGGGGAATGCATTATTCCTCTTTAAGTATAGAAGAAAAAATCAAAGCAAACAATGCAATTTATATTTACCATTTTCAATTAACGTTAACTATATAAGGTTGTATCAGAGTAGTGCTATTAAAATCTATTTTTAACAGGTTTGAAATGCTTACTTCTTTTATCAATAATCACACTGTGTTTTTCGAAGTTGCAAAAAAAATTGATCTCACTGATGTTACATACTTCTGCGACAACACAGAAATAAAACTGGATGCGAACACGGAGCGCAAATATTTGAAACTGTGCTCGGAGGCGCTAAGTTACCACCGCGCTTGATTGAAAGCCGCGCGCGCGATCTGATGAAGTAGCATCAAAATTGTCATTTTCTCGAAAACTACTGAATGTTGCACCTAACACAAAACAAGTATCGCTTTATTTTATCCGTTCATTCAACAAGTGAAGTTTTTGTTGAGGTTGGCAGGAGAGCCAACACCGTGTTACTAGAGGAAGCCGAAAGGCTTTTAGCTCACGCAGGCTGGCGTGAGGTCTGGAACAGGACAAGGAAATTAGAATTTAGAAAAAAAGGACGTAGCTGGTGGAATACTTAACTTTAATCCATTAATGGTGAACGTCGGTCTGGACGGTACATGATTCACAATATCAATAGTAACTGATAATGGCGCCTTGCTAGGTCGTAGCAAATGACGTAGCTGAAGGCTATGCTAAACTATCGTCTCGGCAAATGAGAGCGTATTTTGTCAGTGAACCATCGCTAGCAAAGTCGGTTGTACAACTGGGCGAGTGCTAGGAAGTCTCTCTAGACCTGCCGTGTGGCGGCGCTCGGTCTGCAATCACTGATAGTGTCGATACGCGGGTCCGACGTATACTAACGGACCGCGGCCGATTTAAAGGTTACCACCTAGCAAGTGTGGTGTCTGGCGGTGACACCACAGTTTTGACAGTGTCAGAGAGCGACGTTGTTAGAAAGAGTTATCGACTGATGTAGAAATAACGTCAGGCGTGCATTCTACCCTTGCTGTTCATGTTATATGTTAGTGATTTTGGAGAAAACATTAATAATAAAGTCAGACTGTTTCAGGTATGATATACAGGGTGCGACGCTTAAATCTTGAGAAATGGAACTTTATTAAAAACGCAAATTTATTAAAACAAAATACAAATGAAAATGAAAATCCTTTTACATAAAAGTAGTGGTATCGTCAAAGGGAAATATTATTCGATGTAACGCACTTCAGCAGCAATCTTGTCCTGAAGCGATCGCACACACTCTTTAAAATTTGAAAATTTGTGGTAAGTTCTATTGGACCAAACTGCTGAGGTCATCGGTCTCTAAGCTTACACACTACTTAATCCAACCTACACTACCTTACGCTAAGGACAACACACACACCCATGCCAGAGGGAGGACTCGAACCTCCGACGGGGGCTGACGCGCGCACTCTTTAAAAGAGCGCTATCCATTTTCGCGTATGTTGCTTCGATGGCCGTGCGTAGAGAACCGACATTAGGGTGCCTCGTCATTCTGGTAACTCTTTCGACTACGCTCCGAACACAGTAGTCGAGGGGGTTCAAATCCGGGCTATTCGTGCATGGGCCAGAACTCCTTTGATCAGAACATGTCAACGTCATCCGAGAGCCAGTTTTGGACTAAGTGGTTCTTATGAGACCTTGCACCGTCCTGTTGAAAGACATATTGTCTCCCCGTGGCTGCAGATACCATCCACGGTGTCACGACATTCGTCAGAACTTGCACATAAACTTCTTTTGTGACAGTTTGTTTCTTTTCAAAGAAATATGGCGGCATGATACCCCCTTACTGGACACAACACGTGGGACGCGAACCACAGACTTCTTCGAAGCATTCTTCTTGGCCACTATATGGTAAACAATTGATCTCGAGTGCCCGCAGAATAGAAATATTTCAGTGGGCGAACGCCCAGCGCGACGACTTTCGATAATTGCTGCTCTTCGGTTGTACTCCGCACTTGTCCGTAACATCTCGGCTATTTTGAGGTTCTGACTGTTTACTACATGACTATGGCTTCCAAAAACGCCAACCGGAGGAACTACGATATGGCGGGAAATTCAGACTGAAATTTGTCCGGCTTTGAGCGCCGCACCCTGTAGTTGTCTATAATTAGAGACATGTTTAACGCTATTTTGTCGAAAGACGACATGTTGAGAAACGTGGCTGTTGTACTTAAGGTTTATAATTTATATAAAAAAAACCTTTAGAGACATGTTTTTTTCGCATTGATTTCTGTACGATTTTGCGAGAAGGATACTAAATTTTCGCGTCATTTCGTGATATAGATAGTGTCGTATCGCTTTAATGAAATTCTAAAATTAAGCATTAAAGGTTTCTGTGTTGCGATTCTGAATTGTGTACATGAATGGTAGATGTACAGATTGTGAGGTAATGGGCGAGTCGTCGCTCCCTCAAAATATTCGTAAGTTCGGGAGAAGCAGGGCCCGCACGGGCCGCTTGGCGGGCGCGGGCAGCTCGGCAGGCTGATCACGTGGTGCCGGCCGCTGGCCGAAGCAAGAGGGGGCCAGCCCTGGCGCGTGGCTGGGAATTCCATGTTGACACAGTGACGAGGACGGTGCTTTGTGTCGATGAAGATTTCTATGACGGCTGTGCCAAAAATGGCGGACTTTGTGAAACCTTAATGGCAGACATGTCACAGTTCATATAGAAATTAATAGTAGCCAGAGGAATCATGATACCTCAAAAGGAAACATGTACATTACTATTACTTGCACGACTATTCTGATGGTATAACCAGATTTGCAATATCTTTATTAGACAAAGTTGATGGTGTTAGGACAGCAACCAGCCACAAATTTACTTTCAGTTCCTTTATTCAAAGGCTACCGTTAGCGGTTTCGAATCGTTGTGATTCATCCTGAGACGGTTTACATGCTTTCTTTATGATATGTGGTGTGTTTTTTTACAGATTAATTGTCCTAAAATATAAATAATACATAATTATAAACACGCCACACACAGATGGTTGCGTTACAGATTTTCGTTGCATGTGACTTAGGTGAAACGTCGGTTTCGAGAGTTTGTTTTCATAAAATTCGTCCAGCAGATGTAAATGCATTCCCACTGCATTCTTATTGTTGCACACGTAAATTGTTCTCGCTGAACACTTAAGATTTTTCACTGAGATGATTTCTACCACGCACCACATGATTTGATGCATACAAAGAGCTTACAAACATATGAGTATCACAGATGCTATGATATATCGTAACATTTGACGATGATGTCATATGTTTGGAAAGGATCATATATTCATTTACAGAACTGTAATGCCTTTTACACTAGTACAGAGACATTGAATTTTTTTTAGTTGATATTTAGGTAAAATTTTATGAAAACAAACACTCGAAACCGACGTTTCACGTAAGTCACATGCAACGAAAATCTGTAACGCAACCATCTGTGTGTGGCGTGTTTATAATTATGTATTATTTATATTTTAGGACAATTAATCTGTAAAAAAAACACACCACATGTCATAAAGAAAGCATGTAAACCGTCTGAGGATGAATCACAACGATTCGAAACCGCTAACGGTAGCCTTTGAATAAAGGAACTGAAAGTAAATTTGTGGCTGGTTGCTGTCCTAACACCAACATTTGTCTTCAAACAACAGCCACGGTCTCCATCATGTCATCATATGACAAAATTGCAATATCTTTATTAGTTTAAAGTTTAATATCTGACTATAAATTATACAAGTAACAGCCAGCTACGAATTTCCAAAATCTAAACAGTTCATCAGATTTCGTCGATCCACGTGTCTTTAGAATACTATTAGTGTAAACCTAAATTGGTATGAATTACAGGCATGTAAATTGAATAGTACATGAGTTATTGGAGGTCAAAGTGGCCGATTACTATCGTTCGCGTCAGGCCATAAGCACTCCACAGTTACACGAAAAAACGGTAGCAGCATGCTTATAAATATATTTATTCATCTATGTCTTTGTTTATATCCGATATATACCATTCATGAAGAAATTGGTTAAATATTTACTGTGTTTTAGAAAGCACAGAGACATTAGGCTACTGGCCTACCTTTTGTTCTATTCCTTTGATATATGTTCATTTAATTTGTTTATGTATCTAATAATGTGTGTTAGAGCGTGTTTATGGTCCAGCCGTAGGAATATTTATTTAATTTCAAGTTATTTAAATGGAAATCCAGTATTTCGAATGTGTTTCATTATGTCTGTGTGGGTGCGTTGGCATGAAGAAATGCCGCGAGCGCTCTAGCCAATCACAGCCCTCGTGAATGGTGAGACTGGATGGAAGCGAGCCGGCCGCTGTGGCTGAGCGATTCTAGGCGCTTCAATCTGGAACCGCGCGACCGCTACGGTCGCAGGTTCGAATCCTGCCTCGGGCATGGATGTGTGTGATGTCGTTAGGTTAGTTAGGTTTAAGTATATCTAAGTTCTAGGGGACTGATGACCTCGGATGTTAAGTCCCATAGTGCTCAGAGTCATTTGAACCATTTTGAACCCTGTTATTGAACTTATATTTTATTTAATTGTTGGACCATCGACACCAATAAGTGTTTGCAGAAATATACGGCATTCTCAAATGTACTTCTACTATCGTACTCATCATTTAAAGTCGTTAAAATAGTACATGCAGATTTTGTTTAATTGCAATCTTTCATTTATTAATTTATATGTTACTTTCATAATTCGCAATCGCCGAGTGATAGAAACCTGCGACCAGTCGATTCATGTGTGTATTCTTATCGTATACTGTAGACTCAGCAGTATTTGGCCTTCAATGCGACAGCTACGAATCCCAGCCCCTAGACATCGAAACCAGCCAAAACTTTTAATATCGCAACTCTGAGTCGGAGGGTACGTGGTTGAGGGCCACCAGTTCATTTCATTTATTAATTGGAAAACCTGAAAGGTTACTGTGGTGTCACCGCCAGACACCACACTTGCTAGGTGGTAGCTTTAAATCGGCCGCGGTCCATTAGTACATGTCGGACCCGCGTGTCGCCACTGTCAGCGATCGCAGACCGAGCGCCACCACACGGCAGGTCTCGAGAGACGGACTAGTACTCGCCCCAGTTGTACGGACGACTTAGCTAGCGATGCACAGTGACGAAGCCTCGCTCATTTGCAGAGCAGATAGTTAGAATAGCCTTCAGCTAAGTCAATGGCTACGACCTAGCAAGGCGCCATAGCAATTGATAGTTATCGTATGAAGCATGTCTCATCAAGAACGATGTATACAAATATGGATTAAAGTTAAGTATTCCAGAAGCTACGTACTTTTCTTTATAGCATTCATTACGTATCCTGTTTCAGACCTATCTACTAGCCTGCGTGAGTTAACGCGTTCCTTTCGGCTACTTCCGAGTGGCGTGGCTGTCTTGTTACGCCACAACAGTTACTAATAAACATCCAATACTATTTTGTTATACTCGTGATTATAATTATGTAACACATTACGTTATCACTGGCTTATACTACCGTGCTTTACATCGTGAATGATAACACAGCCCATGTTACAATGGACATCTCTTTCATTAGTTGTTTCCGCTCGTTGACAATGAAACTATACTTCGAAAAAAACTTTCTACATCAACGGATGAATAGGGAACCCAAATACACTTTAAGACAAAATTTGCAAAGATCAGGTGCATTAATTTCAATGATTGCAGTGATTGAATTATTTCATAGTGTAGACTGGGATTTTTTTGAGTTTGATTTAGCAATATATCTCTAAAAGCAAGGTACCCAGCAATAATATCAGACTATTTCAAGATTTTAAAGGCGGATTATTTATGTGCTTTTTCACTTATTGGCAAAAAGTTTTACTCAGTCTGACTTAATTACGTTAGCTGAATGAAATAAATCATTCAAAAGTGCAAATAACATGTTAGCATCACTTGGGGACATGTGCTTTTCAGTTTTATTCATAACTAAAATGCTAAAATTTTGCAAGAGGAGAGCTATTTCACTTTTTAACGAGTCACTAAACCCCTCAGTTTTACTAAATAGTTCACCAACACGACCAGAAGCAATTACATTCATCATATCCTTCAGTTCTGTTATTTTTGCAACCAGTAAAGATAATTAGGCCCCGCTAATTACAAAATAACATCTGGAATAAACTTAGAATTTTCAAACACAAATACTGCTTGGAATTTCACCAAGTTGCAAAATCTGCCCTCTCCCATTTCTGCCAAGCAATTTACCATGGCAACAAGTTTTGTAACAATTGTTTGAAGAATGAGTGGAGGGTATCTAACTTTTACATATGTATGAACAGGCGGCTTTAACAGAATGAGATTTTCACTCTGCAGCGGAGTGTACGCTGATACGAAACTTCCTGGCAGATTAAAACTGTGTGCCCGACCGAGACTCGAACTCGGGACGTTCGCCTTTCGCGGGCAAGTGCTCTACCATCTAAGCTACAAAGCACGACTCACGCCCGGTACTCATAGCTTTACTTCTGCCAGTATCTCGTCTCCTACCTTCCAAATTTTACAGAAGCTCTCCTGCGAACCTTGCCCGCGAAAGGCGAAGGTCCCGAGTTCGAGTCTCGGTCGGGCACACAGTTTTAATCTGCCAGGAAGTTTCATATCAGCGTACACTCCGCTGCAGAGTGAAAATCTCATTCTGGATACCTCCCCCAGGCTGTGGCTAAGCCATATCTCCGCAATATCCTTTCTTTCAGGAGTGCTTGTTCTGCAAGGTTCGCAGGAGAGCTTCTGTAAAGTTTGGAAGGTAGGAGACGAGATACTGGCAGAAGTAAAGCTGTGAGTACCGGGCGTGAGTCGTGCTTTGGTAGCTCAGATGGTAGAGCACTTGCCCGCGAGAGGCGAAAGTCCCGAGTTCGAGTCTCGGTCGGGCACACAGTTTTAATCTGCCAGGAAGTTTCAGGCCGCTTTAAATCAACTTCTGCATCTACTCAACACATCCTCGGGATACACTGAAAGTGACATATGCGGCAAGTTTTAGTCTAAGTATGAACAGAGTAAATGTGACATATGAAAACAGTTCTTTATTTTCGACATGTTCTTTCAAATTGTTTTGCAAGACATCAAGCAAGACGAACACGCTGAATTTATGAGCCCAAAAAGTGATCTGAATGAAATGTTTACATGTAAGTCCCATTAGTACTCACAACATTTTAACATATATGGGGCAGAATCAGTTACTATACACTTTGCATTGTCATGGCTAACTTCAGAAGTGTGCAAAGCATGCAGGATCGTTTGAGAACGCACTCTGCTGTTAGCGGCATCTAGAAATGCACATCGTAACAAAATAATTTCCTTTTCAGATGCTGGATCTTGAATTTTGATCAAGACTGCGAACACACAGCGGCCAGAAGAGTCAGTAATTTCGTCGCAAATTAAAGCCACGTCTGATTTCCGTTCTGAAGACTGCTTTATATACATCTACATGGATACTCTGCAAATCACTTTTAAGTGCCTGACAGAGGGTTAATCGAACCACCTACACAATTCTCCATTATTCCAATCTCGTGCAGCGCGCGGAAAGAATGAACACCTATATCTTTCCGTACGAGCTCTGATTTCCCTTATTTTATCTTGGTGATCGTTCCTCCCTACGTAGATCGGTGTTAACAAAATATTTTCGTATTCGGAGGAGAAAGTTGGTGATTGGAATTTCGTGAGAAGATTCTGTCGCAACAAAAACGCCTTTCTTTAAATGATGTCCAGCCCAAATCCTGTATCATTCCTGTGACACTCTCTCCCATATTTCGCGATAATACAAAACGTGCTGCCTTTCTTTGAACTTTTTTGATGTGCTCCGTCAGTCGTATCTGGTAAGGATCCCACACCGCGCAGCAGTATTCTATTGTTAGTATTTCGTATGCAGAATGTGGGACGCATTGTTTCCTTTATTTGTTGGCAGTGGGAAGTCATCCAGATCCTGCCCAATTGAAAAAAGAAAAATCAGAATCAGAAAGAGGTCTTAGAAATCCTAGTTTTGCAATCAGTGAGGTTTTATTGATAGTCAGTATATACCTGGTACATACACCTGAAGCCGTTTCTAAGCTACATGGTCGTCTACCTTTTTCAGCGGGATGTTGGCTTTGAGTAACATCGTAGTAGTTTCGTGAATAAACTCTGTCGTTTCACTCTTAGCTTTCTTTTGCTCGCCTAAAGAGAGTTCTATTGTTGTCTGCCGCTTCAACATTGAAGTGCTTAATTAGCGTTCTAAATGTTCCTTATTATTAAAGCAAAGTTTTGAGACAGTATCTTTTTTCTCCCACTCGGTACGAACAGAACAAAATTTACGAATTAAAATATTGCTTTCTGAAATGTATAAACCTTCACTCGCAAACGGTTTAGCTCTGCTGTGCATCGTAACACGTTGAAAGGGAATCTTCGTTACTACTCGCGAACTAGAGGTTACAGGGGAGAGCGGATAGGATATATTGCGGGAGAGATGGGACGCGGGAGGAAACAAACTCCGCCTCCGTGTTCTTTAATTGCTGTGGAGGCAACAGAAACTTGTGTTTTGATCTTCCACGAGCACAACAGATCAACGCAAGTACGCCTCTACCCGCAGGGACAATGTCCACCCCTACATGCTGTTTGTTTTTCCTCGACACAATGGCGTCTACCAGCAGGACAATGCAACATATCAACAGCTCGCAGTGTACATGCGTGGTTCGAAGAGCACCAGGATGAGTTTATTGTACTTTCCTGGCCGCCAAACTCCCCGGATTTGAACGCAATCAAGAATCTGTGGAATCACCTCGGATGGGCTGTTCGCGCCATGAATCCTCAACAGAGAAACGTAGCGCATCTGGTTATGACACTGGAGTCAGCAAAGGTCCACATCCCTATCGGTGCCTTCCAAAACCTCGTTGACTCCCTTTCTCTTCCTGCATGTCTCACAGTGGTCTACGCTGCAAAAGGTGGTTATTCAAACTTTTGACAAGTGGTCACACTAATATGACTGGACAGTGTAGTTGTAATATACACTACTGGCCATTAAAATTGCTACACCACGAAGATGACGTGCTACAGACGCGAAATTTAACCGATAGGAAGAAGATGCTGTTATATGGAAATGATTAGCTTTTCAGAGCATTCACAAAAGGTCGGCGCCGGTGGCGACACCTCCAACGTGCTGATATGAGGAAAGTTTCCAACCCATTTCTCATAAACAAACAGCAGTTGACCGTTGCCTGGTGAAACGGTGTTGTGATGCCTCGTGTAAGGAGGAGAAATGCGTACCGTCACGTTTCCGACTTTGATAAAGGTCGGATTGTAGCCTGTCGCAATTGCGGTTTATCGTATCGCGATATTGCTGTTCGCGTTGGTCGAGATCCAATCGTATCGCGACATTGCTGTTCGTGTTGGTCGAGATCCAATGACTGTTAGTAGGCCGCGCGGGATTAGCCGAGCGGTCTCCGGGGCAGCAGTCATGGACTGTGCGGCTGGTCCCGGCGGAGGTTCGAGTCCTCCCTCGGGCATGGGTGTGTGTGTGTTTGTCCTTATGATAATTTGGGTTAAGTACTGTGTAAGCTTAGGGACTGATGACCTTAGCAGTTAAGTCCCATAAGATTTCACACACATTTTTACTGTTAGCAGAATATGGAATCGGTGGGTTCAGCACGGTAATACGGAACGTCGTGATGATCCCAACGCCCTCGTATCACTAACAGTCGAGATGACAGGCATCTTATCCGCATGGCTGTAACGGATCGTGCAGCCACGTCTCGATCTCTGAGTCAACAGATGGGGACGTCTGCAAGACAACAACCATCTGCACGAACAGTTCGACGACGTTTGCAGCAGCATGGACTATCAGCTCGGAGACCATGGCTGTGGTTACCCTTGACGCTGCGTCACAGACAGGAGCGCCTGCGATGGTGTACTCAACGATGAACCTGGCTGCACGAATGGGAAAACGTCATTTTTTCGGATGAATCCAGGTTCTTTTTACAGCATCATTATGGTCGCATCCGTGTTTGGCGACATCGCGGTGAACGCACATTGGAAAGTGTATTCGTCATCGCCATACTGGCGTATCACCCAGCGTGATGGTATCGGGTGCCATTGGTTACACGTCTCGGTCACCTCTTGTTCGCCTTGACGGCACTTTGAACAGTGGACGTTACATTTCAGATGTGTTACGACCCGTGGCTCTACCCTTCATTCGATCCCTGCAAAACCCTACATTTCAGCAGAATAATGCACGACCGCATGTTGCAGGTCTTGTACGGGCCTTTCTGGATACAGAAAATGTTTGACTGCTGCCCTGGCCAGCACATTCTCCAGATCTCACCAATTGAAAACGTCTGGTCAGTGGTGGCCGAGCAACTGGCTCGTCACAATACGCCAGTCACTACTCTTGATAAACTGTGGCATCGTGTAGAAGGTGCATGGGCAGCTATATCTGTACACGCCATCCAAGCTCTGTTTGACTCAATGCCCAGGCATATCAAGGCCGTTATTACGGCCAGAGGTGGTTGTTCTGGGTACTGATCTCTCAGGATCTATGCACCCAAATTGCGTGAAAATGTAATCACATGTCAGTTCTAGTATAATATATTTGTCCAATGAATACCAGTTTATCATCTGCATTTCTTCTTGGTGTAGCAATTTTAGTGGCCAGTAGTATAATTAGTATAGTGCAGCTAAATCAACAATATCTTCCAACAATGACATCCCAAAGTAACTACAATCCCAAGGGCACATTGTCCCTCCAATGGGTGTGATCGCTGTGGTGCAGTGCTCTTCGTACACTTATACCATTCTTTGGAGAGTTTTCGTATCCAACACCCCTTCCGCTGTCAGGTAACGCAGTACACCTCTTTACTCTTCATTTCAAGCCTCGATCTGTTTCCAGCACGACTTACTGTAGTGGAAGGTCGAAGCGTGTACTGTTTGTTCACAATAAGTTGACGATTGGCGCGGTGACTGTCGGGAACGACCACGCCTCCGTATTACGGCTGCCCAAGGAAGGGGGACGGTGGGGGGAAGGCAGCGTCGGCTTCTAGCAGCAGTGCTGTCACCACTACCCGTGTTTTGTGCTTAACACTAAATTGGAGGCGGCACTCGCGGAAATATTGCCCACTTACATGACACTCCCATCAGATCGGAAAGCATCTAATTTGTTGAAACATTCATCCTCGAGAGTTTTACCTACAGTTTATGTATTTATTAACCGAAAACACTGAAAATGAAAGTAGATGAATATACAACTTACGATACTATGAACTGAACATCAAAAACAGATTTTTGGAATCTGTTTTCACATTGCATTCATTAAACTGCAGTAATATTTACAAAATGTAATTAATTGTGCCTCAAAGACCTGTCTAGATGGTGTTCACTAAAGATCATTGTCAGTTCCGTTTGATTCAGGATCATCATCATCGCCTGAAGGCGTGGTACTGACGATAAGTTTATCAATGCCCATTTCCATTATTCCATCTTGTGTCCAATACTCTAACTCGAGCTGCTGAACATTCCTACAGTAAGCTTGCCAGTACTGTGCATTAACCGAAAGGAAAGCAGCACTAACAAGCTTGTGCAATATTTCCTTCGACATGTCATCGGTGACATTGAGCTCCCAGAAATTGTGTTTTATTTTGGTCCATGCCAGTTCTATCGGTTTTAGATCGCAGTTTTATTTCGGGAGACGCACTACTTTGTGCCTATGGTCTCAGCAATTTTATAAACGACGTACACTTTCACGGTTGATTTGTTTTCCTTCATTGTAGATGAAATTTCAGCCTTCCTCATTGAGTCGTTGCAGTTTATTTGCGCGCCTTGCAGCCACTCTAACATCGTAATCCTGAAATCATATTTATTAGGCAGTCTGTCGGGCTCCCTGCTATGGTATAGTGCATTATCAATGCAATCATAGAATTGGGTGGAATTTATCGAACCACCATTCTTGAAACCCCCCTTCCCCCATTTCCAATCGACGTCCGTTCGTTTCGACAAATTCAAGAACTTCGCAGATTGATGGAAACAGGTTCTTCCATGAGACTTCCGGACAAATTGAACCTGTGTGCCAGATCGAGTTTCCAGGTTCGCGTGTCGGTCCGGCACACAGCTCTAATTTGTAGTAAGTTTGAAATCAACCCAAATTCCACTGTAGGGTGAAAATTCGTTCTAGTTTCTTGCATCTTGCTGCAAGTAGTTGCCCAATTTGTCTTTTCGGGGAACTTCTCAAATTTACAGGAGTTATCTGTTTTCAGTACAGGGGCGAAAATATCATTGTCAAAAACTAGAATGACACAAAGACAGATGGGCCGAAAAAAGTGTACATTTGTAACCCCTAAACAAATATAATTGGTACCACCAGTCAAGGAATTGCGAAATGACTTTACCAATCAATTTCTTCCACCGGAATGGAAAGTTCAATGGCAGTACAGACGTCTTTAAATTTTAGCTCATATGTTACTATAATCATAAATGCATTACATTTGTGATAAAGTCAGCAAATACAGCTTGTAAAAATCGTTGAGTAATTAAATCGCATTCTCATGGTGAGATACCATGCCACATTATTGTTTTCTGTTAAAGAATATTTGATTATACGGGGTGATTCAAAAAGAATACCACAACTTTAGGAATTTAAAACTCTGCAACGACAAAAGGCAGAGCTAAGCACTATCTGTCGGCGAATTAAGGGAGCTATAAAGTTTCATTTATTTGTACATTTGTTCGCTTGAGGCGCTGTTGACTAGGCGTCAGCGTCAGTTGATGCTAAGATGGCGACCGCTCAACAGAAAGCTTTTTGTGTTATTGAGTACGGCAGAAGTGAATCGACGACAGTTGTTCGGCGTGCATTTCGAACGAAGTATGGTGTTAAACCTCCTGATAGGTGGTGTATTAAACGTTGGTATAAACAGTTTACAGAGAATGGGTGTTTGTGCAAAGGGAAAAGTTATGGACGGCCGAGAACGAGTGATGAAAATGTAGCACGCATCCAGCAAGCATTTGTTCGCAGCCCAGGAAAATCGACTCGCAGAGCTAGCAGAGAGCTGCAAATTCCACAATCAACTGTATGGAGAGTCCTACGAAAAAGGTTAGTTATGAAACCTTATCGTCTGAAATTGGTTCAAGCACTGTCTGCAGCTGATTAGATTAAAAGAATCGATTTCTGTGATTTTATCCTTGCTCAAATGGAAACAGATGAATCTTTCGTTTCAAAGATTGTGTTTAGTGATGAAGCAACTTTCCACACTAACGGGAAAGTCAACCGTCACAATGTCTGTATATGGGGCACTGAGAATCCGCGGGAAACAACTCAGTATGAACGTGACTCGCCTAACTACCCGAGGCGATGGATCGGCCGCCAGGCAGCCCGTGACAGAGCACTTCATCACTGGCCTCCAAGAAGCCCTGATCTTACCCCCTGCGATTTTTTCTTATGGGGGTATGTTAAGGATATGGTGTTTCGGCCACCTCTCCCAGCCACCATTGATGATTTGAAACGAGAAATAACAGCAGCTATCCAAACTGTTACGCCTGATATGCTACAGAGAGTGTGGAACGAGTTGGAGTATCGGGTTGATATTGCTCGAGTGTCTGGAGGGGGCCATATTGAACATCTCTGAACTTGTTTTTGAGTGAAAAAAAACCTTTTCAAATACTCTTTGTAATGATGTATAACAGAAGGTTATATTATGTTTCTTTCATTAAATACACATTTTTAAAGTTGTGGTATTCTTTTTGAATCACCCTGTACAATAGACAAGAGAAGTTCGAAGTTTGCGTACGACATCCTCAAAGATTTTAATCCAAGTGAAGTCCTCTGATTTAGTTGATTGTGTTGTGTTTCTTTGTAAATTTTCTACTACCTCGATTTGCAGGAGAAAGCTTTGGCGCTGGCCTTACACATTGTACACGACTGACAAAGCTACGACAACATGTTCCATTTCCACTGAGTTGTCAAAACACGGTCCTTTTGAATTAACTCAGTTCACTGTGTTTCCGCACGGGTTTCAGATAGTGGTAGATATAGCGCTTTATGGCCTCTGTTTGGTTCCGACTTAAATTGGAATGATCACATGCACAAATCTGCAGGGAGGGTGAGGAAGAGACTGGAAACGAGCGTATGGCATTGTGGGCTGGGAGTACCCCATTCGGGGAAGTTCGGCCGCCGAGGGCAAGTACTTATTGCATTCGACTCCACATTGGGCGACTTGTGCGTCGGAGATGGAGATGAAATGATTTTGCCGTGTTTCTTGACTTCCGCAAGGCGTTCGATACAGTTCCCCACAGTCGTTTAATGAATAAAGTAAGAGCATATGGACTATCAGACCAATTGTGTGATTGGATTGAAGAGTTCCTAGATAACAGAATGCAGCATGTCATTCTCAATGGAGAGAAGTCTTCCGAAGTAAGAGTGATTTCAGGTGTGCCGCAGGGGAGTGTCATAGGACCGTTGCTATTCACAATATACATAAATGACCTTGTGGATGACATCGGAAGTTCACTGAGGCTTTTTGCAGATGGTGCTGTGGTGTATCGAGAGGTTGTAACAATGGAAAATTGTACTGAAATGCAGGGGGATCTGCAGCGAATTGACGCATGGTGCAGGGAATGGCAATTGAATCTCAATGTAGACAAGTGTAATGTGCTGCGAATACATAGAAATATAGATCCCTTATCATTTAGCTACAAAATAGCAGGTCAACAACTGGAAGCAGTTAATTCCATAAATTATCTGGCAGTACGCATTAGGAGAGATTTAAAATGGAATGATCATATAAAGTTGATCGTCGGTAAAGCAGATGCCAGACTGAGACTCATTGGAAGAATCCTAAGTAAATGCAATCCGAAAACAAAGGAAGTAGGTTACAGTACGCTTGTTCGCCCACTGCTTGAATACTGCTCAGCAGTGTGGGATCCGTACCAGATAGGGTTGATAGAAGAGATAGAGAAGATCCAACGGAGAGCAGCGCGCGTCGTTACAGAATCATTTAGTAATCGCGAGAGCGTTACGGAGATGATAGATAAAACTCCAGTGTAAGACTCTGCAGGAGAGACGCTCAGAAGCTCGGTACGGGCTTTTGTTAAAGTTTCGAGAACATACCTTCACCGAAGAGTCAAGCAGTATATTGCTCCCTCCTACGTATATGTCGCGAAGAGACCATGAGGATAAAATCAGAGAGATTAGAGCCCACACAGAGGCATACCGACAATCCTTCTTTCCACGAACAATACGAGACTGGAATAGAAGGGAGAACCGACAGAGGTACTCAGGGTACCCTCCGCCACACACTGTCAGGTGGCTTGCGGAATATGGATGTAGATGTAGATTTAGATGAGGACAACACAACACCCAGTCGCTGAGCGGAGAAAATCTCCTGCCCCAGCCAAGAATCGAACCCAGGCCCCTTGGCGTGGCATTCCACCGCGCTGATGATCAACTGTTACAAGATGCTGAGGGACTATGTAAGAAACTGCACTGGTGTTTTGCTATAGCACATTGGTTCAAAAAAGGTGATTCGTTTTCAGATATGTATGTGTCACTGATATGATTCATCAGTGGATATAAACATTAAAAGACATTAAACTTCCTGGCAGATTAAAACTGTGTGCCCGACCGAGACTCGAACTCGGGACCTTTGCCTTTCGCGGGCAAGTGCTCTACCAACTGAGCTACCGAAGCACGACTGACGCCCGGTACTCACAGCTTTACTTCTGCCAGTACCTCGTCTCCTACCTTCCAAACATTACAGAAGGTCTCCTGCGAAAATCTCATTCTGGAAACATCCCCCAGGCTGTGGCTAAGCCATGTCTCCGCAATATCCTTTCTTCCAGGAGTGCTAGATCTCCAGGTTCGCGGGAGAGCTTCTGTAAAGTTTGGAAGGTAGCAGACGAGGTACTGGCAGAAGTAAAGCATTGAGGACGGGGCGTGAGTCGTGCTTGGGTAGCTCAGTTGGTAGAGCACTTGCCCGCGAAAGGCGATGGTCCCGCGTTCGAGTCTCGGTCGGGCACACAGTTTTAATCTGCCAGGAAGTTTCATATCAGCGTACTCTCCGCTGCAGAGTGAAAATCTCATTCTGGATTAAAATACATGTCCATGGGATCCCATGCAGATATGTGGTTGAAAGTATAGACTTGATTCCAAATCACAGACAGCATTTCTGACAGTAAGTGTAACACTCTCAGTGACTCTTGTGTGTACCTGTAGAACTAAGACTGCCTTTTATTCAGGGTGTCAGCAACATAGTCGTTGTGATCGTGTTTTTAATAGTGCGGACCTTATGCGAAACGTATGTTGCTAGTGGTAGAATCCTTCTGCGGTTAGCTTCAAACGTCGGTTCTTAATACAATTCCTTGAAAAGAACATTATCTTCCCTCGACGGATTCCCATTCAAACTACCTCGTGGCTGTAATCTGACTGCTGAAAAAAAAAATTACTCACGATGCAAAGTGACTCTTATGGTCAATTTAATTACTTAGCCTACCAATTTGATATCAATGACGTGCTGCCTGGCAGTTGGAAGTGAGGGCTAGGGTCCAGCACATAAGATTCTTGACTTGGAGGGTAAACAGGTGTTCTTTTTGTTGCAGTGATATCTTTTAGCGATATCTCAATCTCTCACCTGCACAGGGAGAGACGACCATCGTAATAAAATCAGATATAATATCGCATTTGTAAGGTGATGTGTAGTATAAACATGATATTTACAACTTCTCTGTGCTGTTACCTTAAGAGACATCGTATGTGACGAGGTATTTGGTTACTTTAAGAGAGTGCGAAAGTGAGGACGGATCCTGCGATAGATGTAGAAATTAGCACTCCACCATGAGTCAAAAATGAGTTTAATATTCTAGTCTTGTGATGCATGACGAAACAGACGAATTTTTTTTTCCTACCTTATGAGAAAATATTAAGAGGAAATGTAGCCTATGCAATAATGTTACAGGATTTTCTCAAGTAACAATACTTTGGTGAAGTGAGAACTCGTGTGTGCCTCGATTTCTCCTCTCTTCAATAGTAACCCGTGCAAAGGGTAGAAATCTACATTTCACATGAGAAATTCGAAGTGCCCCGATAGCTGCGTGGTCAGCGCGACGGATTGCCGTCCTACGGGCCAGGGTTCGATTCCCGGGGATTTTCTCCGCTCAGGAACTGGGTATTGTGCTGTCTTCATCATCATTTCATCCCCATCCGGCGCGCAGGTCGCCCAATGTGGCGTCTAATGTAATAAGACCTGCACCAAGGCGGCCGGACCTGCCCTGCAAGTGGCCTCCCGGCCAATGACGCCAAACGCTCTTTTCCATTTCCATCCGAGGTGTATGGTCAACAACATCGCTGCCTTGAATGGGGTAAAGTAGATTTTTTAAACTAGTGGATCTATGTCAGGGTGGAATTGTTTAGAACTACTGAATAAATCCAAGCTGCAGCTGCTTGTTTTGCAGTGCACCACAGTTGGCTGCAAGGGCAGTCCGAGGCTTCGGCGAAGTTACGGATTAGCTCAGCCTGTGATGGGTACAAAGAATGAACCAGTCCAAACTTTTGCTCCATATCTAATAACTTCATCATTAATGGCACGCTAAACGGCATCCTCCTTTCTATCATAATGAGAAAGCGGCGGGTAAAGAAGGAACATTGTGTTGGCACATATCCCAGTCCTCTCGAATGGACCATTTAGATCCGACTGATAGATCGTCGGAGCACCTACAGTGTTACATGCTATCACTCCATAATGCAATTTTATAACTTAATCAAGAACATTGGGCAAAGTCTAATGTTCAATAACAGTACAGCATCTCCTCTCCTGCAATTTCCAGCCAAATAACGGCTCTGAAAATTTCTTCCACCACCAGGATATGATCTGGATACTCTCTGCATGTATACAATGTGTGTTATACGGAGAATGGGGTGTGCCTAAGAACCATTATGTCAATTATTTTCCACCTCTGTCAAACAACTTAAAACTTTTTATTGTTCATCTTTTTAATTTTATATCTTTATGTTTGGTGCAGCCAGCACCTTTTTACATATGCGATATGTGAGTACACAAAGAACGCATATTGGGCGCAATAACACTGCTTAGTAACTGACAACAAATACAGTTATCTCCGATTACTGAGGAAGAAAGGTAGAGGCCAGTATAAATTCACTAGCTTATTCTGCATTCACAAGGTAAAGATTAAACAATAATTAGATATGGAACTATCGTCTGACAGTCTATGAGACTTTACTTAAATGTGCAAGATGTATTCTCTGGTATGAAGATAGTGCTGATACTACTGAAGTACTGGTGTTTCAATTTGCGTTGTACCCTCTACAAAGTTACTTGCTGCTCACGATATCGCTCACATAAAATGAAAATGTTATATAAATTAATTTGTGGCGTTAAATCGCATAAGCAACTTGTGAAATCTTTGAGCCTGTTCTGTGAAGATGACTGGCACATTTCTAAGGTGGAAGCAGATGTTTATGGTGGACGTTACTGCTGTTTACAGCATGTCCAGTCTTTGTAAACCATTATGTTGTGGTGTAAATAAGTTGCAGACTATAATACTAGAGGCATAGGCGTACTATAATGCAGGTGAGTGCTCAGTTTTGTTGAGCAGATGCAGCCAGATAACATAAATCAATCAAAATAAAATATGGAATGAAATCAGAAAATTAGAGAGCGATGGCAGTTTTGACAGGGTTCTTCCAACGGTGTCGAAATACTTACTGAACTAACAGAAAAAATATAAAAGAGTCGTTAGTTTGCCTTTGCGGCACTGAACATCGTTCCACTGTTCCCAGAGTACCTTCACTGTAATTGTCTGACCTACGTTGATGGTGAATGCTCGACCTGACAGTGGGAGACACATCTCTCTTTTCGACTTAGTACCTTTCCCAGTGAAGAGATTCAATTTATGAAGTATGATTCGCGGAAGTTGGCAAAATAGCAGTCTACAAGTGTCGTAATATCCTCACTGAATTCAAAATATTTTTAACCCATAAAAATATTGAAATGTGGGAATATGTAGACGACATAGAGTAGCAAACCCAGTGGAATGAGTAGATGTGTTCGTACTTCTGATCACTTTCCAGAACATGTGGCGTAGAAGTAAGACTGGACTCGAATTTGAAAGAACCAGTCTTCAAACCTTGGCTTGCCAATCAGATATGCTTTTACCGTAATTTCCCTGATATTAAGTGTGCGTATGTCGTTTTTGGCCAGGAGGCCCCTTCTGGGGCATTTGGCCCCCTGGTGCAAGTCTATTTGTTTGACACAACTTCGGCGATTCGGCGACTTGCGCGTCGATAATGAAGAAGTGATGATAAGGAGAAACACACACACGCACAACACATATGAGCGGAGAAAAATCTCCGATTTGTCCATAAATAAAACATGGGGCTCTGTGATGAGGAATCAACAAGGCTAAACACAAGACCACGAATTGGTGTCAATGGTTTACCTAAACCAATTACGGCAAACACTGGGGTGGTTTCTTTGGAAAGGGCAAGGCGATTTCCTTCCCATCCTTCCCAAAGCCAAGTGTATGTTCCCGTCACTGACAGGATGTTAAAACCTAATCTTCCTTCCTTCCCTTTTTCAGGTCAATCAGTTTTCCAGTCGCCAGTGCACCCTCTTAATGGAATTTTTTTTCCAATTTCGTTTTCTTTTACGGTATTGTTTTATTTATGTGCCATATGCTCTTCTTCCCTTAGCATACAGACAGTGAAAAAGTTTCTAGCACGACTAGGATTCGAGCTTAATATATCATGGTCCAGGTTTGATATCCTAGCATGCCTGAGTTACTTCAGCTACAGGACAGAATGGAAGTGTCCCGAATACAACTACTACAGCTATCCATGGCTCCACGGTGTATACACACACACTATACAGACAAAGGGCTTATGAGCTGTTCCTAGGCTTAACGTTCTTCACCTGCATATCATCACAATGTTGCCAATCCTAAACCACCGTGATACTTTTTTTTATTAAATATATCCACATGTCTGTCATTTTTCCGCCCAAATTTCCTCTTTCACAGATCTGCCTGTAATCGTCAGTAAGCTTTGGGTGCACGAATTTTCCATCAGCTTTCATATGAGAGGGACTATTAAACAGTTATTGGGAAAAAAAATGGATCCAGATGTCCAGTTTCAGATTCTTTTCCCCATCATACGAAGTTTAACCCCAGAAACGATTACACAGCTTGTCTCAAAACATTAAGATCAATATTTCACATACAAAAAAGAATCGCACCTGGGTATTTTGATACAAACACATGGTCGGAAATGAAGTCTAGAACAAATAATGAATATGAGGCATGTGTTTCTTGCTCCAACGTTGGTGGTGTTGCCTTGAAAAACTATACACTATTGCCTGTGATATATCCATGACAGATTTTTCCTATGGAGTTACATGAAGTCGTTGATGCAACAGGACATCGCGTTGCAAAACAGAGATATGTGGCAGAGTCTGGTAAAATTTAGTGCACTCTTGTAATGCATGCATTGACATGATGGTTGTCACACTCAAGTGTTGCTATGAGATTAAGTACTTGCCATGAGGTGGGAGTTGTCGCCAGCGGCCTTGCTGCAGTGGTAAATCCGGTTCCCATCAGATCACCAAAGTTTAGTGCTGTCGGGTTGGGCTAGCACTTGGATGGATGACCATCCGGTCTGCCGCGAGCTGTTGGCAAGCGGAACGTGCTCAGCCTTTGTGAGGCAAACTGTGGAGCTGCTTGACTGAGAAGTAGCGGTTCCGATCTCGTAAACTGACATACGGCTGGAAATGTGGTCTGCTGACCACATGCCCCTCCATTTCCGCATCCAGTAATGCCTGCCGGCTTGCGGCGGCGCGGTTCTTTCCGTCCCTTTACGACGACGAACCTGCGCCTACCTGTGAACATTGTCTCAGCAGATCATCAGTAGGGAAGCCGAGCGAAACCTACTGTACTTCGACGTGAACCAGGCTGCAATTAAAGTCACTAATCTACGTTTCGGGAGAAAGTATTCACACGAAATGAAAGGTTGGAAATTTTGTCCTTAATTAATATATTCTGAAACTTTGGTGAACGAGTATCACTGTCAAGCACGTGCTAGTCTTAAGGCAGTCACTCACTATCCCTTTCGCTCACGTTAGCAAGTTTATGGTGTTGCATTTCCCGAAAACGTAATAGCTACAAAAATACGGATTGTTTTTGACTGAGAATGGTCGACAAATATTAAGTCTGTCGGTACCTAATGCAGTCACAGTCTTTAGCCACCGACCTGCTCAATGCGCCACGCGGAATTTATGTCTTTTCTCGTCACATAATTCACTTAAAAATTCCGAAATTTCTACACACCAATTGGAATAATTATGCCGTCACTTTACAACACTTTTGATGTATGAAACACTGCTAAATCCGGCAACTTATCATTTTCATCGGAACAATTACTGCACACGTCCGAACTGTTTCATGTTTCATGGCTAGGCTCCGACTCCCCTCTAGAATACTCCAAGTCTTCTCTACCAGCAGAGAAAGGCGCGCGAAGAATATTGCTTTACCATTGGTCAGTTTACTTAACAGCCAATAGCAAAACAACATTCTCTCGCGTCATTCCGCGCTTTTCATCAATAACCAATCGCAAAATAGTAAACCTAACTACTGCACTTTTTACCGACGTAATTACCTAATATGCTGAAGTTTTTTATGCATAAAGTTATTTACTATCGTTATTTATACTTGAATTAACTTTCCCTTTACCATAAACGTACTTTACAAATCTGTTCTACAAAAATCCTCTTTGTCCACGTCCATACTTCTTCGAAATGTTCCCACACTAAGTCCCACTACATAACTCGTTAAACAGTTATCTTCATATTAACATTAAATCACATTCACGCATCATTCATACTGCTAAAATACTTTTATAACATTTTACCTACACAAAAAGACAATAACACTTTATGAAAATACTAGAACAGTTTATGAAGAACATTCTATTACTTTAGTGCACTCTAGTGGGCACAATAGAAACTAAATCAGACCCCTATCCAATATTGTCCTCTATCGGCTGATACATAAACTACGTGCGCGTCCAATCTCGCGTCACCATCTGTCACTATCCAGCTCTGAGACACATCTCCCACTTAACCGCCTCCAAGGCAGGATCGGTATACGGCGCTACGCCTCAGTCTGAGGATGACACGGCGGCCGGTCGGTACCGTTGGGCCTTCATGGCCTGTTCGGATGGAGTTTAGTTTAGTTTTTAATATGGGAGTTGGGTAGTCAGTTCATTTTGTACCCTTAGTTCCAAAATGATCCTCAGTCACCAGTATAATTACTGTATATCACTAAAGGCTTAGGACACTGTCCAGTTGTTTTAAATGGCCTACTGGATATATTTATGAACCACTAACCAATTTCCACTCCACAGTTGTAAGTACTTTATGGAATGGCTACTCACTAGAACGGTGGGTAAATCAGCAGCAAAGCAGTCCACAGGCAAGGTGCCTGGGGATACTAGAGCAATGGCGAACGAGGACCTGTGATGACTGCTCATCACAGTATGGGCCCTGGAGACATTCACGACCTAGGAGGCTCCGGATAATTGCGGCACTCTTCTTCTACCATTACTATCACGTTGTTGCAGGTGGACTGCCACGCTAAGGCAGTAGGCTCTCCTAAGCCACAGTGGCTGTCCGACCTGGAAGAGGAGACGGAGAAGTCAACAAGTGACGCCAAGGACGTGATCAGCAGGACAGCCAGGGCGGACAAAGAGATGGCGCAGTGGGCTGTCAAAGACGCCAAGGACGAAGCCGCCAAGGCCGTCCGCGACACGAAGGACGTGCTGCAGGAAGCGGTCCGCCGCGCCAACCAGACGCCGCGGCCCCTGACCGAGCTGGAAAAAGCCGAGCAGCGGAACATGGTTTTCGACAGGATGCTGCAGCTCGTCAACATCTTTGGACAGGTAACCGTGACGGACTTTCTCCACATACGTGATGGGTAATAACGATGATGTAGTATGGCTCAACAGTCTGTTTTAAGTCTTTCGATTCGAGATCACTTGGTGGTTTACTCGTCCCTGAGCCACAGGTACCCAGTTTTCCCAGGCGGCAACCCAACTCAACGTTGCCTAGCTTCGATGGGTGTGCGAGAACCAGTGAATCCCACGTGGCAAGGCCATTAAGTGTGAGATGGGTAGTAGACAAGCATTCGGATTCAAATACACATGAAGGCAAGGTGGAAATGTATCGGCCTGGCACAAAAATAGAAGTTATATCAGTAAAAAAAATGTAAATGTCGTGTGACTAGGGCCTCCCGTCGGGTAGACCGTTCGCCGGGTGCAAGTCTTTCGATTTGACGCCACCTCGGTGACTTGCGCGTCTATGGGGATGAAATTATGATGATTATGACAATACAACACCCAGTCTCTGAGCGGAGAAAATCTCCGACCCAGCCTGGAACCGAACCCGGGCCCTTAGGATTGACATTCTGTCCCGGAGACCACTTTTTTCCTTTTTCTTTTTCTTTTCTTTTGTTCAGTGCGGATGTCCCATATCAGCCGTTCAAGTTCAGAAGTTCAGTGTTGAACTGTTAACTCAGTTTTTTATTGCAGAGGGCAGCTATCCCTCTGACCGAACACGATGAGCTACCGTACCGGTTACCACTCAACTACCACGGGCGGACACTGGTATCAGTGAGTTACGTTTCACATATAAGTTTATACTCCAGAAGCCACCTTACAGTGTGTGGAAGGTACTGCTGCTACCACTATTATTTACTTCGGTTCCCCTGTGCCATTTGCAAATGATGTGCGGGAAGCACGATTGTTGGTGGCTCTGTATGATCTCTAATTTATCTGGTTTTGTCATTACGGTATTTTCGTTGTACTTATTTGGAAAGAAGTACTATGTGCCTCGATTGCTCTCAGAATTTCTACAGTTAATCTCTCCGTGATGAACAATGCCTCTCTTGCAGCATCTGTCGCTGGAGTTCGTTAAGTATCTCCTTTAAGCTCTCGCACTTAGTAAATGATCCCGTATGAATACCGACGCTTCTCACTGGATCTTCTATTTCTCCTCTATTAATTCAACACGTCAAGGGGCCCAGACTGATGAGCAATACTCATGAATTGTTCCAGAGAGCCGGCCGACGTGGCCGAGCGGTTCTAAGCGCTACAATCTGGAACTGCGCGACCGCTACGGTCGCAGGTTCGAATCCTGCCTCGGGCATGGATGTGTGTGATGTCCTTAGGTTAGTTAGGTTTAAGTAGTTCTAAGTTCTAGGGGACTGATAACCACAGCAGTTGAGTCCCATAGTGCTCAGAGCCATTTGAACCATTTTTTGAAATCGTCCGACGTTTCGGCCATTATTGCGAACGGCCTTCCCCAGGACTTTGTGCTGAGCTAGCATAAAGCTCAGCACAAAACACTGAGGAAGGTCGTTTGCAATAATCGCCGAAACATCGGACAATTTTATATACTAACAATGCGGTCAACAGCCCAGAAGAATTTTATTGATAGTGACAACGGCCGTGGATGTCTACGCTTAAATTATGATAATTGTTTCACAATAACGTATAAGTCAAGATGGCGTGGTTTTGCCGTTGCGTAGAACTTGAGTAATGACGTATTTACTTCTGTTTTTAGCTGGCGCTGTGAAAATATCAAAAGCCGGCCGAAGTGGCCGTGCGATTAAAGGCGCTGCAGCCTGGAACCGCGAGACCGCTACGGTCGCAGGTTCGAATCCTGCCTCGGGCATGGATGTTTGTGATGTCATTAGGTTAGTTAGGTTTAACTAGTTCTAAGTTCTAGGGGACTAATGACCTCAGCAGTTGAGTCCCATAGTGCTCAGAACCATTTTTTTGAAAATGTCAAAATACCATTATCTAAAGAGGAAAAACTAGTGTTCAAATGGCTCTGAGCACTATGGGACTTAACATCTGAGTTCACCAGTCCCCTAGAACTTAGAACTACTTAAACCTAACTAACCTAAGGACATCACACACATCCATGCCCGAGGCAGGATTCGAACCTGCGACTGTAGCAGTCACGCGGTTCCGGACTGAAGCGCCTAGAACCGCTCGGCCACCGCGGCCGGCGGAAAAACTAGGGATTGGTTAGTTCACTTCAGTGTGACGCAATCCTGACCTCTGAGTGAGTGAAAATCTGACGACGAAACTTTGAAAGTAAACAAAAAATTAAATTTTATTGACGTGAAACAAAGTAAATAATATTTTGGTTGACGGAGTGTATGCAGTGTTAAATTCTAAAGTTTAAGTAAGAGTGATGAAGCGCTTAGGAAAATTGTAATTCTTTTCGAAATGTAAGGCTGAGAGCGTCCGTCACATTTCAGCCAGTGGACAAATTGGAAAGCATTTGTTTTGGGCCTGTTTATCTCCAACGGAAGTTGATCAGAAGTTGATGAAGGTTTTTAAGGAGTGTACTACTTTATTTTCAATAAAACAAATGGGAGGCTGATTTATCGGCAGCACTTCTCCTGAACAGTAATCAAGTGAAAGTAGTCGCAAAACTCCATCAACAATTAAAACATCGTAAAATGCTCGGTACAATACTGGACAACAAGCAACCGTTCTAAACTACATACTGTAGTCAATACTTGGTCTTTCTGCACGAGTTTAACCCCTATATTTCCATCACCAACGAATTGCCTGATGCTTCAGAATATATTCTATCAACTGATCTCTTCAATGAACCAAGTTATGCCATAAATTTCTTTTCTACCTGATTCGTATCCACATCTCTTCATTAGTTATGCGAACTCCCCATCTAATATTATTCAGCACTCTTACGTATCGGCAAGTTCCAAAAGCTGTCATTCTCTTCTTGTCCAAACCGCCCATCGTCGAGGATTCACTTTCCTACAAAACTACACTCCCGCCATATATCTTTCGGAAAGATTTTCTAACACATTTAGCACGTTTATATTCGGTGTTACCTACTTCTATTTTTGAAATGTTTTTCTTATTATTGCCAGTCTCATCTGATATACCTCTACTTCGGCCATCATCAATCATTTTGTGCCCAAATATTAAAACTCGTCTCCTTTCAGCATTTCGTTTCCTAAACTAATTCTCTTAGCATTAATTGATTTAATTCCACTACATTCCGTTACCCTTGGTTTACTTTTGTTGATGTTCGTTTAATAACTTCTTTTCAAGATACTGTCTATTCTGTTCAGCTGATCTTCCAGGTGCCTAGTCGTGTTTGAAAATATTGCAGCGTCGTTTATGAAGACATAAAGTATTTGTTTCTTCTGCTTGAACTTTAATACCTCTCAGAATGTACCGTTAGTTATTATACTATTTGATCAATGTATAAATTGAATAAAGGCCACAAGAGTGTCTCACTCACTGCATAACAACTGCTTCCCTTTTATGTCCTTAAACTGTAATACACTGGTAAGATTTAATAAATAAAGAAAATAAAAAAAGCGACGGACCACGAAGGAATTATCTGGATGGACCGGAAATCGGTAGATGTGATGTGCATGTACAGACAAACAAATGATTGCAATTTCTGAAAAATTGGATGTTTTATTTAACAGAAAGAGCTTCGCAAATTGAGCAACTCAATAACGCGTTGGTCCACCTCCCGTCCTTATGCAAGCAGTTATTCGGCTTGGCATTGATTGACAGAGTTGTTGGATGCCCACATGAGGGATATCGCGCCAAATTCTTTTAGATCGTCAGAATCTCGAGACGGTTGGAGGACCCCGCCCATAATATTCCAATCGTTTCCAATTGAGGAAAAGGCCCGGTGACCTTGCAATCCAAGTTAGTGTTTGGCAAGCACGAAGACAAACAGTAGAAAGTCTCGCCGTGTGTGCGTGGGCATTACCTTCCGTAAATGAAAGCCCAGAAAGCTTTGCCATAAAAGGTAACACAACAGGCCGTAGTCTTGGGCTTGGAATCTCGTTCACTGGAGCAGAACTGTCTTCAGCGATGAGTCCTGCTTCGAATTGAGCCCCGATGCCCAGCAAACATGTGTCTGGAGACACCCCGGACAGCAGTGGGTTACCAATCTGTCTTTCACCCGTCATACGGCCCCATAGTCATGGTCTGGGGTGCCATTTCTTTTCATGACAAGACCCCTATGGTTGTCGTCCGCGGCACCTTTACAGCACAGCTCTACGTCGATGATATTCTGCCCCCCGTTTTGTAGCCCTTCATGGCAAGGCTTCCTGGGCTTTCATTTCAGCAAAATAATGCGGGAGTTTCTAGTGCTCGTCTTCGCCCTTACCGAACACCACCTTGGCTAGCAGGGTCGCCGAACATCTCTCTAGTTGAAAACGAATGGAGCATTATGGCAGAGCCATCCAACCATCTCGGGATTTTGACGATGCAACGCGCCAATTGGGCAGGATTTGGTGCGATATCCCTCAAGAGGACATCGAACAACTCTGTCAACAAATGCCAAGTCGAATAGCTGCTTGCTTAAGGACCAGAAGTGGACTAACGCGTTATTGGCTTGCTCAATGTGTGAAGCTCTCTCTCTTGAGTAAATGATCCAATTTGTCTGAAATTGTAGTCATTTGTTTGTATACGAGGTGTGGCTAGAAAAAAACCGGACTAGTACTGGTGAAACAATAAAACGAATGCAATAAGGCTGAAAGTCGCGTGGCCTGTCACGTGACTGTCGCTCCGCCTACTGCTCGAGTTTCATCTGTCTCCTGCACTCAGTCTGCCCGTGGCGTCTGTTTGAAGTAGTTGACGTTTTGTCTGTGCGTCGGAAAATGTTGAGTGTACAGAAAGAACAGCGTGTTAACATCAAATTTCGTTTCAAACTAGGAAAATCTGCAAGTGAAACGTTTGTAATGTTACAACAAGTGTACGGCGATGATTGTTTATCGCGAACACAAGTGTTTGAGTGGTTTAAACGATTTAAAGATGGCCGCGAAGACACCAGTGATGACACTCGCACTGGCAGACCATTGTCAGCAAAAACTGATGCAAACATTGAAAAAATCGGTAAACTTGTTCGACAAGATCGCCGTTTGACAATCAGAGCAGTGTCTGAGTTAACAGGAGTTGACAAGGAAAGTGTTAGGCAGATTCTTCATGAAAGTTTCAACATGAACAAAGTGTGTTCAAAAATGGTTCCAAAGTGTCTCACAATTGAACAGAAGGAACGCCGAAGAATGATTTGTTCTGACATCCTGGAAAACATTGAAAGTGATCCCACCTTCTTACAAAATGTTATTACTTGCGATGAATCGTGGTTTTTTACTTACGATCCCGAAACTAAACGCCAATCGATGCATTGGAAAACTCCTGGTTCTCCACGACAAAAAAAAGCACGAATGTCAAAATCGAAATTCAAGGCAATGATGATTGTTTTTTTTTGACATCAAAGGGATTGTGCACATTGATTGGGTACCAGAGGGACAAACAGTGAATCAGCATTACTACATTAGCGTCCTGGCTACCCTACGTGAGCGAGTACGGAGAAAACGGAACGATTTGTGGAGAAAAAAGGCATGGATCCTTCACCAAGACAATGCCCCAGCTCACAGTGTGTTGTCAGTGAAGACGTTTTTGGCAAAACACAACATTCCCATCTTAGATCATCCACCCTACTCACCTGATTTGGCCCCCTGTGACTTTTTTCTTTTCCCTAAAGTCAAGTCAGCTTTGAAAGGAACTAGATTTGAGACTGTTGAAGCAGTAAAAGAAAAAGCGACGGAAGTAATGTATGGATTTACCGAAAATGATCTGCAGCATTGCTATGAACAGTGGAAAATTCGTATGGAGCGGTGTAGAGACCGAGGAGGAGAGTACATTGAAGGAGATAACATGAAATTGTAAATAATTGTAAATAAATGTTTTTTCCAGCATCAGTCCGGTTTTTTTCTAGCCGCACCTCGTATGTACATCACGCCTACCGATTTCCGCCGTATTCTAATAATTCCTTCATGGAACGTCTTTTTACTGTCAGGTAACTGCGTTCTGGTTTTTACGTTTAATGACAGTTAATAATGGGTGCTGCATTAGTTGAAGTTATCAGCAATCTTCGACTTTTTTTAAAAAAAAAAGAAACCAACAGCTTTCTGGTGCCCAAGTCTGTGCAGAAGTAAGAAATGAAGCAGCACTCCTAATATTAGATGAAAACGTGTGGCCCTGTAACCATATAGACGAAGTAAGCTTCGTCTGCAATACGTTTTCCTGGAACAACAAAGCTTTTACCCCTCCACTGACTAAGCGACCTGGCGCAGTGCGTGAAACACTAAGAGTCCCTTATGCGAGGAGTAAGATTCAAATTCGTATCTGGCCATCGTGATCTGGATTTTGTGTGGATGCGCTAAAACACTTAAAGACAGATGACCGGATGGTTCCCCCGAAAAGAACATAGCAATTCACGTTCTTTAACCTTTTCAATCTCCGTTTTTATTGATATGGAAGTTAACGCGCCACATTAAAGCTCAGTCTTTTTTCCTTTTTCATTGGTTACCTTGCAAAGGGTGAATCAGCATCTGTTAAATATTATGCCAGTGTTCTGCAATTTCAAGATAAAAATATGAGTGTGAATAAACCCGTATTGGTTTACAACACAAATAAAAATACATATTTCATCAGGAAAATGCATCTGTGGACGACATTGCCTTGGCAATGGAAAAACAAGGCATTTAACCAAAATTTTGGTTCACCCTCTCTGAACACGAAATTTAACATCCCAGTACGTCCACTTACTTCCATATCTAAATAACTTTACTGCTGTAAAATGTTTTTAATTTGGGCAGCTGTAGGTGGCTGTTTTTGTCTTCTTCCGAAATTCCACTTCTGCGATTGAATGCGGGGAGAGGGTGGCGGTAGTCGTTACAAATTTTCGAAATCTATGTTTTTAGTCCGCAGCTCGTGGTCTTGCGGTAGCGTTTTCGCTTCCCAGCGCACGGGGTCCCGGGTTCGATTCCCGGCGGGGTCAGGGACTTCCCCTGCCTCGAGATGATTGGGTGTTGTGTCATCTTCATCATCATTCATCCCCATTACGGTCGGAGGAAGGCAATTGCAAACCACCTGCACTAGGACCTTGCCTAGTCGGCGGTGCGGGTCTCCCGCATCGATCCCTACGTTCCTCGGAGTATGGGACCTCTCACCATCATCATGTTTTAGATACCTCTAAATACACTAATGAGCCAAACCGTTATGATCACTGCTTACCACGAGACTGCGTGCTACCTGGCTTCGGGAATGTTAAGCGGCAAGTCAAGTACCGCAGACGCTGAGGTGACAAAAGTCAAAGAACAGCTATACGCACATATACAGACGGCGGTAGTATCGCGTACACAAGGCGGTGCGTTAGCGGAGCTGTCATTTGTGCTCAGATGATTCATGTGAAAAGGTTCCCGACTTGATTATGGCCGCACGACGGGAATTTTTGAATGGTAATTGGAGCTAGACGCGTAGGACATTCCATTCCGGAAAATGTTTGAGAATTCAGTATTCCGAGATCCATAGTATCAAGAGTGTGCTGTGAATACGAAATTTTAGTAATTACCTCTCACCACTGACGACACAGTGGCCGACAACCTTTACTTAACGACCGAGAGCAGCGGCGTTCGCGTAGTGTTGTCAGTGCTTACAGACAAGCATCACTGTGTGAAATAACTGCTGAAATCAAAGTGGGGCGTTCGACGAACGCGTCCGTTAGGACGGTGTAGCGAAATTTGGCGTTAATAGGCTATGGCAGTAGACGACCGATGCGACGGTAGGGATCAAGGGGTGTGTGCGCAGTAGCAAGGTGGGACTAGAGCACTGTATGGAAAAGCTGAACAATCCGCCTTTTTGCATCCCACGTTGAAGGCGCTCGTTTAAACTCTACAGAGCACTTACACTTTATAATATGCTCTTAAAGCCATCAAAAGTACATTCCTTGCGCGGATAATATTGCATCATAGAAAATGTATTGGCTTACATTTGTCTTTAAGAGACAAGCAAACTAAAGTAGATGATTAGACGTGTGTTCCGAGTTATCATACAGTCACTTGCGTTCCATGCAAGTCATTCGTTTCTGATCTACATACTTACCAAATACAGTTTAAATTCGTTACCAGTATCTTATTTTCTGGTTTATTTATGGCGCATCCGCATAAATTTACGGTAAGTAAGAGTTGCATTCGTAAACAATTACGGAATAATGTTAAAATGGAATGTTGTTGTTGTGGTCTTCAGACCTGAGACTGGGTCTATTCAGCTCTCCATGCTACTCTATCCTGTACAAGCTTCTTCATCTCCCAGTAACTACTGCAGCCTATATCCTTCTGAATGTGCTTAGTGTATTCATCTCTTGGTCTCCCTCTACGATTTTTACCCTCCACGCTGCCCTCCAATACTAAATTGGCGATCCCTCGATGTCTCAGACCATGTCCTACCAACCGATCTCTTCTTCTAGTCAAGTTGTGCCACAAACTCCTCTTCTGCTCAATTCCTCCTCATTAGTTATGTGATCTACCCATCTAATCTTCAGCATTTTTCTGTAGCACCACATTTCGAAAGCTTCTATTCTCTTCTTGTCTAAACTATTTATCGTCCACGTTTCACTTCCATACATGACTACACTACATACAAATACTTTCAGAAACGACTTCATGAGACTTAAATCTATACTCGATGTTAACAAATTTCTCTTCTTCAGAAACGCTTTCCTAGGCATTGCCAGTCTACATTTTATATCCTCTCTACTTCGACCATCATCAGTTATTTTGCTCCCCAAATAGCAAAACTCCTTTACTACTTCAAGTGTCTCATTTCCTAATCTAATTCCATCAGCATCACCCGATTAAATTCGACTACATTCCATTATCCTCGTTTTGTTTTTGTTGATGTTCATCTTATATCCTCCTTTCAAGACACTGTCCATTCCGTTCAACTGCTCTTCCAAGTCCTTTGCTGTCTCTAACAGAATTACAATGTCATCGGCGAACCTTAAAGTTTTTATTTCTTATCCATGGATTTTAATACCTAATCCGAACTTTTCTTTTGTTTCCTTTATTGCTTGCTCAATATACAGATTGAATAACATGGGGGAGAGGCTACAACCCTGTCTCACTCCCTTCCCAACCACTGCTTCTCTTTCATATCCCTCGACTCTTATAACTGCCATCTGGTTTCTGTACAAATTGTAAATAGCCTTTCGCTCCCTGTATTTTACCCCTGCCACGTTCAGAATTTGAAAGAGAGTATTCCAATCAACACTGTCAAAAGCTTTCTCTAAGTCTACAAATGCTAGAAACGTAGGTTTGCCTTTCCTTAATCTTTCTTCTAAGATAAGCCGTAAGGTCAGTATTGCCTCACGTGTTCCAACATTTCTACGGAATCCAAACTGATCTTCCCCGAGGTCGGCTTCTACCAGTTTTTCCATTCGTCTGCAAAGAATTCGCGTTTGTATTTTGCAGCTGTAACTTATTAAACTGATAGTTCGGTAATTTTCACATCTGTCAACACCTGCTTTCTTTGGGATTGGAATTATTATATTCTTCTTGAAGTCTGAGGGTATTTCGCCTGTCTCATACATCTTGCTCACCAGATGGTAGAGTTTCGTCAGGACTGGCTCTCCCAAGGCTGTCAGTAGTTCTAATGGAATGTTGTCTACTCCGGGGGCCTTGTTGCGACTCAGGTCTTTCAGTGCTCTGTCAAACTCTTCACGCAGTATCATATCTCCAATTTCATCTTTATCTACATCCTCTTCCATTTCCATAATATTGTCCTCAAGTGCATTGCCCTTGTATAGATCCTCTATATACTCCTTCCACCTTTTTGCTTTCCCTTCTTTGCTTAGAACTGAGTTTCCAGCGAAGCTCTTGATATTCATGCAAGTGGTTCTCCTTTCTCCAAAGGTCTCTTTAATTTTCCTGTAGGCAGTATCTATCTTACCCCTAGTGAGATAAGCCTCTACATCCTTACATTTGTCCTCTAGACATCCCTGCTTAGCCATTTTGCACCTCCTGTCGATATCATTTTTGAGACGTTTGTATTCCTTTTTGCTTGCCTCATTTACTGCATTTTTATATTTTCTCCTTTCATCAATTAAATTCAATATTTCTTCTGTTACCCAAGGGTTTCTACTAGCCCTCGTCTTTTTACCTATTTGATCCTCTGCTGCCTTCACTATTTCATCTCTCAAAGCTACCCATTCTTCTTCTACTGTATTTCTTTCCCGGATTCCTGTCAATTGTTCCCTTATGCTCTCCCTGAAACTCTGTACAACCTCTGGTTCTTTCAGTTTATCCAGGTCCCATCTCCTTAAATGAAATAAAACAGTCATAAACATTTCATGTCAGCACAAGTGGGGATTACAGAGCACTCGAAGTATATTACAGATCCCAATTTTATTGACTATTTCAAAAGCTGTAAAAGAAATCTTTCAGAAGTTAGTTAATTGTAAAAAAACTGTAAATAATTTGTTATTACCAACAACCTGCGGTAAAATATTATTAATGTAATTGTTTAATAAAATTAACAGCTCGTTGGGATGGGCTTGTGGTTTTATACAGATTTTATAAATAAAATCAAGAGAAGTGGTTCACTTTAAACTTACAATCTGACGTCGTGTTATCTAAACACAATCTGCAACAAGATTAAAATAAACGCCGCTCTGTGAGCACATCTATTTCTAAAACAAAGAAAACATGTTTTTACTTACACAGGTAGTTGCTCGAATTTGATGTCCAATCTTTGCGCCTTGAATTTACAAGTCACCTTTTACGCCGATAAATATCTGAAGGAAACCGAGCAGTCTGGATCTGTACATCTAACCATTTGACCCTGCGGAACAACAAAATTAAGCAAAATTCGCTGATTCACTTTCCTGCGCCAAGCGAAGCATACAACACTGTCCTCACTGGCCTTCAAAGTGCCGGATTGTTCAGCTCGGTGTATCCAATGCTTTAGCTGGGACGTTGACGTCACACCTGACTCTGCCACTAATCACAATCAGTATCCCGCCACCGCCGTAAGCTGTTGCGTTGTCATTGTGTTTTCGAGTGAATGCAATGTTATTTTATGGCTGTTAAAGCTTCCAGTGATTTGCCGCAATCGTGTAATCATTCAATAACGGGTGTTTCTGGTTACTTACATTCGTTATGTTGAAGCCTGATGGTCAACTGCCAAACCCTGCACCAAATGTCGATTCTCCGCAGGTATTCCATAATTTCCCTCGCAGTTTTCTAGCCTTGCGACGTCTCTATGTGTAAAAGTAGCATTATCCGTGATTGATGCTACAGTCATCCGTGTTCTGAGAGGTTCGGAGAGTATTTTATGATTTTTTTCACTGAAAAATAATGATTTCCTGTGCGATTGCGAGTTGTACTAACTGCCCCTGACAACGAAGAAAGTTCGGAATCAAGTTTAATTAGAAATCAGGTTTCACATAGTTCCTGGGAACACTGAAGGAAAAGAAAATGGATAAATCCCTGTAAACGTTTTCAGTTGCTAACGTTTATGTGTCCTCAACACATTTTGCTGATTGTGATTATGATAGGAATTTGAAAAGTGATTGATTGAATCTTCTTCCGAAACACAAGATGAAGTCTCTTATTTCCCCTTTGCATAATTTATAAGTGGGTAGTTATGAGCCTAACAATGGGAAAAAAATCGGGCACGTAGACGAATTTACCGTAAGGCGTAGCAGATGTTTTACTGGTAAATGTATTACCATCTAACGAAGAAACTACTAGTACAGAAAACGTCAGCTATTAAAACAAACAGATGCTGGAAATACGTCGATGCACGTTAGCGCCAAAAATTAGAAATTACGAAAGAAGAAGTTAAGAAAAAGAATACAGATTTAGAGGATCATCTATCTCAATGTAATACTGAGTTACTTAAAATGAAACGTTTTCTAACTGTCAGCAACATGTATTTATGAAAGAAAATTGTACTAATTGGCTATCTGAAGATAGTATAAGAGCGGCGTCTTTACGTTATATATCGTAAAGCGGTATGCTTTTACATGTAGGTAAAACTATTTGTTTATTTAATTAATAAATAAGTTGATAATAATCTCTAATGTATTCACAACTATGTATGAGTTGAGCATGAGTGCGTCATGTGCCTATAATCTTCCATGTGGTGCACTGAGGCGACAGGGTCAGAGGTGTCATCAACAGTCACTGCATATCTGCGCGCGATACCTACTGTGTATTCTTGTGACCGTGAGTGAAACTACGAATAGGCGATAAGGCATTGGACGTCCACGCCTTATCATAGGACATAGAGCTGGAAGGCTTGTCTCCTCTGTAAAGCAGGCTACTTGGCGACCCGTGGCTAATGCAATGACAGAGCACAGTGCTGCTGCAGGCACAAGTGTTTCGAAGAACAGTGTCCAGTGCGGAAACATGTCGCTTGACGAAATTATTCACATTTCTTTTTACACCAGGTTTATGGTAGTGTATGGATCCGTTGCAATAGAGGCAAGTGGCTGTTCAAGAGATGCGTCGCGTTTTAAACACATGCCACTGGGGGCAATATTATCCTCTGGATGCCATTCCACTGGAGATCCCTGGTGCTTGTGTTGATAATCAGAGTCAGCTGTGGACTACGTGAACATTACGGTGGACCATATGCATCCTTCTTCCTTTATTTCTTCCCCAACGGCGACGACATCTTTCAGCAAGTTCACCATCCATGTCACAAGCCCATAATCGTGCTACGTTGGTTTGATGTGCATGTTAGTGAGTTCAAATTGATGTCTTGGCCACCATATTCGCCTGAGCTGAACCCGACGACACACATCTGGGACCTATCGAGTGCAAGTTTCACGCTCACAAACAACCGGTCCGTAATTTAAGGGAACTGCCTGGCTTGTGTGCAGACATTTGGTATCACATACCAAGCACTTGTCCAGACCTTGCCAGGAAGAATCGCAGCTGTATTGCATTGCAAATGTCGACCAACACGCTATTAAATAGGTGGCCATAATGTTTTGGCTCATAAATGTAGCTGCGAAATGCATGTAGCAAGACTGCTAGAAAGGGAAATCTTTCGCTACATTTTAAATTAATGTAGCTTTCTCGACAATGTGTAATGCCCAGGAAACAACGTTACAACTCACCCTTCTGTGTGGGTAATGTGTCACAAAGAGAGGGTGAGCTGTGACATTTATGCAAAACTTCGGTGTAAATGGTGACATGTAAAGTGCCCTGGAAGTTTATACTTTAAGCGCTGACTGCACCAACGTCGATTAAAAGCTATCTGCTATTATGTTGCCATTTAGCCCCGGTCAATGAAAATTTCGGCTGCACCAACTTCAGTTAAAGTTAAACGAGGGCGTTGATCAGGGTTAAAGTTGACTGAGGTGGGAGACTGGCTTACCTTGAACTGATCACAGTTAAGATCATGTAAATATGTACGTATGAAGATGGCGGCGCATTTTGTATGTCACAGAAAATATTACATCTTGCCCACGTAAATCATCGCTGCAACTGTTTTAGTGTACTTGTGGAAAGGAGAAATCCTTTCGGAGATTACGGGGACAGGAAATTTGAAGAGACATTTCATCTTTGAAAGGAATCAGTGTAGTGGTTATTAGGTCAAATCAACGAGAGGCTGCAATTTCCTATTTATCGGAATAACTCAGACTCGCAAATGAACAGACTTCTAATGATATTAAGGATATATGCAACTGATGCATTTTGTGTTCGACAGTGCTACGAGGGGCGTTTCAAAAGTCCGTGCAACGTCCGAGAGATGGCACCACTGGCGCGTATCGAGGTCATGTTTAGATAGTAGCATCTTTGGAAAGAACGCACAAGTTTCAGCCATATTGGTCTATTTATTTGTGTTTGGCATTCGTGTGAATCAAGGAAGTCGAGTGATTGCCAAGACATGGACGAAAAAGAATTTCGTGCGGGGATTAATAATTACTTTATGAAAGGCAAAATGCCTCAGGAGAGTAAAGAGAAGCTTGATTAACATTACGGTGACTCTACATTTTCGATTAGAACAGTTTATAAGTGGTTTCAAAATTTTCGGAGTGGCCATATGGGCACAAGTGACGCTGAACGTTCTGGACGCCCTGTGGAGGTTACGACTCCATAAATCATCGATAAAATCCATGATATGGTGATGGATGACAGAAGGGTTAGGGTGCGCGAGATTGCCAGTGCTGTGGGCATCTCGAATGAACGGGTACATAATATTTTGCATAAACATTTGGACATGAGAAAGCTATCCGCAAGGTGGGTTCCGCGATTGCTCAGCAAAAATGGAATCGTGTGAGGTGTTGCAAGGATGGTTGGCAGCTGTTCCGGAAGAATCCGCAGGACTTTAAGCGTCGTTTCGTCACTGTGGATGAAACATGGATACATTACTATACTCCTGACACCAAACAACAATCTAAACAATGGGTTACCAAGGGAGAATCTGCACCAAAAAAAGGCCATTTCTTCAGCTGGAAAGGTATAGCGACTGTCTTTTGGGATCGCAAGGGATAATCGTCATCGACCATCTGGAAAATGGTAAAACAATTACAGGTGAATGGACCGCAAAAAAGTCCTTTTCCAGCATGACAATGCACCAGCACCCACCACAGCAGTTGTCGTCGCAAAATTAAAGGAAATAGGATTCCAACTCATTTCACATGCCCCTGTTCTCCAGACTTGGCTCCCTCACTCTACTATTTGTTCCTCAATTTGAAGAAATGGCTGGCAAGACAAAGATTTTACTCAAACGAGGAGGTGATTGCAGCAACTAGTAGCTATTTTGCAGACTTGGACAATTCCTATTATTCGGAAGGGATCAATAAATCAGAACACCATTGGACGAAGTGTATAAGTCTAAAAGGAGACTATGTCGAAAAATAAAAAAAGATTTACCCCAAACACGTAAGTAGTTTTCATATTTACACGAACTTTTCAAACGCCCCTCGTAAAGTATGTAGTACAACAACACAAAGAAATATCAGTGATGTATTGGGGTTCGTATCAACAGTGTGTTCAAAATACATAAAGTTTCCTTTTCCAGCAGTATTACACACCGTGAAAGATGGTTTCAGTGTACTGGATGGATTTCCTAGAGTCACTGGTACAGTGGATTTCAATGCTATGGATTAACATTAAGCTATCAAAAGTGCGTTGTTTTGGTACAATTTATCATACATACAAATCAAGTAATAACATTTGCAGATACAATGTTTACACCGTGTAGGCTATACTTATTCGGAGAACTCGCTATCCTGTTGAAGCCATAGGTTAATAGAAGTATTACATGCAGTATTCGATGTTATTTATTATAAATAATGTATTTGCCGCAATTATTTTGGCAAAGGTCAACGTCTGGAGCGTGTCCCCAGTGACCAGAAATCTTAACCTACTGTAAAGCTGTTTACGGTTGCTCTCATCATCCACTGTGCCAAGTTTGACTTAGTCTACGCGGACATAACTGTCAGTTTATGACAGAAAGTAAGCACAAGTTACACACTGGAAATTTTTGTTACTATGAATCTTCGTGTAAAATACACTTATCTCTTGCTTTTATGGACTGCCTCATGTTTGTACTTTATCAGTAAATATATTTTTCAGTGATGATAAGCAGCTTTGAAAAAAATATCCTCCTCCATTCAAATGAAAGGAATCTCGATCTTGATATCTGTATGATATTCTTTACTTCAGAATAATAGTCAACGCAACAACGGGAATACGGAGATTACGTATGTGTGACCTCACACTAGACACTACAGTTTAACTATATTCAATTTAAAAACGGAAATTGGATGAAGGTTCAGCTGAGTTAGCAAATAAATTCTACTAATACGTATATTTCAGGTCGGTGTGCAGCATTTTTCGCTATTCAAGCCGTCGACAAGTCCTGAATCTTCTTAAGACTACACCAGTCCATCTTTTTTTTGCGTTCTAAAATTTTCACATTACAGCCGAACAGCTCTAAAATTAAGCCTCATTTCTTGGTCTGCATAGCGCAGTAACAGTACGCACATTACGACAAGAAACTGAAAAGCACGCGTAAGTACCACACAGAGCGATAATGATTAACGTTGGGTGTATAATGGGCAATGTCCTTTGTAACACAAAGAGTTAACTGCGGTCAAATTCTTGGTAAGCTGAACATGTTTTGCTAACCAGCGTCTAACAGTGGCCGCGCGGGATTAGCCGAGCGGTCTTGGAAGCTGCAGTCATGGACTGTGCGGCTGGTCCCGGCGGAGGTTCGAGTCCTCCCTCGGGCATGGGTGTGTGCGTTTGTCCTTAGGATAATTTAGTTTAAGTAGTGTGTAAGCTTAGGGACTGATGACCTTAGCAGTTAAGTCCCATAAGATTAAAAAAAAAAAAGTTTAACAGTGGAGCAGCACAGATACAACTTAATCACAATTACTGATCAAGGGTCTCTCAGTTATCTTGTTTTTTAATTGGCAATAAGTAAAATTAACACGTCAGCAACTAATCACTCTGATACTGCATGACAAAAGAAAAGTGAAGCATCCTGAAGGAGAGAAGGAAAAGAAATGGAACTTCATGGGTTGAGAGAGTATGTGATGTTATTTCAGTCATTACAATACGGAGTCTAAAAGAACTTGGCAGTGTGAGCCCACTTATCACTATGACGCTGGACTCCTCTCTGTCCTGGATGCGTGCAATGATTCGGTTTGGAAGGGTGTCATAAAGTCGTTGTATTCTCTCCAGAGGCAATCTGGTCCACAACCGTTCTAACTGGTCCTTAATGTACTCGATACTGACACTGGGATGGAGTTGATGTTCGAATTGATCCTGTACGTTTTCTGTAGGTGGCAGATCAGGGGATGTTGCTGGCCCTCGTCATCACGCTAACAGTTCATAGTGTCACATGGTATGTACGGACGAACTCTGTCCTGTTGAAAAATGTCATTCCTGTCTCCTGTGCGAGTGGGGTACTGGTTATTTCAAAAAAGGAATATCAATGTTTTAACTGTATACTTTATATGTTGACTGGAACACTCTCTTTCAAATTCTGAAGGTGGCAGGGGTAAAACACAGGGAGCGAAAGGCTATTTACAATTTGTACAGAAAGCAGATGGCAGTTATAAGAGTCGAGGGACATGAAAGGGAAACAGTGGTTGGGAAGGGAGTGAGACAGGGTTGTAGCCTATCCCAGATGTTATTCAATATGTATATTGAGCAAGCAGTGAAGGAAACAAAAGAAAAATTCGAAGTAGGTATTGAAGTCCATGGAGAAGAAATAAAAACTTTGAGGTTCGCCGATGACATTGTAATTCTGTCAGAAGAGACAGCAAAGGACTTGGAAGAGCAGTTGAACGGAATGGACCGTGTCTTGAAAGGAGGGTATAAGATGAACATCAAGAAAAGCAAAACGAGGATAATGGAATGTAGTCGAGTTAACTTGGGTGATGCTGAGGGAATTAGATTAGGAAATGAGACACTTAAAGTAGTAAAGGAGTTTGGCTATTTGGGGAGCAAAATAACTGATGATGGTCGAAGTAGAGAGGATATAAAATGTAGACTGGCAATGCCAAGGAAAGCGTTCCTGAGGAAGAGAAATTTGTTAACATCGAGTATAGATTTACGTCTCAGGAAGTCGTTTCTGAAAGTATTTGTATGGAGTGTAGCCATGTATGGAAGTGAAACGTGGACGATAAATAGTTTGGACAAGAAGATGATAGAAGCTTTCGAAATGTGATGCTACAGAAGAATGCTGAAGATTAGAAGGGTAGATCACATAAGTAATGAGGAGGTACTGAACAGAATTGGGGAGAAGAGGAGTTTGTGGCACAACTTGACAAGAAGAAGGGATCGGTTGGTAGGACATGTTCTGAGGCATCAAGGAATCACCAATTTAGTATTGGAGGGCAGCGTGGAGGGTAAAAATCGTAGAGGGAGACCAAGAGATGAATACACTAAGCAGATTCAGAAGGATGTAGGCTGCAGTACGTACTGGGAGATGAAGCAGTTTGCACAGGATAGAGGAGCATGGAGAGCTGCATCAAACCAGTCTGAGGACTGAAGAGCAAAACAACAACAACAACTTTATATGTAGTATATAGCTAACGTTTAAACCTTTTTCTTAACCTGCCCCAAAAATGGCGATTCCACGGTAGAGTACCTTCTATGTTTTGGATTTTGGAAACTCTGATTTGTAATTACGGTTCGGAATTGCTTTGTACAGGGAAAACAGTATGATTCTTAGGCAACATTAAGAAGCTGCAAGTGTTAGAAGAATGGGACAAAATCATCAGACAAAATAATTACAATAATTACATCGCAAATTTTAACGAAAGTGTAATAGATTGCACCATGTCCTTAGACTTGAGAGCTGAATTCGTGTTCTGTATTGCTTTCCACCATTCAGTTAGTCCAGTGATGAATGCAGTAAGCAACATTTCACGGGTATTTAGTATAATAAGTGACTGACTAACTAGTTATCAATATTTCCAGCGCAAATAGTCACCAGGAAAGCTACGCCGTTTCAGTCATTCCATAAAGGGTATAAAAGAAAAAAAAACAGATTCGAAAGTGCTAAATGGTAATGAATGTTGTAGGTTTATCATCTTCTCCCGCTGTTGTAAAACAGTTTTCATGACTTTCATATACGTCTTATAATTGGGTCATACAACATTCTTTGATCTAGGAGAACAAGTTTCACAGTGTTTTTGTCTCTTGCTCTGCAGGTGGAGAATTACTTCGCCTCGAAGATACGCAACGCCGTGACAACAGTGGCGCTGGTGGTGGATCACGACTACAACGATCGACTGGAACGAGCCAACAAGTGGCGTAACTGAACGAGCTGATTCTTTTCATGAAGAAAAGTCGCCTCACTGTCCACAAATTTCTGCGATATTCACAGGAATACGCCTTCCGAGAACATGTATGGGGACAGAATACTCTTTTAGGACAGTTCATTAATGTAGTGTCGTCTCTCGTTGATCCATACCCTTTCAATTTTCATAAACAGGTGTTTTCTTTACTTTCAAAGTGAAAGTTTCAGCGAAATACTATCATTAAGCAGCAATATGCCTGCACATACTTTTTTCTTTTTGTAAATTTAATTTATTTACTGTGAAATAAAACATAATGTTTTGTTGTCAATGTCCATCTAGTGAAGAAAGGAGCCTATCACGTTCTCCTCCTCTTGATCTTCAAACAAGTATACAAGGCAGTTTGGTGAGTGTAACATAACAATTCATAAACGTATACTCCGATTTTTCTTCTCCTATTCCTAGACAACATTTTTCGTTGTTGCTGTTGGTTTCAAGACACTCGATGCCACTGTCAATAGCGCCCTTGCAATTAAAGTTAAAACAGTTCACTTATGTAACTCACAGCTTAGATAATAAGACCAACAAAAACTATGAAAATAAGGCTAAAAGGCAGAAAGTCAGAATATTATAAACAAACTAGACAACAAATGACTCACCCTCAGGTGACACCATTCCAATATAGCGTAACACCTCCCCTAGCCTTATAATGCCCTGAAATCAGTGAGGAAAAGAGGTCACTCACTTCTTCAGATGTCTCTAGGGTTGCCTGACTAAATTAAATAAAAACACAAAAATTGTCTGGCGAAAGGATCTGTTGAGCTGGTATAAGTCGTTGCTAACAAACTTCAAATTACAACGATTGCGTAATTCTGCTTTTTTATGTCGACCCTCAGACCATAAATGATTCTCATGTGACTATAAGAGACTTTCCACACAGGCATTCCTGTATAGAACCGCCATTGCCCTTTTGATAACGTTACGCGTTTCTTCGCCGTTAAACGTTTTTCCACGGAAACATGTTTTATAGATGTAGAAGCTTGACTTTGTCATAGTTCCAAAGTTTTATTTAGTATATGGCTATCTTTGTATAAACAATCTTCAGCAATGTCTTCTACAATACCCACCACATTTGATGCTTTACATATTTTCCATATGTAGGAGTTACTTTTCCTGCGTCCATGTAAGTGAAAATCTTAAAAGGAGAGTTTTCGTAGTCGAACCACTTTTCGTGATAACCTTCAGCTCGTTGGTAGGCTTCGAGAGCTTCATTCTTGAATTTATTTCACTCAACCTCATTAGCTTTTGTTCCGAAGAAACAATCGTTCTTGCCTGATACAATACCCTCTTGTAATGTGAACATAATATTATATAATCCTGTAGGATTTATGTACTCGGATTCCAGAATTATTATTTTCTGAGGCCGGCCGCTGTGGCCGAGCGGTTCTAGACGCTTCAGTCCGGAACCACGTGGCTGTACGGTCTCAGGTTCGAATCATGCCTCGAGCATGGATGTGTGTGATGTTCTTAGGTTAGTTAGGTTTACGTAATTCTAAGTCTAGGGGACTGATGACCTCAGATGTTAAGTGCCATAGTGCTTAGAGCCGTTTGAACATTTTTATACTTTTCTGAAACAAATTTAATACATGGTGCACTCCGGCAATGCACTTTCGTCATTAGCAATAAAAGACCAAATAAGCTTATTGCACTCTTTCTCTCACTCTTGGCGGAAACACACTGTCCGCTTTCCAACCAGACAAGCCTTTCAACAGCCAACAATAAAGTTGCCCATCTACCTGTTATATGACAAAGCAGAGCAGGTTAATCTTGATTAACAGAAGCAAAGCATGCTTTCAGAACCTCTACTCTTTTAACACTGACACAAAGTTTACCAAAAATCTTCAGCACAAGATTTTCGACATCTAAAGGTAATAATTTCATGCAGTGTTCTCTGCATTCTGCAAGACATGTCAACTGCAGTTAGCACTAAGGATATTTGGATTCAGATTGACTTGACTAGATTTTGCAATAAATAAATTAGTGATACGAATAGAATTCTAAAAACACGGAAACATTCAAACTTCGGTACCGAACACTGAATATAGGGCTGATATACTGAACAGTTTGGTACAAAACAGTTCACCTGGCAACCTAGGGTCCACCACATCTAGATGAAACCACTCACCGACGCTTAGATCCGGTGGAGCTAAAAAACTACGGGATACTAATTGCTACTTTTCACCAGCGATTCCAAATAGTCCCAGACATTTTTTAAGGTTGGGTGACTTAATGGGCTAGTCGAGGTGCGACAGCGTACCTGAGTGTTCGCCAGCCAGCAAACGCATGCGTGCAGCCCTAAGGCCAGGCCAGAAAGAATGCGGCCTGGCCGTCCGGCCTGTTGCCTTGAACCGCAGCCGGCAGTAGAGATGGGTAGTTCGCGAACGAACGGGTGCAAAGGAACGGTTCACCAAGATGAACGAAAAGACCGAGGAACGAATCCCAAGGAACGATCGGTTCATAGTTCACTTCGGTCGCGGCGGTCTACTTATAGTTCCCGGGAACGAGGAACGATCGGTTCATAGTTCACTTCGGTCGCGGTGGTCTACTTATAGTTCCCGGGAACGAGGAACGATCGGTTCATAGTTCACTTCGGTCGCGGCGGTCTACTTATAGTTCCCGGGAACGAGGAACGATCGGTTCATAGTTCACTAGTTCACTTGGGTCGCGGCGGTCACTTCGGCAGTTCTCGTTCCAGCCTCGGTCGCGTGCTCGTCTCAGTCCCGGTCTCCTTCGGCCGCACTCGCCGTTCTTCGCATGACCTGTCTCAGTTTCACTGCCGACTGCTCCTAGTTACTTCAGTATCCAGTTGTTGGTTTCGTTCACTGTGCTCGCCTATTTTACATGTGTTCCAAACTGTTCTTGCACTTGGTTCTGGCTATTCAGCGTCCACGACCGGTAATCAACAAGTATTTTATAGTAACGTAAATTACATAAAGATTACGTTGTATGTAATAGGTACGTCTTTTCAAGTAACAAAAGGGCATATCAGCTCACTTCATTATATCGATGAACAGCAGAAGACATACTTATAACAGGGCAAGTTTTTTTTGTTATTCATATATTTTTTGGTTTCATCGACTTGATATAGCAGCTAACTTTCAATAATTTGCTTAATTTTTAGTGTAAGAAAATTCATATAAAACGATTTTCGTGTATCTTTCATATACAAAGCAATACATTTACGAAGGCTCTAATTACTTTTAAGTTTGGTTGTTTCCAATTTGCATTACCTGCTAGTTTGGTTTCTTTGAAAAAAAAAAGTGGGTCATTTTTGCTCAGTAGGAAAAGCGGTGCCTCTCCATTTGAAAGACATACATTGCCATAAAATCGTATTTACTTACTATTTCAAAAACATTTGTTCAGAAGGAGCTTTCAAACCAAAAACTTTATTACTGCGAACTTAATTATTATTATTATTATTGCTGCATTAACTTTAATAACGCAACATAAAAACCTAATTTTTACTAAGCGTGTGACGCAAGTATGAGAAAACCACATTTCATTTTATGCTTCCATAAGTCTCTACTTTGCCTACGAACTCAGAGACAACGTGAAGTGTGTGTAGGGTCTAAACGATTATTGTTTACAACTTAGCATAGCTATGTAGTGAAAGTCGAAACGAAGAATTTTATACAAGACACTTGTGGTCTATTGAGCTGGGAAACAGCCACCAACAGGTTTACAAGGCTACATGAGCTATAGCCCATGCGCGTCGCGTGAGATTTTCATGTTCTCTTCTCCAGCTCTCTACACATCGTCATCGATTGTTTCGCAATTGTTGCTTGCATTAGCTTGTTATTTCTTCACTGTCTAATTATTACATGTTTGTCTGTTTGTTGTATCTGCTCGTAACGGGCAACACATCGTCCGTAATTGGCGAGCAGTCTGTACTCGGGGCCGGTTTTCCGTGCGCCACCCTATATTATTTCCCTGCGATCAGCCACACAAGGCTACGGTTGGCTAAACGAGAGGTTCTGCAGAATCACAGAAATTACTTCTAAAAGTGTAAGAATTCTGTAATGAATAAAAACTCTATACTTCAGGGGCGAGGCAAGTGCCCCCTCTTGGTGCCCCCCATCCTTCAGTCACCTACACTACTGGTTTTCAGTTTTTCATAAGAACCATATACCAAGCACAAATGAACGGTGAACGAGTAAAAATGAACGGTTCCCAAAAAAGAACGATCAGCAGTGAACTAGTTCCCAAGGATGAACGAGTTTGCCCATCTCTAGCCGGCAGGCTGCACTGTTGAATCGCTCGTTATTGTACGGCGGCGGTCACACAGAGTGCGGCTTTGACGCACCGGCCGCCGCCGGGTTGTCACAGATTACAGATAAGCCGGAGCGGCTGCTTGCCTCTGCTGGCGCACTCAACTGCTCTGTGGTCACACTGGAATCAGCGGCGTGAGGCGGTTTTTGTCTTGCAGCTCGTAGTGCATGCATCATGGACATAGAAAGACTTATAAAGGAGGTGAGACAATACAACTTTTTATATGATACACGCGATCCCGATTTGGAGGTAGAATACTTTTGCCCTCGATATACTCTTGATAGAAAGCTGAATCCTCAGAAAAAGTGTTGTCACTGTGACGCCCATAACTTCCAATATCAACTACTGTAAACTCGTAGTATGGATCAACGATCCCCAGGAGAAGTAGCGAAAAGAATTCTTTATAACAGAAGAACTGGGATCCACTATCCTTCGGGATTTTTAACCTGATATGCTTTCCGTCTATGCTTCCAAGGCAGTCTGAAACCCCCAAAGTTCTAGAAATTCTGCTTCAGATTTCTTCCACATCTCTGTTATAGGAGTAGGTAAATACTTGGGCTGTAGAACAGTCCATATTGCCTGGCACACTTGTTTCTCAATTTCTGAGACTGTTGAACGTCCTAACCGAAAAGAAAAAGCTATGGTCTGGTGACTGTCGCCTGTAGTCAAGTATCTGGAAAAGATTAAAATAAATTATGCCGATAGAACGAATAGATAAGTTAACGACCAAAGATATGTTTGTTTAAATTCAATGACAATGTTACGAATACAATGAAACAAAACAATCTATTAAGTAGAAAGTTCTCTCTAGCGGGACATACGGAACTAGATGTTACTATCGTTTGCTGTATTCGTAAACACTACAGATAAATTTATCACGCCACTCGTAACTACGTTGTGGGATAGCACTTTTTTCCGCCGAATCTTTCATATGATACAGCAAAACTGAAATGGAATAAATTATACGACTTCTGTATGAAGCACAAAGAGGCCACAAATGGTAAAACTTACCTCAAACAAATGGCTAGTCTGTGCCTTGTATCAATTGGCTTTCTCCAGTTCGTTGTGCACTTCTCGGTGCTACCTTTTTATCAGGCGATGCAGTTCCTCGAAACATTCTCGCGACATACTAAAATATTTGAAGAACGTATCTTCGTCAGACTCTAGATCAATACACAGATGATGGTATTCTCCTAAGCTTTCTCTCTTACTATTAATGTCGTGCACCCAACATCTCCTCTTCTTGGTGCCATTTCGTATCGCTAGTGCGAGCTATTCACTTCTGCACTTAAAAAAAAAAAAATTAAAAAATCCAAATCGTCTAACGCCAAGACAATGAAACAAAACAATCTATTAAATAGAAAGTTCTCTCTAGCGGGATGTTACAATCGTTTGCTGTATTCGTAAACACTGCAGATAAATGTATCATCCACTCGTAACTACGTTGTGGGATAGCACTTTCTTCCGCCGAATCTTTCATATGATATAGCAAAACTGAAATGGAATAAATTATACGACTTCTGTTTGAAGCACAAAGAGGCCACAAATGGTACAACTTGTTGTTGTTGTTGCTGTTGTATTCAGTCCTGAGACTGGTTTTATGCAGCTCTCCATGCTACTCTATCCTGTGCAAGCTTCTTCATCTGCCAGTACTTACTGCAACCTACATCCTTCTGAATCTGTTTAGTGTATTCATCTCTTGGTCTCCCTCTACGATTTTTACCCTCCACGCTGTCCTCCAAAGCTAAATTTGTGATCCCTTGATGCCTCAGAACATGTCCTACCAACCGATCCCTTCTTCTTGTCAAGTTGTGCCACAAACTCCTCTTCTCCCCAATTCTATTCAATACCTCCTCATTAGTTATGTGATCTATCCATCTAATCTTCAGCATTCTTCTGTAGCACCACATTTCGAAAGCTCCTATTCTCTTCTTGTCTAAACTATTTATCGTCCACGTTTCACTTCCATACATGGCTACCCTCCATACAAATACTTTCAGAAACGACTTCCTGAGACGTAAATCTATACTCGATGTTAACAAATTTCTCTTCCTCAGGAACGCTTTCCTTGGCATTGCCAGTCTACATTTTATATCCTCTCTACTTCGACCATCATCAGTTATTTTGCTCCCCAAATAGCAAAACTCCTTTACTACTTTAAGTGTCTCATTTCCTAACCTAATTCCCTCAGCATCACCCGACTTAATTCGACTACATTCCACTATCCTCGTTTTGCTTTTGTTGATGATCATCTTATATCCTCCTTTCAAGACACTGTTCATTCCGTTCAACTGCTCTTCCAAGTCCTTTGCTGTCTCTGACAGAATTACAATGTCATCGGCGAACCTCAACGTTTTTATTTCTGCTCCATGGACTTTAATACCTACTCCGAATTTTTCTTTTGTTTCCATTACTGCTTGCTCAATATACAGATTGAATAACATAGGGGACAGGCTACAACCCTGTCTCACTCCCTTCCCAACTGCTGCTAGAAATGTAGGTTTGCCTTTCCTTAATCTATTTTCTAAGATAAGTCGTAGGGTCAGTATTGCCTCACGTGTTCCAACATTTCTGATCTTCGCCGAGGTCCGCTTCTACCAGTTTTTCCATTCGTCTGTAAAGAATTCGCGTTTGTATTTTGCAGCCGTAACTTATTAAACTGATAGTTCGGTAATTTTCACATCTGTCAACACCTGCTTTCTTTGGGATTGTAATTATTATATTCTTCTTGAAGTCTGAGGGTATTTCGCCTGTCTCATACATCTTGCTCACCAGATGATAGAATTTTGTCAGGACTGACTCTCCCAAGGCCGTCAGTAGTTCCAATGGAATGTTGTCTACTCCCGGGGCCTTGTTTCGACTCAGGTCTTTCAGAGCTCTGTCAAACTCTTCACGCAGTATCGTATCTCCCATTTCATCTTCATCTACATCCTTTTCCATTTCCATAATATTGTCCTCAAGTACATCGCCCTTGTATAGACCCTCTATATACTCCTTCCACCTTTCTGCTTTCCCTTCTTTGCTTAGAACTGGGTTTCCATCTGAGCTCTTGATATTCATACAAGTGGCTCTCTTTTCTCCAAAGGTCTCTTTAATTTTCCTGTAGACAGTATCTATCTTACCCCTAGTGAGATAAGCCTCTACATCCTTACATTTGTCCTCTAGCCATGCCTGCTTAGCCATTTTGCACTTCCTGTCGATCTTATTTTTGAGACATTTGTATTCCCTTTTGCCTGTTTCATTTACTGCGTTTTTATATTTTCTCCTTTCATCAATTAAATTCAATATTTCTTCTGTTACCCAAGGATTTCTACTAGCCCTCGTCTTTTTACCTACTTGATCCTCTGCTGCCTTCACTACTTCATCCCTCAGAGCTACCCATTCTTCTTCTACTGTATTTCTTTCCCCCGTTCCTGTCAATTGTTCCCTTATGCTCTCCCTGAAACTCTGTACACCCTCTGGTTTAGCCAGTTTATCCAGGTCCCATCTCCTTAAATTCCCACCTTTTTGCAGTTTCTTCAGTTTTAATCTACAGTTCATAACCAATAGATTGTGGTCAGAGTCCACATCTGCCCCTGGAACTGTCTTACAATTTAAAACCTGGTTCCTAAATCTCTGTCTTACCATTATATAATCTATCTGATACCTTCTAGTATCTCCAGGATTCTTCCATGTATACAACCTTCTTTTATGATTCTTGAACCAAGTGTTAGCTATGATTAAGTTATGCTCTGTGCAAAATTCTACCAGACGGCCACATCTTTCATTTCTCTCCCCCAATCCATATTCACCCACTATGTTTCCTTCTCTCCCTTTTCCTACTCTCAAATTCCAGTCACCCATGACTATTAAATTTTCGTCTCCCTTCACTATCTGAATAATTTATTTTATCTCATCATACATTTCATCAATTTCTTCATCATCTGCAGAGCTAGTTGGCATATAAACTTGTACTACTGTAGTAGGCATGGGCTTCGTGTCTATCTTGGGCAGAATAATGCGTTCACTATGCTGTTGGTAGTAGCTTACCCACACTCCTATTTTTTTATTCATTATTAAACATACTCCTGCATTACTCCTATTTGATTTTGTATTTATAACCCTGTAATCACCTGACCAAAAGTCTTGTTTTTCCTGCCACCGAACTTATCCTACTATATCTATCTTCAACCTATCCATTTCCCTTTTTAAATTTTCTAACCTACCTGCCCGATTAAGGGATCTGACATTCCACGCTCCGATCCGTAGAACGCCAGTTTTCTTTCTCCTGATAACGACGTTCTCATGAGTAGTCCCCGCCCGGAGATCCGAATGTGGGACTATTTTACCTCCAGAATTTATTACCCAAGAGGACGCCATCATCATTTAACCATACAGTAAAGCTGTATGTCCTCGGGAAAAATTACGGCTGTAGTTTCCCCTTGCTTTCAGCCGTTCGCAGTACCAGCACAGCAAGGCCGTTTTGGTTAGTGTTACAAGGCCAGATCAGTCAATCATCCAAACTGTTGCCCCTGCAACTACTGAAAAGGCTGCTGCCCCTCTTCAGGAACCACACGTTTGTCTGGCCTCTCAACAGATACCCCTCCGTTGTGGTTGCACCTACGGTACGGCCATCTGTATCGCTGAGGCAAGCAAGCCTCCCCACAAACGGCAAGGTCCATGGTTCATGGGAGGAGGTGGTAAAACTTACCTCAAACAAATGGCTAGTCTGTGCCTTGTATCAATTGGCTTTCTCCAGTTCGTTGTGCACTTCTCGGTGCTACCGTTTTATCAGGCGATGCAGTTCCTCGAAACATTCTCGCGACATACGAAAATACACTCCTGGAAATGGAAAAAAGAACACATTGACACCGGTGTGTCAGACCCACCATACTTGCTCCGGACACTGCGAGAGGTCTGTACAAGCAATGATCACACGCACGGCACAGCGGACACACCAGGAACCGCGGTGTTGGCCGTCGAATGGCGCTAGCTGCGCAGCATTTGTGCACCGCCGCCGTCAGTGTCAGCCAGTTTGCCGTGGCATACGGAGCTCCATCGCAGTCTTTAACACTGGTAGCATGCCGCGACAGCGTGGACGTGAACCGTATGTACAGTTGACGGACTTTGAGCGAGGGCGTATAGTGGGCATGCGGGAGGCCGGGTGGACGTACCGCCGAATTGCTCAACACGTGGGGCGTGAGGTCTCCACAGTACATCGATGTTGTCGCCAGTGGTCGGCGGAAGGTGCACGTGCCCGTCGACCTGGGACCGGACCGCAGCGACGCACGGATGCACGCCAAGACCGTAGGATCCTACGCAGTGCCGTAGGGGACCGCACCGCCACTTCCCAGCAAATTAGGGACACTGTTGCTCCTGGGGTATCGGCGAGGACCATTCGCAACCGTCACCATGAAGCTGGGCTACGGTCCCGCACACCGTTAGGCCGTCTTCCACTCACGCCCCAACATCGTGCAGCCCGCCTCCAGTGGTGTCGAGACAGGCGTGAATGGAGGGACGAATGGAGACGTGTCGTCTTCAGCGATGAGAGTCGCTTCTGCCTTGGTGCCAATGATGGTCGTATGCGTGTTTGGCGCCGTGCAGGTGAGCGCCACAATCAGGACTGCATACGACCGAGGCACACAGGGCCAACACCCGGCATCATGGTGTGGGGAGCGATCCCCTACACTGGCCGTACACCACTGGTGATCGTCGAGGGGACACTGAATAGTGCACGGTACATCCAAACCGTCATCAAACCCATCGTTCTACCATTCCTAGACCGGCAAGGGAACTTGCTGTTCCAACAGGACAATGCACGTCCGCATGTATCCCGTGCCACCCAACGTGCTCTAGAAGGTGTAAGTCAACTACCCTGGCCAGCAAGATCTCCGGATCTGTCCCCCATTGAGCATGTTTGGGACTGGATGAAGCGTCGTCTCACGCGGTCTGCACGTCCAGCACGAACGCTGGTCCAACTGAGGCGCCAGGTGGAAATGGCATGGCAAGCCGTTCCACAGGACTACATCCAGCATCTCTACGATCGTCTCCATGGGAGAATAGCAGCCTGCATTGCTGCGAAAGGTGGATATACACTGTACTAGTGCCGACATTGTGCATGCTCTGTTGCCTGTTCAAATGGTTCAAATGGCTCTGAGCACTATGGGACTCAACTGCTGAGGTCATTAGTCCCCTAGAACTTAGAACTAGTTAAACCTAACTAACCTAAGGACATCACAAACAACCATGCCCGAGGCAGGATTCGAACCTGCGACCGTAGCGGTCTTGCGGTTCCAGACTGCAGCGCCTTTAACCGCACGGCCACTTCGGCCGGCTCTGTTGCCTGTGTCTATGTGCCTGTGGTTCTGTCAGTGTGATCATGTGATGTATCTGACCCCAGGAATGTGTCAATAAAGTTTCTCCTTCCTGGGACAATGAATTCGCGGTGTTCTTATTTCAATTTCCAGGAGTGTATTTGAAGAACGTATCTTCGACAGGCTCTAGATCAATGCACAGACGATGGTTTTCACCTAAGCTTTCTCTCTTGCTATTAATGTCGTGCACCCAACATCTCCTCTTCTTGGTGCCATTTCGTATCGCTAGTGCGAGCTACTCATTTCTGCACTTTAAAAAAAAAATTAAAAAAAATAAAAATAACTCGCACAAAGATAACGTGTCCCGCGTGAAGCTTCCAAATCGTCTAACGCCAAGGCAATCCCGCTACGCATGCAAGCTTAATAATGGGGTTCGTCCCTTTCCACAGTGTAACAGCTGACGCATCAAGAGTGTCTGCGGCCGGCCGGCCGTTGCCTGTGTGGCATCCCTAGCCTCTGACTGGCCCGGCCTCCCGCTGCGCCGTCCGTCCTCAGCAGCAGGCCGGATTCTGTGCCGGCCGAGGTGACCGAGCGGTTCTAGGCGCTACAGTCTGGAACCGCGCGACAGCTACGGTCGCAGGTTCGATCCCTGCCTCGGGCATGGATGTGTTTGATGCCCTTAGGTTAGTTAGGTTTAAGTAGTTCTGAGTTCTAGGGGACTGACGACCTCAGCTGTTTAGTCCCATAGTGCTCAGAGCCATTTGAACCATTTAGAACCGGTTTCTGTCTGGCCAGGCCTTAAGGACAACTCTCAAAAATCCGTGCAGGATACGGTGGGCGAAGTGCAGTGACCAAGCGCTGGGCGAGTTCATTCGTTTGCACAGAAGGGGAGGCCGAGAAGTGTTAGCCACCTTTCGGCCAGATGAGATGACAGAATCGACGCGCATGCCCTGCAATCTTTCTCAAACGATTTTACAGAAACTATTCGGTAAAAAATTTCATTTTTAATTTACTTGTAGCTTTATATGTTAGGTTCATTATGATGTGCCCATCATTCCGTTAACGGCCACAGTTATTGCGGTATTTACGTGGAAATAAGATAGTGCGCGAAATTCGGAAAAGTTTGCAATGAAAAATAGAGGTCGCTATGGTTTTGCGTTTGGTGCACATTATATAATACGTTGCTGCGAATGAAATTTAGCTAACACTGAATTTTTCTTTAGACTTCTGTAGGAATGTATATCTATTACCAATTTCGAGAAAGTTGATCCCATGTAGCACATATACCAGGTGATCCAAAAGTCAGTATAAATATGAAAACTGAATAAATCACGGAATAATGTAGATAGAGAGGTACAAATTGACACACATGCTTAGAATGACATGGGGTTTTATTAGAACCAAAAAAAAAATACAAAAGTTCAAAGAAAGTATATTGCTAGACGCGTGGAAGATCTCTTGCGCGCGTCGTTTGGTGATAATCGTGTGCTCACCTGCCACTTCCGTCATGTTTGGCCTCCCAGGCCCCAGACCTCAAAAAAAAAAAAAAAAAGTTCAAATGGCTCTGAGCACTATGGGACTTAATTTCTGAGGTCATCAGTCCCCTAGAACTTAGAACTACTTAAACCTAACTAACCTAAGGACATCACACACATCCATGCCCGAGGCAGGATTCGAACCTGCGACCGTAACGGTCGCGCGGTTCCAGACTGTAGCGCCTAGAACCGCACGGGCACAACGGCCGGCAAAGTTGTTGAATTAGCTCACATCTAACCTGTGCTGTATGATCTCTCCAATACTAAATAATGGACCCAGACCTCAAGAAAAACTTTGAAATAAAATAGCAACAAAAATAAAATCAACTGGTAGATAAAAACGGGTATATTTCTGATTTTTCATCAAGGAACACAACCAAAACAACAATAAAATCAATTGGTAAGTAAATACGGGTATATTTCTGATTTTTCATCAAGGAATACAACCAAAACAGGTAAATATTTTCTTGTACCTAGATATTTGATAGCCAAGGCAAAGACCAAGCCTCAGAACAGAATAATTCACTTACATGAAATGCATCTTTCGTTGCTTTCCCTCCTTTCAAATGTAAATTATGTAATATGTGACCACCATTGCTCAAATCGACTTCCTGGGTAACGTAGTTATAGGCATTTCTATCGTACTTTTTAAAAAAAGTTACGCAGCAAACATGTGGCCATAATTACGTAATCTATGTAGTTTGGACTAGCTTGAAGGCACCTAGTGTAATTTTTGAGCCGGCCGGTGTGGCCGAGCGGTTCTAGGCACTTCAGTCTGGAACCGCGCGACCGCTACGGTCGCAGGTTCGAATCCTGCCTCGGGCATGGATGTGTTTGATGTCCTTAGGTTAGTTAGGTTTAAGTAGCTCTAAGTTCTAGGGGACTGATGACCACAGATGTTAAGTCCCATAGTGCTCAGAGCCATTTGAACCATTTTTTGTAATTTTTGAGACAACATACCAAAACTGTTTTCTGATGTTCTCCTGGCACGACTCAAACTAGAGTTGAAGTTACACTCACCATCGTTCAAATTCCGGTTTTCGAAGGAGTCTGACTGATAACGGGTTTTCGAAGGAGCCTGACTAAAACGTGTTTCCCAAGTTCCAATATAATTAGGAAAATTCTACATTTCATAAAAATCCTTAGCGATGTTCTTCGCCATTTTTTATGTCGGAGTAGGCATCAGTGCGTGCATCGTATTGTCTGCAATTGTCTTGCACGTACGATTTTGTGAACTGCGATGCGATAAATAAATGAACCAGATAACTGAAAAAAGCAGACAGCAGGGGCTTGTTTTTCATATTCTTCATCCAAAATTACAGCAATTACAGCTATCAGCTTATCTAGCGTAATCGTTCCTTCAAAGCCAAGTTTAGAATGTCAGTGATACACAATTCTCTGGCTTAGGTCCTTCAAAGAAAGTTATTGGAACATTTACCATTAGCTTTTATGTTGCAGTCTGTGTTGCTTGGACTGATCTTGTCACTGGTGTGTGTTTGCTCGTGTGTGCGTGTGTATGTGTTAGTGTGTATGTATGTGTGTTAATTCAGCTTTAAATGGTACAGTAATCAGTTACAATGGTCGAAATCTACCCCAGTGGGAGTGTGGCGCGGAGGAATGACCTAAAAAGATCATTGTCATCGGCTGTTCTCTTTTATCACAAGAAACAATTCATTAACTGCATCGTTTAGGGAGGCGTGGGCAACATTTATCGAATAGTGTGCAGCCTTTGTTAGCACGGGCGTACCTCTCTAAGTAATCAAATGCGATGGTATAGAAAGCCACTGTCTCTTCGTCAGGTTTCGAAATCAAATAAGTTATTTCTTCATCTTGGTTTGCTTGTCAATGAAACTAGCGCCTTCTCTTAATTCAGACATATTTGAGTGTCGATTAATATATTTTTTAGAGAATAAGATTTTCACTCTGCAGCGGAGTGTGCGCTGATATGAAACTTCCTGGCAGATTAAAACTGTGTGCCGGACCGAGACTCCAACTCGGGACCTTTGCCTTTCGCGGGCAAGTGCTCTACCAACTTTTTTTTTTTTTGTGCATTTTGTCCGTTGTTGATCGTTGTGTTTGGTCGTTGCGGACGTCACTTCACATCCGTTCAAGTTTGTTTGTTGACCCTTCCACTCAGTTTTTTTATTACAGAGGCCAACCAGCTCTCTGACCGAACACGCTGAGCTACCGTGATAGCGAACCAGCTGAGCTACCCAAGCACGACTGACGCCCCGTCCTCACTGCTTTACTTCCGGCAGATATTTTTTATTTCAATTATCGAGACTATTTTTCTCCACGCTTTTTGTATATATTTTTTCAAACAGAGCTAAGTCTGACGGCAGAGACATGAAGTCAGTTTCACTGATCGGACTGCTGAAAAAAATCTATAATTATTTTAGGCGGTCAGTGTTCGGCGTCAAAAAATCGTTTTAATGGCATCCAAAGTTTGAGAAGTATCTCAACTGTGGACATTAACGACGGCCATCTTGTTTTTGAGTGAGATAGAACAGTCTGATGATTGATGTCAACGTATAAGCGGAAATGCTTCTCTTTCCTCACCGTGTATATTAAAAAACAATTAAATATTTTAATGACGATTATTTCAATGTTGACATTTAAGACTCCAGCAGCGCATGATATAGTATTGGGGAGAATATGAGCAGCGCATCCAGTCCCTTCTACATTTTTTCCCAGTTCCTCTTTAATTTGGTGAAACGCATTCCGCTGCCCGCGTCGATGAAGCCCTCCGAAGTTGGTATTGCTATCGCCTTCACAAAAAGCGATTAATCTATCCAATGGAATCTAATCTGCAGTTCTCTTAAAGAGTCTAGACATAACTTTGCAATTATCTTCGATGTTTTGTTATTCAGCGAATCAAACTTCAACAGCTTCTGCAAATGCACTTCTCGGGTTTGCCGCCGGATCGTATCGTGTGTATCCCACAATATTTCGTCTATGGAACTGCTCGGTATCTTCTGGTGGCTGTCACTGCTGCAATTACCACCATCTGAAGATTGCATCGATGAAACATTGTGGGATATAAACAATACGATCCGGCGGCAAACCCAAAAATTGCATTTGCAACAGATGCACCAGAGAAGGCTGAAAAATCACTTCAACAGTTTCTGTTGGATTCCGTCAGTTTCTATAAAGTACTGAACAACTTAAGGAATCATCATTTCAGCCTTGCGTTCGATGCGTCAGTGCCTATGCCGTAAAATGAAACTTCTTGCAATTGTTTTATGCATTCGGACACGGGGTGCGGCGCGAGAATGTTTTTAACAATCGTTGTAGCTTTCGTCCTGCCTGTAGATTGCTTTGCGGTGATTTTGGGTCAGGATACATTGCAACACTCAGTTTCACGGTAGAGTCAAGAGAACTGTAGGATTTATGATGCCTGAGAACTTTATAAGCTGTTGTTAGTGTAGAAATAGGCTTCGGTGTCGATGCTACCGCGAATCTATTTGCATGATTTTTTGTAGAAATGTTCGTTTTGTTTTGTTTTAGAGAGTAAAAAACAACTGGGGTCATACGCGCCCAATTCAAAACTATAGAACAGCTGCCTTACCTCCTTGAGTTACTGAGACGAAACACCGACAAATGTCACACAACGGTTCCTGCCCATACGTCCTTTCTTGACAAAAGACCACTCTTTTGTGCAAACATCCGAAAAGTGACTCTTTCTCTTTCCATCCTTAGGCATTTCATAAGCTGTGATAAGATGAGTTTATTAGACGGTAAATAGTCGATAATAACACTTTAGTTCAAATGGCTCTGAGCACTATGGGACTTAACTTGTGAGGTCGTCAGTCCCCTAGAACTTAGAACTACTTAAACCTAACTAACCTAAGGACATCACACACATCCATACCCGAGGCAGGATTCGAACCTGCGACCGTAGCGGTAGCGCGGTTCCAGACTGTAGCGCCTAGAACAGCGCGGCCACTCCAGCCGGCAACACTTTAGTCCTTCAAGTACACGTCACTGTATACTTCACGTCCTATGTACCGGCAATAATCACTTCATACATTGCTGACTTGCAGTCGTTCGTAGATTCCGATTAGAAAGAATCGTCTTATCAGATAGCTGTTCACATGGTAACTGCCTGATTCTTCGGTGTCGCGCTGCTTAAATAATTGCAGTCCCTTACTGCTGGAGCAAGTTGCCGAAGTGGCGTAACCTCAAAAGACTTGCACCAAACGATCAGGTCTATCCGCCTGGAGGCCCTCGCCACACATTTCATTTCCCTTCAAAAATCGTTCAAATGGCTCTGAGCACTATGGGACTTAACATCTATGGTCAACAGTCCCCTAGAACTTAGAACAACTTAAACCTAACTGACCTAAGGACGTCACACAACACCAGTCTTCACGAGGCAGAGAAATCATTTCCTTTCAGTCTGGTATTTTCTCGAATGATATAGGAAGTGTTTGCATCGTCGATACAGGATACGCAACATGCAACGCCATATGTGAGATCTTGTCACAATAAAGTTGTTGACATAAATAAAACTATCTGAGGCTGGCATTTACATATTAAGCTAACAGAAGGCGTTACTTCAGTACTTGAGCCAATCTCGTAATATATTTTGTAAAATCGAGACAAAAGTGGTTTGTCGGGTTACGGTTCCGATATATCGCGGCGGATGGCAACCTTAATGTTGCGTATCCTGTATCGATGATGTAAGTAACTTCTAGATCTAGCGACATCTTTATAGAAAATACCGGACTTCTCCAGTATTGCGGTGCTGGAACTATCTAAGCAGCGCCACGCGGAAGAATCGTGCAGTTCCCATTTTAATAGCGATCCGATAAAACAGTTCTTCCTAAACGAAATACGAACGAGTGCAAGTTACAAACGTTTCAAGTATTTACTGCGGGTGTATAGGGCTTGGAATGTATAATGACGTGTACTTCAAAGACTAAAGTGTTACTGTCGACTGTGTACCATCAACTTACCTTATCACAGGTTAGGAAAATGCCTAAGGATGGAAAGAGAAGGTGTCGCTTTTCGGATGATTACACAAAAGAGTGGTCTTTCGTCAAGAAAGGACGTACGGATCAGGAAATACGTTTGTAGGTGTTTCACCTCAGTAACTCAAGGATATAAGGCAGATGTGAGGCATCACATTTCTACGAAGAATCATACAAATAGGTTCGCGGTAGCTTCAACACCAAAGCCTTTTTCTACATTCGTAATTAAAGAAGATACCCAGGAATAATTGCTCGTTGCTGCTGCGGGACTAACAACAGCTTATAAAGTAGTCAGGCATCATCAATCCTTCAGTTCTCTTGACTATACCGTAAAACTGAATGTCGAAATGTATCACGAGTCTAAAGTCTCCGCAAGGTAGTCTACAGGTCTACAGGTATACAGGACCTACTCTGCAGACATTGTTAAAAATATTCTCGCACAACACATCGTTTCCGAACGCTTAATAAAATTGTAAGAAGTTTCCATTTCACGGCATAGGAAGCGACGCAATGAACCACAAGGCTGGAAAATGGTTTTCTTTAGTTGTTCAGTACTTTGCTCAAACTCACGGAATCCAACAGAAGCTGCTGAAGTTTAATTCACTGAATAACGAAACATCGTAGACAATTGCAAAGTTCTGTCTAGACTATTTAAAACAACTGCAGATTAGATTACATTAGATAGATTAATCGCTTTTTCTGCAGACGATAGCAACACCAACTTCGGAGTGCTTCATCGTCGCGGCCAGCGGAATGTTTCACCAAATTAAAGAGGAACTAGGAAAATATGTAGAAGAGATTGGGTTCCCTGCCCATATTCTCCACAATACTATATCATGCGTTGCTGTAGTCTTAAATGTCGACATTGAAATAATCGTCATGTTATTGTTGTTATGCTCTTCAGTCCAGAGATTGGTCTGATGCAGCTCTCCATGCTACTCTATCCTGTGCAAGCTTCTTCATCTCCAGTACCTACTGCAGCCTACATCCTTCTGAATCTGATTAGTGTATTCATCTCTTGGTTTCCCTCTACGATTTTTACCCCCCACGCTGCCCTCCAATACTAAACTGGTGATCCCTTGATGCCTCAGAACATGTCCTACCAACCGATCCCTTCTTCTAGTCAAGTTGTGCCACAAATTTCTCTTCTCCCCAATTCTGTTCAATACCTCCTCATTAGTTATGTGATCTACCCATCTCATCTTCAGCATTCTTCTGTAGCACTACATTTCGAAAGCATCTATTCTCTTCTTGTCTAAACTATTTATCGTCCACGCTTCACTTCCATTCATGGCTACACTCCATACAAATACTTTCAGAAACGACTTCCTGACACTTAAATCTATACTCGATGTTAACAAATTTCTCTTCTTCAGAAACGCTTTCCTTTCCATTACCAGTCTACATTTTATATCCTCTCTACTTCAACCATCATCAGTTATTTTGCTCCCCAAATAGCAAAACTCATTTACTACTTTAAGCGTCTCATTTCCTAATCTAATTCCCGCAGCATCACCCGTTTAATTCGACTACATCCCATTATCCTCGTTTTGCTTTTGTTAATGTTAATCCAATATCCTCCTTTCAAGACACTGTCCATTCCGTTCAGCTGCTCTTCCAGGTCCATTGCTGTCTCTGACAGAATTACAATGCCATTATCGTCATGAAAATATTTAATTATTTTTCAATATATACGATGATGACAGAAGGATTTCCGCTTATACGTTGACGTCAATCATCAGACTGTTCTATCTCACTCAAAAACAAGATGGTTGTCGTTAATGTCCGCAGCTGAGACAATTCTTAATCTTTGGATGCCACTAAAACAGTTTTTGACTCCGAAGCTGACCGCCTAAAATAAATTTCTGTTTTTTTCAGTGTTCCGATCAGTGAAATTGACTTCATGTCTCTGCAGTCAGACTTGGCTCTGTTCTAAAAAAATATATATGAACAGCTTGGAGAAGGATAAAGTCTCGATAACTGAATCAACAAATATATTAACTGACACTCAAAGAAATCTCAATGAAAGGAAGACGCTAGTTTTATTAACAAGCAAACCGAGATGAAGAAATAATTAATTTGATTTCGAAACTTGAGGAAGAGACAGTGGCTTTTTATACCATAGCATTTGATTACTTTGAGAAATGGGATATTTCTTTTAATAAATATCAAGTATTTGATTGGATGACGCTATCGGAAACTCCACATTGGGTGATAACTGAAAACACTATTATATACGTGATTAAATGGTTCAAATGGCTCTGAGCACTATGGAACTTAACATCTGAGGTCATCATCCCCTAGAACTTAGAACTACTGAAACCTAACTAACCTAAGGACATCACACACGTCCATGCCCGAGGCAGGATTCGAACCTGCGACCGTAGCGGTCACGCGGTTCCAGACTGAAGCACCTAGAACTGCTCGGCCACACCGGCCGGCTATACGTGATTAAAAATGGCGTGAAGATTTCAGGCGACAATTGTTTTCGGGAATATACACTACTGACCATTAAAATTGCTACACCACGAAGATGACGTTCTACAGACGCGAAATTTAACCCACAGGGAGAAGATGCTGTGATATGCAATGTAAATGATTAGCTTTTCAGAGCATTCACACAAGGTTGGCGCCGGTGGCGACACCTACAACGTGCTGACATGAGGAAAGTTCTCAACCGATTTCTCATATTCAAACAGCAGCTGACCGGCGATGCCTGGTGAAACGTTGTTGTGATGCCTAAGGAGGAGAAAAGCGTACCATCGCGTTTCCGACTTTGATAAAGGTCGGATTGTAGCCTATCGAGATTGCGATTTATCGTATCGCGACATTGCTGCTCGCGTTGGTCGAGATCTAATGTCTGTTAGCAGAATATGGAATCGGTGGGTTCAGGAGGGTAATACGGAACGCCGTGCTGGATCCCAACGGCCTCGTATCACTAGCAGTCGAGATGACAGGCATCTTCTCCGCGTGGCTGTAACGGATCGTGCAGCCACGTCTCGATCCTTGAGTCAATAGATGGGGGGACGTTTGCAAGACAACAACCATCTGCACGAACAGTTCGACGACGTTTGCAGCAGCATGGACTATCAGTTCGGAGACTATGGCTGCGGTTACCCTTGACGCTGCATCACAGACAGGAGCGCCTGCGATGGTGTACCCAACGACGAACCTGGGTGCACGAATGGCAAAACGTCATTTTTTCGGATGAATCCAGGTTCTGTTTACAGCATCATGATGGTCGCATCCGTGTTTCGCGACATCGCGGTGAACGCACATTGGAAGCGTGTATTCGTCGTCGCCATACTGGCGTATCACCCGGCGTGATGATATGGGGTGCCATTGGTTACACGTCTCGGTCACCTCTTGTTCGCATTGGCGGCACTTTGAACACTGGACGTTACATTTCAGATGTGTTACGACCCGTAGCTCTATCCTTCATTCGAGTCCTGTGAAACCCTACATTTCAGCAGGATAATGCACGACCGCATGTTGCAGGTCGTCTACGGGCCTTTCTGGATACAGAAAATGTTCGACTGCTGCCCTGGCCAGCACATTCTCCAGATCTTTCACCAATTGAAAACGTCTGGTCAATGGTGGCCGAGCAACAGGCTCGTCACAATACGCCAGTCACTACTCTTAATGAACTGTGGTAGCGTGTTGAAGCTGCATGGGCAGCTATACCTGTACACGCCATCCAAGCTCTGTTTGACTCAATGCCCAGGCGTATCAAGGCCGTTATTATGGCCAGAGGTGGTTGTTCTGGGTACTGATTTCTCAGGACCTATGCACCCAAATTGCGTGAAAATGTAATCACATGTCAGTTCTAGTATAATATATTTGTCCAATGAATACCCGTTTATCATCTACATTTCTTCTTGGAGTAGCAATTTTAATGGCCAGTGGTGTATATATATCTGGAGAGCTTTTTAGAAACTAAGTTTGACTCGGAAAAATGGAAATCTAAACACTCTACGGAAGAAAGGTAGATTTGCTTTCTTAAGGAAACCGAAGATCCTGAAAGTAAATGCCAACAGCTAAAATTATGCGAGTATTTTTTTTCTATTCCCGCACACAACGTCACTATGGGAAGAGTGTTTTCGCTGACGTCGGCCCAGTGGACTGATGAAAGAAATCGTTTGCTGCCAGGGACTGTGGAATTAATCTTACAGTGACAGTTTAACTACACGCTGACTTGTATGGAGTTCTGTTAATACGTAAAAGAGAAAAAATGTATGCTGAAATGGTGAAATCTTGCTAAAAAATACGGTGATCCAGCTACCTCTACCGCAAATATCCATTCCCCACTCAATACTGTTCCGACAAGGTTCCAGCTAGATACGGCAACCCTATGCAAAATCTGTGAAACGAACGTGTCAACGTAAAATTGTTGACATGAATAAAACTAACTGAGGCTGCATTTATGCGCTAACAGATGACGTTACTTCAATACATGAACCAAGGTCATAACAGTATGTTCCAAAATCGGGACAAAATTGCGTCATGTCGGGACAGGAAGGTCCAGTACTTTGACGGTTCCGATGTATCGGGACGGATGGCAACCCTACTTCGAGGCGCCCGGCAGAGACATAAAAAGAAAGAAAAAATAATGAAATTCTTCAATCAAGTGAAGTCTCTTTCCGCATTAAAATAATCAAGGGTGGTTTTGGAAATCTTTCTGGCTATAAAATATGCGAATTATTTATTGGTAGTCGACTTCAGTTAACAGACGATGCAGTATTCAAATAGTTGAAATGGCTCTGAGCCCTATGGGACTTTACATCTGAGGTCATCAGTCCCCTAGAACTTAGAACTACTTAAACCTAACTAACCTAAGGACAGCACACACATCCATGCCCGACGCAGGATTCGAACCTGCGACAGTAGCGGCCGCGCAGTTCCAGACTGACGCGCCTAGAACCGCTCGGCCAAACTGGCCGGCCTGCTGTATTCAGTGCGTCTGTGTACTCGTATACGAAAGAAGACGTAGCACGCTGAGCTAAAGATCACATAAATGTTACATGTAACAGAATTTGAAATGGTTAAAAATTGATTGACACGTTAATTGAAGTTACTCTTTACACACAATACTAGTTGCGACCAGAAACAAGTGAATAAATATCCGAAACCACGCATAATATTCCAAGTTCTATAGAGACAGCTACTGCCATTAGTCACTCTTCCGGGAATTTCTGCTGAGAGAACAATTAATACTTCTTGTGTCAGGCCCGGGTGATACCCAGTGACGTAAGAGATCGCGTACAAATGATATGCGCTGCTACAAATTATTTATCACCAAAATGAAACACAGCTTTAAACAATGACAGTTGTAGCGTCAGGCAAATAGCGCACAGTATCGTCTGATGGCCATAGTTGGCAGTGAGAAGAATTAACATATCAACATGTCGAATTCCACCTACCTCTACCGACTTAGTCCTATGTAGGGACACAAAAAGCCAAGAAAATGTGGGACTGCCTTATCTAATAACACGTAAACATAAACAAAAATTTCAAATCTAATTTAGTTCCGTTTGCAAGTCACCTTTTTTCTGGCAAACAGACGGTTTAATGTTTGAAATTCTACGTTGTTAGAAATTCATATGATACGTGCATCAAAACGTGTGTTTCAAGACAGCACAATCACACACACGACTTATCGAACAAAATCTATACGAGCGAATATAGAGATCACTTGAAACGGAAACTTAGTAGGAGAATGTATAATTTGTACTATTCCGATTTTCCTATAATTACAAAGCTTAGAATATTTATGCACCTCCAACACAAACTAAAATAGACAGTCCTCGATAAACAGTCTGGATGGCTGCTTTGCAAAATCAAATAACTCCGATTATAACTACGTTGTCGAAGATCTCCATATTGTGTATTTAATATACACATGCCTCAGAAAATTTGTCATGCGGCCGCAATAAGGTACAATCAACTTGATGCCTGCGTTTTGAGTGCTACTGTTTCGCGGAATTCAAATGTTCGTTGGCGACTTACCTTCTGACTACTATCGTTGATCCGTGTTCTTACTGTATTTCACAATTATCTTAGGATTTTTCTCTCCGAGGACGGCCGTATTCATGTTGATCGCTGGAGGCACCATCTCGAACTGATGCTAAGCAACGATGTGGGTTGCTGCATGGACCCCTGTATTGTTGAGAACTGCATAGCGTCACGATATGTTGCTCAACAAGATATGCGAAAAATATTCAGCGCATGATTAAGTAGAACATCCAGCGATAATGGTAGAAGCGAAACCAGGCTGTGACGACAATGCTCCAGAGAATAAGATGCCTCTGGAATCTGAAAAAGAAAAAAAAAATTGTGCGAGTAGAACTCGGGCTCCGAAGGTTCTGTACAAACTTAATTATGTATACTGACAGTTCAACGATCTGGGGAATCGAGCATCTCAACGATTTTTGCTTGTTGTCGACATCGATACCGGGCAAGACATCGGTCCCAGGGACACCAATATTTCCGCGAATGTTTTAATTAAGTCTGAAGTCCGATAAGAAATGACAAAAAATATTTTTGTGTGATATTATTACAAATTAATGACTTTCTGATTTTTCTTCCTTTATTTGTACTGCGAACCCTTGCTCTTGCTAAAATCCATGACCTTAGGAAAGCAGAAAATACACTACAGGTTTTAATGAGTGAATTTGCGAAAATCAAAATATGTGACATAAATGGCCGCGTGTTTTGACTACATAAACTTAGAAGCTTGGGTTTGTTACATTACCAAGGGACCATAGGCCTTAGTATGTTACATAAATTTCGACTCGATACATGTACCCGTTCCTGAGAAAAAGGGGCCTTAACATACGGACGGACAGACACACCCGGATTAAAAAAAGACGTGATATAATTACAGCTTCTTACCAAATTTCACGATTCTAGGTCAACGGGAATTACCCTGCAGGTTTTGATGCGAGTTTGCGAGTATCAAAATATGGGACGTAAATGGCCCGTATCTTTTAATGACATCGACTTAGTAGCTCCAGTTTCTTACACCGCTAATGCACCATAGATGTTAGTGTGTGACATAAATTTCAACTTGATATGTAGATCAGTTCCGGAGAAAAAAGGATTTTTAACCATCGGACAGACAGAGATACGGACGGACAACAAAGTTATCCTATAAGGATTCCTTTCTTACCGATTGAAGTACGGAACCCTAAAAATTAAGAAAAAATTAGTAAAAATTAAAATTTAAGGAAAAGCAAAAAGAAAAATTAGCAAAATTGCTTATTAGGATAATGAAACATTGTTTTGGAATACATTCTGATGTAAAGATATGCAAAACATTTAGCAACTTTACCCCAGCCAAACATCAGTTAGCATTAGGATACAAACATCAATTAAACTGAAGACATAGAGTGGAAGGGAATAGAGGTGCGCAAGTGTTTCGAGCAAGGCTACGGCGGAACATCTGTCATAGGTAGCGTATAAAATGGTCTACAAACCAAAGAATCAAGTCACAATTTGAATTCAGTACTTAAAGGCGCTGTAGAGGCCAACAATCGAATCAAGAAATGGCGCTGTATTTCGAAGCAGTTGGGAATATCTACAAATTTTTTTCTCGCAGCATTCTACGGCGGTAGGATTTAGAAACTTGTTCCGTTGACTACTTCCAAGGTAATACTAAAGACACCAAATCCAAAGCACTGGGATGACAGATAAGAAACACACACAAAGAATACATTTAGAGATTCACTAGAGTCTTAAGGCTCTGACAAAGAGTGAGAAATGTAACGAATAAAGTGCAGTAACAGCTCTCAAAAACATAACCTTACTCTTTCCATATTATTTATGTACTACTAGAAAGTATTAATAAACCACCTAAAGTATTCCATTCTGAGAGTAAATACGCTGCAGCTTCATATGATTTCTTACGAATGATAGTCAGAAATAACATTAAAAATTAGGGTTTAACGTCCACTTGCCTTCTAGTTCATTAGATACAGAGAACAAATTTGGTCAGGGAAAGGATGGGAAAGGAAATAGGTCGTATCCTTTTCGAAAGAACCATTCCGGCATTTGCCTCAAGCGATTTGGAGGGGTATGAGGGGAGAAATCACGGAAATCTTGAATCAGGATATCAATCGTCGAAAGCGAGTACAGTGTCTTACCATAGCGGTACATCACTCGGTTGTTGTCAGAAAGAGATCAGAAGATCATGCGACAAGATACTTGACAAAACGTTTAATATACATGAAACATGGGTCATTGAATGCATATTATCTAACAAACGAATTAAAACAGAAGAGAAGCTCTTTGACGAGCATTGGAATGACGACAGAGTGACAAGGGCTCGTAATTGGGCTTCAACTAATGCCGATAAGAACTTTATTTAATGCACCTAACAGAACCGACGACCATTGCAAAGGGTGAGCGCTATTTTTCCAAACTGAACACATTTTTTAAAAATACTCACTATCTGCAATGAGTCAGGAGTGGCTATGTATGGTCTTGTCACATTAATGTGACCACCGCCTATGTTTCACGTCAACGTGCAATAAACACTCACAGACGGTAACTGGCAACACTATCAGTGGAGGGCATATAAAGCGTGTCGGAGAGGGAGGGGAAAACAATGGAGTCGTTGTCGTAATGAGGAAACGTAGCGATTTTGCTTAAAGTATACTGTGCATAGCAAAATAGCGCTGTCCAAAACCGGCGGCGAGCTAACTGCGGTGCATCACGGTCCATAGATGAAATGTCATGTGGCTAGGGCCTCTCGTCGGGTAGACCGTTCGCCTGGTGCAGGTCTTTCGAGTTGACGCCACTTAGGCGACCTGCGCGTCGATGGAGATGAAATGATGATGATTAGGACAACACAACACCCAGTCCCTGAGCGGAGAAAATCTCCGACTCAGCCGGGAATCGAACCCGGGACCTTAGGATTGACATTCCGTCACGCTGACCACTCAGCTACCGGGGCCGGACTGGTCCATAGATGACAGAGATGAACGACGACTGCGAAGATGTGTATGGGCGAATAGACGTGCAACTGTTGAGCAACTGACCGTCCACATGGATCAACGGGCTAGTAACAGTGTCTCCTCAAAGACCATTCAGCGAACGTTGTTGACAATGGGCCTCCGCAGCAAGCACCTGGTTCATGAACCCATGCCGACTGCCGTTCATCGACGACGGAGGTTGGAATTTGCACGCCAGTTCCGCAACTGGACGTCCACCGAGTGGCGACAGTTGGCCTTTTCAGATGAATCACGTTTTATGCTCCATCGGACAGATGACGGTTGGCGTGTACGGCGTGATACGTCTGAAACCAAACACACTGCAAGGGTCCAGCCCGGGGGAGGGAGCCCAATGGTCTGGGGAATGTTGTGGTGGCATTCCCCGGGTGATTTCGTCATTCTGAAAGGGACAATGGATCAACACAAGTATGCACCTATCCTTGGGGACCATGTCCACCCTTACATGCAGTTTGCTTGTTCTCTGCACGATGGCATCTTCGAGCAGGACAATCCAACGTGTCACACTTGCCGTAGGGTAAAAGCGTGGTTCGAAGAGCAGCAGGATGAGTTTACAGTACCCCCCCCCCCCCGGATAACCAGACTGTCCGGATTTAAACCCAATGGATAATATTTAGGGCCACCTCTGTCTGGCTGTTCGCGCCATGTATCGTCAAACGAGAAACCTAGCGTTGCTGGTCGCGGCAGTGGAGTCGGGCATGGTTCCACATACCTGTAGGTAGCTTCCAGAACCTCACTGATTTTCTTGCTGCACGTCCCGAAGAGGTCCGCGCTGCAAAGATGGTTTTGGCACACTTGTTTCACAATTTCCGAGACTGTTGAACGTCCTAACCGAAAAGAAAAAGCTATGGTCTGGTGACTGTCGCCTGTAGTCAAGTATCTGGAAAATATTAAAATCAATTATGCCGATAGAACGAATAGATAAGTTAACGACCAAATGTATGTTTGTTTAAATTCAATGACAATGTTATGAATACAATGAAACAAAATAATCTATAAGTAGAAAGTTCTCTCTAGCGGGACATACGGAACTAGATGTTACTATCGTTTGCTATATTTGTAAACACTGCAGATAAATTTATCACTCCACTAGTAAATACGTTGTGGGATAGCACTTTCTTCCGCCGAACCTTTCATATGATGCAGCAAAACTGAAATGGAATAATTTATATGACTTCTAATTCAAGCGCAAAGAGGCCACAAAAGGTAAAATTTACCTCAAACAAACGGCTTGTCTGTGCCTTGTATCAATTGGTTTTCTCCAGTTCGTTGTGCACTTCTCGGTGCTACCTTTTTATCAGACGATGCAGTTCCTCGAAACATTCTCGCGACATACGAAAATATTTGAAGAACCTATCTTCGTCTGACTCTAGATCAATACACAGACGATGGTATTCTCCTAAGCTTTCTCTCTTGCTATCAATGTCGTGCACCCAACATCTCCTCTTCTTGGTGCCATTACGTATCCCTAGTGCAAGCTACTCATTTCTGCAATTAAAAAAAAAAATGAACTCGCACAAAGATAACGTGTCCCGCGTGAAGATTCCAAATCGTCCAACGCAAGACAATTGCACTACGCATGCAAGCTTAATAATGGGGTTCGGCCCCTTCCACAGTGTAACAGCCGACGCATGAAGAGTCGCTGCGGCCGGCCGGCCGGCCGTTGCCTGTGTGGCGTCCCTGGCCGCTGACATGTCCGGCCCACCGCTGCGCCGTCCGTCGCAGCGGCAGGCCGGATTCTGTCTGGCCAGGCCTTTAGCGCAACTAGTTGGTGAAACTAAACACCTCCCGCGTGTTCCAACTTTGGCGACACTAGTTGCATGTGTTTTGAGGTTATTTGTGTTGGTAGAGTGTAGACAAACTCAAATATGAAGTGGGGAACGGAGAATAATTTTTCGCATTTTGGATATCTATGTTTTGCATAGGTGTTTGTGGGATTTTAGTGATGGTGATTACAAACATATTGCTGCCATTGAGACCGTTATGTGCGATCATATCATAGATGTTTTGACAGTATCTGAGCTGCAGGGCAAAATTTATTGAATTAGGAGCACATATACAACCGAATTAAGAAAAATACAAGCAAGTGTAATTCTAGCTGTGGCAATGCTCTCGTCAACAAGACTAAAATCCCAACGTTCGAGTTGGCCAACTCTTTGTTAAGGAATATTGTTGACAGGAGGGAGAGCTATACAAATTCAAGAAGCTGCATTCTTTATTCAATATTCATCTATTTAAAACGTCGCTGCAGTGTTCCCCATTCACATACGTTAGAATTTTGAAATATTGCCACTGTACAGATATATCTTCAATAGAGTAGGTTGCAAACCATTCTACGGTATATTGATAATTTTCACTTATGTTGCTGTCAGACGGTCCATAAGTGAAAATTATCAATATACCGTAGTATTACGCGCAACTGAGGAGGACAGGACCACAAAAGTTGAAGATGCAAACCATTCTCTTCTTAATGCGGCCTGCTTCGAATAATTACTGTAGCTAATGGTAATAATTATTACTGTTAATGTTAATAATTATTGGTGTTAATGAAAAAGCGTCATTATCAACTACAACCGTATCTTATAGCATGGCGAAGTGTTCTCGATTGTAATGTACACAATATGATACGTAATTTAAGTTCTGGCGACAGTGCTTCATGTATTACAGTACCTTCATTCCTTATCGCATAACTAACTCTATTTAGAAGAAACGTGAACACTTCTGGTGACATTCTAAGATAATTAAAAGAACTTCTTGGATCTTCCGTTATAAATTATTACGCCGCGCGGTATTAGCCGAGCGGTCTAGGGCGCTGCAATCATGTTCTGTGCGGCTAGTCCCGGTGGAGGTTCGAGTCCTCCCTCGGGCATGGGCGTGTGTGTTTGTCCTTAAGATAATTTAGGTTAAGTAGTGTGTAAGCTTAGGGACTGATGACCTTAGCAGATTTGACACACTTTTGAACATTTTTTTTATAAATTATTTCAGCAAGGATGCTGAGCAACGTCTTTTCTTCATCCAGTCATGAATCGAAACACTTTTTTTTTTTTTTTTTTTTTTTTTTTTTTTTTGGTGCAGCGAACAACCACCAGCTTGCACAGTGCCTTGTTAACAAGATGGATCCAAAGCATTGTGAGGTCTGCGACACATTTGAACGCTACCATCAGCTCTTACCAACTGAAATCGGGACCCACCTGACCAGGTCACGGTTTTCCAGTCGTCTAGTGTCCAACCGACGTGGTCAAGAGCCCAGGAGAGATGCTGCAGGTGAAGTCGTGCTCTTAGCAAAGACACTCGCGTCAGTCATCTTCTGCCATTGCCATTAACGCCAAATTTATTCGTACGTCCCACACTGATTTCTATTCCGTGCAGTGTTGCTTGTCTGTTAGCACTGACCACTCTACACAAACGCCGCTGCTGTCGGTCGTTAAGTGTAGGCCGTCGGCCACTGCGTCGTCCGTGGTGAGAGATGTCTGAAATTCGGTATTCCCGGCACATTTTTGACATTGTTGATCTCCGAATATTGAACTCCCTGACGACTTCGGAAATGGAATGTCCCATGTGTCTAGCTCCAACTACCATTCCGCTTTGAAAGTCTATTGATTCCCATCGCGGGGCCATAACCACGTCGGAAAGCTTTTCACATGCATCACCTAAGTACAAATGGCACCTTCGCCAATGCACTTTCCTTTGATAACTATTGTACGCGATACTACCGCCATTTGTACATGTGCATATCGCCATCTACATCTACATGGATACTCGGCAAATCACATTCACGTGCCTGGCAGGCGGTTCGTCGAACCACCTTCACAATTCTCTATTATTCCAATCTCGTATAGCGCGCGGAAAGAACGAACACCTATATCTTTCCGCACGAGCTCTCATTTCCCTTATTTTATCGTGGTGATGGTTCCGCCCTATGTATTTCGGTGTCAACATAATATTTTCGCATTCGGAGGAGAAAGTTGGTAATTGGAATTTCGTGAGAAGATTCCGTCGCAACGAAAATCGCCTTTCTTTTAATGATTTTCTGTGACACTCTCTCCCATATTTAGTGATATTACAAAACGTGCTGCCTTTCTTTGAATTTTTTCCATGTACTCCGTCAGTCCTATCTGGTAAAGATCCTACACCGCGCAGCAGTATTCTAAAAGAGGACGGACAAGCGTAGTGTAGGCAGTCTCCTTAGTAGGTCTGTTACATTTTCTAAGTGTCCTGCCAATAAAACGCAGCCTTGGGTTAGCCTTCCCCACAACATTTTCTATGTGTTCTTTCCAATTTCAGTTGTTCGTAATTGTAATACCTACGTATTTACTTGAATTTACGGCTTTTAGATTAGACTGATTAATCGTGTAACCGAAATTTAACGAGTTCCTTTTGCAGTCATGTGGATGACGTCACACTTTTCGCTATTTAGGGTCAGCTGCCACTTTTGTCACCATTCAGATATTTTTTCTAAATCGTTTTGCAGTTTGTTTTGATCTTCTGATGACTTTATTAGTCGATGAAAGACAGCGTCATCTGCAAACAACCGAAGACGGCTGACCTCTCTGACAGGAAATCGCAAATCCAGTCACATAACTGAGACGATATTCCATATCGATCTGAAATCCATTGCCAATAGCACTCAGCACTTCATGTGAATAAAGAGCTAGTTAGGTTTGTGTGTCAATAGACCGTTTCCTTCGAGGTAATTCATAATGTTCGAACACAATATACACTCCTGGAAATGGAAAAAAGAACACATTGACACCGGTGTGTCAGACCCACCATACTTGCTCCGGACACTGCGAGAGGGCTGTACAAGCAATTATCACACGCACGGCACAGCGGACACACCAGGAACCGCGGTGTTGGCCGTCGAATGGCGCTAGCTGCGCAGCATTTGTGCACCGCCGCCGTCAGTGTCAGCCAGTTTGCCGTGGCATACGGAGCTCCATCGCAGTCTTTAACACTGGTAGCATGCCGCGACAGCGTGGACGTGAACCGTATGTGCAGTTGACGGACTTTGAGCGAGGGCGTATAGTGGGCATGCGGGAGGCCGGGTGGACGTACCGCCGAATTGCTCAACACGTGGGGCGTGAGGTCTCCACAGTACATCGATGTTGTCGCCAGTGGTCGGCGGAAGGTGCACGTGCCCGTCGACCTGGGACCGGACCGCAGCGACGCACGGATGCACGCCAAGACCGTAGGATCCTACGCAGTGCCGTAGGGGACCGCACCGCCACTTCCCAGCAAATTAGGGACACTGTTGCTCCTGGGGTATCGGCGAGGACCATTCGCAACCGTCTCCATGAAGCTGGGCTACGGTCCCGCACACCGTTAGGCCGTCTTCCGCTCACGCCCCAACATCGTGCAGCCCGCCTCCAGTGGTGTCGCGACAGGCGTGAATGGAGGGACGAATGGAGACGTGTCGTCTTCAGCGATGAGAGTCGCTTCTGCCTTGGTGCCAATGATGGTCGTATGCGTGTTTGGCGCCGTGCAGGTGAGCGCCACAATCAGGACTGCATACGACCGAGGCACACAGGGCCAACACCCGGCATCATGGTGTGGGGAGCGATCTCCTACACTGGCCGTACACCACTGGTGATCGTCGAGGGGACACTGAATAGTGCACGGTACATCCAAACCGTCATCGAACCCATCGTTCTACCATTCCTAGACCGGCAAGGGAACTTGCTGTTCCAACAGGACAATGCACGTCCGCATGTATCCCGTGCCACCCAACGTGCTCTAGAAGGTGTAAGTCAACTACCCTGGCCAGCAAGATCTCCGGATCTGTCCCCCATTGAGCATGTTTGGGACTGGATGAAGCGTCGTCTCACGCGGTCTGCACGTCCAGCACGAACGCTGGTCCAACTGAGGCGCCAGGTGGAAATGGCATGGCAAGCCGTTCCACAGGACTACATCCAGCATCTCTACGATCGTCTCCATGGGAGAATAGCAGCCTGCATTGCTGCGAAAGGTGGATATACACTGTACTAGTGCCGACATTGTGCATGCTCTGTTGCCTGTGTCTATGTGCCTGTGGTTCTGTCAGTGTGATCATGTGATGTATCTGACCCCAGGAATGTGTCAATAAAGTTTCCCCTTCCTGGGACAACGAATTCACGGTGTTCTTATTTCAATTTCCAGGAGTGTATGTTCCAGAATCCTGCTGCACATTGACGTTACCTCATATGTGCCTGTAATTAAGTGGATTACTCCTACTACCATTCTTGAATATTGTCTCCCAAATCGTTTATGTAGATCAGGGACAGCAAAGGGCCTTTAACACTACCTTGGGGAACATCTGAAATCACTTCTGTTTTACTCGATGACTTTCCGTCAATTACTACGAACCGTGACCTCTCTGACGGGAAATCGCAAATCCAGTCACATAACTGTGACGATATTCCATATCGATCTGAAATCCATTGCCAATAGCACTCAGCACTTCATGTGAATAAAGAGCTAGTTAGGTTTGTGTCTCAATAGACCGTTTCCTTCGAGGTAATTCATAATGTTCGAACACAATATATGTTCCAGAATCCTGCTGCATATCGACGTTACCTATATGTGCATGTAATTAAGTGGATTACTCCTACTACCTTTCTTGAATGTTGGTGTGACCTGTGCAACTTTCCAGTCTTTGGGTACGGATCTTTCGTCAAGCGAACGGCTATATATGATTGTTAAGTATGGAGCTAATGCATCAGCATACTCCGAAAGGAGCCAAATTGGTATACAGTCTGGACCAGAAGACTTGCATTCATTAAGTGATTTGAGTTGCTTCACAACTCCGAGGATATTTACTTCTATGTTAATCATGTTGGCAGCTGTTCTCGATTCGAATTCTGGAATATTTACTTCGTCTTCTTTTGTGAAGGCATTTCGGAAGGCCGTGTTTAGTAAATCTGCTTTGACAGCACTGTCTTCGGTAGTATCTCCCATTGTTATCGCGCAGAGAAGGCATTGATTGTTTCTTGCCGCTAACATACGTCACATACGATGAAAATCTCTTAGGATTTTCTGCCAGGTTTCGAGACAAAGTTTCGTTGTGGAAACTGTTATAGGCGTCTCGCATTGAACTCCGTGCTAAGTTTCGAGCTTCTGTAAAGAATCGCCAATCTTGAGGGTTTTGCGTCTGTTTAAATTTGGCATGTTTGTTTCGTTGTTTCTGCAACAGTGTTCTAACCCGTTTTGTGTACCAAGGAGGACCAGCTCCTATATATTCAGTGTATATGGCAATATTGAGTGTTCTTGGCGCCTCCACACATGGATAGTTCATCTAGAAACAATACTCGTTGTTGTTGTTGTTGTGGTCTTCAGTCCTGAGACTGGTTTGATGCAGCTCTCCCTGCTACTCTATCCTGTGCAAGCTTCTTCATCTCCCTGTACCTACTGCAGCCTACATCCTTCTGAATATGCTTAGTGTATTCATCTCTTGGTCTCCCTCTACGATTTTTACCCTCCACGCTGCCCTCCAATACTAAATTGGTGATCCCTCGATGTCTCAGAACATGTCCTACCAACCGATCCCTTCTTCTCAGCAATTGGAATAGTCTTGAAAGACGACAAAGACGACGTGACACCGCTCCTGTCTCCAGTTTTGTCTTTTGGTGCGCCAAACTTGGCATGGATCTCTGCTGTTGCGTCAAGGGGATACGCGACGATCGTCGCCTTGGCGACGGTCAATGGCGCTCCAAACGTCGCCCTACTGTCCTTGGAGATACTTGTCCTGCTGCAAGAAAGCCCGTATCCTTTCTCACGAAAAGTGTCTACATGGTGCTGCATGAACGAGCAAACAGTACGTGCCTCCTCTCGGGCACTAAAAGGGAGGCCATGTGCGTGAAAGACCTTAAGTGGATAGCCCTCACTGAACGCATGAAAATAGGTTATTTTCGATATATTTTCGAGTAAAATAAGAAGCAGTGCTAAATCTGAGGATATAGTGTCTCCGGGCTGGAGGTTTACAAAAAAAATGGTTCAAATGGCTCTGAGCACTATGGGACTTAACATCTCAGGTCATCAGTCCCCTAGAACTACTTAAACCTAACTAACCTAAGGACATCACACACATCCATGCCCGAGACAGGATTCGAACCTGCGACCGTAGCAGTCGCGCGGTTCCGGACCGAGCGCCTAGAACCGCTAGACTACCGCGGCCGGCAATTTACAAAAGCATTTGTTTATATTTCAGTATCTATTGAGGTTAATCTACATCTACAAGGATACTCTGCAAATCACATTTACGTGCCTGGCAGAGAGTTCATCGAACCACCTTCACAATTCTCTATTATTCCAATCTCGTGTAGCGCGCGGAAAGAATGAACACCTATATCTTTCCGTACGAGCTCTGATTCCCCTTATTTTATCTTTGTGAACATTCCTCCCTATGTAAGTCGGTGTCAAAAAAATATTTTCGCATCCGGAGGAGAAAGTTGGTGATTGGAATTTCGTGAGAAGATTCCGTCGCAACGAAAAACGCCTTTCTTTTAATGATGTCCATCCCAAATCCTGTATCATTTCTGTGACACTCTCTCCCATATTTCGCGATAATAGAAAACGTGCTGCCTTTCTTTCGACATTTTCGATCTACTCAATCAGTCCTATCTGGTAAGGATCCCACACCGCGCAACAGTATTCTAAAAGAGGACGGACAAGCGTAGTGTAGGCAGTCTCCTTAGTAGGTCTATTACATTTTCTAAGTGTCCTGCCAATGAAACGCAGTCTTTGTTTAGCCTTCCCCACAACGTTTGCTATCTGTTCCTTCCAATTTACATTGTTCGTAATTGTAATTCCTAGGTATTTAGCTGAATTTACGGCTTTTAAATTAGACTGATTTATCGTGTAACCGAAGTTTAACGCGTTCTTTTTAGCACTCATGTGGATAGCCTCACCCTTTTCGTTATTTAAGGTCAACTGCCACTTTTCGCACCATTTCGATATTTCTTCTAAATCGTTTTGCAGTTTGTTTTGATCTTCTGACGACTTTGTTAGTCGATGAACGACAACGTCATCTGCAAACAACCGAAGACGGCTACTCAGATTGTCTCCCAAATGGTTTATATAGATAAGGAACAGCTAAGGGCCTATAACACTATCTTGGGGAACACCAGGAATCACTTCAGTTTTACTCGATTGACTTTCCGTCAATTACAACGAACTGTGACCTCTCTGACAGGAAATCACAAATCCAGTCACATAACTGAGACGATATTGCATAAGCACGCAATTTGGCTACGAGCCGCTTGTGTGGTACAGTGTCAAAAGCCTTCCGTAAATCCAGAAATACGGAATCGATCTGAAATCCCTTGTCAATAGCAACTTTACTTTTTCAGCATTGTAGACAGAATGAAACATTTTATGCACATGTTGGTGCAATTCAATGAGGGCAGCTTTTGTAGCTCAACAGGTACAGAAACGGTACTCCACTTGTAGCGTGGCAGGTGTTACGGCTTCTACTACAGCGAAGGTCCGCTGTCTCAAACTACCTGGGAGGGGAACAGGCAATGGGATTCACCCTTCCGATCCAACGCTCAGGAAACGTCTCATGGAGAAATGTGGTAACATCCCCATGACAGTGTCACGGGGCACCATCTTGCTGGAAAACGACGTCGGGAGGCGTCTGTGGAACTGCATAGTCCCGGGAGGCGTCTGTGGAACTGCATAGTCCGCTAACATGTCGAGATAGGTGTGCCCTGTCACTGGCTTACGTGCGCCATGCGACTCAGCGCTGTTCATGAAATGGTGAGAATCACATCTTGGAGAGTCTCTCTGTCCACTGTGCATTTACTCAACAACACAAAAAATCTAGTTCTTTCGTTATGAGGATTTGTTTGTGTATACCTGTAGCCCGGACACTGTAGTTTTATTCCTTACATTTTCGTCTTAAAAAAAGCATTTTTATGACCACATCGGATGCTCCATGTAACCGCTGCATCCAAGTGGAAGAACCCCTTGCAATCAGAACTTTGGTCATCGACGGGGATTCCCCAAGCCCTCCTATTGGACCTGGGACAAAATAATTTTGTGTCGGGCATTTTCAATATATTTTGTATAAGCTTATATAGGTTAAGCGAAAAAATTCAGTTCTGCCAAAATGGTGGCGTGTTGAAACATTTGTCGTTTCTTCGCCCAAAAAAATTGAGACAAAAGCGTGCACCGACAACAGGCTTTTGAAGATAACGCACAACGGCTTTGGACGACGCTGGAGAATTCAATTCAGAATGTCGACATCAGATGCTTATCAAAATCGTTTGTATCGTTCTGAAGTAATGTTTCCGCTAATTTGAAAATACGCTTTCGAGACAAACATGTTTAAAGTTTTGGATTACTTCTTTTGTTTTTAAGTTAAACATACATTTGGTCTACGAGCCTTGGAACAGATCCTTCCACATCCAAAAGGCGGACCTCCTCCATCTTCTTACTGGCCATGACGGTGTTGTTCTTTGGCAGTTTCTGTCATCCCGTGCTCTACTAGCTCGATACGCTTTTCGTGCACTCTTGTGCAAGAAGGTGTAACAGGTGGTTTCGGTCCCACGTCTGAGCACATTTATAATTTCCACGAAGCCTGTTAAGCCATCGTTGAAACTAGCTACGATATCGACTATTTTTTTCCCGCTGTGAAAGGTTTTCTTAAACGCTTTTCCACAAATCTCCTTGTACCTTGATAACGCAGTTTCTGGCGCTCTTGGGGGTGAACACATCAATGAAGTCGACACCCAGAGAACATTTTAAGCAAAAAATAAAATAAAAAAATATAAATAAATCGATTTATTGAAATTTTCGAAGAGGACTACGCCCTTAAACTTATCGATCCCAAATTCGCGTGACAGTCGCGAGACGCCGACCAATGCAAGCAGCAATATAAAGGAACGATAAACAACAGTCCGGATATGCCGTGATCCCTGCCACTGTACAACACGTGCCGGTACACGTGGCTCATCCTTAGACGAGGCATGACACAATCGTCTCACAAACAATCGTTACAAATACGGGTATGTCTGAACAGGCAGCGCACAGAATCGCAGTTTGGGGGGAGGGGCGGGGGATTTCTAGGTTGTTCCTGTTTGAGCTAGGAACATGGGATAAAAAGTTTTTGGTTTATCCCGGATCAGCCACCATTTGTATAGCCATCCGAACATCCGTCTTGCTGTAGCTACGTTATAGTATATTAATGAGGAAGGAAGCCTCGGTCATGGATGTGTGTGATGTTCTTAGGTTAGTTAGGTATAAGTAGTTCTAAGTCTAGGGGATTGATGACCTCAGATGATAAGTCCCATAGAGCTCGGAGCCATTTGAACCATTTGAAATAAGAAAACATGCAAAAGCAAAATGGATTCGTATAAAGGAAGACTAATGCACGAAAAAAATCTAAAATAGGTTTTTAGCCAGCAGTGGATGTCAAACGGCTAATAAATTACAATAACAGCTTCATTTCTGTGATTCTAGAAGAATGTCCATTAATAGTATATCGCAATAAGGACCTTATCAAGTAACATTACTGCACATGAAATTTGTAATTTGAGGCCAATAGATGGGGCTTAATTGAAAAGTTTACATTAAATATACATTCGTATTAACTAGGGCAATATTCCATACCATATTCATAATCACACATTCGCAATTATCTTGCAAAAGGTTTCGTTTCCGGTCCCATACATATTGGAACGTTTCTGCTTCTGTGATACTTTCATCCACGATCGTTTTCGCTTTTAGTAATGACACAGCAGTATATGCCATTTTTTCAGAATGGGCTAGTATTATCTGTGCGCACTCCGATAGTAGATTAAGATTTGTTGTTCGTCTTCATGCAATCGGCTTCTTTGTAACATTTACACTGGATTCATCTCCATCTAAGCTAAGGAAAATATATGAACCAAAATCAAACAGACTTATTATCTTGGTTAAAATAGCGTATTTGTCGTTCTGATTCCCTGCTCGGATGAATCGTAACTATGAAGAAAGTGTGCACTCGTTCTTATACTGATTTATTTTCGGCTTTTCGATTATCCTTTTTACAGGCAACGCTTTTTTTCGAATTTCAGTTATCACTCAATTTTCTTTTATGTTAGATGCAACTTGTAAGCAGTTAAGGGATTAGAACCTGTGTTAGTTGCATTATTCGCCATGTATCTTCGATCAAGCTATGGATGTCATTCGTAGAAATAAAATTGTTTCTACTTAGAGCCTCGAAGCGGTGAGCAGTATTAAGGACTGGAGGTCGATGTTGTGGATTACACTTCTTTTTTCAGCAGGCGGCTTAATCAGATTGGATCACTCAAAAATTACCAATACGCCATGGCTTATCTGTTGTTGATCTTTCATCTGCAATACAGAACCTAGACGAGGATCCAAGTGCACACGAAAATTATTTTTGTTGTTAGTATCGTAGCTCAGTGTGTCCCATACAGTAACATACTAGGCAGTTAGAAAGAACCCAATATATTTGCCACGGTTTGTGCAATATGTGCCTCTCGGGACCCTGAAATTCTTACACTTTCTTAGCAATAGTTACTCCCTAACACCATTTGTGACAAACAATAAGAACGAGTTTAGGATGAACTGTGAACTTACTAGCCACAAAACTAGAAAGAAATGTAATTTACCATAATAACTGATCGTCCTTATTTAGGGTTCAGAATGAACTTTTACTTTCTATAACAGCTTGCCTCTGGGAAACTTCAGATATTCATAAACAAAGTCTCATTGTTAATGTACATAAATGTTCAGTTTGAATTAGGAGATGAAAACAACAGCTGAATCGTGGAAGAGAAAGAGCAGTAGCTTCTTTTAAAGCCCTTTTCGTTCTTACGAAATTAATTCCCATAATTATCTACAAGTGTAGATTAGCACTACACATTATTGGTCGTTAACATATCTTACCGAAGGTACCTACAGTTTACCGAGGTTGCATACCTGTTAGTGTATAGCATGATCAGAATAACAGGGGTTGTTTAAAAATTATGGGAGCATTTCGTGAAACTATTTCTTATGCAAAACTGAAGAAAATACACTATCCTAACAACATCCCAAAGTGAGAACTTATAACTTCCAACATTGACACATATCTCGCAGCGAGATACATGTACGTTGTTCATATTAAATGGAGAACAGCGCAGTAAGTGGCCCTGGTTTTGTGAGTTTGAAGACAAGCTAACAAATGGATTCGGCGAAGCCTTCGTTAGATTTCAATAGTAAAGAAACAGCAATTTCAATAAGGCTGAAAAACTTTTATGTTCTGTAGCTGCATGTTCTGTTGCTCTATTTTGATTTTATTCCACAGTATCGGTAATATATCGACATTTATATCACACGGCGATCTTTAATTGATGTTCCTCATAACAGCAAGAATCTTAGGCCACCGTGGTACTAGTAATTTTATCTCTGATACGGCGATAAAAAAGCTAAAGAACGAACAGTTTAAAAATGCTTGGTATTCACTATTTCATTGACAAAAATGTCAGCGTAATACAGCCGTGAGAGGTTGTCTTAAAGTTGTTACGAATGATTTGCAGATTATTGACTTTAATAGTGCTGACTAAAAAACCAACAATAAGGTTGCTCTCTGTCGCTGTGTAATATCTTGGATAACCAAGTTCTCTGCGTTGTTAGCTGAACGTCGAGATAAGTTAAGTAGTTGCTTCGATGGACGACCTACAGAAAAATGAAATACGCTGTAACAGTTGAGAGCTAGGAGGCCGATTTTAGAAAATTAAACGACAGGTGTTTTTGACAGATCTGTCAATACAGCGAAATAGCGGTAATAGAACTGAAAATTAAGATTTTAGACGCACGATGAGTTCAGAGTTCGGCGAATCGGAGCACATCCTGGCGACAATGGCGGACGTGAAGGCAGATTTGGGGGACAGCGCGATATATCTGAATGGAGGAAGCATTATCCACAAAAGTGACGCTTTGGACGATATAATCTCGTCGCAAGAGGTTACGGTCGAAACTGCAGATTACGGGAAAGGTATGTTGCCTATGATAGTCGACGATGTGGAGATAGCCATGGTGAACGAACTGCTACAAGAGGAGAAGGCCAGCGACGAACTGAGGGCGGGTTTGTCTTCCGCGTACGACCACGGGGCCGTGTCGAGTGACGATGCGACCAACGTGCAAACGGTACGATTTCTAGCGAGCAATACGCCCAGGGGAGGTCGCCGTGGGCAACTAAGATATAGAGTCGTCGATGAGTCGGAAGCTGAAATCGGGAGCAGCGATGGAATGACAGGCATTGACGAGGGCACACAGGCATCTCAGGCGGATCCGCGGCAGCAGATGCACTTCATCCGGTACTTCAAGCGAGAAGGCAAGACGTTCAAAGTATGGGAGTGCGGCATCTGCCAGAAACAATTCCGGCACCAGTATACGCTTATGCGCCACCTGCCCACGCATACCGACGAAAGGAACTTCAAATGCAAGGTCAGTTTCCAAATTTTTAAAAATGCATCTTTTAACTAATAAAGCTAATAGTGCATGAATGTAAGCATGAGTAGTTTGTTACTAAATTTTTCGCTTCACAGTAGAGTTCTAACAATGGGATCCGTAATATTTACTAATGACTTGCTACACGCTATACTTATATACTAACTAATAAATGATTTTGGGTTCAGATACATCATAAATAACGCGTAGCCATCCCGTATTCGTTCTGCTGTACACAAAGATTTCCTACTTCGATTAGCAGCAGTGCATTTCTCCACAATTAATTTCGGTGCGTTACGTATCTGATCCGACGAATGTATGTGCTAATCAGTGTGGCAAAGGTGTATCGAAAATTAAAATGATTCGCAGTGATTGATGATTTGATTTATTTGCTATGCCAATAATGCGTTGAAGTCGAGAGGCAAATTAATATATCAGTACGTTTCCGACAGCATTATTCCGACTACTTCCTTCATACAGCTTCACTGCAAGTATGAGCGCCTTAAAAAAACATCGAACATGTAATAATATCGATCCCGAATTAAGTTCAACATTTAAACATTTGTAATACAGTTTCATATCATCTACTGCTTTCTTTAAGTGCTGGTAGTATGATTTGATCAATACCCGAGTGTCATTGTGTGTAGCAGTATTTAGGTGCAATGTAGTGTTTAAAATTCAAGAAATTATCTTTTTAAAAGTGCTACTGAAGTGTACACGAAATGGTTTATAAGACTTTTGTAAAATAGTGACCTGAAGAGAAAAATAGAATAAATTGCTTGTCCCTCAGCAGCTAATTATTCTTACGTACATCTCAAAGGACAGTATTCTATCAGTTTGTAAGGTCGTTGTCTTACATCACATTTGTAAACATCAGTAAAAAAAATAGTGCAACAAAAGGAATATATCTTCATAATGTACAACAATCCCGGTGTCCCCAATAATCTGCACGGTATCATGTTATTATTTCTCAAACTTTTCATTGTCCTTCGCATTGCGTTCACCTTCTGATTTTATATTGCGATTTTCATGCGTTTAATCAATTAGTCGTAACGATTTAAATGTGCAACATTTTAGCTCTAGTTTTCGGTTCTTTCTTTCGTCTCGCGACAACTATCCAGTCTGCCTCTATAGTATCGCAAGATGAAATGTCTGGTTCCGAATTTGGAAAGTCTGTTTATCAATTGATCTGCATGCAAAATCTCCGTGCGACTCTTTCAAATACACACAAACACACACACACACACATTCCAATCATGTGTGTGTAATTAGGAGCATAGAGTGTTTCATACGGAGTATTAGGGCCTAAATATTACAGAAGATGTAATATTAACGGTTTCGGATATTCATTTATACACACACTCGAGTGAAACTTTCGCTAATTTTCCGTAATGGTTTTAGGCTCTATCTTCTATTTCGCCAAATTACTTATAAGTTGTAGTTAAAAACGTTTTACGTAGGCATTAAATTTAATCACGCAAGTATCGATCGCTGAATGCAACGCTTTGCAAATTGTACTTAAGCAATACCTGAGATTTGGCATTAAACACCAGTGGAAGGAGATGAGGCAATGCGATTGGAATTTCTGTTACGTGTAACTTAACTACCAGCTAATTCCTTTAATACAGTTCATTAACATTTTGTAACAACTCAAACAATAACAGTAACCTGTATTGACCGTCTGACAAATCTCCATAATACGATTATGATAATAGTCTGATTTTCATCATGGGATGGTTTGTCGTGGTAGACAGTCAGTTCACATACGAAATTGTGCTGCTGGCCTCGCGTAGTACGTAAGAGGGAACTGGCGCCATTTTTGAAGCAGTGTTATCGCGTGGGAAAGGAGGGCGTTTCGTACTGTGGCCTTTCGGGTTTAAGTTTCCCGTGGATTTTCTAATACATCTGAGACAACTTCAGGAATGGTTACTTTGAAAAGAATGTGTCCAATTTCCTTCTCCATCCTTGGCCTAAGAAAATTTGTACTCTGTCTCTAATGACCTCGCCTCGTCTGGACGTTAAACGCCTTACTGTCAAGTGGAACCTAAGCTGTTTGCAAAATTATCTCCCACTTTTCCTTTAAGATCTTCGTTCAGCTACAAAATTGGGGGCATGCTTTCAGTGACGTAGAGACTGCAAATTCTAGAGTGAGGTGAAGCTAGGCCTGCCATCACTTAAATTGCCGGCCCCGAACAAAGACTTCCAAAACACCGGACTCTTGGGTGAAATCGGATTATTTTCCTCGACACTTAAAAGTCTGTAGATGATAGTCAGCCGACACAAGTAAAACGATGACGGGTTAAAAATCTTAACAAATATAAATGATACAAACTTACGTAAGTTGGTGTACTGCAGTGCTGAGATACTATGTCAGTGGCACAGACGTGTGGAATGAAACGTCACGTGCACAATTGGCTCGCATGGCAAAGCTGTCTGGTGTGCGGGGCGGGGCAGCAACGCCGTGCTTGCGATCGTCGATTGTCGGCGGCTTCTCATTGTTTTCTGTAAAGAAGTATGGAAAATATTTGCGTAGGAGAGCGTCTAACCGTGCTTGCCGCTGGTTTTTTATTGTATAAAACAAAGGAAACTACCTTCGCGCCACTCCTCTTTTAGTGAATTTTAACTGAGATTTATCAAAATCTATTTATTTCCAATGAGTCGAATTTCTCCAGACACAAAAGAGGACTGCCTTTATCCCGGACAGTCGTATAACCCTTCCTCCTCCCCCATCTGAACGCCCTAAAAACTACGACAAATCTTGGGAAACCCGGATGTATTGCAGCCCTAGGTGAAACAAACAGTTTCAAATGACGTACAGGCCGTGACAGTAGCTTTCATTTTTCAGAAATTCGACTAAACCGGAAGCCACTAAATTCTTCGACTTTGGAACGAGGGAAAATGGAATGAAGTTGAATGAATTTGAAAAGGAGGTGAATCTATCAGTTGAGTTCTCTACATTTACGTCAGTTTTCTATCATCTTACGATGCGTGGAGAGGATACTTGTGGGACCCACGTTAACTTCCTCTTTCTTGTTCCGTTCCTAATGATGCGTAGGAAGACAGACAGTCGGCGGGCCTTCCTATGAGCTATAATTTCACTGATTTTTCCGTTTCTTAACAGTTCGTGAGAACTACTCTGTATGAGTTGTGGGAACGTAGCCTGTCAGAATTTTAACAGTAATCCTCTTGCATAACACCTGTCTTGTAGCTTTTGCCTCTGAAGTTTGGTGGTCATGATTGTATAGGGTAATTCCATGAAAAGGGAAGGTTTTGCTCCGTATGTAACACTTTCTTTTGCTTTGTTTGATGGAAAATCAATACAGCTTGCATCATCAAACCTTTTCTGTGTATTGTCCGTATTCATGGATAGCATTTACATGTTAATACGTAAGTACAAAGAGTACAAATGTTACGTCTGTGACCGTGGAATTACCTTACAACACTCTCGCACTACTAAACGAACTGATGACAAAACAAGTCTTTCTTCTTTAGATCACCTCTATCTCATCAGTTAATACGCACGATAATTGTCCCAAACGAATGTGTCATAACTTAGGCCTTTCGCGGATGAATTGCACTTCCTCAAGAGGGTGTCCACAGCTACTGCAACCCACTTAAGGCGAACACGAAGGTATTTACTCAACCAATAATAGTACTTCGTATCTAGTGGCTCATCCTATATGTCCCTCCCCTCCCTCTCTCTCTGTCCATCTCCTCCTCCCCCACCTCTGACAATCCTACGCCCCTCTCCCACTTAACATTCCTCCCTCCCCCCCCCTCCTCTCACCATCCACCCATTCCGCGCTTTCACTCCAAATGCTTGAAAAAGATGTACGTATATCGTATTCGAAAGCGGCCAATACAGCAAGCTCCTTTATGTAACAATTATTTTTCAACCTAATTGTTCAGACTAGCTGCCCGCGGATGCATCAGATGATATTTTTCAGCGTAAACTGTGTTTTATGACCTTAAAGGAACCTACAGAAAAATAACGTACTTCTTAAACTCTTGCTCAAAGAAGTTGTTGCAGTACTCCAACTAGCACTTCGACATTCACATAGGCTTTCCAAGATGATAAGAAGATCGTGGTCCAGATCGAATTCTATCTTCCATCAACGGAAAATTTTGGTACTTAGTTAATTATTTGCATACTTGATAGATCATAATTGCAACCTGATGCTAAGTTGCGGAACATGGATCAGAAGTATCCCGACACCTGGCTGGAAATGACTTACAAGTTGTGACGTCCTCCATCGGTAATGCTGGAATTCAGTGTGGTGTTGGCCCACCCTTAGCCTTGATGACAGCTTCTACTCTCGCAGGCATACGTTCACTCAGGTGCTGGAAGGTTTCTTGGGGAATGGCAGCCCATTCTTCACGGAGTGCTGCACTGAGGAGAGGTATCGATGTCAGTCGGTGAGGCCTGGCACGAAGTCGGCGTTCCAAAACATGTTGTATAGGATTCAGGTCAGGACTCTCTGCAGGCCAGTCGATTACAGGGATGCTATCGTCGAGTAATCACTCCGTCACAGGCCGTGCATTATGAACAGGTGCTCGATCGTATTGAAAGATGCAATTGCCATCCTCGAATTGCTCTTCAACAGTGTGTGAAGCATGAAGGTGCTTAAAACATCAATGTAGGCCTGTGCTGTGATAGTGCCACGCAAAACAACAAGGAGTGCAAGCCCCTTCCATGAAAAACACGACCACACCATAACACCACCCCCTCCGAATTTGACTGTTGGGACTACACACGCTGACAGATAACGTTCACCGGGCTTTCGCCATGCCCACACACAGCCAACGGATCGCCACATTGTGTACCGTGATCCGTCACTCCACACAATGTCTCTCCACTGTTCAATTGTCCAATGTTTATGCTCCTTACACCAAGCGAGACGTAGTTTGGCATTCCTGTGTGATAGTCTGGATAGATGTCTGCCCATTACACATTACGGCCCTCTTCGATTGTCGGCGGTCTCTGTCAGTCAACAGACGAGATCGGCCTGTACGCTTTTGTGCTGTACGTGTCCCTTCACGTTTCCACTTACTATCACATCGGAAACAGTGGACCTAGGGATGTTTAGGGGTGTGGAAATTTCGCGTACAGACTTATGATACAAGTGACACCCATCACCTGACCACGTTCGAAGTCAGTGAGTTCCGCGGACCGCCCCGTTTTGCTCTCTCGCGATGTCTAATGACCATTGAGGTAGCTGATATGGAGTACCTGGCAGTAGGTGGCAGCACAATGCACCTAATATGAAAAACGTTTGTTTCTGGGGGTGTCAGGATACTTTTGATCACATAATGTATATGGGTACTGCCTGTGAAATGTATTGTGAATACAGTTAGTAGCAAAGAAGTCATATTTCCCGAATCTCAGTATTTATGACGCCATATCTCCAAACCTATGTGCAGTGATATAATTTTGCTGGCACATTCAGTAATATTTGCGAATGTTGCCTGCAAAATGTGTCGCGAATGCCGCTATTAGTGAAGAAGTAATAAATTAAAAGGTCTGAACCTGACGCACTAATTTTACAGCATGATCAGCGAAATTGTAGTTAGCGATAAACTGTTTTCCTTTCATTGTTTTGTGGAGGTTGTCAGCGGAGAATTCACGTATTGCGGGCTATACTTTACATCCTCCCCTACCCCTATCCCTTTGATAGTAGGTGTTCCTATCTCCACAGCAATTCATTCCAGACAGTAAGCGCTATGTTTTCCATGTTTGGTTGTAATCAGAGAAGTGGTTTAGTATGCATGGATTAGATACTCCCGTCACAGGATAAGTTGGCAAATGTTTTTATGGCTGAATACCATGCTCCTTCTGCGCCGACAGAAAGGCTTAGTGACGGATACTGTAAGCGACTTTTTTTCTTCTGAATTTCATTGTTGTTTTCGAACTGTGATTGGTAGTTGACAACAAACTTCATAAGAGAATAAATTACTGTACGGTTCCCGTCAGTATGCGCAATTGCTTAAGGAGCTGTCTCTAAGAGATTATAAAATTTACAAATTTACACTACATTTTATACTTTCCCTATTACATGCTCCAACAACCAGCCCTTCCTTAATGAAGAGTTGCCACAGGACATGGTACCATAAGACATCCGTGAGTCAAAGTGGAAAAAGGCAACCGACGTTTTGATATTTGTATCTCCAACGTCTGTCTTATCCCTAAATCAAGCAGGTGTTAACTATAAACACCCCTGATATGGAAGTTAATTGCGCATTCCGTAGAAAATTTGTGCCCCATATGGTAACTACGCGAAACGAATCAGTTTAAAAATTATGTAACTTATGTTTATATTTCGGTACATTGTACCCATGTACATTTTAATACGTACGATAACAGTAGTATAACATTAATTATGCTCCACTTTAAAGATGGAACTAACTTATGCGTCCTTAATGTTTCGCAAACTGTTCAAGTTGCAAGATTTCCGGCAACTGCATGCATGCGGGAGGCGTCTCACTTTGCTGCATGCTCGTCCCTCAGATCTTGTCTGCAAAGATAATGAAACAGCGACAGTGTTGTATAAATGGAACTGTATACTTTTCTGGTGACATTCTCATTCTTGAAAAGACAAACATAGTAATATTACACTGCTAATGTTCGCATACCATAGGTGGCAAATAAGCTGCTTGTGAAACCGAATTCTGGCGTTACATGGCAGTAGTCTCATTATGTTATGTTTACATGGTAATGGAGATGAAATTGCACTGTTTAGTAATGCTGTGGCCTCGCATTTAGCAAGTTTGCTGTCTAACTGTTTGCGAAACACCCACGAACATTAGAGTTTAATTTATTAGTGTATTCCTCTTTCCAAGAAAATTAGCTCAAATAAAGCTATGCGACATCCCTCTAGCGACTCGTATGACAAAAGTTCACATTAACAAAACTACGAATGGATCATCGCCCCATGACTGGTGGTCACTTCTCCTGTGAATGAGGTCTCATCAGATTGTGCTGATTGTGGAGTAACAGTTTCGATGGGCCGGATTTTAAATGATTGCATTTCATACTCTCCTTCGAGAATTCTAACGTTTATGATACTGACCCAGTACGTATTTTGGGCGATAATGAGTTGAGTGTGGAAAATGTTTTACAGCTTCAGTTTCGTATGTTCTGCGAACATTCCTTTTTCGAAAAAGCCTGTTTCCTGCTGATTGTATTACGTTCATAGACAGCTTTTCGAAATCCCAAGTAGACTAGAGCGGCTTAATGATAACTTAATACAAGTTGTAGAAGTAATTATTAGCATTTACATATTGCTACTTATCTATATTATGGTTTGTTGCTTTTCGCTCGCCATGGACAGGCGGAGCAAGATGTGTGAACGAATAAACGGAAAGTGGGTTAACATTCGTAGTTATAGTTCATTAGAAGCCTTTTTCGGCTCTTTCATTGCGGAAACACACCATCTGTTTCCCGGGACGTGTTCGCGAGCCGTATATTGTTGACACACGTTGATCAATGGCAGCTAGGGTCCATATAAAATTAATCTGATATAGCGCTCCTGTTTACTTCTACGATCTCGACTTGGATTTGCGCTCAGCTTGCCATGAGACATTACCAGTTGTATAGCTATTAATTCGTTAAGTTTCGAAGATTGAACGACTAAATTCAGGACCGTACAGTGAGTGAGTCGAGGTTGTTCCGTAGATTGAACGACTAAATTTAGGACCGTACAGAATGGTTCAAATGGCTCTGAGCACTATGGGACTCAACTGCTGTGGTCATAAGTCCCCTAGAACTTAGAACTACTTAAACCTAACTAACCTAAGGACAGCACACAACACCCAGCCATCACGAGGCAGAGAAAATCGCTGACCCCGCCGGGAATCGAACCCGGGACCCCGGGCGTGGGAAGCGAGAACGCTACCGCACGACCACGAGATGCGGGCGGACCGTACAGAAGAGCAGTTGAACGGAATGGACAGTGTCTTGAAAGGAGGATATAAGATGAACATCAACAAAAGCAAAACGAGGATAATGGAATGTAGTCAAATTAAATCGGGTGATGCTGAGGGGATTAGATTAGGAAATGAGACACTTAAAGTAGTAAAGGAGTTTTGCTATTTAGGTAGTAAAATAACTGATGATGGTCGAAGTAGAGAGGATATAAAATGTAGACTGGCAATGGCAAGGAAATCGTTTCTGAAGAAGAGAAATTTGTTAACATCGAGTATAGATTTAAGTGTCAGGAAGTCGTTTCTGAAAGTATTTGTATGGAGTGTAGCCATGTATGGAAGTGAAATATGGACGATAACCAGTTTGGACAAGAAGAGAATAGAAGCTTTCAAAATGTGGTGCTACAGAAGAATGCTGAAGATAAGGTGGGTAGATCACGTAACTAATGAGGAGGTATTGAATAGGATTGGGGAGAAGAGAAGTTTGTGGCACAACTTGACTAGAAGAAGGGATCGGTTGGTAGGACATGTTTTGAGGCATCAAGGGATCACAAATTTAGCATTGGAGGGCAGCGTGGAGGGTAAAAATCGTAGAGGGAGACCAAGAGATCAATACACTAAGCAGATTCAGAAGGATGTAGGTTGCAATAGGTACTGGGAGATGAAGAAGCTTACACAGGATAGAGTAGCATGGAGAGCTGCATCAAACCAGTCTCAGGACTGAAGACCACAACAACAACAACAGTGAGTGAGTCGAGTTCCGGAACTAACAGATCACCGAAAGACAATTTCTTGTCCAGCTTGCGGTGACAGCGCTCTTGGCCAGTTGAAGTTGTAAGCTACAAACAGGGTGATAATTATTGAACTATATGAAAAAAAAACGTAAATTGGTTACAAACTACGGCGTGTACACAATTTATTCGACATGTAAACATCACTACAGATATTCAGATTTAGGTTTCGACGTATTCGATATGCCTGCTATCATTGGCGATGACTTGGCGCAGACGAACTGCGAAATTCTACATGACCCGCTGAAGTGTCGGAACATCGATGTCGTCGATGACCTCCTGAATGGCTGTTTACAGCTCAGCAATGGTTTTGAGGTTACTGCTGTATACCTTGTCTTTAATATAGCCCCACAAAAACGAGTCGCATGTGTTCAGATCCGGAGAATATGGCGAACAATCGTGGCCCATGCCAGTGGCCTCTGGGTATCCCAGAGCCAGAATGTGGTCCCCAAGTGCTCTTCTCGGACATCAAACAATCTCCTGCTTCGATGGGGTCGAACTCCGTCTTGCATGAACCACATCTTGTCGAAATAAGGGTCGCTTTGGATAATGGGGTTGACATCATTTTCCAAGATCTTCACACATCGTTCAGTAGTAATCACCGTGCCATCAAAGAATACAGCACCGATTATTCAGTGACAGTGATTGCACACCACACCAACTATGTATATTGACGAACCTATCCAAATGAAAGTGGACTTCGCCGTATGCGTGCACATACTAATTCCCGTCATGCCCCGCAGCCAACCGTGCAGTTTGACCGTCCTAATGCAAACCGTTCAGAAGTTATGACGATCTTATATAGTTGAATAATTGTCACCCTATATTTAAAAGAATTATTGACTGCTTCCCTAATAAAAAAAAACGCGGCGTACTGAAGGAAGGAAGGAAGGAAGATTAGTGTTTCACGTCCCAACAACGGTCTGCCGTTAGAGGAAGAGTGCCAAGTTCGTATTAGGGAAGAATATGGGAGAGAAATCGACCGTGCCCTCTCAGAGGAACGATCGAGACATTAGCTTTAAGCGTTTATGGCCGGACAGGAGTTTGAACCGTCGTCCTCCCGAATGCCAGTTAAATGTGCTAACGGTATTTTTAGTCATTCACATCTAATAGTACAGTAACAGTGGTAAATTTCAAACATAAACAAGAGGTAATAAATAACGCAGAATCTTAAAAATAGTATACATATTAATTAATTTTTTTTAAAAAAGATCTTACTTTGTACCTTGATTAAGGGGGCAGATCCGGGTAGAAAAAATTTGTATTAAAACATGTTGGCGATTTACTGCGTGGGCGTCTGGCGCATTCGAGCTCTCGAATGCAATCGATGTAATACTATAATAGTTACTGACGGAACAGGGGTCTTTTTAGTTTCGGATAGTATCACAAAGGGCATTAATATCAACTAAAATACTATTCTTAACCAGATTTGTCTTCGTATCATGATTCGTCCTTGACATGAAAGCACGTTCATTTCTCTCGTCTGTTTGTCGTTTCGCTTGTTTTATATACGAAGTATGACGCGACTGCTTGAAAATGACAAACAAGCATATTTACATGGATAGGAAATGCTCGAAAAGTAGTCCAAATCGTCCAAAAAACGCTTCGGTTGGTATGCGGAAGCCAGTTGACCGCCATAATTGCGTCAAAATGAGTGTGTTTAGTCATCGTCGAAAAAAATGCCAACTGTACGGTTGGTCTGTTCAATTTCGATATTAACAAACATAAGTTGGAACTTTAAACGCTTGTTTTTTTTCAAAACAACATATTTCAAGTTGGCGGGAGATGTAAATCATGAAACACACATGCAATTACATTAGTTTTTCCACTGTATTACGTAGGATTTTTGCGATATATTTTAATTTCGATTATTGGTGCTCGTTTTTATAACGTCGTTTATGTCGAAAAAATAGAGTTTTATTCCAGAGTGCCGCCATTTTGTTAAAACCCATTTTTTTAAAAAAAATAGCCCTATGTACTTCGTTAGACAGTTTTCTCAGTTTCGAAGCAGTTCTTTGAAATTTTGTTCTAGATTGAAAATTGTGGCGTTCAGAGCTCCCACCAACCGCCCTCACTCTCCACGAAGCCCTTTCGTCGATATAATGTAGTGTCCACTGGGTGCAAGTTCTTTACCTCATAAAAAATACGTAATACGATCTTAAGGATGTACAATAAAGGTCTAAAGCCAGTTTTGTAATTCTTTTGTTATTTTATTGAAAAAAATCATGAATATCAATTGCAAAATCGAGCGTTACCCTTGTCTCGTCTTTTAAACACTCCACTTAGGACCCTTCTACACTTCACATTATTTTAAGTGTTGAAGAACGCCCAGAATGCATTGATCGATTAAGTTTAACCCTAATGTAAACAAACACCCGCTTATCTCACTCAGCGGTTGGTCTCGTGCGCCTGATGTTTGGACCCAACCGGAAATTGGCCCTATTTACCTGTCAGTTTTTCGTTGTTATACTAACGTGAAGCCGGCCGCGGTGACCGAGCGGTTCTAGGCGCTTCTGTCCGGAACCGCGCGACTGCTACGGTCGCAGGTTCGAATCCTGCCTAGGGCATGGATGTGTGTGGTGTCCTTAGGTTAGTTAGGTATAAGTAGTTCTAAGTTCTAGAGGACTGATGACCTCAGATGTTAAGTCCCATAGTGCTCAGAGCCATTTGAACCATTTTTGAACTAACGTGAATGACGCAGGAAGGTACGATAGAGCACTGAGAGTATTCTTTGCTTTTCGCAATGACGGTTCTAAATGTTTAACTCATGTAGTACTCGTTTCTACTCTCACTGGACAATCAACTTCTCTTCCCGCCAGAGGTGCTGTTATGGGCTTGTTTTTGGTAGGCGCCGTAAAAATTTGTGAAGTTGCTAAGTTTCCCGCAGTGAAACATAGCAGCGGAAAACTGTTCAAAAGCAGCGGGAAACAGATTATACGTAAGTTTTTTGACACGATTTTGGAAAACAAATCCGTCGTTACCGATACGGCATATCTCAGGAATAGCATGTGAGTTTACCAGTTTGTTTGGAAAATTTGAAGATTTTGCAAAAAAGTGCTTTGCAGTAGAAGATACAGGCTATGGATTATCTGACTCCCTCGCTCAATACAGCTTTACACGATTTTCATGGGCCGTCATTGACGTGTTGCTGTGCAGCGCCATCTGTTGGCCAGTTTTTGAACTCGTTTCTGGTTTCAATAAAACCCCTTGTCATTTGAGGTATGGATACCCTTTTTTAGCTCTGTATCTACATTAGACAGAGAATTAGTGCATTTTCAAATGTTAGTTGACTTTTGGGCCATTCTGTGCACACGGCGTCGTTTTGCCAAAGGAATGTACTCCGAGTATTCTGGAGTGACCAAGCGGTTCTAGGCGCTACAGTCTAGAACCGCGCGACCGCTGCGGTCGCAGCTTCGAATCCTGCCTCGGGCATGGATGTGTGTGATGTCCTTAGGTTAGTTAGGTTTAAGTAGTTCTAAGTTCTAGGGGACTGATGACCTCAGAATTTAAGTACCATAGTGCTCAGAGCCAATTGAACCATTTTTTTTTTTATTATTCTGGTAACACAGTTTGAAGGAAATCAAGACACTATAATTATTTAAGACGGTTACCTAAAACAACTGGACCGATGAGTTGGTTATACCGCGATAATACCGCACCAAACTTTCACCGAGAAACGTCGTTGAAAATTTGATTCCATACTAGAGCGCAGATTTTCATTTGGCCACACGTGAGAGTTGCGCTTGTTATCGGTCCCGTTTCGGGTAAGTATTGACGCATCAGAGAACAGAGTACGTGGAATAGTGCGTTGCGTGCGAATGAGCTCATATCAGCAACACTGCAGCTGTCTACAAATGCTGCAAAATGCATTGCAGTTGACGGTGGAGTTTTTGGACATCTTTTGTGAGGAAATGTACTTAAACAAAACAATAGATGACTATATTTTAGCCCGCCGGAGTGGCAGTGCGGTTCTAGGCGCTAAGGCTGGATCCGAGCGACCGCTACGGTCGCAGGTTCGACTCCTGCCTCGGGCATGGATGTGTGTGATGTCCTTAGGTTAGTTAGGTTTAATTAGTTCTAAGTTCTAGGCAACTGATGACCTCAGAAGTTAAGTCGCATAGTACTCAGAGCCATTTTGAACTATATTTCATTACTATAGTCTGCATATATATATTAAAAAAGAGTTACTGACACTCTCACCTGTCATAGGATGTCTTTCCTCCTAACTCACCCTGGATAAAATATTGTACGTTTCCGATAAGTTTCTCTGCTGCATGTTGCCTCTTGTAACTTCCGCTTTTGTCCTGATCGCTTGTGAAGATTATAGAGCTTTACCGTATCTTATTTCACTGTTCTTACAAATTGTACTAAATGAAATATGAACTTGTACTGTTTGCCTGCTGTTCGTCGTTTTTACGATCGCGTGTAGACGTAATTTGACATTATGTTGTTCGTTTTTTGGATACGTTAATGCTATAGCTTTAGCCCAGTCCTCTGCTGGTGGAAATCCCAGCGTTGGGGAGGGCTGCTGCAAGCGAAATACAATTCGTAAAGCTATGTATGAGCTGCGGGGTTGCAGCACGAACATCTACATCTACATCTATACTCCGCGAGCCACCTTACGGTGTGTGGCGGAGGGTACTTATTGTACCACTATCTGATCCCCCCTTCCCTGTTCCATTCACGAATTGTGCGTGGGAAGAACGACTGCTTGTAAGTCTCCGTATTTGCTCTAATTTCTCGGATCTTTTCGTTGTGATCATTACGCGAGATATATGTGGGCGGTAGTAATATGTTGCCCATCTCTTCCCGGAATGTGCTCTCTCGTAATTTCGATAATAAACCTCTCCGTATTGCGTAACGCCTTTCTTGAAGTGTCCGCCACTGGAGCTTGTTCAGCATCTCCGTAACGCTCTCGCGCTGACTAAATGTCCCCATGACGAATCGCGCTGCTTTTCGCTGGATCATGTCTATCTCTTCTATCAATCCAACCTGGTAAGGGTCCCATACTGATGAGCAATACTCAAGAATCGGACGAACAAGCGTTTTGTAAGCTACTTCTTTCGTCGATGAGTCACATTTTCTTAGAATTCTTCCTATGAATCTCAACCTGGCGCCTGCTTTTCCCACTATTTGTTTTATGTGATCATTCCACTTCAGATCGCTCCGGATAGTAACTCCTAAGTATTTTACGGTCGTTACCGCTTCCAATGATTTACCACCTATGGCATAATCGTACTGGAATGGATTTCTGCCCCTATGTATGCGCATTATATTACATTTATCTACGTTTAGGGAAAGCTGCCAGCTGTCGCACCATTCATTAATCCTCTGCAGGTCTTCCTGGAGCACGTACGAGTCTTCTGATGTTGCTACTTTCTTGTAGACAACCGTGTCATCTGCAAATAGCCTCACGGAGCTACCGATGTTGTCAACTAAGTCATTTATGTATATTGTAAACAATAAAGGTCCTATCACGCTTCCTTGCGGTACTCCCGAAATTACCTCTACATCTGCAGATTTTGAACCGTTAAGAATGACATGTTGTGTTCTTTCTTCTAGGAAATCCTGAATCCAATCACAAACCTGGTCCGATATTCCGTAAGCTCGTATTTTTTTCACTAAACGTAAGTGCGGAACCGTATCAAATGCCTTCCTGAAGTCCAGGAATACGGCATCAATCTGCTCGCCAGTGTCTACGGCACTGTGAATTTCTTGGGCAAATAGGGCGAGCTGAGTTTCACATGATCTCTGTTTGCGGAATCCATGTTGGTTATGATGAAGGAGATTTGTATTATCTAAGAACGTCATAATACGAGAACACAAAACATGTTCCATTATTATACAACAGATTGACGTAAGCGAAATAGGCCTATAATTATTCGCATCTGATTTATGACCCTTCTTGAAAATGGGAACGACCTGGGCTTTCTTCCAGTCGCTAGGTACTTTACGTTCTTCCAGAGATCTACGATAAATTGCTGATAGAAAGGGGGCAAGTTCTTTAGCATAATCACTGTAGAATCTTATGGGTTATCTCGTCTGGTCCGGATGCTTTTCCGCTACTAAGTGATAGCAGTTGTTTTTCAATTCCGATATCGTTTATTTCAATATTTTCCATTTTGGCGTCCGTGCGACGGCTGAAGTCAGGGACCGTGTTACGATTTTCCGCAGTGAAACAGTTTCGGAACACTGAATTCAGTATTTCTGCCTTTCTTTGGTCGTCCTCTGTTTCGGTGCCATCGTGGTCAACGAGTGACTGAATAGGGGATTTAGATCCGCTTACCGATTTTACATATGACCAAAACTTTTTAGGGTTCTTGTTTAGATTGTTTGCCAATGTTTTATGTTCGAATTCGTTGAATGCTTCTCTCATTGCTCTCTTTACGCTCTTTTTCGCTTCGTTCAGCTTTTCCTTATCAGCTATGATTCGACTACTCTTAAACCTATGATGAAGCTTTCTTTGTTTCCGTAGTACCTTTCGTACATGATTGTTATACCACGGTGGATCTTTCCCCTCGCTTTGGACCTTAGTCGGTACGAACTTATCTAAGGCGTACTGGACGATGTTTCTGAATTTTTTCCATTTTTGTTCCACATCCTCTTCCTCAGAAATGAACGTTTGATGGTGGTCACTCAGATATTCTGCGATTTGTGCCCTATCACTCTTGTTAAGCAAATATATTTTCCTTCCTTTCTTGGCATTTCTTATTACACTTGTAGTCATTGATGCAACCACTGACTTATGATCACTGATACCCTCTTCTACATTCACGGAGTCGAAAAGTTCCGGTCTATTTGTTGCTATGAGGTCTAAAACGTTAGCTTCACGAGTTGGTACTCTAACTATCTGCTCGAAGTAATTCTCGGACAAGGCAGTCAGGATAATGTCACAAGAGTCTCTGTCCCTGGCTCCAGTTCTGATTGTGTGACTATCCCATTCTATACCTGGTAGATTGAAGTCTCCCCCTATTACAATAGTATGATCACGAAACTTCTTCACGACGTTCTGCAGGTTCTCTCTGAGGCGCTCAACTACTACGGTTGCTGATGCAGGTGGTCTATAGAAGCATCCGACTATCATATCTGACCCACCTTTGATACTTAACCCAGATTATTTCACATTCGCATTCGCTAATAACTTCACTGGATATTATTGAATTCTTTACTGCTATAAATACTCCTCCACCATTGGCGTTTATCCTATCCTTGCGGTATATATTCCATTCTGTGTCTAGGATTTCGTTACTGTTCACTTCCGGTTTTAACCAACTTTCCGTTCCTAATACTATATGCGCACTATTTCCTTCAATAAGAGATACTAATTCAGAACCTTGCCCTGGATACTCCTGCAGTTTACCAATATTACGTTAACTTTTCCTGTTTTTGGTCTCTGAGGACGGACGTTCTTTATCAACGATGATAATGTTCTCTCTGGTAAGCCGTCAGGTATTTTATCGTTTCGCCCAAGGGGGGGGGGGGGTCCCTCTAACCTAAAAAACCCCCGTGTGCACGCCACACGTACTCTGCTACCCTAGTAGCTGCTTCCGGTGTGTAGTGCACGCCTGACCTGTCTAGGGGGGCCCTACAGTTCTCCACCCAATAACGGAGGTCGATGAATTTGCAACCATTGTAGTCGCAGAGTCGTCTGAGCCTCTGGTTTAGACCCTCCACACGGCTCCAAACCAGAGGACCGCAATCGACTCTGGGCACTATGCTGCAGATATTAAGCTCAGCTTGCACTCCGCGTGCGATGCTGGTTGTCTTCACCAAATCAGCCAGCCGCCGGAAGGAACCAAGGATGGCCTCAGAACCCAAGCGGCAGGCGTCATTCGTTCCGACATGTGCTACTATCTGCAGCCGGTCACACCCAGTGCGTTCAATAGCTGCCGGAAGGGCCTCCTCCACATTACGGACGAGACCCCCCGGCAAGCACACCGAGTGCACACTGGCATTCTTCCCCGACCTACCCGCTATTTTCCTGAGGGGCTCCATAACCCGCCTAACGTTGGAGCTCCCTATAACTAATAGGCCCGCCCTCTGTGACTGTCGGGACCTTGCCGGAGAATCGGCCACTGGCCCAACAGGCGAGGCATCCTGTGGTGGCTCGGAAACGATGTCATCACCACCAGGAAGCACCCCGTACCTGTTGGAAAGGGGTAAGGCAGCTGCCACGCGGCCAGATCCCACCTTCGCCTTTCGGCCAGGCACGCGCGAGCCCACCACTGTCCGCCATTCACCCTGGAGTGATGGCTGACCGGTAAGATGCTCACTGCCGGAAGACGCAGCGACATCAGGGGTTCCATGTGATTCCAAGGCCACCGAAGTAGGCATAGGTCTCACCAAAGTTGCCCCAACGCCACTACGAGCCGACGCCTGCGCCTCGAGCTCGATGAGCCTAACAGACAAAGCCTCCACCTGCCCCCGAAGAGTGGCCAATTCTCCTTGCGTCCGCTCACAACAACCACAGTCCCTACACGTGACTATGTTTACCCTACTCTATACGGTGACAAATTCCCAAGATAATCTTCTGATGAGCTACTCTGATAATCAAGAAACACTCACTGAAATACGGGACGCGAAAACTACGCTAGGTTTTCCCAGAAAAACTATTTAAAAGCTAAGCGCAGCAAATAAGTACAAAAACGCTTTATACAAACAGTACTCGCTGCTGCTGGTGCTCTCGCTCTGGCTGTCACTAGACAACTGCTGATTCAAGTGACTAGTGGCTAACGGCCGCGAAACAAACAAAAGACGGTTTTAGGGCGCTTTCTGTTCTAAACGATCAAGAAAACACTAAGAAATCTAACACGAAAACTACGTAAAGTTTTATCAAGAACTGTTGGTTACTATGCAGAGCAGATAAACACTAATAGAATCCCTTCCTTAGTGGAAGGTCGTAAACAAAATGCAAAATAAACGCTTTATACAAACAGTACTCGCTGCTGCTGGTGCTCTCGCTCTGGCTGTCACAAGACAACACATCTTAGTAATCGAGAATGCGGGCTCGACAGGGCGTAATTTACGTTCCACGAGAAGGAGAGTCCAATCGGGTAACAACAAACGCGGAGGAATACATGTTTAACTCACTATGAATAGTTTGTAGAGATCTGTGTTAATCATTGTGCCAGCTTGAGCGGCTGTGCAGTGGTCAGTCTATCACAGGCTTTCGGTAAACGTGGCAACAGTCGCCTAACAATTAGAAGTAGATGGTGACACATTTTTTCACTGTCGGCTAGTGAACAAAATTCGAGTTACGGAATATCAGACTGGCTAAGTGATTGGACTGAAGATTTCTGGAAACAGACGACATGGAGGGAAATCGTCGGACGCAAAAGTAGTTTCGATCGTACTCCAGGGCACTGCTATAGGGACGTTAATGTTCACAGTGCACATAAATAACCTAGTGGATAATGTCGAAAGCTCCATGAGGCTGTTCGCAGATGATGCTGTTATATGAGGGGTGTTCAATAAATAATGCAACACATTTTCTTTTTCTGAAAACAGGCTAGTTTTATTCATGATTCCAGTACACCATACTATTCCCCGCTCTTTTGGCTATAAAACCCTATTTTTCAACATAATCTTCGTTCAGTGCGACGATCTTACGCCACCTTACTGGGAGCCGGCCGGAGTGGCCGTGCGGTTCTAGGCGCTACAGTCTGGAACCGAGCGACCGCTACGGTCGCAGGTTCGAATCCTGCCTCGGGCATGGATGTATGTGATGTCCTTAGGTTAGTTAGGTTTAATTACTTCTAAGTTCTAGGTGACTGATGACCTTAGCAGTTAAGTCGCATAGTGCTCAGAGCCATTTGAACCAACCACCTTACTGGGAGGGACTGTATGCCAGCATAGTACCACTCCACAAGTTGACGTCAGTGTCTTGCTACATCACCAACTTCCCAGTCATCACCGTACTGCTTCCCGCGGAGTACCTCCGTCATTTTGCCAAACGGATGGAAGTCAGACAGTGCGAGATCCAGGCTGTATGGTGGACGAGGAAGAACAGTTCAGTGAACTTTTGTGGGCTGTTCTCGGTTGTGCAGACTTGTGCGAGGCTTCGCGTTATTATGGAGAAGGAGATGTTCGTTTGCATTTCTGTGACAAATAACATGCTGAAATTGTTTCTTCACTTCACTTCATAGTTGATCGTTGCACCGTGAGTGAGGACATAAAACAAAATATAACGCCCCAGAAAACCCTCGTCGTGACCTTTTAGGGTGAGGAAGCGGCATTGAACTTTTTCTTCTGAGGAGAGGTGATGTGTGTTGCGACTCCATAGTGCGGTTTTGTTTCCAGTTTCAAGTGATGAACCTATGTTTCATTGCCTGTGACGATGTTCTACAAAAAATTTGTCGTGATCAGCCTCGTAATGCGCAAACAATTCCGCACAGATGGTCCTTCATCGCTCTTTATGATCTTGTGCTAGGTAGCGAAGAACCCAGTGAGCACACACCTTTTGAGTACCACAACTGATGGGCGATGATGATGATGATGATGATGATGATGATGATGATGATGATGATAATGTTTGGTTTATGGGGCGCTCAACTGCGCGGTCTTCAGCGCCCATACAAAGTCCCAATTTTTACACAGCCCAATTCTTTGTACACAGTCGAATCTAGCCACTGTCACGAATGATGATGATGATGATGAAATGATGAGGACAACACAAACACGCAGTCCCCGGGCAGAGAAAATCCCCATCCCGGCCGGGAATCGAACCCTGGACACCGTGATCCAGTGGCAGCAACGCTAGCCACCAGACCACGAGCTGTGGACACTGATGGAGGAGGGTGTCTGCACTACCAACAGAGACGTCCAGTTGTGCAGCGAGGTGTTTGATTGTGATCGGTCGATCACATCGAATGAGAGTGTCTACACATTCCAACATTCCATGCGTCACAGCTGTGTGCAGTCGGTCGGCATGCGGGAGATAAGAGACATTTTCGCGACCATATTGCGATGATGACTGATACCTCACCCAACGACTCGCTGTGCTATTGTTCCCTGCTGGATCCCCGTAGACATTTTGCAAGCGTCTATAAATATCTGTGATGCTCCGGCTTTCCGCCCAGAGAAATTCGCCGCGCGGGATTAGCCGAGCGGTCTCAGGCGCTGCAGTCTTGGATTGTGCGGCTGATCCAGGCGGAGGTTCGAGTCCTCCCTCGGGTATGGGTGTGTGTGTTTGTCCTTAGGTTCAAATGGCTCTGAGCACTATGGGACTAAACATCTGAGGTCATCAGTCCCCTAGAACTTAGAACTACTTAAACCTAACTAACCTAAGGATATCACAAACATCCATGCCCGAGGCAGGATTCGAACCTGCAATCGTAGCGGTCGCGCGGTTCCAGACTGAAGCGCCTAGAACCGCTCGGCCACTTTGGCCGGCTGTCCTTAGGATAATTTAGGTTAAGTAGTGTGTAAGCTTAGGGACTGAAGACCTTAGCAGTTAAGTCCCATAAGATTTCACACACATTTGAACAGAGAAACTCGATGACAGCTCTCTGCTTTGAAGGTATCTCCATAACGGATGTTATTTTGAAGGCTACATTTGCGCCGCCATCTGTCGGAACTTCGTGAAACTATAGGGGCTGAAATGGGAATATTCCACGATGTACTACAACAAATTCCGCATTTTTTCAACCGAAATTGGCTGAAGAAAAAAAAGTGTTACATTACTTATTGAACGCCGCTTGTATGTTGACAAGTCGCAACGTTAGAAAATTGTGGCGAAATGCGGGAACAACTGCGTTAGACAACACTTGACACAGGGATTACAAGTTGACCCTCAACATAAACAACTCGTAAGACGATGTCCGAGCTGCAATGCTGCAGCACAAACGTACCGAAAATACACGGAATGGGCCATTACACTAACGCTGCATTTTAAAGCTTTTGAAACGATGTTTTATGACTGCAAGATGATATTTAAAGTATTTTGCAGTCTGATTTCAAATATCATGTTTGTATTGTACATATCATGTCTGCAATAACTTTTTTAATAACAGGAAATTTTTTTAATTGCATTAAAAATAAATTATTTATTTTGTAACCTTTTATGGAATCACACACACTGCATTAGAGTAGACAGTTTTATATGTTCAATTAAAAATGCTAATAATTATTACAGAAGCACAACACATATGTGACAATTTAATTACCGTTCGCTGATTTCACTACATCAACTTATTTCTGAAATGGGGCGAAACTTCTCTTCCTTGGCTGCTTTCCATTACCACTGCCATCTCTCTTTAGCATAAAGCAGCAGTCAGATATCATGTTTGCATACCACCGTCTCTGATATCCTGGTGGAACCGTTCTCCATGTTCTTCACTAATATAATCGTAGGAAAATATGTGAATGCAGAAAATGAAGCTTCACACTCATCTTAATCCTAATTTTATGAAACTCTGCAATATTGTTTGAACCATGATTACTTATAATTTGGATGTTTGTTGTTGCCCAAAAACGTTGTCCACTATTTCTTTATTCGAAAGCAAAACCCTTTTACCCACTCGATTCATTGTACTTTCAAACAAATTGACTTTCATTAAATTTCCAATCTGCGGCCCCACAAAGATATTTCTTTAGTTTATCATAAGATTCGTTTGGAAATCTTGTTGCCGGGTGCAAGAAGTAGTCACCATCCTCTGGAAATTCTTTTGCGAACTGTTTCATTAACCCGAGCTTGTTGTGAGAGGAGGTAACAGTATCGTGTTTGAATGAAAAAATTTGATCATTTATTATATTCTGTGAATCTGCCTGTCTTTACCTCGGCTGTCCTACTCACAAATAAAACACGGCACTTTTGTGTAACTGGATTTTTGGCCAAGTAACGTGTCAACTACATTCAGATCTCCACATATTGTCCAAGAATGTTTTTCATAGCTATCATAATGCAACACCGCTTTTAGGTTCTCCTGTGTTTCCATATGATGAACTGAATGGGTAACAAGTACTGAGTCAAACAAGTTTCCATTTTGTAAAAGCACACCTTTCGGGCTACATCTTGGCCGAGTCTATAATCAACCTTCACTGACTCGTATCGTAAGTGATGTTAAAGAAATTCGTTAAGCCCTCTGTACTACAACTAAAAACCATATGGTATTCTTTAAAAAAATTATTAATTCCCTTTCCTGTTCCAGGCAGTAGAACATGCTTTCACTCTTAATCCACGCAATTCTTTTGTCAGAGCCAAGGCACGAGTTAAATCATTTAGTTCGTTTTGACTAATTCTGGTACGAAATCTATTCCACCTTTTAATCATCATCATCAGTGCATTCATTTTCTGAGCTTCTCTCGTGTTGCAAATTTTTAAGAATGATATGTGGAATTTGAATAGGGAAAGATTCAGTATGCATAATTGTGTAGTTGTCTTTCTTACTTCTTGCGTTATAACCTTCAAAAACCATGAGGAATAACAAAAATATACATTATTCGTGGTGCTTCCTGCAGACCATGGGAACTGCGAACGACACTGATTTTCTCTTTCCATTTTTCCACAGTCTCAGCCCCTCAAGACATGTAAGGCATGCCTTGTGCGGAGTCCAACTTCTTCCTAGATCACCAAGCGTTATACTGTAGCATGTGTAGTAGATCTCTTTCATGAAAGTATTAATGTCCTGTGTTTTCTTAGCAATTACGTTGCTACCACAGACATAACGAAATACATTTTGGTCATTCGAACACTTATGGGAACTCAATTCTGAGAAATGGCATAACTATATTTAACAGCAAAAGTATAATATCACAACATATAGCATATCCACAATGAAATGAAATAAAATCTACAGGAAAACTTCTGAATAATTACTTTACGTAGGTGTATAGAATTTGTGACGCCCGCATCTCGTGGTCGTGCGGTAGCGTTCTCGCTTCCCACGCACGGGTTCCCGGGTTCGATTCCCGGCGGGGTCAGGGATTTTCTCTGCCTCGTGATGGCTGGGTGTTGTGTGATGTCCTTAGGTTAGTTAGGTTTAAGTAGTTCTAAGTTCTAGGGGACTGATGACCATAGATGTTAAGTCCCATAGTGCTCAGAGCCATTTGAACCATTTGAGCTACTGTATCTTATTAAATATGATTTCCTTTATTTGCAATAAAATTTCACTCTGTGGAACTTAGGCTTAAATGAAAAAGGTGATTTGTGATAGGAAAAAAACCATACCGCATTGGAAATCAGCACGAAAAAGTACTTCAGGAACAGTGAAAATTACGCAAACATGGTGCGTACAGAATGATTTAAAGTACCGGTATAACGACCACATCAAACTGATCATATGAATCGGTAGATGCCAGACTGGGGTTCAGTGGAAGAAACCTAAGGAAATGTATCCACCCATGAAGAAGGAAACCATTGAGAAAGCGAACAGAAAATATCTAATGAAGAGCAGTTCCTTTCGTCGCCGATTCGTTTAGTAAGTTTAAAAGCGTCACGGAGATGCTTGTTTGACACCAGGGCAGGCGCTAGAAGAGATGCGTTGTATATCCAGAGTGTGTATTAAGCATAGTTCACATTGAGGCGATACGATATGCCATATGATTGCGATACGGTGCAGAAGCAACCCGTATCGGCGGAGCGCATAGCTACATTATAGACGTGCCTAAAGTGGTTCACACTGGGACTACAGTGATTGGACACTGATACATATCTGTATCATATTGCCCGGCGCAACAGGCAGTACTGGTTGCTCCATGCAACATGTATTGTACGATACGCATGAAATGAAACTTCAAGTCATCCGATTTGTTTAAAAGAAATAGTTTTATGTAGAAGCAGTAAAGCTGCATCCGTCTCTGTAGTTAGCTTCTCAGTAAAGCTTTTACTTTTCACGTAAAAACGACTGTTCAGGGTTTTACGTGAGTTCACTGCTACACAGTTCTTCTCATTTGAGTTTAAGGAAGCTATTCTGAAAAAAAGGTATTTTTTGCGTCTTATAGCCACACATCACAGCTTGACAATGAATTGATTTTATTTTCGTTATTGTCCATTGTTATTGTGACAGCAATGTGCATGTTTTGAAAAGTTTGCAGTGAAGAATGTAGTCGCTGGTCAGTTTACGTTTGTTGCATTTTATGGCATATATTGTTGTGTAAGAAATGTTGTTAACATATCTAAATTGTTTTAATGCTGGAAGAAAAGCTTACCCCTTTCCAGTCGCTGGCCGTTGTGGCCGAGGGGTTCTAGGCGCTTCAGTCCGGAACCGCGCTGCTGCTACAGTCGCAGGTTCGAATCCAGCCTCAGGCATGGATGTGTGTGATGCCCTTAGGTTAGTTAGGTTTAAGTAGTTCTAAGTCAAGGGGACTGATGACCACAGATGTTAAGTCCCATAGTGCCTATAGCTATTTGAACCTTTCCAGTCTCGATTAAATATGTGATATATTTAGGTGTTTGGCCTTGATGAGCTGTGACACCCAACACTGACGCCATGACCACACACTGCACTATGCGGAGCTGTCTCGTGTTGCTGCTGTATCACATAATCATATCGCCCCAGTGGGAATACAAGTTGCACGTATGAGTGCCGCGTTGCGCGACCTTTGTTACAATGAATTGTATCGCATATCGTATTGCAGGTAATGCAGGAGTAGGTTTAATAATGAATAAAAAAATAGGAGTGCGGGGAAGCTACTACAAACAGCATAGTGAACGCATTATTGTGGTTAAGATAGACACGAAGCCCATGCCTACTACAGCAGTACAAGTTTATATGCCAACTAGCTCCGCAGAGAATAAATAAATTGAAGAAATGTATGATGAGATAAAAGAAATTATTCAGGTAGTGAAGGGAGACGAAAATTTAATAGTCATGGGTGACTGGAATTCGTCAGTAGGAAAAGGGAGAGAAGGAAACCTAGTAGGTGAATATGGATTGGGGGGAAGAAATGAAAGAGGAAGCCGCCTTGTAGAATTTTGCACAGAGCATAACTTAATCATAGCTAACACTTGGTTCAAGAATCATAAAAGAAGGTTGTATACCTGGAAGAATCCTGGAGATACTAATAGGTATCAGATAGATTATGTAATGGTAAGACAGAGATTTAGGAACCAGGTTTTAAATTGTAAGACATTTCCAGGGGCAGATGTGGACTCTGACCACAATCTATTGGTTATGAACTGTAGATTAAAACTGAAGAAACTGCAAAAAGTTGGGAATTTAAGGAGATGGGACCTGGATAAACTGAAAGAACCAGAGGTTGTACAGAGTTTCAGGGAGAGCATAAGGGAACAATTGACAGGAATGGGGGAAAGAAATACAGTAGAAGAAGAATGGGTAGCTCTGAGGGATGAAGTAGTGAAAGCAGCACAGGATCAAGTAGGTAAAAAGACGAGGACTAATAGAAATCCTTGGGTAACAGAAGAAATATTGAATTTAATTGATGAAAGGAGAAAATATAAAAATTCAGTAAATGAAACAGGCAAAAAGGAATACAAACGTCTCAAAAATGAGATCGACAGGAAGTGCAAAATGGCTAAGCAGTGATGGCTAGAGGACAAATGTGAGGATGTAGAGGCTTATCTCACTAGGGGCAAGATAGATAATAATAATAATAATAATAATAATTTTATTGTCATTCGGCCATTACAGCAATAGACAACGTCATATACATACTAAAATACAATTAATAGTTTGAAAGAAACAACAGGTTTCTTGTTAACATTATAGTATTATATTAAAGTTGATAAATTCTCTTATGTCATAGAATGGGTGGAGGACTAGCCAGTCATGAATTGTTTGTTTGAATAATTGTTCAGGTAATTCTTGAACAGATTGAGGAAGTTTATTAAATAATTTGTACCCCATGATTTCGTAGCTGTTGAGTGACTTTGACAACCTGTGGTAAGGAATATAGAGGCACCTATTCCTTCTTGTATTGTGGCTGTGTACATTTTCTCTGGTTTTTGTTTCTGGTAATTTCTTCTTCGTATAAATTAGAACATAGTATATGTACAAGTTTATAACAGTCATGATTTTCTGTTCACAGAACAATGGTTTACAGTGTGCCTTATATGCAGAACCAGTAATTATCCTAATAGCTTTTTTTTGCAGTATTAATATGTCATGTACACAGCTAGAGTTCCCCCACAAAATAATTCCATATGTTATTATACTGTGAAAGAATGAAAAATAGGATGTTCTAACATATTTTTCAGGAACACAATCCATAAGTCGCCTTAACAGGTAAATAACTCTAGACAATTTACCACTAATATATTGTACATGTTGACCCCAAGATAATTTATCATCAATGTATACCCCCAAAAATTTGACACAACTTGGATCATCTGACAGAAGCTTGTCTCTAAGACTACAGACCATCTGCTGTGTTTTGTTTTCATTCAGCAGGAATCCATTTGCCTTGAACCAATAGTATGCTTGGTCAATTGTCTTTGCTGCACAGGTTTTAAGGCTATTGAAATCCTCACTAGCATGAAGAAATGTTGTATCATCTGCATACAACACAGTGGTGGACTTGATAAATGACGGCAGATCATTTATCATTATCAGGAACAAAAAGGGGCCCAGCACAGATCCCTGCGGAACACCTACCTTGACTTGCTCTATACTCGACATTTCTCTCCCTACACAAACAACTTGCTTACGATTCTGAAGATATGATTTTATTAATGTAAGGCTGTTATGTCTAATGCCATAGAATTCCAGTTTTTCTAGGAGTGGCTTATGCTTTACACAGTCAAAAGCTTTGCTTGGATCACAAAATGTGAGTTGAGCATAGCCCTTATCCTCAAACACTTTGGTATAAGTATTTGACTACAAAGTCTATAGCATCCACAGTAGACAACTTTTTCCTAAAACCATACTGAGATTCACTAATTATTCCTAATTTTTCAAAATAGACAGATAGCTGTTGGTAAATTACACATTCCAGTATTTTAGAAAAAGCTGGGACTATGGAGATTGGTCTGTAACTGCAAGGTGAGTCCATATCTCCCTTTTTATATATTGGAATTACCCTAGCCACTTTGAGTTCTTCGGGAAAATATCCTTCAGATATGCATTTATTTATACAGAATGTTAAGGGGTACACAATATAGTCTATTACTTTCTTTAGTAAATTACAGGATATGTCGTATATATCTACACTGTCTGAAGATTTCATCCGTTTTACAATGCTTAGGACATGACTAGGTGAGACCTCGGAGAACATAAACGTACCTGTGTCTGTTGGTGTTCTGCAAACATTTTTAGAAAGTAACTCTGATGAATTGATATCAGGTTTGATTATAGTATTTCCTACATTTTCAACAGATTTAATAAAGAAATCATTGAATTTTTGGGGACTTATATTAATTTTTTTGCTTCTTACATCTTTAGCAACACCATTTATTAATTTCCATGCAGCTTTGCACTTATTTGTGGAATTATCAATGGTATTGAAATTATGTGCTTTTTTGGCTTCCATGATGGCTTTTTTATACTCATTCCTGCATTTTATATAGGCTAATCTGGCATGTTCTGTTTTCTGATTGCTACATATATTGTGCAACACCATAACTTGGTTTTTCATACTTGATAATTGTTTAGTGAACCATGAATTTTGTCTGTTTGTAGCCCTGTTTGTAAAGCCTTTGTCAGTTAATTTGCATTTCTTTATGGGGATATTGTCATTAAATTGTGTCAGAAATGTTTTAAAAAAATCTCTCAAATAATAGTTTCCCTGACAAATCAGCACTAAGACTATAACTTGTGTCACCATGACATTGGTTGAACCAGTCTCTCTCAGCAAGGGACTTACAGAGCTGAACAATTTTGTCATCTGTGACAGGCCTGGTGATTATAACTTTTGGGACAGGCTTAGGAATATTACTATTATCAATACAGAACCTACTTGTATAGTTTAAAGATACAGAGTCATGATCTGAAAATGGAAATGCTGTAACAGCACATGATTCTTCTGTAGTTTTAAAGTTGACAAAAATATTGTCAAGACATGCTTTATCTCTTGTGGGCCTGTTATTGATTGAGTGCAAATTGCACTGTCTTAAAAGGTTTTTCAACTCAGTCACAGTACGTTTATGTGTTGTTATATCAAAATCTGCATTCAGATCTCCACCAATTACTATGTCATAATGCAACCATCTGGTCCCTCTTAGTACATCTAACAGCATGTCCAATTTTTCTAGAAATACATTGATGATACCCTTAGGTGACCTGTAAAGGGATACTATTACTAACTTAAGACTGTCCATAACTATACCAGTGGCTTCAAAGTTCTGTTCCTCACATAAATAATCTAGGTCCAACTTAACAATGGAGCAGCTGAATGACTGATTAATATATATTGCCACACCACCTCTTATATGCAGTTTTCTACAATAACTATTTGCTACATTATAGTTATCAAGTTTGACAACTGTAAGTACACTCTCAGTAACCCAATGTTCACTCAGACAGAAAATATCAAATTTGTTATCTAGTCCAAAACTGTTTACAATAAATTCTTTATCTATTAGTCCTTGAACATTCAGATAGCAAATTTTAAGATCATAATTGTTGTTTATTTTAGATTGAACGTTTTGGTGAGGTGTTGTGAAATTTGTTACACTACTTATCTCTTGGGCTGCTTCATCTTGCTGCCTTCCACTAAAAAATCATTTAGACGGACAGGAGGTGCTGTTTTCCGTCTACACGTAACACTTGATGCTGCTTCTCCTGCTGCAATTCTCATTTCTCCTTTTAGAGGCACTATAGTTACTGTTGCTGGTGAAACTTCTGCTGTTGATGCTACTGTTACTTCCTTTTCCACTGCTGCTACTGATAATTCCACTGGTGACTGTGACGCTTTACATGTTTGCACAGTTGTAATTTTTTCATCATAGGGTGTATCTGCAGATGTTTCTTCCTCATATGCTGTTGGTGCACTTTTTTTTTCTGTTGTCATTGGCAGAAAACCTGTTGCAGGTGGTGCTATTTTTACATAGGCACCCACTCCTGCTGTCTTTATCACCTGGAGAATTTCTTTGGCCAGCACTTTCTTGCCTTACTGCCTACAGGAAAATTAAAGAGACCTTTGGAGAAAAGAGAGCCACTTGTATGAATATCAACAGCTCAGATGGAAACCCGGTTTTAAGCAAAGAAGGGAAAGCAGAAACGTGGAAGGAGTATATAGAGGTTCTATACAAGGGCGATGTACTTGAGGACAATATTATAGAAATGGAAGAGGGTGCAGATGAAAATGAAATGGGAGATACGATACTGCATGAAGAGTTTGACAGAGCACTGAAAGACATAAGTCGAAACAAGGCCCCGGGAGTAGACAACATTCCATTAGAACTACTGACGGCCTTGGGAGAGCCAGTCCCAACAAAACTCTACCATCTGGTGAGCAAGATGTATGAGACAGGCGAAATATCCTCAGACTTCAAGAAGAATATAATAATTCCAATCCCAAAGAAGGCAGGTGTTGACAGATGTGAAAATTACCGAACTATCAGTTTAATAAGTCACAGCTGCAAAATACTAACGTGAATTCTTTACAGACGAATGGAAAAACTGGTAGAAGTCGACCTCGGGGCAGATCAGTTTGGATTCCATAGAAATGTTGGAACACTTAGGGCAATACTGACCTGACGACTTATCTTAGAAGAAAGATTAAGGTAAGGCAAACCTACGTTTCTAGCATTTGTAGACTTAGAGAAAGCTTTTGACAATGTTGATTGGAATACTCTCTTTCAAATTCTAAAGGTGGCAGGGGTAAAATACAGGGAGCGAAAGGCTATTTACAATTTGTACAGAAAGCAGATGGCAGTTATAAGAGTCGAGGGGCACGAAAGGGAAGCAGTGGTTGGGAAGGGAGTGAGACAGGGTTGTAGCCTATCCAAGATGTTATTCAATCTGTATATTGAGCAAGCAGTAAATGAAACAAAAGAAAAGTTTGGAGTAGGCATTAAAATCCATGGAGAAGAAATAAAAACTTTAAGGTTCGCCGATGACATTGTAATTCTGTCAGAGACAGCAAAGGACTTGGAAGAGCAGTTGAATGGAATGGACAGTGTCTTGAAAGGAGGATATAAGATGAATATCTACAAAAGCAAAAGGAGGATAATGGAATGTAGTCGAATTAAGTTGGATGATGCTGAAGGAATTAGATTAGGAAATGAGACACTTAAAGTAGTAAATGAATTTTGCTATTTGGGGAGCAAAATAACTGATGATTGTCGAAGTAGAGAGGATATTAAACGTAGACTGGCAATGGCAAGGAAAGCGTTTCTGAAGAAGAGAAATTTGTTAACATCGAGTATAGATTTAAGTGTCAGGAAGTCGTTTCTCAAAGTATTTGTATGGAGTGTAGCCATGTATGGAAGTGAAACATGACCGATAAATTGTTTGGACAAGAATAGAATAGAAGCTTTCGAAATGTGGTGCTACAGAAGAATGCTGAATATTAGATGGGTAGATCACATAACTAATGAGGAGGTATTGAATAGAATTGGGGAGAAGAGGAGTTTGTGGCACAACTTGACTAGAAGAAGGGATCGGTTGGTAGGACATGTTCTGAGGCATCAGGGGATCACAAATTTAGCATTGGAGGGCAGTTTGGAGGGTAAAAATCGTAGAGGGAGACCAAGAGATGAATACACTAAGCAGATTTAGAAGGATGTAGGTTGCAGTAAGTACTGGGAGATGAAGAGGCTTGCACAGGATAGAGTAGCGTGGAGAGCTGCATCAAACCAGTCTCAGGACTGAAGACCATAACAACAACATCGTATTGCCTCAACTGTGAATGAAGTGTTACTCTTATAATTCTGAGAACATCCTTTTTGTGGAAAAGTCAACCAACATATTGCCTCCTCCTATCTCGCATAAGGGCCGTGAAGGTAAAACTAGCGAGAATCGAATTCAACGCAGAGGTTCACCAACAGAAGTTCTTCTGAACTCTGTGACAGTGGTATAGGCAATACACTCCACGACAAACTGCAAGGTAGCTTATGGAGAATATATGATATACACTATGCGATCAAAAGTATCCGGACATCTGGCTGAAAATGACTTACAAGTTCGTGGCGCTCTCCATTGGTAATGTTGAAATTCAATGTGGTGTTGGCCCACCCTTAGCCTTGATGAGAGCTTCCACTCTCGCAGGCATACGTTCAATCAGGTGCTGTAAGGTTTCTTGAGGAACGGCAGCCTTCTCTTCATGGGGTGCTGCACTGAGAAGTGTCGATGTCAGTCAGTGAGACCTGGCACGAAGTTGGCGTTCAAAAACATCCCAAACGTGTGTTCTATAGGATTCAGGTCAGGACTCTGTGCAGGCCAGTCCATCACAGGGATGTTATTGTCGTGTAACCATTCTGCCACAGGCTGTACATTATGAACAGGTGCTCGATCGTGTTGACAATCGCCATCCCTGAATTACACTTCAACAGTGTGTGAAGCATGAAGGTGCTTAAAATGTCAATGTAGGCCTGTGCTGTGATAGTGCCACACAAAACAACAAGGGGTGCAAGCCTCCTCCATGAAAAGCACGACCACAGCATAACAAACACCACCGCCTCCGAATTTGACTGTTGGAACTACACATGCTGGCAAATCGTCACATTGTGTACCGTGATTCGTCACACAACGTATTTTCACTGTTCAATCGTCCAATGTTTATGCTCCTTACAACAAGTGAGACATCATTTGGCATTTACTGGCGTGATGTGTGGCTTACGAGCAGCCGCTTGACAATGAAATCCAAGTTTTCTCACCTCAGCAAGTTATCTTTTGCATAGCATATACTTCATTTACAGATACAAACAAGATGTCAATTTTTTGACATAACTACCCACCGTTTCGATACACTTCTCATATGGTTGCACCAACTTTCCTATTTCATTCAAATAAAAGTTTTCTGTTGTTCTTGTTACCAAGAAGTTACTTTCAAATCGTCATCGTCTCAGAGCATCGTTCTGGGGTCCAAACACATGGTAATCTGAAGGAAGGAGATCAAGGCTGTCTGGGGGATGCAGACAACCTGAAATCTCAATCTCCAAATGACGGCAACAGTTCAGTGGTGGAGTAGGGGCACACGTAGTTGCGAGGGAGAAGAACACCTCTAGTCCTCTGTGACACCTCCATATTGCTGGCTTCAGCTTATTTTCCAACATGGCACTGTTCTGTACCGGGCGTTGTTACTGTTTCACCCCTTCGCTGATAATGCTTCAAAATTGGCCCATTCATATCCCAGAAGAGTGAAGAGGACCTTTCTGGCTAAGGGCTGAGACTTGAATTTCTTCTTGGCTGGAGAAGATGTGTGTCGTCATTCTGAAGACTGTCTTTTGCTTTGTGGTTCATAGTGATGCACCCAGGTTCTGTCTCCTGTGATGATATGTGTCAGAAAGTCATGTCCTTCTGTGTTACATTGCACCTCAGCATTATGTGACAACAGATATGATGTGGCAGCCTGAACACGCATCGTCTTGTGTTCATCAATGAGCATCCTACGCACCCGTCATGCACACAAAAAGCAGTACTTGAGAACTTCACTAATAATGGTATGAGTGGGTCTGACACTGATACTCAGTTCCATGGCTAAAGCTTCTACAGAAATACATCGGTTCTCACAAATCATGATGTCAGCACGTCGTTCATTCTTGTTAGTAACAGCTGTCCTGGGATGACCAGAGTGATGCTCATCTGTGACTGACATACATCTACTTCTAAAGGCATCTACCACTAACACAGTCTTGTCTCACTAATGTAACTGTGTCTGCACCTTTACAGTGTCCTTCTATGGATCTGTTAAGGTTTTACACTCTCCAACCACAAAAATCGTGTTATTTCTTGCTGTTCTATGATGCACACAGCTAGGAATGCGGCCATTTCGTTTGAACTGCCTTACCTACTCAGCATGCCATACCATCTATAGGCATATGCCAGAACTTTCTCACAGCATGCATCTTTACTGCTGGGGAGTTTCAAATGCCTGACACATTAATTGCATTTAACTCTGATAGTTTACTGTTACTTTTCGAATTGCCCTCATATTAAGTTACCACTGGATCAGTGACATTTTAGTGTGCCATGTGCCTGAAAGATGATGACCTTCCACATGTGTCGATGACTGTAGAAATCTCTTTCGCAACACGACGAGTTCTCCTGAGTCCTTAGCTTATATGTTGTTTTATTTGCTTCATTAGAGAACAACAGAAGTGCCGAAAAATCTCAGCTAACAAATACTCAAATTTAGATCCCAAAGATCACACTGGAGCGAAGGTCGACATTACACATTTTGGACAACTAGCGAGATGAGAAGTGAGAAGGCTGAAGCAAAGGTCAACATTGCAATGACTAGAGGAGAACTAGTGAGATGAGAAGCATGGCTCTGCATGTAGCCTGCAGTGCTTCATAATTTTTGGAAGGCCAGTGGCCCAAATAAATAAAATTGAGGCATGTAGCTTACTGCTCCTAGTAGAGTCTCCATGTATAGGATATCATTGTTCAAAGCATGTAATGAAAGGTGTAAATTCAAGAATGTCCCGCAAAAGCCTGTTCTAAGAACTGCTTCTGGTTTATATAGTCAACAATAATATTTGTTGTGAGTAATACATTTCTCTTTCAGACCAACAGCTCAGGCCACTAAATCAGTGTCAGGAATAAGGACTATCTACACAAAGATGTACACTCACTGTGGTCCAGAAAAGTATGCATTACACAGGAATACATTTTCAGTAGTTTGTTAATAATCATAAAAAGTTTGATTATCAATAAAGTACAGTTTAAATGAAATCTGAGGGATTTATTTGTGACAAACCTCTTGTACTCAATGGATAAATTTCTCAGTTGTCCCAAGTTATTGAGGTACTTATTATTAAACATAACTGATAAACATTATTTCTGTGTAAACATCTTACTTCAGAACAGCTTCAATACAGTAGAAATCTCGGCAGTAAGCCTTGCAAACTGTTTTTTATGTTGCTTGGCTACAGTAGCCATTATGCATCCTTTAATTGTATATATTTAAATTTTTATTATAACTTTATCAATTACTATATAAAATGCATAAAATGTTTGACTGTTTCTGCATTTTTGACAACCAGGATCTGTGGAGAGAACATTATCATATTAGTTCTGTTGAAAATTTGTAGTATGTATTTTCGTTTTCTGATATGTTCCACAACCTCTAGGATCTCCCCATTATGGGTCTGTGAATGTAACTGTGTTTCTAGGCTAATTTTATGCATGAAAACCAAACGATGAAATCTAGGGCTTGTAGCCGGCCGCTGGTGGCCGAGCGGTTCTAGGCGCTTCAGTCTGGAACCGCGCGACCGCTACAGTCGCAGGTTCGAATCCTGCCTCGGGCATGGATGTGTGTGATGTCCTTAGGTTAGTTAGGTTTAAGTAGTTCCAAGTTCTAGGGGACTGATGACCTGAGATGTTAAGTCCCATAGTGCTCAGAGCCATTTGAGCCATATTTTTCTAGGGCTTGTGGTCAGTCAAAAGGTGGAATTTGCCGCTATGCAAATAGACATGATATTTCTGGACCCCTTAAATGATGATCACAGTCTCCTCCTCAGTGTGGGAATAGTTGAGCCATGCAGAGTTTAATGTTTTGGTGGTGAAGGTAATGAGGACCCAGGACCATCCTATTATTTGTAGGACAAAGCCATCACAATGCCATAATGGGACACGCCCATCACCACCATTGAGGCCAAATGCCTATGGCATCAGATACAGAGCCGCCTTGATACCGTCCTTAAGGAGCTGAAAAGCCTGTTGACAAGTGACTGACCATGCAAATTTCATGCTCTTCTGTTTCTGCTGACTGAGAGGGTGGATGATGTGTACCACTAGAGGAATAAACTTGGCTTAGTATAGGATTTTACCCAGATTATGACTGCAGCTATTTAAGGTTGGTGTACGCAGACATTTTTATGATTTCATCAATTTGGTCACACTTGGGCTTGATAGCTTTGTGACCGGGAATGTGCCCCAGGTATTTTGCCGAGCTCATTGCAGTAGAGGCCTGAGCTGACAGTACATGTCCTCGTTGATTAAGGACACAGCAGCACCAGTGACCAGCTGGAATTCCACAGACCAGCCAGTGTCAAGTTCAAAGTGAGTTTTAGCAGTGGCAGGGATATCAACTGTTTTGCAGCTGTGGCTGTTTAGTCACAGTGCTGTCCTCGTGCTGCAGCTGAGCATGAAGCCAGCGGGTCACCTGTTGACACATGATGGCAAGGCTACCGTGCTTACCATAGGCCCAACAGACCACTGCTTGATTCGTGCAGCTACTTCTGATATTCCAACTGCTGCAAGCAGTACCAGCCTGGAGTTTCTTTGATCAGTGTGATGTATGTGGCATCACTGAAGAGGGAGGGTGTTTTTGTTCCACTGACAAAGGTCAGTCAATGCTGAGGAGAGAGCAGAATAATCAACACACTTAAGTTTCCCAAAAGATATCAGTGATCCGGATGCCAGTGAACTCAGTTGATGACTTGGAAACATAAGTTGACCAATGCTCGCAAAGATGACTAATGACTTGGGAAACCTGAATTTCATTTGAATCAGCATGCTGAGCTGCTGAAACCATCTTGAAAGATTTAGCAATTTTAATCACTTCACCAAGGACTGGACACAGCCAAAGCTTCAGCCAATCAAAAATCTTCTTCATAAAAATTTCAAATTGAAGATGTTCCAAATATTTTACTTAAAACCACAAATAATCATTTGAGTACCTTAGTGGGTGCTGTAATTATTCTAAATCTTGTCCTCACAATCCCTATGTTAGTGATACATATGGGGTCGGCGTATATTCAAAGAATAATCACTTAAAGCTGGTTCTTGAAACTTTGTTGGTAGACTATCTCAGGATAGTTTACGTCATCTCAGGATAGTTTACGTCTGTCTTCAAGAGTGTGCCAGTTCAGTTTCTTCAGCATCTATGTTACCCCTATGCTATGGGTCAGACAAACCTGTGACCTTTCATGCTGCTCTTCTCTGTTTACGTTCAATATCACCTGTTAGCCCTATCTGGTATGGATGCCACACATTTGAGCAATATTCTAGAATGGGTTGCCCAAGTGATTTGTAAGCAAACTCTTTGTAGACTGATTGCATTTCCCCAGTATTCTGCCAATAAACCGAAGTCTACCACCGGTTTTACCCACAACTGAGCCTACATGATCATTACATTTTGTATCCCTACAAGGTGGTGCTCACAGGTGAAACTTGTTCATCAAAGAAAAAATTCTGAGCATTAGGTGCCAGTATACTGAGAAAAAAGTCAAGAATCTTATTTATCGTCTGGGCTTTGATAACTTTGTCCTTTCCATGAATAATCACAGATACCCACTTTTCTACTGTGATACTATCAATGGAAATTTTTGTACTTATTATATATTTCTGTTGTTACCATATACAGTGAGCGCATGTAGATAAGCAGTGCCCACCTGCACAGCCAACCTGAATATGCTGCCTCACTCAGAACAGACAGCAGCCGGCCTAAATATGCCACCTGACCCTGAAAAGATGGCACAGCAAGTGCTGCACCACTAGCATAAGCTGGCATGCTGGGGCCTCGGCTGCTCTAATGTTTTTGTAACTAACGAACATTTCCCTGTTAAACTGTGCATTTATATAACCCATGATTTTGTGTGCTTCTTACTTTCGCAATATCATTCAGTGTGCCTGTGTTTGCCTTTATGTGGAAGCTGATTAAAAGTTGTTTGCTGGGAATTCTAACATTACAATATTTTTGACTTCGAGTGTCTACTCTGCATGTTTTGGTTGTTGGTTTGCTATGGCCAATGTGTAAGTGGAAGAAATTCTTCAGTCTTTTGTTGAACAGCAGCAAGCTATCACCGGCCAGCAGCAGGCCCTCTCTGTGGCACCAAACAATTTGGCAATTTTGCTGACATGCCAGGGTTCACTGCCGCTGATGCAATCTCCACTGGTGATGATGCTGTGGATTGGGACGCATTCAAAAATACCTTTGGCAACATTTCCAAGCTTTTGATGTCACCGACCCCATTGTGTGTAAGGCTTTCTTTTTGTTATGGATTTCTCGTTGTGTTTATCATCTTTTGCGTCAGCTGGTCTTTCTTTTGATGAAATGTGCCAGTTGTTCTCCAATTATCATTTCAAACGTTCTCATGTTATTGCTGCTTGTGTTGAATTCTACTACTGTCAGAAGTGATTGCAACAGTCAGAGAGCTTGGGCAGCGGAACTTCAAGGGCATAGGTATCATTTCCAGTTTCTTACTGAAGCTCAGCAGGACTCATATGCTGTTTCAATGGCTCGTGATGATATAATGCACTTGGCCCCTGACAGAGAAGCTCACTAATGCATTTTACAGAGTGAAATCCATCTCTCACAGAGGTTTTGAACATTATGCAGTCTTTTGAAGTATCTATGGAAGCAGGAAATCAGAAGCTTGGTGCGAAGTAGTTGCCATTGCATCTCCTCCTTAGCCACTGTCAATTAGCTCATGAGGAGATGATAACATCGCAGTCTTGCAATCGTAGTCTCCCTGCTGCATCAGGCAGTGCTGTGCTATGCAGCAGCAGCCAGCATCACATCGGTCGCATGCCCCTCTCCTGTCATGCCCTTATTGCTTTGTTCGTCATGAGTCGGCCGCATGCCTAAAGCATTGGGTGATGTGCAACCATTACAAAAAAAGGGACATATTGCGTCTGTATGCAACTCTCAGCCATATGGATCAGATGGTAATATGGATGTGAACAGTGTTTCTCAAGTGATGGTAGCCCCAAACAAACTTTATGTTGAAGTACATATTATGGACAAGATGTTACAAATGCAAGTAGACACAGTGCGGAAGTGACTGTTAAATTCACAAACTTATGTGGATTTTGGATCACCAACAAACAACAAATACCCATATCAGGACAGTTTTCTACTCCTGTAGTGTATAAAACAGTTGTTTAGCCTTTGGTCTTTCTAGTGGTAGATGGTGTCAACACTGATAGAAAGGTAGATGGTGTCAACATTGCTAGCTTATTTGGGATACATAGCTTCAAAATTTTTGGATTCTCTATTTTTGATGAAGTGCATCTGGTATCAAATAAAGTTCTGTGCCAACAACTGGATGCACTGTGCTCAGAACTTTCCTCAGTGTTTTCAGATGATTTAGCATGTGCTACCAGTTTCAAAGGCTCATATCATAATGAAAACAATGGCATGCTCCTGTTTGTTTCATGCCTGCCCCAGCCCCATTGCTTGACAGTTGTTGCTGCCAAAGTTACAAAAACATAGAGCCCATAATGCTAGCACTTCATGCAGATGTACAATGAAAATATGATAGGGTAATACCTTGTCGCCACTTTTGTATTTGCTTCTGATATGAATGTGTAATCCCTAAACAAAGCCAAGTTCATCGTGAGCCAAACATGAAGGAATGCCAAGAGTAGTAACCAGAAAATTCAAGTCCAGAAAAGGGTTGGTATCTGTATAGAGGCTAGATGTGATTGGCAACTACACATGTGGCGTACTATTCCAGACTGAACCGTGGCTGCTCACTTAGCTTGTTGCTGTGTGCCTGTGTGGCATGCATTCCACACTTCTGATGGCGCTCTTCACTCATAAGCTTTAATGCCTCCAAGCAACTATTGATATTGTTCACTGGCAGGGAAATTAAAAGTGGTACAATCTATTTTGTATTTCAACACCTCTATTGTAATAACTCAAATTTATGTATATAATCAAACAAATTCTCTCCCATAACAGGAACTTTCACATGCAATTGCAAAGTACTGTGAGTGAGAGGCTAATTATCCTGAAACATACTATGCAATCTGCAGGAATGTAAGATCCTAACCATGTTGCAATGCTTGCTGGAGATATGCAGGAAGCAGACTTAAGAAGCTGTGTCACCTTGCTGGCAGGAGTGTGGCAAGGGCTTCCGGCAGATGAGCACATTGGCGCAGCATCAGGCCATCCACAGTGACGCGCGGCCCTACGCATGTGAGCTCTGTCGCAAGACCTTCAATCGTGTCTCCACGCTTATCTCGCACCGCAAGACACACTCAGACCAGAAGCCACACCGCTGCCACGTATGTGGCAAGGGGTTCCACCAGAAGGGCAACCTGCGCAACCACGTCTTCACGCACACCAACGAGCGACCCTATAAGTGTGATGCGTGTGGAAAGGGATTCAACCAGATGTCAAACCTCATGTGTCACAAGCAGGTACGTCTTCCTTCCTCTTCTTATTACCAGGTACTGTATCATAAAACAATGAAACACAAGATACAAAGAGGATACCTTTATTGATTTTCAAAGTAACCTTTGGCCATATTAAACTTTGCACAATAACTGCTAGACATTGTCAATAATGTCTTCTTTTGGAAATTATCAAAGAATTTCAAAATCTTTCCAATATTTTTCCTTTCTCTTCAATTATCTCTGGTTTGGTGATATCCATTACTACATTCTAGGTGAAACACTTCGCAAATCTTTCTTAATTCCTTCAGAAATCTTTTTGCTGTTGACACACTTTTCACTTTTTTAAAAGGTCTTTTATTTACTCTCACCAAACTTCTGAAGTACTGGTACTCAAAAGATTTTACTTATTCTAAAATCTCCTGTTGTCATGACAGTACTCAAAAGATTTTACTTATTCCAAAGTCTCCTGTTCTCACAATATTTTGACAGAACTTTCATGTTTGCTGATTATAATCACTTTGGTCTCATCTACATTTATCCCTGCTACAGTCCCAGCACCATATCAGAAAGTAGTCAAGAACTTGGGTGTAGCTTTGGATGAGCACCTCATCTGGGCAGGAGACTTTCAATTGCCCCTGTGCCCTATAAAAGTTTACATGGGATGTGGCATGTAAACTTGGGCAGTGACTCATCCTCTTAACTTCCACTGTTGTTATGTAATCCAGTATGACATGAATAGTGAAAATTCTAGATGGTTATAGCTAAACATGAATGCTTATAAATGTTACATCTGTAACATCCATATATTTGACCATATCAGCACTTTATTTGTCCAGTTAGGACTGTTGTGATCATCTGAGTTATGTGACTACCATACAGTGCATCTGCTACAGCAGCTCTTCAGTATGCGTGCACCCCAGTACCTTGGATGACCAGAAATCAAGTGCCTGTATCTTGTTGTTGCTGTGCCTGGAATAATTCAGTGCTCCCATTCCAGTTAAGAAAAATCTTGTAGCTAAATTTTTTTCTTGCAGTACATGGCCATGGGCATGAGGGAGGGTTGGAGGAATTCTCTTAAATTTTTTTTATAAGTGAGTTGCTCTATGTCAAGAAGTGCCACACTACAAGAACTGCAATTACCTAAATAATTCTACAATCAGCTAAATGAGAGATTTACTGAATCCTAGGAAATCACTTCAAGAAGATTTTGAGAATTCTGTGACGAATAAAAACTGAGTGCTCCAGATTCTGGGGGAGTGGAGGGGGAGGGGGGGGGGAGGTGCCTTTCCTTTCCACCCCTTGCAGACAGCATTGTACTTGTCCAGTTTACCTTTTTCAAACATTAAAGTGTATGCTCCCATCTTCTACAAGGTATGCTTCTTTCTCTTTTTATTTCTCAGTCACTCACACCACTTTCTTTTCCTTCATCTTCATAACTCATGTTTTATCATGTTTCTCTTTCTCTCTCTCTCCCACCCCATTTCCCATAACCATTGCTACCAGTGCCATTAGTTTAAATCTACCTGTTTGTAATTTGTCTTTGTTATACTACTTTTCATGAACAGACATTACCTGTGGTTTTTTCTGCTGTAACTACTCCTGTTTTCACCATTTATGTCACAGTTGTTTCTCATTGTTGTATTCTATATTAGACAGTCTACTTTTAAATGTAACTGTCTGCTGTTCAATGCCTCTTCTATGTGGCAACTAACAGTCTATCTGTCATTTTTCCATCCCAGATTTTCCATTGTTTGAGTTTCATGTAAAACATAGAATACCTGGTTTGCTGCAGGAGTCTGGTAGTACTGATAAAACCAAGAAAAATAAATAAATAAACAAAAATTATGAACTAAGATGGAGATGGTAGTTTATCCTATCCTGGATCAGCAGGACTAGTCTCCTTAGCTCTGGTTGGTATAAAGTGATGGATCTCAGGTGCACATGTCAATGAAGGTTCAATCATTTCCCATCCCTGTTGCCTCCAGCTCATTAATCAATTTAGCGCCAAAAAAATTGTTAACAGGCCACCTGCTCACACAGATATTCACGACTGATGGTGTTAACTCTGCCTTGGCTGATCCTCAATTCCTTTAACATCAATCTCCCACTGCATCTAAGGGAAGAAGGTTTGTAACTTACAGTAGAACTGCTGTCTACACAACATGATTGTTCTGCTTGTCCATGTGGTATAAACTAGCCTCACCTAACATTCAAAGTTCATTAGAAATAAGCATAATTAACTAGTGTGTACTGTATTCAATCCAAACCATTAATCATTATCCATAAGTTCTTGTGTGATCTACTGTACATAAAAAGTTAAATCAACCATAAGAAGCTGCTCACGGACTGAAAGCTTTGGACTCTTTTAAGACTCCAATACATACACCATCCAGTTTTCTGTGAAATGTGTACACTTGGTTTCTTTTTCAAAGCCAGTTCAGACTTTTTAGTTTATAATACCTATTCTTATTTTCATATCTTAGGACAGCCAATGTTGCCACTCTTTACAATATCCAAATTGCCGCTGTTCTGCTGCTACACTGTTTTGGAGAAATGTGTTTGACGAAAAGATCACCATCTTTTCTCTGAGGATTCACATCTCTGCTCATAGACATTTTCCTTTACACTCTCATACTGAACAAACTAGCTGACAGTATATATAGCAGCACACCTCTGAATTGATTTGATTTCTTCCTTTAATCTAACCTGGGCTGATGATTCTGAACACTCAAATAGCACTCATAAATGGATTTCTCAAACAGTCTGTATGCAGCTTTATTTGTAAGTGGGTAAGTGTGCTATACTTTCCTACAATGCTCCTAATGCACTGTAGCTGACTATTCGCCTTTCCTTTGTTTCCATTTCACGTCATTTTGATATGTCATGCGTAGATGTTTAATCCGTGTGACTGATACAGACAGGGAGACAAAGTGCATTCTGTGTGTGTGCAGATTATAAAACATATAGATTAGTACTGATTACATGGTAAATAGGTGTATTAGTGTGCCTTTTAAGTGTACCATTAAAAGTTTCATTTTTCTTTACGTAATAAAGCAGGAAACGCAAAAAGACCGTACAGTCGTATTTTCTGTTTACGTTCTGCTGCAGCAAATCTATAGAATTTCATTTAGTTGTTCATTGCTCTCTCCAACAATTTAAATTAGAGTACCTCTTCATTATTTAACTAGCATTTTCGGAAAGTAGCGTAAAGTTTAAGTTGTTGTTTCAGAAACTTTGCACTTTTGTTTTTGTTTACACAAAGTTGAGTATAGGCCAAATTTGTGTAACCGAATTTTCATGTTTATCTGTAATTTAACTGACTTATTCTTAGTAAACCATTACGTTTATCATGAGTAAAAGTGCTTGACTTGCCGTAGAATTGTTATGTCGGGGCTTTGGTGTGATGGGTGCTGTAGGTTTTTCCATGTGGGTGACTGTAGTGAGAACTTTGTCTGACAGCTTCATGGTGAATGTGGAAAATAGATTTGACCTGTTGCTTCAGTTAGAAGCTGGTGAGCCTCAAGCAGTTGCAGGTGTAGACAGGGCACAACAAACTTTCAGCAGCAAATTGAAAAGTAAGAATGTAAGGAAATCAGTAAAGAGAAAGAAAGTGTTGTTGTTAGGTAGTTACCATGGAAGAGGTGTTGGCCAACTTTTGCAGGATGAACTAGGATCAAAATACCAGGTCACTAATTTTTTTAAACCTAGTGCTGGAGCAGGTGACAGAGGATTTAGGATCACTTTGCAAAGGTCTCACTAAGGAAGACACCGTGTTTATAGTGGGTGAGGCAGGTAACAGTATTGACAGAGATCCTGGGTACAGTATAGAGTGTGACCTGGCGAAGATTGCATCAGCATTGAAGCATACTAGTGTTGAGTTGGTATCTGTTCTTGGGCGCCATGAGCGACCTCATTTGAACTCTTCTGTCAAGAGAGTTAATTTGGAGTTGGTACAGCTGCTTATGTCAGGTGCAGGGTCACACATTGGTGTGGTTCCTGTTGATTCTCTCAGTAGGTGGGATTATACTAGGCATGGCCTTCACCTCAACAGGAAGGGGAAGGGTAAATTGGCTGGGGAAATAGCAGGAAAGTTAAAGGGGGGAGGCACTGTCATGAGTGGTAAAATACCAGTGGTTATAGGGTTCAGAAAAGACCCTTTTTTTAGGGTAGGGAGGACAGAAAGAAAGCAAATTTTAAGAGAGGTTAGAACTGAGACAAACCTTAAGTTTGAGAAAGAAATCAAAAAACATAATTCCAGCTTATTACATCAGCATAAACAGCTATTGGTTAAGAATTTTCAACAGTCGGCAGATATTATAACTCTACCAAATTTTAACTCAGTCAATGTGAAATGTCAGCTATCTTTATTGCATCAAAATATTGGAGGACTGAGAAATAAAATTAATGAATTAACCATCTGCATAGATGAATTAGAGTCTTCAAATCCAGCTGACATAATCTGCATCTCTGAACATCATGTGACCACTGGTATAGAACTTTTAAGTGTTACAGGGTTTAGGTTAGCATCTCACTTTTGTAGATCAGAAATGGAGAAAGGAGTTGCCACATTCATTAGGAACCATCATAAATTTAAGAACATAGACATTCATAAATTTTGCCTAGAACAGCATATGGAAGCATGTGCAACAGAATTAGAATTTCACAAAAAATCCTTCATAATATTAAGTGTATATCAAGCACCTGCAGGTAACTTAAATCTGTTTGTAAACCACCTTGAAGCTGTACTGGCCAATTTAACAACCAAAAACAAAAAAATAGTGGTTGCAGGTGATTTCAATGTAGATTTCCTTAAAGACTCTCCCAATAAGAACTTATTTGAGTTAGTAACACTATCATTCAACATAATTCCCACTGTAAAGTTCCCCACTAGGGTAGCCACTTGCTCACAAACAGCCATTGATAATATCTTTACAGAAAAGTCCAATGAACAAAATTATATTACAAAACCAATAGTCAATGGCCTCTCAGACCATGACGTGCAGTTCCTTCTGTTAAATGTTAATACTGAACAGGATATAAAATCTGTTAAATCTGAGCTCAAGAGGGTAATCAATAAGCCAAAAATTGATTATTTTAGGACACTCCTCAGAGACATTCACTGGACTGATGTTTACAGTGCTCATGGCATGAATGAAAAATATAACACTTTTGTTAATAAAGTGCTTACCTTATTCGAACACTGTTTTTCCCCAAAACTTACCAAGGTTAGAGCAAAGTCTACAAAAAAGCCATGGATTACTCGAGGAATAGGGGTATCTTGTAAAACAAAAAGAAAACTGTATCTGTCAATCCGAAACAGTTCCGATGTTGATGCTATATAGCACATTACAAGAAATACTGCAAAATATTAAAGACTGTAATATGGATGTCAAAGCAAATATATTACACGGAAAAGATAGTCATATCAGATAACAAAATAAAGACAATATGGGATATAGTGAAGGAGGAGACCGGTAGAACCAGACATGAAGAGGAACAAATAGCATTAAGAGTAAATCATACATTGGTGACAGATGTGTATAGTGTTGCAGAACTTTTTAATAAACATTTTATAACTGTTACCGAAAAGATGGGGTTGTCAGGTTCGGTAGATGCTGCTATGGAATACCTCAGACCAGACATTTCAAGCAACTTCCATAATATGAATTTGACCCTCACTACCCCAACAGAAATAATGTCCATCATAAAATCTTTAAAATCAAAAACATCTAGTGGGTATGATGAAATATCAACAAAGTTAATTAAAGAATGTGATTCTGAGCTAAGTAACATATTAAGCTATCTGTGTAACCAGTCATTTATCAGTGGAATATTTCCTGAATGGCTGAAATATGCTGAAGTTAAGCCACTGTTTAAGAAGGGAGATAAAGAAATAGCATCAAATTTCTGTCCAATTTCAGTGTTGTCAGCATTCTTAAAAATTTTCGAAAAAGTAATGTACAGTCGGCTTTATAACCATCTTATCTCAAATAACATACTGTCAAAGTCACAGTTTGGATTTCTAAAAGGTTCTGATATTGAGAAGGCTATCTACACTTACAGTGAAAATGTGCTTAATTCATTAGACAAAAAATTGCAGGCAACTGGTATATTTTATGATCTGTCAAAGGCATTTGACTGTGTAAATCACAATATCCTTTTAATTAAATTAGAGTATTATAGTGTAACAGGAAATGCTGCAAAATGGTTCAAATCTTATATCTCTGGCAGGAAACAAAGGGTGTTATTAGGAAAGAGACATGTATCAAGCTATCAGGCATCATCCAACTGGGAACTAATTACATGTGGGGTCCCACAAGGTTCCATTTTAGGGCCCTTACTTTTTCTTGTGTATATCAATGACCTTTCATCAGTAACATTACCAGATGCCAAGTTAGTTTTGTTTGCCGATGATACAAACATTGCAATAAATAGCAAATCAAGTGTAGTCTTAGAAAGATCAGCTAATAAAATATTTGTGGACATTAATCACTGGTTCCTAACCAATTCTTTGTCACTAAACTTTGAAAAAACACACTACATGCAATTCAGAACTTTTAAGGGGTGTCCCACGAGTATATGTCTAACATACGATGACAAGAAGACAGAAGAAGTGGACAGTGTTAAATTCTTGGGATTACAGCTTGATAATAAATTCAACTGGGAGGAGCACACCATACAAATACTGAAGCATCTTAACAAATCTCTGTTTGCAATGCGAATTTTGTCAGACATAGGGGATATAAAAATGAAAAAGCTGGCATACTATGCTTACTTTCATTCCATAATGTCATATGGGATTATTTTTTTGGGGTAATTCATCAAGCCAAGCTAACGTTTTCCGGGCACAAAAACGTGCAGCAAGAGTTATATGTGGTGTGAACTCAAGAACATCCTGCAGAAACCTGTTTAGGGAACTATGGATACTAACTACTGCTTCTCAATATATTTATTCCTTAATGAAATTTGTCATTAAAAATATATCACTTTTTCAAACCAACAGCTCAATTCATGGAATCAATACTAGAAATAAGAATAATCTTGACAAGGATTTAAAGTCACTTAATCTTGTACAAATATATATATATATATATATATATATATATATATATATATATATATATATATATATATATATATATAAAGATGATGTGACTTAACAAATGAAAGTGCTGGCAGGTCGACAGACACACAAACATACACACAAAATTCAAGCTTTCGCAACAAACTGTTTTCCTACGTTGAATGTTTCCCTCTATTATAACCATACATATAAATAGAGGGAAACATTCCACGTGGGAAAAATATATGTAAAAACAAAGATGATGTGACTTACCGAACGAAAGCGCTGGCAGGTCGATAGACACACAAACAAACACAAACACACACACAAAATTCAAGCTTTCGCAACAAACTGTTGCCTCATCAGGAAAGAGGGAAGGAGAGGGAAAGACGAAAGGATGTGGGTTTTAAGGGAGAGGGTAAGGAGTCATTCCAATCCCGGGAACGGAAAGACTTACCTTAGGGGGAAAAAAGGACGGGTATACACTCGCGCACACACACACATATCCATCCACACACATACAGACACAAGCAGACATATTTAAAGACAAAGAGTTTGGGCAGAGATGTCAGTCGAGGCAGAAGTGCAGAGGCAAAGATGTTGAATGACAGGTGAGGTATGAGTGGCGGCAACTTGAAATTAGCGGAGATTGAGGCCTGGTGGGTAACGCGAAGAGAGGATATATTGAAGAGCAAGTTCCCATCTCCGGAGTTCGGATAGGTTGGTGTTGGTGGGAAGTATCCAGATAACCCGGACGGTGTAACACTGTGCCAAGATGTGCTGGCCGTGCACCAGGGCATGTTTAGCCACAGGGTGATCCTCATTACCAACAAACACTGTCTGCCTGTGTCCATTCATGCGAATGGACAGTTTGTTGCTGGTCATTCCCACATAGAATGCATCACAGTGTAGGCAGGTCAATTGGTAAATCACGTGGGTGCTTTCACATGTGGCTCTGCCTTTGATCGTGTACACCTTCCGGGTTACAGGACTGGAGTAGGTGGTGGTGGGAGGGTGCATGGGACAGGTTTTACACTGGGGCCGGTTACAAGGATAGGAGCCAGAGGGTAGGGAAGGTGGTTTGGGGATTTCATAGGGATGAACTAACAGGTTACGAAGGTTAGGTGGACGGCGGAAAGACACTCTTGGTGGAGAGGGGAGGATTTCATGACGGATGGATCTCATTTCAGGGCAGGATTTGAGGAAGTCGTATCCCTGCTGGAGAGCCACATTCAGAGTCTGGTCCAGTCCCGGAAAGTATCCTGTCACAAGTGGGGCACTTTTGTGGTTCTTCTGTGGGGGATTCTGGGTTCGAGGGGATGAGGAAGTGGCTCTGGTTATTTGCTTCTGTACCAGGTCGGGAGGGTAGTTGCGAGATGCGAAAGCTGTTGTCAGGTTGTTGGTGTAATGGTTCAGGGATTCCGGACTGGAGCAGATTCGTTTGCCACGAAGACCTAGGCTGTAGGGAAGGGACCGTTTGATGTGGAATGGGTGGCAGCTGTCATAATGCATGTACTGTTGCTTGTTGGTGGGTTTGATGTGGACGGACGTGTGAAGCTGGCCATTGGACAGGTGGAGGTCAACGTCAAGGAAAGTGGCATGGGATTTGGAGTAGGACCAGGTGAATCTGATGGAACCAAAGGAAATGAGGTTGGAGAGGAAATTCTGAAGTTCTTCTTCACTGTGAGTCCAGATCATGAAGATGTCATCAATAAATCTGTACCAAACTTTGGGTTGGCAGGCCTGGGTAACCAAGAAGGCTTCCTCTAAGCGACCCATGAATAGGTTGGCGTACGAGGGGGCCATCCTGGTACCCATGGCTGTTCCCTTTAATTGTTGGTATGTCTGGCCCTCAAAAGTGAAGAAGTTGTGGGTCAAGATGAAGCTGGCTAAGGTGATGAGGAAAGAGGTTTTAGGTAGGGTGGCAGGTGATCGGCGTGAAAGGAAGTGCTCCATCGCAGCGAGGCCCTGGACGTGCGGAATATTTGTGTATAAAGAAGTGGCATCAATGGTTACAAGGATGGTTTCCGGGGGTAACAGATTGGGTAAGGATTCCAGGCGTTCGAGAAAGTGGTTGGTGTCTTTGATGAAGGATGGGAGACTGCATGTAATGGGTTGAAGGTGTTGATCTACGTAGGCAGAGATACATTCTGTGGGGACTTGGTAACCAGCTACAATGGGGCGGCCGGGATGATTGGGTTTGTGGATTTTAGGAAGAAGGTAGAAGGTAGGGGTGCGGGGTGTCGGTGGGGTCAGGAGGTTGATGGAGTCAGGTGAAAGGTTTTGCAGGGGGCCTAAGGTTCTGAGGATTCCTTGAAGCTCCGCCTGGACATCGGGAATGGGGTTACCTTGGCAAACTTTTTATGTGGTGTTGTCTGAAAGCTGACGCAGTCCCTCAGCCACATACTCCCGACAATCAAGTACCACGGTCGTGGAACCCTTGTCCGCCGGAAGAATGACGATGGATCGGTCAGCCTTCAGATCACGGATAGCCTGGGCTTCAGCAGTGGTGATGTTGGGAGTAGGATTAAGGTTTTTTTAAGAAGGATTGAGATGCAAGGTTGGAAGTCAGAAATTCCTGGAAGGTTTGGAGAGGGTGATTTTGAGGAATGTGTTTTGGCGGCAGCACAACCACCTAACCTTTGTGCACATCGCTGTCTACCAACCCAAGTCCAACATAGCCCAGCTGTAACCAATACCTTCTCACCTTTTTTCACACCAGATCTCCAGTTACTTTCCAGTCCACCTTTATCTCTTCCCATATATTTTTATTTTCATTTTCATTTCAGCCTCATGTTACACTTTCCACCTTCTAATACCATGTCACCCTCACAACACCCCCACAACGACCCCATTAAGTTTTATTTACATTCCCTCCGCAAACATGCCTTGCCCTATCCAGATTACGCTCCCATATTCTATTTTCTCAGGCTTGTCTGACATTTGGCATTACCCCCAAAGGCCTCACACTTAAAGTTCCCATCTCTGGCTGCAACCCTTCTTTCCATCAGTCCCTATACCAGTTCCAAACTGAACAATCCATTGCCCTCACCCACCTAATCCTTCACCTACACATCAACTCAGCCAATTAACACACCCGTCAACTCCTATCCTTAATAAAAGTCTTTAATCTTTCCTCTCCCACATCCACACCGGCTGTTCAGAGCATTCTCCTACAGGCCAACCGTAAATTAGAACAGCATGCCACCCTCCACCTCAAAAAACTATCCAATCTCCTGGTTTCCCACCTCCGGAAAGGCAACTCACTCACCCTTCACAACCTTTCCAGCAAACCTCAACCTCCTCTCATTGCACACCAACCCAGTCTCTCCCATCTACTCAATCTCCCTCTTCCAGTTCCACTCCCTCCAAAACCTCAAAATTCCAATCAACACAACCTGGAACCACAACACCCCAATTCAGTAGTTAACCTTTCCTCCAAACCTCCCTACCAATCCGAAACCTCTGTCCTATCCAAAGGCCTCACCTTCAGCCCCACTCCCAGATTCAACCAAACAGCCCTCGTCAAAGATTTATTGTCCTACACCTGTACTCTCTGCTGGAAATATCACTTTGCCATGAAGAAAAATGATCCTAATCCTACTCCTAATGATCCAACTCCCCAAAACACCATCCAAATTGAACCCTGCCTGGAACAGTTCCGTCCTCCGTTGCAGCGGGACCCACCTCCTCTTTCTCAAAATCACCCTCTCCAAACCTTCCAGAAATTTCTGACTTCCAGCCTTGCATCTCAATCCTTCTTAAAAAAAACCTTAATCCTACTCCCAACATCACCACTGCTGAAGCCCAGGCTATCCGTGATCTGAAGGCTGACCGATCCTTCGTCATTCTTCCGGCGGACAAGGGTTCCACGACCATGGTACTTGATCGTCGGGAGTATGTGGCTGAGGGACTGCGTCAGCTTTCAGACAACACCACATACAAAGTTTGCCAAGGTAACCCCATTCCCGATGTCCAGGCGGAGCTTCAAGGAATCCTCAGAACCTTAGGCCCCCTGCAAATCCTTTCACCTGACTCCATCAACCTCCTGACCCCACCGACACCCCGCACCCCTACCTTCTACCTTCTTCCTAAAATCCACAAACCCAATCATCCCGGCCGCCCCATTGTAGCTGGTTACCAAGTCCCCACAGAATGTATCTCTGCCTACGTAGATCAACACCTTCAACCCATTACATGCAGTCTCCCATCCTTCATCAAAGACACCAACCACTTTCTCGAACGCCTGGAATCCTTACCCAATCTGTTACCCCCGGAAACCATCCTTGTAACCATTGATGCCACTTCCTTATACATAAATATTCCGCACGTCCAGGGCCTCGCTGCGATGGAGCACTTCCTTTCACGCCAATCACCTGCCACCCTACCTAAAACCTCTTTCCTCATCACCTTAGCCAGCTTCATCTTGACCCACAACTTCTTCACTTTTGAGGGCCAGACATACCAACAATTAAAGGGAACAGCCATGGGTACCAGGATGGCCCCCTCGTACGCCAACCTATTCATGGGTCGCTTAGAGGAAGCCTTCTTGGTTACCCAGGCCTGCCAACCCAAAGTTTGGTACAGATTTATTGATGACATCTTCATGATCTGGACTCACAGTGAAGAAGAACTTCAGAATTTCCTCTCCAACCTCATTTCCTTTGGTTCCATCAGATTCACCTGGTCCTACTCCAAATCCCATGCCACTTTCCTTGACGTTGACCTCCACCTGTCCAATGGCCAGCTTCACACGTCCGTCCACATCAAACCCACCAACAAGCAACAGTACATGCATTATGACAGCTGCCACCCATTCCACATCAAACGGTCCCTTCCCTACAGCCTAGGTCTTCGTGGCAAACGAATCTGCTCCAGTCCGGAATCCCTGAACCATTACACCAACAACCTGACAACAGCTTTCGCATCTCGCAACTACCCTCCCGACCTGGTACAGAAGCAAATAACCAGAGCCACTTCCTCATCCCCTCGAACCCAGAATCCCCCACAGAAGAACCACAAAAGTGCCCCACTTGTGACAGGATACTTTCCGGGACTGGACCAGACTCTGAATGTGGCTCTCCAGCAGGGATACGACTTCCTCAAATCCTGCCCTGAAATGAGATCCATCCGTCATGAAATCATCCCCTCTCCACCAAGAGTGTCTTTCCGCCGTCCACCTAACCTTCGTAACCTGTTAGTTCATCCCTATGAAATCCCCAAACCACCTTCCCTACCCTCTGGCTCCTATCCTTGTAACCGCCCCCAGTGTAAAACCTGTCCCATGCACCCTCCCACCACCACCTACTCCAGTCCTGTAACCCGGAAGGTGTACACGATCAAAGGCAGAGCCACATGTGAAAGCACCCACGTGATTTACCAATTGACCTGCCTACACTGTGATGCATTCTATGTGGGAATGACCAGCAACAAACTGTCCATTCGCATGAATGGACACAGGCAGACAGTGTTTGTTGGTAATGAGGATCACCCTGTGGCTAAACATGCCCTGGTGCACGGCCAGCACATCTTGGCACAGTGTTACACCGTCCGGGTTATCTGGATACTTCCCACCAACACCAACCTATCCGAACTCCGGAGATGGGAACTTGCTCTTCAATATATCCTCTCTTCGCGTTACCCACCAGGCCTCAATCTCCGCTAATTTCAAGTTGCCGCCACTCATACCTCACCTGTCATTCAACATCTTTGCCTCTGCACTTCTGCCTCGACTGACATCTCTGCCCAAACTCTTTGTCTTTAAATATGTCTGCTTGTGTCTGTATGTGTGTGGATGGATATGTGTGTGTGTGCGCGAGTGTATACCCGTCCTTTTTTCCCCCTAAGGTAAGTCTTTCCGTTCCCGGGATTGGAATGACTCCTTACCCTCTCCCTTAAAACCCACATCCTTTCGTCTTTCCCTCTCCTTCCCTCTTTCCTGATGAGGCAACAGTTTGTTGCGAAAGCTTGAATTTTGTGTGTGTGTTTGTGTTTGTTTGTGTGTCTATCGACCTGCCAGCGCTTTCGTTCGGTAAGTCACATCATCTTTATATATACTCCTGGAAATGGAAAAAAGAACACATTGACACCAGTGTGTCAGACCCACCATACTTGCTCCGGACACTGCGAGAGGGCTGTACAAGCAATGATCACACGCACGGCACAGCGGACACACCAGGAACCGCGGTGTTGGCCGTTGAATGGCGCTAGCTGCGCAGCATTTGTGCACCGCCGCTGTCAGTGTCAGCCAGTTTGCCATGGCATACGGAGCTCCATCGCAGTCTTTAACACTGGTAGCATGCCGCGACAGCGTGAACCGTATGTGCAGTTGACGGACTTTGAGCGAGGGCGTATAGTGGGCATGCGGGAGGCCGGGTGGACGTACCGCTGAATTGCTCAACACGTGGGGCGTGAGGTCTCCACAGTACATCGATGTTGTCGCCAGTGGTCGGCGGAAGGTGCACGTGCCCGTTGACCTGGGACCGGACCGCAGCGACGCACGGATGCACGCCAAGACCGTAGGATCCTACGCAGTGCCGTAGGGGACCGCACCGCCACTTCCCAGCAAATTAGGGACACTGTTGCTCCTGGGGTATCGGCGAGGACCATTCGCAACCGTCTCCATGAATCTGGGCTACGGTCCCGCACACCGTTAGGCCGTCTTCCGCTCACGCCCCAACATCGTGCAGCCCGCCTCCAGTGGTGTCGCGACAGGCGTGAATGGAGGGACGAATGGAGACGTGTTGTCTTCAGCGATGAGAGTCGCTTCTGCCTTGGTGCCAATGATGGTCGTATGCGTGTTTGGCGCCGTGCAGGTGAGCGCCACAATCAGGACTGCATACGACTGAGGCACACACGGCCAACACCCGGCATCATAGTGTGGGGAGCGATCTCCTACACTGGCCGTACACCACTGGTGATCGTCGAGGGAACACTGAATAGTGCACGGTACATCCAAACCGTCATCGAACCCATCGTTCTACCATTCCTAGACCGGCAAGGGAACTTGCTGTTCCAACAGGACAATGCACGTCCGCATGTATCCCGTGCCACCCAACGTGCTCTAGAAGGTGTAAGTCAACTACCCTGGCCAGCAAGATCTCCAGATCTGTCCCCCATTGAGCATGTTTGGGACTGGATGAAGCGTCGTCTCACGCGGTCTGCACGTCCAGCACGAACGCTGGTCCAACTGAGGCGCCAGGTGGAAATGGCATGGCAAGCCGTTCCACAGGACTACATCCAGCATCTCTACGATAGTCTCCATGGGAGAATAGCAGCCTGCATTGCTGCGAAAGATGGATATACACTGTACTAGTGCCGACATTGTGCATGCTCTGTTGCCTGTGTCTATGTGCCTGTGGGTCTGTCAGTGTGATCATGTGATGTATCTGACCCCAGGAATGTGTCAATAAAGTTTCCCCTTCCTGGGACAATGAATTCACGGTGTTCTTATTTCAATTTCCAGGAGTATATATATATATATATATATATATATATATATATATATATATATATATATATATATATATATATATATATATTAGAGGGAAACATTCCACGTAGGAAAAATATATCTAAAAACAAAGATGATGTGACTTACCAAATGAAAGTCCTGGCAGGTCGACAGACACACAAACAAACACAAACATACACACAAAATTCAAGCTTTCGCAACAAACTGTTGCCTCATCAGGAAAGAGGGAAGGAGAGGGAAAGACGAAAGGATGTGGGTTTTAAGGGAGAGGGTAAGGAGTCATTCCAATCCTGGGAGCGGAAAGACTTACCTTAGGGGGAAAAAAGGACGGGTATACACTCGCACACACACACATATCCATCCACACATATACAGACACAAGCAGACATATTTAAAGACAACAGTTATGATGAGGCAACTGTTTGTTGCGAAAGCTTGAATTTTGTGTGTGTGTTTGTGTTTGTTTGTGTGTCTATCGACCTGCCAGCGCTTTCGTTCGGTAAGTCACATCATCTTTGTTTTTACATATATTTTTGCCACGTATATATATATAAAAACAAAGATGATGTGACTTACCGAACGAAAGCGCTGGCAGGTCGATAGACACACAAACAAACACAAACACACACACAATGAGGCAACAGTTTGTTGCGAAAGCTGAATTTTGTGTGTGTGTTTGTGTGTCTATCGACCTGCCAGCGCTTTCGTTCGGTAAGTCACATCAGCTTTGTTTTTAGATATATTTTTCCCTTGTGGAATGTTTCCCTCAAATTGGGCTGAAGTTATATATATATTTTTTTTTTTCAGCCCAATTTCAGTGCAGTAATGTGTTCATTGTAAATGTGTGTGTGTGTGTGTGTGTGTGTGTGTGTGTGTGTGTGTGTGTGTGTAAGTACAATCTAACTTCTGCAATAGTAGTTGTATTACATGTTTATTACCTTATAAATAAATAAAAAACTTTTTTATTTTAAATTCAGTGCATTAGTATTTGTAAAATGACTTTCATATAGTGTTCATTAAAAAATGACGATCATTCCACTTGGAACCTGTGGAATGGTACATTAGCTTATTTGTTTTAGTTGTAAATATTTGTCATGTATTGTTGTTTTTCTGACATGTTCCACATCCTGGAGGACCTCCTCACTACGGATCAATTGGAATGAAAGTAAATCTAATCTAATCTAATCCCTGCAGAAGGCACATGGACAGCGCAGTGCGAGGTCTCGACAACGTCAGGCACAGCACCAGTCACAACACCAACAGCACCAGCAACAGCTGTCAGAGCAGAACCACCAACAGAGGCTGCGCTGTCGCTTCTGTGAGATGATGCTTGGCCGCTATGCAGACCTGCGTGCACATGAAGAAATAACACATGGTGTGCGACAGATTGACCACGATCGCTTTCAGGTGTGTATGTTATTGTAGTGCTTCGTACTCTCTTACCTTACTTCTCCACTTCCTCTCATCTTTCATATTCACTTTATCATTGGTGTGCATCCCAGGTATGCTAGGGAAGTGTCCATTCTCTCTTAGACTCCCTATAGCTTATGGTTGAGGGTATTACTGATACCACTATCATTTCCTCCCTTTTGAAAAGGTGCATGGGAAGAACGATTTTTGGTAAGGCTCCATATAAGTTCTGATTACTCCAATTTTCTCATTGTGATCAATTCTGGAGATGTATGAGGTCTGTTCAAAAAATTCTGGAACCTTCATAATTTTGCCACTGTGGTGTGTTGGAGCAAAATGCAGTTGGCATTCCAGCACATGCCTATGTTTAATGTGTAACTGCCGGAACTTTCATTGTTGTATGTTTGTTAGTAATTGTTCAGTGCTGTATTGAGTAGAATATAGTGTCACACACGACATAAGAGTTGTCTGGGTATGGGACCACGTCATATTGTATAAAACGACTGCTGGAGAAAAACCAATGTTTCGGCCACGGTTGCAGTGGCCTTCTTCTGGGTCTACTGGCGCATTCTAGCTATGCAGTGTCCCTTATATTTTGTTATTACTGTTCACTGTGCATGCCATTATGTCATAATTTTAAAAAGATAGTTCATTTCATTGGTTACTTAAGGAAGAATGGCTCTTGTGTTATGTGTCATGATTGGTGGTCACTGGCAAATGAGAAGTTGGCTCCTGTTTACTAAATGCTGGACGTCAGCTGTGCGATGGCAGTTACTCACCAGTAGTGCTCATGCCTCGTGTTGACAGTGCGGTCTATTGGGCTGTATGATGTGGTACCATACCCAGAAAACTTTTTTATGTCAACTGACTCTGGCTGCAGAAGCCTACGCAATTATATTGTGTCGCATAGTTTGCTAATTTCGAAATGGTAGAGGTAGAGAACCAATGCGTCTGCATTAAATTTTGCGTGAACTCAAGAATACCTTTACAGAGACACACCAAATCATGCAGGAAGCCTACGGTGATGAGTGCTTAAGCCATACTCGGTGTTATGAATGGTTTACATGGTTTAAAAATTGCTGGATGGAAGTTGAAGATGATCCTCATTCAGCACCACTTCAATATCTACTGACAGCATTCATGTCAGGAATATCAACAAAATTGTGCGTGCCAGTCGAAGACTGACTGACTGACTGACTGACTGACTGAGAGATTGCAGAAGAATGTAACAAAAATTGGTTCAAATGGCTCTGAGCACTATGCGACTTAACATCTGGGATCATCAGTCCCCTAGACTTAGAACTACTTAAACCTAACTAACCTAAGGACATCACACACAGCCATGCCTGAGGCATGATTCAAACCTGCGAAAGTAGCAGCAGCGTGGTTCTGGACTGAAGCGCCTAGAGCCGCTCGGCCACAGCGGCCGGCAAGAATGTAACATTTCAGTTGGATCATGTCATGAAATCCTGACGCAGTATCTTGGAATGCATTGTGTTGCGACCGAGTTCATCCCACAGCTCATGAGTCAAGACCAGAAAGACCTTTACCTCGCAATCTGTGAAGAGCTTTGGGCTCGCATTGATGTTCCTTAAGATAATCATAACTGGTGATAAGACATGGGTCTATGGTTGTGATGTTCAAACCGAGATTCAATCTTCACAGTGGGTTGGGAAAGGTTCTCCAAGATCAAAAAAGGCTTGTCAGGTCAGGTCAAATGTGAGAGCCATGCTGGTAGTTTTCCTTGACTTTGAAGGATTAGTTCATCATGAATTCGTGCCATAGGGACAAACTGTTAATCAGTGGTACTATTGGGACATTTTGCTGTGTGTCTGAGAAAAGGTGAGAAGGAAACGGTCTGAAATGTGGCAAGACAATTCATGACTATTTCATCATTATAATGTACCTTCACATTCATCCCTGCTGGTGTATGACTAATCCAGAAAAAAAAAAACGAACTCACTGTGCTGCCTAATCCTCCATTCTCTCCAGACCTGGCGTCTTTAGACGTTTTTTATTTCCAAAATTGAAAATCCTATTGAAAGGACAAAGATTTGCAACAGCATATGAGATAAAAGAAAATTCTCTGATGATTCTTCGCATAATCCAGCAAGAGACATACCGATATTGCTTCCGGTAGTGGAAATGGCATTGGGAGTGATGTATCAATTTTGAGGAAGATCATGTACAATAAGTAAAAGGTAAGCCTAGAAAAACTGTGTGGACCAAGTTCCAGAATTTTCTGAATAGATCTCATATATGGGAGGAAGCAGTATGTTGCCAGACTCCCCTTTGGGCATAGTCTCTCAGAGTTTTAACAGTAAATTTCGCCATAATCCATAACCCATTTCTTCTAGCGCCTGCCACTGGAATTTTATTACCATCTTTTTAACATTCTCACACTTACTAAATGAGTCTGTGATGAAATTAAATGTGGGACTGCAAAACAACTCCAAAGATTAGATGGGTAGATCAAGTACAAGTCCCAAGTGACACAAGCCGCTGCTTGGGTGTCAAGCTCAGAGGCACCACAACTATGTGATCTTTATACCAGATCTATTGCAATTAATAACAGCTGCATATTAGGTGCATTGTGCTGCCCCCTACTGCCAGGTACTCCATATCAGTAGTCAGTAGACATCGTGAGAGAGCAGAATGGGGCACTCCACGGAACTCACGGACTTCGAACGTGGTCAGGATTGGGTGTCACTTGTGTCATATGTCTGTATATGAGATTTCCACAGGTGAAAGAGAAAAGAAGGAGAGGGAGCTGAAAATGGGGTACAGGGTGTGGACAAAAGAACTTTATGGCACAAATTGTCTAAAAGAAGGAATAGCACACACACTGAAGCATCAGGAAATAGTTAATTTGGTAATTTATGGAAGTGTTTGGGTCTAAACTGTAGAAGGAAACCATGGCTTGACAACAGTAAGCAGACTCATGTAGTTCTAGGTTGTAGTAATTACACCAGGATGGAGAGCTGCATCACATGTCTTCAGATGAAGACCACAACAATCTTACCTGACGAGCATTAGCCAGGATTGGCTGACTGAGTGTTTTGATGCACTTCTTTCATAAAGGATCTCTCCAACTATTTATGCCCAGTACATTGTATTTATTTAAGTTCAGCGTCAACTGCTAGCTACAGCACCAATGTGATCAGAAGTATCCTGACACACCCAAAACATACGTTTTTCATATTAGGTGCATTGTGCTGCCCCCTACTGCCAGGTACTCCATATCAGTAGTCAGTAGACATCGTGAGAGAGCAGAATGGGGCACTCCACGGAACTCACGGACTTCGAACGTGGTCAGGATTGGGTGTCACTTGTGTCATATGTCTGTATATGAGATTTCCACTCCTAAACATCCCTAAGTCCAGTGTTTCTGTTGTGATAGTGTGTTCACTGACAGAGGCCATCAACAGTTGAAGAGGGTCGTAATGTGTAATAGGCAGACACCTATCCAGACCAACACACAGGGATTCCAAACTGCATCAGGATCCACTGCAAATACTATGACAGTTAGGCGGGAGGTGAGAAAACTTGGATTTCATGGTCGAGTGGCTGCTCATAAGCCACACATGACACCAGTAAATACCAGACACTGCCTCACTTGGTGTAAGGAGCATAAACATAAAAACATTGTGTGGAGTGATGAATCACGGTACACAATGTGGCGATCCAATGGCACGGTGTGGATATGGTAAATTCCCAGTGAACGTCATCTGCCAGAGTGTGCAGTGCCAACAGTAAAATTCGGAGGTGGTGGTGTTATGGTGTGGTTGTGTTTTTCATGGAGGGGCCTTGCACCCCTTGTTGTTTTGCATGGTACTATCACAACACAGGCCTACACTGATGTTTTAAGCACCTTCTTGCTTCACACTGTTGAAGAACAATTCAGGGATGGTGACTGCATCTTTCAACATGATTGAGCACCTGTTCATAATGCACGGCCTGTGACGAAGTGGTTACTCGACAATAGCATCCCTGTAATGAATTGACCTGCACAGAGTCCTGACCTGAATCCTATAGAACACCTTTGGGATGTTTTTGAATGCCAACTTCGTGCCAGGTCTCACCGACTGACATACGAGGTGTGGCTAGAAAAAAACCGGACTAGTACTGGTGAAACAATAAAACAAATGCAATAAGGCTGAAAGTCGCGTGGCCTGTCACATGACTCTCGCTCCGCCTACTGCTCGAGTTTCATCTGCCTCCTGCGCTCAGTCTGCCCGTGGCGTCTGTTTTAAGTAGTTGACGTTTTGTCTGTGCGTCGGAAAATGTTGAGTGTACAGAAAGAACAGCGTGTTAACATCAAATTTTGTTTCAAACTAGGAAAATCTGCAAGTGAAACGTTTGTAATGTTACAACAAGTGTACGGCAATGATTGTTTATCGCGAACACAAGTGTTTGAGTGGTTTAAACGATTTAAAGATGGCCGCGAAGACACCAGTGATGACACTCGCACTGGCAGACCATTGTCAGCAAAAACTGATGCAAACATTGAAAAAATCGGTAAACTTGTTCGACACTTTCCTTGTCAACTCCTGTTAACTCAGACACTGCTCTGATTGTTAAACGGCGATCTTGTCGAACAAGTTTACCGATTTTTTCAATGTTTGCATCAGTTTTTGCTGACAATGGTCTGCCAGTGCGAGTGTCATCACTGGTGTCTTCGCGGCCATCTTTAAATCGTTTAAACCACTCAAACACTTGTGTTCGCGATAAACAATCATCGCTGTACACTTGTTGCAACATTACAAACGTTTCACTTGCAGATTTTCCTAGTTTGAAAAAAAATTTGATGTTAACACGCTGTTCTTTCTGTACACTCAACATTTTCCGATGCACAGACAAAACGTCAACTACTTAAAACAGACGCCACGGGCAGACTGAGTGCAGGAGGCAGATGAAACTCGAGCAGTAGGCGGAGCAAGAGTTACGTGACAGGCCACGCGACTTTCAGCCTTATTGCATTTGTTTTATTGTTTCACCAGTACTAGTCCGGATTTTTTCTAGCCACACCTCGTAGATACCTCTCCTCAGCACAGCACTCTGTGAAGAAACAGCTGCAATTCCAAGAAACCTTCCAGCACTTGATTGAACGAATGCTTGTGAGGGTGGAAGCTTTCATCAAGGCTAAGGGTTGGCCAACAACATATTGAATTCCAGCATTACCAATGGAGAGTGCCATGAACTTGTAAGTCATTTTCAGCCAGGTGTTTGGATACTTTTGATCATGTAGTGTATCAATATTCTGTACATCTCACTGTGTTCCACTGTAACTTTCCTTTAGACACCATCATCGTCTGTGAACAGTCTTATGGAACTTCCAACGTTACCCACTATAACTTTATATATAAATCTCTTTAGGTATTCTGAAAGTTACTTTTACAGCTGTCAATTTCATCCCATTAAAATAATACATTGAATTCAGCCATAAAGTCCTGAAGCCAGTTACAAATGTGGTCCAATATTCATTACTTTTAGAAAATTGCCTTTAAAGCCAGCTTGTTCCTTAGCCTGATAAAAATTCCAAGCTTTTTTTTTTAATGAGTTTTGAAGTGATGTAGAACCCTTATCAAATAAGATTAACTGGAGAAGTAAAGCACATATAAAAAGGCCAGTGCTAATTATGGAATTGTTTGTCTTATGGGATAATAGAAAAGAATGCTGAATATCTCAGCTGTCCGACAACTGAACAAAGATTCTTAATGCTTTATGAAAATCCATATAAAAACTGCAATAACTGAATTTCAGGGTGGAATCTATGAATTGTTTTCCCCTCTGCACGTTGCTTGTGCAGAAACTGTGAAAATGAAATTAAAAACTGCACACACAGGAGTATATAAGCAATCATACATCCTACGCTCCAGCTGAGAAAGAAATGACAAGAAACCATAACATGTGTTATAATCAAAAGTACATAAGCTACCCTGTTAAGTATTATAGTGCTTTGCAGAATGTAGATATAAGATCACTATACTTCTCTCTGTAAAATCCTACTCTTCAGACAACAGCATTGGCATGTTGAAGGGTATGTGATGTTCTTGCAGTGGAGTTGTGAAACAGTGTGATGTACAGGTGGTGGATGCACTGAGCTACTCACAGCTGCTGGCATCTGGCCGTGTGCAGCTACTGCAGCCTCAGCCCCCACTGCAGCTGCAGGTACAGAGCCTACAGCAGCCACCTGCCACCTCCATGGAGAACAAGGTAAGCTAACTTTTCTGCATTGGCCAAAGGGATACAGTAACCTTAACAGGGTGGATCTGTTATGATGCCAATGTGTGTAGCTGGAATTCGGTAACCATCAGAGGACGCAAACATTTCCTTTGGAACAGTATGGAGAGGTCTCTGAACTCTTCAGTTGGTGACGTTGCCGACAGGGTTGAGAGCTGGTAACTTCAGTCGGAATTCATCATCATGCTTCTCAAATCATTGTAGCATAACTTTAGAACTGTGACAGTGGTAATTGTTCTGTTGTGGAGTGGGTTGTACGTTGAAGAAGACCTGGGGGTGCAAATGGTTAGAAGTAATATTATGTTGTTTGAATGATGTCATATTTTATTATGTGGTATTGAAATTTTAGCATTGTGCCATTTTTAAGTACAATCAATTTGTGCCAATATGCAGGGTGAACATTAATAAAACCGATAAAATGCAAAGATGGATTCCTAAGTGGAAATGGAGGAAAAAAGGTCCTGTGAACATGGGTCCAGAAATGCATCGTTGCCACAGTAGATGGCACTGACGAATGACAATTCCTCTGACCACATGCTGTGTGTTCCTGGTGTATTGTGTGTTGAAGGCTGTGTAATCGATGCAGCATCCTGTAAGCAGCAGAGTGGCCCGGTGCTCACTTTGGGAACAAGCCAAGGTGGTGTTTTTGTGCAGCCAAGTAGGTGGAAATGGTTGAAAGGCAACACAGTTATACCAAAACAGGCAACCTCACAGACACCAACCACATCACAATATTTCAAGCCCTTTTTGGGTATTTGTATGATCACACAAACACCAAAAGTGGGCTTAAAATGTTGTGTGGGTGGTTGGTGTCTGTGAGGGTACTTGTTTTGGTATAGCTGTGCTGCCTCCTGACCATTTCCATCTGCTTGGCTATACACAGATACCAACTCGGTTTGTTCCCAACATAAATACCAGACCATTCTGCTGCTTAAAGAACACTGTGTCAGTCACACAGCCTGCAACACACAAGGAACACACGGCACATAGGCAGAGGAACTGTTATTCATCAGCAGCATCTACTGTGACAACGATGCATTTCTGGACTCATGTTTGTAGCACCAGTTTTCTTCCATTTCCAGTCACGTTCACCATGTACAAACTTAAGTTATTAGTGATAGATTACATCTCACTTTATAAAATCGAAAGACAAGAGAGATGAAATCACTAACATAACAGACATAGTTATTCTCAGTTGGTCATTCATAACTCCAGATGCCTGTTATGGTATAGATTTCACCTGTTTTTTCTCTGATTTGTAAAGTTTGAGCTAATACATCGTACTTTCCATCATTTATAATTTACATTTATACTGTGGAATGGTAGAAATTTATTGTGGTAAGAATAGGCATAATGGCGAAATTAAACTACCACGTGATATTTAACTCGTAGAAAAAGGATATTAACAGCCATAATTCTTCATAAACATTTTTTTATTTTTTAGGCAACCAGTTTCGATGCCTATTTATTTGACATCTACACTCCAAATGCATGACAACAATAGTTTTTTCCATGCATTTGGAGCATACTCATTGAATAAACAGAAATCCAAGGTGTCCAGTTAAATATATGGTACCTATTCTGTGTACGGCAATGTTTTGATGTCTCCATTCCTTTTTCTACGAGTTATTGATCAGTCACTGTCATGCATCCATATCTGTATGATGGCTCTACAATAAGTTAATATTTATGTTGTCACCTGTTGGATCACTCATCCTAACATGACTGTTTCCAGGATTTACAATCAGGCATGGTTCACTGAATGAGGCTCAACATCTCCATTGCTTCACTTTCCAGTCATAATATTCCTGTGTCAATTAAAATCAAACCTGAGGAGGTTATTGTGGCACCAATGTGGCAACTTGGTACAACTATCCTTTCATAATATTGTTACATTCCATCCTCGATTTACCATTGTTTAATTCTGCATAACTTATCATTCTGTGGACATGGAGTCAGTTGAATGATTTTGCTCCAATTCCTGGCACCTGTTTATCTTTCATTGTGATATTTTCTTGGATCAGTGTACACTGGTGTGAACCAGCAGTAGCAAATAAGAACCACAAATTGTACACAATCATGACACTCAACCACTTTCAGTTACAAAGCTATGCCTCACTGATCTTAAAAATGGAAAAACTTTTTAATATTCTGTCAGTGTCAAGATTGTTGGTGACTATAGCACTAGTTCATCTGTACAGTGTACAAAAAAGGTCTCAGTAATCATCATAGGGCAACTATGGAGCACCTCAACAAGGCTGACCGGACAAGATACAAATTTTATTCTAAATTCAGTCACACAGTGTTGCTCATTTTTCTTACTTAATTCTGGTGAAAGACTATTCTTAAAAACTGTTTAGTCAAAAGTGCAGTGCCCAGTTTACTTCTTATGACTGTGAGACTGCTAAGTGTGGAAACTTCTAAAAATCTTGATTCTCAGCCAATGTGTGGTTTCAGAGATACTGTAGTATAATGTCCAAGTTGCAGACCATGAAACAGTTTCACATTTTCAGTCAGTAGTTACACCTCTGTATCAGGAACAGTGTCACAGAGAAATCAACATTTAGAATGGACAGTATAATGCTTTATCATGGCTACTTCACACTCATTACCAGTAGTATCAGAATTATTTGAATCAATCAGTAACTGGCAATGGCCTAATCTGATATTACACGTTTCTGCAGGAGCTGTTAGACATAATTCCAACAAAGCTCTGAGGCATTTTCTTTACTTGGAATATAGACTCAGAACATTATGCAGTGAACCTTGATATACGCAATCACAATAAAAATTTACAAATAATCATTATATGAATACCTCAACACTGTCTGAAGTACATCTGAGCACAGGGTGAAACACCTGATGAGAAAGAAAAAATGGGGGGTGGGGTATAAGATAGAGTGAAGTGACACCTACACCCCTCCCTCCCTTGCAAGACATCATAATATTGCGACCTGGACAGCTTGGATAGTTAGAGACTGTGTGGTAAGAGAGTTAACTATTACCTAACAGTGACATGAATAGATTTTTATCATCAAAGAGAATCATTTATTTATTCCTTCAAAAAGGTCAAGATACTACAACTACCAGGGTCCATACAATTTTTTATTTATCACTTTACATGTGTGGTCTTTGCATCTCTAAACTTATCTGGTACGAGGGCTGTTATTTATAAAATCAATCTTTATTCAGATAAAATTGTTTGACACTAGTCACCTTCTAAGTAGTTCCCTTCAGCTTCTACACATGTCCCCCAACACTGCTGCCACTGCTAGAAGCATCACTGGAAAGCCTCTTTTGGTATGGAGCATTCTGAATAATGTCTTCCAGTTTGAAATCTGGTCCCTTTCAGAGTCTTTTTCACTTTAAGTAAAAGCCAGAAGTCACTAGGTGCTAGGTCAGGGGAATAGGAGGCTAACAAACCACAGCCATGGCCAAAAAATTCTTAATTAATTGGAACAATGAGTGGATACATTAACGTGATGAAGATGTAAACAGCCTGCAACTCTGGCTATTTGCATCTCATTGCTTCAGGGAGGCAACACAGAACATCTTTGTAGTACTTCTTAATGACATTGATACCTTCTGGGTGTACTTATGATGAAACACACCATTGATATATAAAAAAAAAGATGCTCAGCGTGGCTTTCACACTGCTGTGTACCTATCTCACTTTTTTTTTTAACTCAGCACTGTGCTCACAATATCCAGCAGGTCCAGTGTGATCTCCAAATGAAGTTACTTCTGATCAGTTGTGAGTAACTTTGGCACAAATTTTGCTGAGGTCCTCCTGATGTTCATATGGAATGTATGAATCCAATACTAATTGTAATCTTGTCTGCATGTTCTCGCAATTCGTATATCCTGCATCACCAAGATCCCTTCCTGATCAATAACAATCTCATTTGTGGATATTCAGGGCCTAGTTAAACGTGCTGCACTCTTCACTGATGAGTGGCCATCTTTATAGTGGTTGTACCACTCCTTTACCTGTGTGGTAATCATTGCTTTGTTCCCGAACATTTATTGAATCTTGTGGATTATTTCAATTTGAGTATCACCAAGCTTAAAAGAAAATTTTTGTTCCAATTTTTCTATAATTTTGCCCATAATACAAAATTCGCCAACTACCATTTAAAAGCATTCACTTGTCACTGGCTGGCCAGCCCACAAACATATAGAGCACACACGCCCCGGTACCATTGTTGGTTTCAATAGTAAAAAGTAAGGTCAGATACTTTTTGAGTAGCCCTCATATTCTAGTTTAAAAAGGCAGAAATCCAAGAACAAATAATACTTTGCCTGTGTATTAATCATACAGTGTCTTATTCCTGAGACATACCTCTTATTCCTGAGACCTGCCATGCTCGCATTAAGAAGAAGCACTCGGACAACAATCAGATGGACTGAAATAGCACTGCATATTCCTGTTTTTACATACTAAAAATAGATTGAAAGTTTCTGTTTTACATCATGTAAAGCCACATAGTTCATAATGAATATGAATATTTAATTTATTATTAATAGTACTTTTCCTGTCTGACAGATTTTAACATGTTTAAAATCCATCTCGTGAAAATATTTCCATTATTTAGTGTAAAACAGTTACTCCTTGCATACTATGCATTTTTCCATGCTTGCCTAAACTATGGTATAGGAATTTGGGGTACAACTGCTGGAGATATAAGAATTTTTCTTTGGCAGAAAAAAGCCATCCAATGAATGTATGGTCTGGTAGTATGGTCTGCAAAACAAATTTTACTGAAAACAAAATTTGACTGTTCTGAGTCTGTACATATTTACACCCTTATGAACACTTAAGATCAGTTGGGATGAACATCATGCATCACATATCTATAAAAACACCCACTAGAGTGGGGCCATGGAATTGGTTCCATCCAAAAGTAATCACCACAAGCATTAAGACATTTATCCCACTGGGAGACAAGACAATAAATTCCTGGTTTGAAGAATGCTGCCTGTCCCTAATGGATCAACCACCACACCCACACTTTTGCATTTCCTCATCCAACTGAAACCAATGTCCATGTGTGCTTCAGGTTGCCAAGCTAGCAGAGGCTGTTCCATCTGGATCCTTCCCACCAACACCAGCTTTTCTGAACTGCACAGGTGGGAACTCTCCCTGCAATATATCCTACTATCCCGTAATCCTATTGCCATCAACTTTTGTTAGTCATTGTTCTTAACCCACCTGTCCCTTCCCCATTTCCATTCCAGCACTACACAGCCATCTATTCCACCAACACATTCACAGCCTGTTTACTTCTATCCTTTTCCACTGCCCCCCCCCCCCCCCCCGGCCCCCTGTCTAACCTCCGGACTGCACCTAACTCCCCTACCCTTGTTCCACCTGTATGTTCCCACAAGTAACACTTTACGATTCCCCACCCCTACCCTGCTATTCCCCCCCCCCCTTCTCCTTACCCCCAGCACCTGGGTTACTTCTCCCATCATGAGCTGCTACTCGCAGCCTGACCTCGGCAGAGACTATGGTTGTGTGTGTGTGTGTGTGTGGGTGTGTGGGTGTGTGTGTGTGTGTGTGTGGGTGTGGGTGTGTGTGAGAGAGAGAGAGAGATTTGGGGGGCTGGGGGGGGGGGTGTTTGACATACTTTTTGTTCTGACTTTCTGCAACTCAGCATCTCTGCTATATGGTGAGTAGCAAGAGCTGCTGAGTCACAACTGTCTCTTTTATAATATTGTCATTATTACATCCTGGATTTTCCATTGTTTTATGTAAGAAGTAATTTACAGCCTTTCCAGTTTGAGTAGACTGTGGCATGTGCCTGTGAAAATAATACATGCTGCCTGACTGTTACAATGTTATGTTATATTATGTTATGTGAACCAGGGACCTAGAAACGACAGAGAGGCTCCGTCCCTGCCGCAACTGCAGTGGTCCGCAACCCCACGACGACTGCTGCAGTCCACTTCACCCCTCCCCCGCCCCACACCAAACCCAGGGTTATTGTCGGTTCGGCCCCCGGTGGACCTCCCAGGGGACATAGTACACCAGAGGAGTGTAGCCCCTATGTTTGCGTGGTAGAGTAATGGTGGTGTACGCGTATGTGGAGAACTTGTTTGCGCAGCAATTGCCGACATAGTGTAGCTGAGGCGGAATAAGGGGAACCTGCTCGCATTTGCCGAGGCAGATGGAAAACGGCCTAAAAACCATCCACAGAATGGCCTGCTCACCGGACCTCGACACAAATCCACCAGGCAGATTCGTGCGGGGGACCGGCACTCCTTCCCACCCGGAAAGCCGTGCGTTAGACTGCACGGCCAACCGGGCGGGCTGACTGTAACAATAGTTAACTTTTTCTTACGTTCTATGGAAGCAGTTCAGCAGAGTCGCAAGTATATTTTGACTTGTATTACATCTTGAGGATTCTCTGTCTTGTCAGAATTGACAAAACATGGTGTGTGTATTAATAAATTATAAAGAATTTCATTGAAAACTACAGCTTGCAAAGTGACTCACGTAGGCTCTCATATGTCTCATTGGACCATAAAAAATAGAAATTGAATTTTGTGAGATGAATCATGCTACCCATTGTGTTGAGATTATGGTTGAATTGGAAGTATGGCAGAAACCATATGAAACCATGAATTTTCAATGATAAAAAGACACAGTGGAAGCTAGAGGTGGGTGGGCTACATGTAAAAGGTGTTTAACAATGGAGTAGGCATTATGATCCTCATACACAAGACAGGTGGTCTATTTATGTGGCCTTATACCAGATAAATAAGGCAATATTTCTACAGAAAAATTATCTGTCCACAGGTCAGGGAATGATCAATGCTCTTTGATAATCATGCAGGGCTATTTCAAGTAATGACATGAGTACCACACTGGGGGATATGGAATATGTCAAGATAAATATTAACAGAGTATCTGTTATGAATTAAATCAGTAGAGACAGAATTTTGTTTCAGATTCATCACTACATACCAGTAATATGTTATGATTTGGATACTCTGAATAATGTTTTTTTATTATTATTAAAAGCTGCTACTCATATATTTTTGCATTCAATTAGTGAGAATCACTGGAAAACGTAAGATTGTCTAATTTGTTGCCATACACAAATCACTCATTCATCATCTGTAGGAATTTCATTCCAATTTGTCTAATGCTTGTTCTGGAATCGAGCCATATTGTAATAGTTGATCTATCTGTTATGAGCTACATTCAGAATGTATTCATACCTGTTCACCCTCCACGTCCTTGGTGCTTGGAGTCTGAGTTCTCAAAGAAAAATGGAACATTATCAACTGTGCCATGAAGCAAAACCACTCAGTAACGGGTTCACTATGCAGGGGAACTTTATGAACATCTGTTGGCTGTTTGTGAATGTTCACTGCCCCAGTGAGCATAAAGTGTGTTTCCTCACTCCACAAAATGTTCCAAGGCCACATATTCCCAACTTCAAACCTTGCAGGAAACATACAGCAATGTTATTCAAATATTTGTGTCTTGCGGCAAAAATTGGTAAGTAATGTGATGTTTGTACAGATACCATTTCACAATTGTTTGCAGCACTTTTCAAACAGTGGATCATGGAATTTTCAACTGTCATCACAGAGCTTGTGCTCTGTGTAAAGATCACACATTGTGTCCAGCATTCTCATCTATGGTAACAGTAACTTCTAAAATTTGTGGTGCAATTGGCCGTCAGCCTTACCAAGGAGCAGTTCCCAAATCGCCAGTTAATTTGAACTTTTGACTCATGTTCTTCAACTCTAGTGTGGAAAGAGGACCTCTCTGTATTCCTTTAATATGTTAATACTCATAGATGTTTTGATAAAAGAGCTTTATGATTAAAGTGCTGCTCACCTTTTCCAGGCCCAAGTTGACCTTCTGCAACTGTGTAGCACATCAGTGCTTGTGTTTCAACCATACATCTCCGTGCTACTTTTGTCATCTAATAGCAAGTGATGACACTAAACACTGCTAAAAACACAAATTCTGCAGTGCACAGTCTGAACAACAGTCCTGTAAAGTTGAGTGCCCATGTGGTAAATAGTTTTCTATGTACACTGGCTCAAGTAGCATAAATTCAATAATAAACATCCTGCATTTTGAAACAATGAAAGGCTTTTTAGTGAGAATTAGAAGACTGTGCATTGCATATGTCAAAATGTCCTATCCAACAGACTGCAAAGGTCCAAGAGACCATTCGTAATTTATTACCTCACAATACACATCAGCATTAACACTGTGTCCTTGGGGTGGAAATTAATTGAAGCCTTAAAACCCAATTGCCATGATTCTTCTTCACAAAGTAGAGGTTTAGAATTTTGTCTTTGATGGTGGATGTGTCATTCCGTTACACTGATTACTGCTCATTGTTTCAAGCTTGGTCAGTTACCAGAGTTTTATTGGCCATCCTAATGGAGTCAAGAAAATAATTTCTCAGTTCTGTCATGACATTAATTATGCACATTACATGACTGGAATTGACACAGTTATTTTGGGCTCATTTTTCTAGCCCAACATTGCTGCAGCTGACATCTAGTGAATTTCAGAATTTCATTCAGACGGAAGAACAGATGCAATGCTGTCAATTATGAAAAAACTTCATTTAGTATTTTCTGCATAAGATGCTCATATATCCCCATTTTTCTGTACAGGAGGTCTTCTTTTATTCAATTTCCTCTACTGTAGAAAGAATTGTGTTCAATGAAGTCTCTTATAAGAAGAGACAATATTGACTTCTGTGAGCTGCCTAGATTTTTATGGACAGTAATGCAGCAGCTCCACTTCATGCAATATGTGATGTCCCCAACACTGATAAGACAGTAAGTACTGTACTTTTTTCTTTGAAAACCTTGATCATGAATTAAGCATGCTCTGGTACAGGTGCTGCATCCAGGGAATAACCAAATGCAACCAGTCCCATCTTCACCCTCAACGGCAGCAGTGTCAGCTACAGGGGCATCAGTGTCATCACCAAACAAGCGAGGAGCAGGATTGGCTCTGCTGCGAACACCAACAGGTGCATCAGTAGTGTGTCGCTTGCTGCCTCATGCAGGCCACAAGCAGGTGGTGCTCGCACCACTCACTCCCCGTGACATCAAGGTATGTGATATGCCACGCCAACAACCTTGCATTGTTAATCACTGCAGAATGTGTAATGTTGATGTTGCTCTTGTCTCATTATTACTGTTGATGTAGAAAACAAGTTTATAAAAGCTAATCCTGACATTGCAAGTGACATATATGTATTACACATTATTTAAAGGAGTCTTTGCAATGAGAGTCTATAATATCACAGATCGTCAAACAGAGAGTAACGTGTGAATCGTGCTTATAATACAAGTAAATTGTCAAGTGCCCAAACCTACCCATATCAGACAGAGCCTATAGAAAAATAAGCTCCTTATTTCGTAATCTTAAAAAATGCAGTTATAGGCAAATAAAATAAAATATAGGTACCAGATATATAGACCAATATACATACACTAAATGAAACTATGTGTACAATTCTTACACATCCAGGTGGACACCCCACTGATGTGGCAACAACTCGTGGATAAGTAAAACAAAAACGTCAGTTTGTCTTCTTTGCACTTAGGAATTTGCCTCACTGTGTTGAACTGCAGATGGTATTGCTAGCATAATATCACTTAATAATGCCTGGAATAAATCTTCTGAGGTAATGCATCTAAAATCAAAATAGATATTTTGCTCTACAAAGGATGCAGTTAGAAAATTATGAAAAGTTAATTAGATTAGATATACCTATGTTTCATAGATCCATAGTAAAGAGATCCTCAAGGAAACAGAACACATCATAAAACAAGAATACATAATATGTATTTATAAATAACCGGACAAGTGTGAGTAGGACGCTTGCTCTGAGGATTCTGTACAGACTTAATTATGTACACTACTGGCCATTAAAATTGCTACACCAGGAAGAAATGCAGATGATAAACGGGTATTCATTGGACAAATATATTATACTAGAAATGACATGTGATTACATTTTCATGCAATTTGGGTGCATAGATCCTGAGAAATCAGTACCCAGAACAACCACCTCTGGCCATAATAACGGCCTTGATACGCCTGGGCATTGAGTCAAACAGAGCTTGGATAGCGTGTACAGGTACAGCTGCCCATGCAGCTTCAACACGATACCACAGTTCATCAAGAGTAGTGACTGGCGTATTGAGACGAGCCAGTTGCTCGGCCACCATTGACCAGACGTTCCCAATTGGTGAGAGATCTGGAGAATGTGCTGGTCAGGGGAGCAGTCGAACATTTTCTGTATCCAGAAAGGCCCGTACAGGACCTGCAACATGTGGTCATGCATTATCCTGCTGAAATGTAGGGTTTCACAGGGATTGAATGAAGGGTAGAGCCACGGGTCTTAACACATCTGAAATGTAATGTCCACTGTTCAAAGTGCCATCAATGCGAACAAGAGGCGACCGAGACGTGCAACCAATGGCACCCCATTCCATCACGCTGGGTGATACGCCAGTATGGCGATGACAAATACATGCTTCCAATGTGCATTCACAGTGATGTCACCAAACACGGATGTGACCATCATGATGCTGTAAACAGAACCTGGATTCATCCGAAAAAATGACATTTTGCCATTCGTGCACCATGTTCGTCGTTGAGTACACCATCACAGGCACTCCTCTCTGTGATGCAGCGTCAAGGGTAGCCGCAGACATAGTCTCCATGGTCTCCAAGCTGATAGTCCATGCTGCTGCAAATGTCGTCGAACTGTTCGTGCAGATGGTTGTTGTCTGGCAAACGTCCCCATCTGTTGACTCAGGGATCGAGACGTGGCTGCACCATCCGTTACAGCCATGTGGATGAGATGCCTGTCATTTCGACTGCTAGTGGTGATACGAGGCCGTTGGGATCCAGCACGGCGTTCCGCATTACCCTCCTGAACCCACCGATTCCATATTCTGCTAACAGTCATTGGATCTCGACCAACACGAGCAGCAACGTCGCGATACGATAAACTGCAATCGCAATAGGCTACAATCCGACCTTTATCAAAGTCGGAAACGCGATGGTATGCATTTCTCCTCCTTACACGAGGCATCACTACGTTTCACCAGGCAACGTCGTTCAACTGCTATTTGTGTATGAGAAATCGGTTGAAAAGTTTCCTCATGTCAGCATGTTGTAGGTGTCGCCACCGGCGCCAACCTTGTGTGAATGCTCTGAAAAGCTAATTATTTGCATATCACAGCATCTTCTTACTGTCGGTTAAATTTCGCGTCTGTAGCACGTCTCATCTTCGTAGTGTAGCAATTTTAATGGCCAGTAGTGTATACAGATAATGAATCTCCAGTTTTTGATGAGTGAGTTTGCGAGTATCAAAATATGTGATGTAAATGACTGCATCTTTTGACTGCGTTGACTTAGAAGCTTTATTTGTTTTCACCACCAAGGGAGCAAAGACCTTAGTATTTGACATAAATTTGAAGTTCATAAATTCACTCATTCCTAATAAATGAACAAAAATGGCAAAAAATATTTTTATGTGATATTATTACAAATTAACAATTTTTGGATCTTTTCTTTTGATTGAAATGTGAAATCTTATTTCATGCCAAAATTTCGTGATTGTAGGTTAACGGGAAGGACTCTATGGGTTTTGTGGAGTGAATTTGTGAGTATCAAAATATGTGACACAAATGGTCATATCTTTTGATTGCATTGACTTAGAAGCTTAAATTTTTCACACTGCCAAGTGACTGTAACCCTCAGTATCTGACATAAACTTGATACATACAGAGAAAAGGGGGTCTTCACAGACAGGCAGACAGGTGAACAACAAAGTGATCCTATAAGGGTTCCATTTTTACTGAATGAGGTATGGAATCCTAAAAAAAGAGTTATGCTAATGTTCCTTCAATGGATCCTAATTGAAATGGTCCTCATGAATGTGGAATAAGTAAAAAAAATCTGACACGTATTTTCATTTAAGAGGCAATACCAAAAATTACCATAAACATGTAAATGTATACATACACAGAGATTCCAAGATCATTCTTAAGCTAATGTAGTCACTTTTCATACAGAAAGCAACTGGTTCTACTAAGAAATTCATCACTGGATTTCTAAGAGTTGTCCATCTTTAAATCTTAGTCTCATAAGAATGGACACCTTTGTGGACCAAAGTGAGTGACCAGTCTAAATAAAAATTCTGATTCCTTAAAACTTTATGTAGATTATTCTCATTTCTACTATTTATTCCACAAAATGAATTTCCGGTTTGAAAAAGAGGTACTTTATTTATAACATAATGAAAATTCCTGGATGTAGCAATATGAAAAATATGGGAAAGACAGGTGTTCATCTATAGTGCACCAATGCATGGAGCACACAAACATAACAGGAAACAGCATTCACACTAGCTTTTAAGCTCTTGCCCCTTTCCTAGCAAAAGTTCACACATTGACACATACAACCACACAGACAGCCAAACGCACACACCTGTGGCCACTGCAAGATTGATTCTTAATAATTGTTTATTGAAAGCAGTTGCCTGAGATGATGGAAGTTGGAAGACAGTAGGGGAGGGTACAAAGAGGGTGTAGTGGGAAAGAGGCAGGTCTTCGGACAAATGGCTACATGGCCATACAATAAGACGAAAGAATACAGAAGATAAGGCAAAAAGAGATACAGGATAAGGGAGAGGGGGGAAGGGAGGGGGGGAAGGAGAGGAAGGTTGTGGTGAAGAGGGGAGGGAAGAGTGGTGGGGGAAAGAGGGGGGGGGTAGGAAGAGTGGTGGGAGAAGATAGGGCATGATCTTGATGGGGTAGGAGTGGTGTGGGCAGAAGAGAGAAGGGAAAAGGCAAGGTGAGGCAGTGGGAACAGGATAACAGAGGTTTAGGCCACGGGGATTGCAAGATATGCTGGAGAAACAATTCCCATCTGCATTGTTCAGAGAAACTTGTGCTGGAAGGGATTATCCAAACAGCTTGCCTGCTTCACTGCTTACTCACACATGGCTACTATCTGTGTGTACAGTCAAGCCTTAGTGCCCAAAGACAGCAGCTATGTGTGTGAGTTGTTGTGTATGCGTGAGAGTTCTACAGCTGAGTAAGGACTTTGTCTGAAAGTTTACATACTTATAGTATTCTTTCTCGTTGTGCTTGTTTGCAGTTCAGCATCTCATGTATGTGGTGAGCAGCAGTCTTATTTTTTCCATGTTGTTGTCTTTTGATACTGGAATTTCCATTATTATTTGTAGTCTAAATGTCAAGTGGCTGCCTGTATATTACCTTTTTTAAAATTTTTGCAATGCTGGCAAAAATGAAATTGGATGAAAATTTGATGGTATTTCTTTGTCTTCATTTGTATATTGAGGCTTAACTTCAGTGTATATCAGCCAATGTTGCAATGATAAATGGCTGGTTGAATAAATAACTTAATATGTTACAAAACTCATACTAACACACTTAAATTAACTTCACTGGTATTTAACACTGCGCATAGTAGTTGGAAGAAAGCACAGATCACATCCGTGTACAAGAAGGCAGGAGAAGATCAAGGCAGCCAGATAAATCCGGTGTTTCTTGACTTCCAAGGAGCATTAGACTCAGTACCACATGTGTTCAATTTTGGAAGTACAATCATGCAGAGTAACAAAGGAGATTTGTGACTGTAATGAGGAGTTCTTGGTGGTGAAGAAAAGCATGTTATCTAGGATGGAGTATCATCGACAAATGTAAAGTAACCTCAGGCATGCCTCATGGAAATTTGTTGGGGCCTTGCTGTTTATGTTGCATATTAATGCCCTTGCAGGCAGTATTAAGAGTAGCCTCAGACTTTTCATAGACAAATCACTTCTCAATAATGAAGTACTGTCTGGAAAAAGCTGCGCAAATATTCTCTTATATCTTGATAAGGTTTTAAAGTTGTTAGATTGGTAACTTGCCTTAAATGTTCACAAATGAACAGTAGTGCACTTCACAAAATGAAAAAAGAATGAAAAATGACTAAATGACTACAATACCAGTGAGTCACAGACAGGAGCAACCAACTCATACAAATAGTATGAAATTCTAAGATCATACAGTTTCACTTATAGGTAAAGCAGGGGGCAGGCTTTGGTTCACAGGTAGAATACTGGGGAATGCAATCAGTCCACTAAGGAGATTGCAAACAAGACACGAGAACATTGCTCAAGTGTGTGGGACCTGTACCAAACAGGACAACCATGAGGTACTGAACAGATATAAATAAGGGCAGCATGAATGGTCAAAGGTCTATTTGATCCATGGAACAGTGACACAAAGGAGCTAAAAATTCTGAAATGGCATATCCATCTGCAACATATCCTGTGAAAGCCTATGTAGAAAGTGTCTAGAACTAAGTAATGAATATAAGAATGTACTGTAATCACATATGTATCTCTCACACAGGAATCATTGAGAAAACTTTAGACTAATTACAGAGTGCACACAAGTATTTAAGCACTCATTCTTCTCTGCACTTCCTATGTGAATGAAATTTGAATAAGCTGTAATAACTGGTACAAAGGGACATACACACTGCCTCGCACTTCACAATGGTTTGCAGAGTACAGGTGAAGATTTACTCCCTAACCTTAAACAAGGAACTGCCCTGTTGTAGTGTGTGCTGCAGTTTCACTGTGTTCTGTTGGGCCTATTATTCCTCTTTTGTACTAAATAATGGCCAAGGACTATCGGGGGAATTTTAGGTATCAAGCTGCTTCCCATGGGACAAATTTATCTTGCAATATAAGTAAGCTCAAGTTCATACTCCTAGTGCTGTTGACACATGCTCTTTGTGAACAAGGACAAATTTCCATCTCTTTATCTACATCTACGTATGTAGTCCAAGAGCCACCGTATGACACATGATGGAGGGTACCCTGCATCACTATTAGTCATTTTCTTTCTTGTGCCACACACAAACTGAGCGGTGGAAAAACAACTGTCTGTATGCCATGGTATGAGACCTAATTTCTCTTATCTTTGTGTTCCTTGCACAAAATGCATGTTGGCAGCAATAGAATTGTTCTGCAGTCAGCTTCAAATGCCGGTTCTTTAAATTCTCTCAATAGCGTTTCAGGAAAAAAAACATCGTCTTCCTTCCAAGGATCCCAATTTGAGTTCATGAAGTATCTCCATAATACTTGTGTGTTGATTGAACCTGTCACAACAAATCTGGCAGCAAGCCTTTGAATTGCTTTGATGTCTTCCTTTAATCTGACGTGGTGCAGATCACAAACCCTCGAGCAATACTAATGAGGGGGATGTGCTAATATTCTATGTGCAGTCTCCTTTGTACATGAGCTACACTTTCCTAAAATTCTCCCGATAATCCAAATATTTACCATCCCTACTACCGTCCTTATGCACTTATCCCCCTTCATATTGCTTTGCAACATTACTCCTAGATATTTAATTCATGTGACAGTCAAGCAGCACACTACTAATGCTGTATTAGAATATTATTCGATTTTTTCCCTACTCATCTGCATTAGCCTAATTTTTTTTACATTTAGAGCCAGCTGCCATTTATCACATGAAATAGAAAAACTGTCTTAAGTCATCTTGTACCCTCCTACAGCCACTCAAAGATGACATACTGCCATGCACCATATCATCATCAGCAAACAGCCTCAGATTACTTTTCACCGTGCCTGTCAGATGTTGCCCTTCACTCATGGTTCTGTGGATGTTGTAAAAATGAGTTTCACACACGAACCATGCTTTCTAAATCCATGCTGATTTGTGGACAGAAGCTTTTCTGTCTTGAGGAAATATATTGTACTCGAGCTCAGAATATGATCAAGAATTCTGCAGCAAACTGATGTTAACTATACTGATCTGTAGTTTTGGGAGTTAATTCTTTTGCCAGTCTTATCTACAGGACTCACATCTGCTTCTTACCAGTAATTTGAGACTTTGCATTGGGTGAGAGATTTGCAATAAATGCAAGCTATGTAAGGGACCAGTACCAACTCCGTATGGGAGTTTGTATGACCGTAAAACAGTGGTCTGTTTGTATATTCCTCCTGCGTGTATGACTTCTTAAATGCAAAATTCCACACCAGGCTGGCCACTGGGTGACTAGATAGAAGCCTTTGACCTGGTTAGCAATTTCTGTAGGACTAGAGTTTTTGCTAAGATATAACAGTGAAAGTAGTTGTATACTTCGCACATCAACATTTTTACAGATGCACGAATTTCTACTAACTTTTGTCTATCTTTTGTGCATCCTTTCTTGAACCAAGAGTGCAACAGCATCTGCTCCCTCAGCATTTTACAACTTTTATGTTAAACTATGCTGAGGCTTTTCTCTCCTTAATCTATTTACCCGGTACATACTTTCACAATCGGTTTAAACTTTGCCCATAATTTCTCTATGCCCATCTGCTCTTTTTTAGCAAGAATACTCTCCTAGCTTTCTTCATTTATTAACTTTAGTAACCATCATTGGTATGATGACAACTTGATCAATTACCCTGGCTCTATACTGACACTGTCAATAAGGTCTGGTCTGTTTGTAGCTCTTCTGGATCAACATACAACCTGCCCAGACATGATGTATCAGTGGTCTGTTTAATACCAGAGTATCTAGGGCTGACTTCCACCTTTACTGATGGAAGTAAAGCATGTTACTGTATAATTAGTAGTCCAAAATTCCTCTGAAACCATTCAGAATTTCTGTGGATCTGTGCTGTGGTTAGTCACAGTTGTGCAAATGCTATGTTTCCTAGGCAGATATGATCAGATGCTTTTGACATTATTTTGATAAGAATCTGTAATCTTTAAGTTCACAAAGCTGCTCTTTGTAAGCTGGTAGTAATAATACCCACTGTAAAACACACGTGGGCATTATTTTAGTAGGAAGTTAGAATGCTTTGGCTTTTACTTACCACCCTGAATTAAAACATATTTCTTCATATCATTGCATTTCTTGTATCAAACATCCAGCTATGTCTCATGTAGAGAACAAAGGTAAAATATTAGTATCACCAATTTTGTCACAGAGTCAGAAACAGATTTATGAACCACATTATATACTGAAATGGTTTACATCTCCAATTTTTCAGACTGAGCTGTCACCAGAGCCAAGTGTGAACCAGGAATGGATGCTTGATGTGGGAAGACAACAGGAGGCAAACTTCAGTGACTTTGGTCTGCAGCCTGTAATGGAGGATCATGGTATAAACCATGGTTATCACCCCATTGATAATGGAGATGTGGGAGTGGATGAATTACGTGCAGCAGAGCAACACATCATGCTCCAAACAATAGATGGAAATGATCAGTAGCTAGTCTATGCTGTATTACTTCAGAAAAAGTGTCTCTAAAAGTGTTCTAATATTCCAGTACACCTAGCAAGTGGTCACTTTCATTCTCATAGTTACTCAGAGACACTCAACTATAGGTTAATGTAATGAAAGAAAGACAATGTAGTTATGTTTAAAACAATTGCTTGGCTAAAGGCCTGTTTTCTAGTCGTGAGCACATAACAGAAAATATAAGATTTATGTGATGAACAGATATCAAATTATTTTGTACAGGGGTTGAGTTGTCAAAAAAGAAAAGAAGCATGCTATGGCAGGTGTAGTTAAGATGAATAAATATACACTATGGTGTGAAAAATGTGGCTGACAGACAGTATTCTGACAACAAAGGTGTTACTACATTTAAACTGCATTAATAGTTTGTAATAATGCAGCTGTTCTAAGTGAGGATAGGTATACAGGTTTTCATGTATTACCTATGGTTTAAGTTGAAAATTTATTATAATACTCAAAACTTGTTACTAACTTCGAATAATTTTTAGCTCATATATTTTTTTTTTATTTTCATTATTAACACAACTGCATTTTCACACTAAATATAATGCATTTTTATTTATTAATTTCTCATTATTTTAAGTACATCAGAAGCTTAGTGTTATGCAAAGAGCTTGCTCAAGTCAACAGCAACTCATAAACTCATTTCAGTAGCTATTTTTCTTGTCTTTCACATTGAGTGAGGTGTAGAGAAAGTTAATATCTTTTGAGGACACTTTTCTCATTGCAACTATCACTCAGTAACATTTAATATTCTGTGCATTTTAGTACGAAAACAAATTTTAATTTTTATCAGAACATGTTTCTGCAAAATTTTAAGCATTATTTACTTTTTAAATTAAATGTATTTTAAATGTTCAGCAAAGGTATGGCGTAATGTTTTACACAGTTTTATTAACAAATTCCAAAGTTTTATATTTTATTAAATATATTTTAATTGCTCTGTGCAAACCAGATTTCTGGTACAAGAAAAAACTAAATGTGCAGTTAAGGTTTTAATTTTTTAAATTTTACACATAGTTAACATTATTTTTAATATACAAATTGTTATAAGATGTATAAAAGCCAAAAATTTATTGTTTTGTGGCTTTTGTTGTTGTTAATGTACGTTACATCACCAGTAATGAAATTCAAGTGTATTAAAGAAAATTTTGAAGTCAACATACATATTTCATTCCAGTCATCTTTGGTATTTTATATTAAAAAACTGGAGCAATGTGTCAAATGGCTACAGTAGAATCTTAAACTTCAACATGGTTAGCAAGTTTATCGTACTAAAACAGCACACAAATTCTGGTGTTTCCCTTCTAATTTAAGGAACAATGTTATAATTGGCACACAGTTTCTATCCGAAAAATGCAGTTCCTTCCAGTAACATAGCAGCTTTCAGTTTATTACAAAAAAAATATGTTTTCATTTAAACAGCAAGAGTTCCTCTCTTGCTTCCTGCATAACAAACATGTCTGATACTAAATGAAAATAATATATAGCAACATTGTTTCAAATAATCACTCACGCAACAATTTTCTAATGAAATAATACACTGTACCCTCATCCACAATATGAAGGATACACCAGTATCATGACTAACAATATACATCCGGTCAGATGTTACATGTATGAATGCCATTAGCCATATATATTACAACATATGGGTAATTTATACTTTTTATTTTAATATTCTCACATCTGTTGTACTCACAGAATAAAAACTGAATGTTGTTAAGCTTTATTTAGTATAGCATGTAATATACCTTTTCTAAAAATGACTGGTGCAGTTACATTTGTATAAAGTAAGAATTCTGCATTCTCATTTATTGTTTGTCACTGTGTTTTATGTTCTGGTGTGAGTTGTTTGTTCGTTGTTAATTTATTAACCATGGCATGTTCATTAGCCAAGGGAATTATTAATTACTTAATGTAAAACATTTTTAAGATTTGTTCACTTGTTGCTGTTTTGTATTTTAATACGTATTTTAAGATGAATAAAATTTTTATTTACTACCAGTTTCAATAAAAGAAAGCATCAGCTCATTAAAGAAGTCACATACCCTTTAAAAACATGCAAAGGTGTTAATGGTGAAATGATGCCAAGGTCATTAGTGCATACACAGTTATAAAATATTTATTGCTCTTTTATTTTGCTTCTGTTAAAGGTCTCACATTTAACAATTTAAAACTTTTATGAATTAAATGTGTATAATATCTAGTATGAAAAATTATATGGCTGTTGGGGGACTGAGATAAATACACTGGTGTCCAAAATTAGAGCAACAAATGGAAATTTTGCAGGTTTGTGTTTATTTTGCTACAAAACAATGTGAACAGGTGACAGTAAAGTAGAAACAATGTAAAAAATATAGAACATAATTAACTGCAATATGGATCACGGTAGACAAAACTACTCTTCATTTTTTTCAACTTGACGGATTTGCACACACATTCCGATAACTGGTTACTATGCTCAGTATGGGGTTTGACCAACTCTGGCAGCAATACAGGCCTCACAATGATGGGATACATTGTGAATGATGTCATCAATCTCACACTGAGTCAATAACACCCATTCTTCTCCTCCCAAATCTTGGAGCGTGGTTGGTGGATGTTTATGTGATGCAGCCAGCCCATCTCCCTAGTGCATCTCAGGTGTGCTGTATGGGATTCAAATTGAGAGAGTGAGTGGGCCACGCTGTGTGTGCAATATCTTCCATTTCCAAGAAAACATCAACCACCTGTGCTTTATGAGGTTGAGAATTATCATCCATCAATACGAAGTCTGCTCCCACAGCACCTTACAACAACCGCACATGAGGACTCAAGATCTTGTCACGATACCTGACATCGGCTAAACCTTGCTGATTCACCTGTACCATTTCATGAAGAGGTGTTCAAGTGGTCAACATAATCCCTGCCTGCCCACACCATTACGAATCCACTCAATATTGCTCTCTTTCCACAATGTTTGTGTCCCAAAGTCATGTTCCCCGTTACCTTCATAGGTTAATCTGTCAAAAATCACTCTCTAGACTATATTGGGACTCATCTGTGGAAAGAAGATTGACCCACTGTTCGATCATCCAAGCGGCATGTTGATGACTCCACTCTAGACGTTCCCTTGTGGGAAGACGCGCCACAGGTACACATACGGCAGGTCTCTGACAATAAAGGCCAATCTGCCAAAACCTTCTGTACACTGTTTGTCTCAATACAACGTGTCCATCGGATGCTGCGAGGTCAGATGCCAGTTGCTGTGCAGTAGTAAGGTGGTACCATCGTGCCCTTACAGCCAAATAAAGGTCCTCTCTTTCTGATATCACACATGATCGACCGTGCTCCAGTCTTCCAAATACAGTTTTGGTCTGCATGACCTGTCGCAGCATCCAAGAAACAACAGAACGATTCACATTAAGCCATCGAGCCGTTATCAATTTGTGATTGTCCTGTGCCTATTATTCCTATGGCCCTCCACCACAGGGAGTATGGTAGGCATCTTCTTTGTGCCATCTGCGCCATCTGTCACCATGTATGCGGCTGTTAGTGATGGGAGACTACCCAGCAAAACTACCTCGTGCCCTGATGTCATCGTTTTCCGTTGACCGGAATGCTACTTCCATTCAGAACAAGACTGTACGGACCTCTGTCCACAGTGTGAATGAAATAACAAGTCTACTGTTACCAGTCACAGTTTATTAATCTCCACGGCATGTTTCAAAGGTTTAAACCTCCATCAGATGGATTTACTTTTCTTAATGTGATGTGTGTGTGTGTGTGTGTGTGTGTGTGTGTGTGTGTGTATTGTAAAAGAAAAACAAATAACAGACTATGATAAAATACTCCAAACAAATGGGACTGACTGATTGTTTCAGGAAAAATAGGTCAGTTACTTTACTAGAGATTAAAACATCTGCCTTAACAGGTTAAGAAATTACTATCACAACATTTGTTTTCATCAAATAAAACTGATGACAAGCCCTCGGGAAATCTGTGGACTGCCTTCGTGTCACCAAATAAAACACAGGTAGCCATTTATTAAAAACATCATATATTGGTGAGTCTTCCTGTATGGCATATGCTGGATCAATAGAACTATCATACACAACACAGATCAATAGAACTGCCTATCAAATTGTAGTGAGGAGCACTTCCTTCCACTGTTGTACTGGTGAAAGCATGCACCATGATCAATTGATAGATTTTGTTGTTGTTTGTTAGTTAAATAGTTAGTTAGAGCTTATCAGCACATAATGCACATATTTAATACTGAATCTTCTTTTTACCTAAGACGTAACATAGAGCACCTCAACAAATAAATTCTTCTTACTTCTTCTCCAACATGATGTGGATGTATCCTCCTAAACACTCATTGATAACAGATATTTTGTATAAAGCAAGGAAGTTCAGTAGTGATCACAATTCCAATATCATAGTCAATTATTTCATGGTATTTTATTTATTCACATTTGCTTTTTTCTTCTTCATGTCTGAATGACACAAAAGGTCAGTACTACTCACTGTTGTAATACACAAGACACATTTCTCCTATGATAAACTTGTAAAAAAATAATGACAACCACCATTCAGTACATAAATAAAATGCAATGACACAATAAAATTTGCAAGCTTTGTAGCTAATCCAGTCGCATGTTTTTTGGTAACAATCAACCCTCCCCTCACTCTCCACCCAAAACTGGCACATTCCAACACACGTAAAACCATCTAGTCACCAGAAATTTATTGATATTAAATATATGCCAACAAGAAAGAGTGCTGTTTAAAAAAATAAACAATTTGTTTCTGAAATTACAGCTCTTACAGCTATAAAATAGTCAGACGCTTATTAGCACCACAAAGGTCTTCTCGCAGATAACGCAAATCTTCACTGGTGACTCGATCCCAAAACTCTACACGTCCCAATGATCTGAGACTTGGGTTTGTATTGGCAAAGTGGCGAAGTGTGCTAGCAGTCAGCAAGATCTTTCCACGAAGTGCAAGTGTCTCAATAGCAGGCAGGGGAGCAGCCAGTAATAGGTTACCAAGTCGGTGTGACCCTACGCATGGAACCATGACTGTGTCAACTGTAAGGTGGCGCAAGCTCATCCGTGCTGCCGGCAGCAGGTGTTCCAGTATGAACCACACCTGCACCTGCTGTAGAGTGGACAGCGTGAGCTCCTGTAGGTTGGGCATCTGCACCACTGATGGTATCCTGGCAACAAACAATAAGACACTGTCATTTCTTCCTTGGATTATTATATGAATAGGTTTTAATGGTTTCTGTGAATCATTTGTGAAGGTGATATGCAACACTGTGCATTTCAACACAATTAAGGAACTGTCTGAAAACAACTGCATTTGTTTCACGGTAACCACAGTGGCTACTTTTAGCAAAACAGAGACAATGAAATGGATGAAAAATTTAATAACAAAAGTCCGTCTATAGTCTTTTTAGTAGCATATTTCATTCAACAATGTACATTTTGAAACATAGCTTCAACTTCAGGGCCTCAGTTGGCTGTCAAAGGACCTTCACTGTGATGTCAAAACACCATAAATGCTTATCTATGAGAGATTAAAGTATGTCTTTGATTGTAATTAGCAAAACAGTGGCAGACTAATGCTTACTGTTTCATGTCGCACCATAATAAACAATTTTCCTCATGCAAGTTACCTCTCTATGTGCATACACAATTTTAAAACAGGACATTAAAAGTTTCAAAAAACATAAGAAATTTAATGGATGTTTTAGTTGTTCAAATATACAGTATAAACAAGTTGCATATTAGGCACCGACAACAATTTGAAGGGATATGAAATGGGACAATCACTTTGGCTCAATTGCAAGTAAAGCAGGTGCCAGTTTTCAGTTCACTAGTAGAATACTAGGGAAATACACTAAATGTATAAATGAGGTTACTGACAAAAACTTGTGCAATCCATTCTAGAAATTTACTCAAGCGTGTAGGACCCATAACAAACGGGAGTAACGGGATATTGAATATGTATGGAGGTTGGCAGCATGAATGGTCATGCATTGTTTGAACTGTGGGAGACTGTCACAGAGATGCTGACGTAACTGAAGTGCACACACTTGAAGACAGACACAAACTATTTTGAGAAAGTCTACCTGCAAAGTTTCAAGAACCAGTTTTAAATGATGACTCTGGGAATATACAGTTCCTCACATATTGCTCCTGTAGAGGTCACAAGGCCAAGATTAGACTACACCACCCACTGTGGTGTTTAAAACTATTATTCCCATGCTCCATATGTGAATGGAACAGGAAGAGGCCCTACTGACTGGTACAGTGAAAGGTACTCTTTGCCACACTTTACAGTGGTATGCTGTATGGCTGCAGATGCAGATATTTTTTAAAATTATACTTAAATATTTTACAGGACAAATAATATCACTGGCTACTTTAGTTATAGGTGACATTAAGCACGAAAATTAATAACGGATGTTACAAAATGTATGTGAATTAATAAACAATCTGTGTGGGTTCGTAAAGGATTACTGTATATATTAGTATGTTGTCTTGGAATATAACAGATAATAGATATTTTTTATATGACTAATTGTCAAAGTTGTTTAACAATGAACCAACAGGTGCAGCCAGTTCGGGGAGTATGAGGGGGGTGTGAATGGTAAGAAAAGGTGGAAAGTGGGAAGAGAGAAATGAAAGCGACTATAAAAGCATTTTAGCTGAAGAGTTATGTAGTGTCATCTTAGTTCCTGTGTCATTACACAAGATGAACAATAAAAGTTGTAGAATCATTCAGAGCTAGTTTTCTAAATTTCCTCAACACCATTTCGCAAAAAGATCATCATTTTTCTTTTCCCCAAGGATTTGCATCTATGCTCTGGAGCATTTCTGGTACACTCCTGTCTTGCTCGAACCAACAGTAATCAAATCTAACAACATGCCTCTGAATTGCTTCAATATCTTTCTTTAACCTGCCCTATCAGGGTTCCCAAACACTGAAGCAATTGCCAGTATCACACAAGTTTTCCGTATGCAGTCACCTTTATAGGTGCTCTACACTTTCCCAGAACTCTCCCAGTAAACAGTAGCCAGTCATTTGTCTTTCCTATGACACACCTTATGTGAAGATTCCATTTCACGTTGTTTACAATGTTACACCTTGATATTTTGGCTGAGTCAAGCAACATACCATAAATTCAAAATTTATGGGAATGTTTTTCCTGCCCATCTGCATTAACATACACCTATCCACAATTAAAACAAATTTATATTCATAGCAGTAAATAGAAATTCTGTGCACATTATCCTGACTCCCACTACAGCCACTAAAATGACAACACTTATACCATACATAAGTGTCATCCCATACTCAACAGCATTACTAGCAAATAGTCTCAGATTATTGTTCATCATATTTTACAGATCATTTATCTACATGAAGGCCAGGAATGATGCTAGCACACTTCTCTTGGGAATTCCCAATATCATCTTTGTACCGAGAATGCACCTCTGTTCCTGATGAACACCCAGGACAAAGTAATGGGTTCTATTCATCAATAGGTCATCCTTTAAATCACATGTTGGCCTCTTGTTATGTTATAAAATACATGCTGTAAAAGCACAGCATACATGCATCTACCCCATAAGGCCTGCACACTGACGGGTTCTGTTGCCAAAGGAGGAATGTGTGTAATGTATGACAGTGCCCTATCCACAAGCACTTTAAAACTGCTTTAGCTGACTCAGTTGGCCAGTAGGAGGAACACTACCACCAAAATCATTGACTTCACTGGTAACAGCTTGTTGTTCTTCAATCCTAGCCACTCTTTCTCCCTCAGGCATGATCCTGAGCCTCAACAGTGACGAGAATGCACTCATAAGGAGAGCACCATATGCCGCAACATTTCCCTGACAGACAACCTTATCTGCTTCACTTGCAATTTCAGTTCCCCAAATTCTCATTAGAGTGGCATATGTTCCTCCTGGCTGTATGTGAAGAAGGGAGTAATCAACCATCTGGCCTCAGTAGCTGCTGTGTACATGTAATGGATGGCCTGAAAGGCTCAGGACATTGGAGCAAATACATGACTTGGCAGCTCGGCTACACCTTACCTGCAATGGCACTTGTAAGAGCTCTTATAGCACTGAATACCATGAATTAATTACATAAGCAAATCATAAGAATGTATTCAGGGAATACTAAGACCATCAAATGCGATTCCTTAGGTATACTCAGCAGTGCAAACTAGAATGTACTTGCTGTTCTCAGATAAAATGCTATAAACCACAGGGTTAAAAAAATATCTCTCCAAGAAAGTACCTCTGCATCTCCATAAATCTAAAATAATTCTTGGCCTGCTTAACACCTAAGATGAAAAGTGCCACTAGGCCCTGCTTAATGCAAATCCCAAGTGGACTCATTGCTCATACTCAGCTTATGAACATTCACTCCACTGCATTGTATATAATGGTATGCAATACTGCTGTGTAGTCACATAAAACTGTATATGCCAGACCACAAGTAGTTGGTAATGGATAGCAAATGCCTGTTAGCTGCCTCAATACAGAGGATGGTACTTTACTGTTATCAGTCTAATCCAGGGATGGCTAAGAACGTGGCACGGGTGCATGCATGTGTGCCAAGCTTTCACACACGTGTGGATCGCTCCCTTCTGACATCCTCGTCCCCCACTACCACACCAGCTGACCGCACGTGCATGCGCAGAACTACGAACACGCCGCATGCGACAGTGCATTTGCGTAAAGAATACCTCTCTGCTAGCATGTGGCTTAGTTTCATATTGCGACATTTGATAATATTAAGCTCTGTACAACACATCATGCTGAGCAATACTGAATCTTTGTTGGCTGTTGGTACACATACAGAAAATTAACAACGCTGGGTTTGAAACTGCATTACACCAAAAATATCATGCTTATTCGCTCTTGCAATTTTGAGCGCTATTTGGTAGCTTGCTCTTAAAGACAGGTTCGGTTGCAGGCTAAAAAAAAGGAAACAAAAAATGAGTGAACTCTAAATTCGAATTCTAACGACAAATATGTACGAATACAAACATCAGAGACACAAAGATTTGTAAGGGGTACTCACGTTTGGTCCGTCTCGCTGCATAACACTACGTCTTCTTAATTCCGCCAACTTGTTTGATCTATCAGCCCCAACTAAGTCATTAAGTTCTTCGTGTGTAGTGTTATAATGCCGTTCTATTGCAAATTTGCGGTGCCCGGCGAGTATGCGACTGCATAATAGACATCGAGATTTGAGCTATCACTGTAATGTGAGTGAGTTATTGTTGTGTGGCTTTAATTAATGAGTGAGCAAAGTGAGTTATTTTAGCGTACTTTATTCTGAAAGAATACTACAACATGGTATGTGATGTTTTGTCTAAATATGGATAGTGTTTTGTGCCACATCTGATTACTTGGCTTGATGGTTTGTTAGAACTACCACTGATTATTGGATAGTGCTTCAAAATTTGTGTATTCATAACTTTGCAATTCATATGAGTAATTCCACCATTGGGCTTTTACTTATTTTTGAACCCCAACCTGATTGTAAGCTCTAATAATTTCACAAAGGAGGAAAACTGGCCCCAAACAATATATCTTTGAGGCTAGCAAAAAGTGCAACCTAAATTGTGGTGCCGAGTAAATTTTCTTTTGAGCTAACTTCATCAAATACTGAATAAGATTTTCAGCTTCGAGACAACAAACAGATTTGCTACTGAGGAGGTGACGGACACTACAGAATATCAGGTTGGTGTTTTATAAGATGCTGAAACTTTACTGATTATTGGAACTTCAATGACTGTAGAGTTGGTTTGGGGTCATGAATTTCTGCTGGTGAATTTGCACTGCCATCTGCTTGTTTGAACTTGAGGTCTGTTTGTAGGTGATTTTTATGAATGATAATGCAAGAAACGTTGCACATGTAGAGCTAAGGAGATTGTATGTCTTCGACCCCTCAGCATAAAAGTCAAACTCAATTCCTGGATTTTCCTCTCTCCAGGGAAGATAGGCATTGCTATCCTGAAAAGGCAATACTACAGAAAACAATAAATAATCTCACAAGGCAATGGTTGCTTCACTGTTTCTGAAAGCCACTACGGGAATTTCAAAATTCATAGCCTTAATTTAAAAAAAAATAGTCCTGACATTTCTCTGAAGTGACTCTGGGAAAACAGAAAATTGTAATCCATTAGTCGCAGCAAGGGAAGGGATAATCTTATCTGTCAGTCCCACAAAAACTCCACTGCTAGTCCACTATCATATTTACCCTACTATAACGTAATGGTTTTTCGACAATTTGTCATTCATACAGCAGGTCGTCTTACATTCATATATGGAGCTACAGTAGTTGAGGTGAATGGTCTTTCATTGTGTAGTAGCTTATATCAAAAGATAAAATTATTAGTGAAGGCTGTTTTTAAATTTAGTTGTACAATAATGTGACAAAAAGTCATGGGATAGTGATATGCACATATACGGATGGAGGTAGTATCACCTACACAAAGTATACAGAGGAAAGTGTATTGGTGGAGCTGTCAATTGTACTGAGGTGATTCATATGAAAAGGTTTTCAACGTGATTATGACCGCACAACGGGAATTAACAGCCTTTGAATGCAGAATGGTAGTTGGAGCCAGACACATGGGACATTCCATTTCGGAAATTGTTAGGGAATTCCTTATTCTGCCATCCACAGTATCAAGAGTGTGCTGAAATTACCAAATTTCAGGCATTACCTCTCACCTCGGACAATGCAGTGGCTGACAGCCTTCATTTAATGACCAACAGCAACAGTGTTTGTATAGAGTTGCCAGGGCTAACAAACAAGCAACACTGCATGAAATAACCCCAGAAATCAATGTGGAACATACAGCAAACGTATCCATTAGGAAATTCACAAAATTTGGCATCAATGAGCTATGGAAGCGGACAAACAACGCAAGTTCCTTTGCTAACAGCACAACATCTCTTGCAGTGCCTCACCTAAACTCGTGACCATGTTGGTTGGACCCTAGATGACTGGAAAACTGTACCCTGTTCAGATGAGTCCTGATTTCAGTTGTTATAAGCTGATGGTAGGCTTCAAGTGAGGTGCAGATCCCAGGAAGCAATGGACCCAGATTGTCAACTAGGCACTGTGCATGCTGGTGGTGGTAGCTCCATAATGACGTGGGTTGTGTTCACATGGAATGGACGGGGTCCTCTGATCCAACTGCAATAATCATTGACTGGAAATGGTTCTATTTGGCTGCTTGGAGACAATTTGCAGCCATTTGTGGACTTCATGTTCCCAAACAACAATGGACCATGTTGCCTGACCACAACTGGTTGCAATTGCTTTGAAGCACATTCTGGACAATTTGAGTGAATGATTTGGCCACCCAGATCACTCAACATGAATTCCATCAAATATTTATGGGACATAATAGAGAGGTCTGTTTGTGCACAAAATCCTGTACCAGTTAAAACTATGGACGGTTACAGAGGCAATGTGGCCCATGGATGAGTTGATATTTTGATTTGGATCATATTTCAATTTTTATCTTTTTTCTGGTAAAGAGATTGTGAATATCACAGTTTTATTGCAGGCTAATGTTTTTACCTATCACATTCATTTTAAAGAATATAAGAGTTTCCGTAAAGTAGATACATGGTAAAGGAGGAATACCAGAGATGTTGAACAGTGCTTCACACGAGTCTCTACATTTTCATCCAAACATGATTCTAAAGGCCCATTTTTTGCCGTTTGCCAGTGCCGATAATGGCTTTAGAGTTTCCCCAAAATAGGACTCCATACTTATGGTGAAAATGACTGCAGGTATGATATGATTTCTTTAATGTTTTCTGACTACAGTAGGATTTTAGTGAGCAGAGAATGTGGAATTTCATGACCTGTTTTGCACTTAGACATTCTATGTGCTTATTCCATTTTACATTGCTTTGCAGCCATAATCCTATGGATTTGATATCTGAATTATTACCAACTGGTTCAACGATGAATCGTTTTTGACAACTGAAGGGAGGGAGGTGGGGGGTGGGGGTGGGGGTGGGGGGGGGTTGGGTGGGGGGGAAGAAGCTAGACAAATCACTGATTCACACTTGTTGAAGGACTTAAAAGCCTCTGTGTTGAGCAACCTCCACTTTACTTACAACTGAAGCAATGGCATCTACTTGTGCTCCTCTAGGCTACAGGCCATATCCATTCTGTAAACATGCATGTCTTTCTGGAATGCCCATTGAGCCACAACTTAGAAATTTTTATAAAGGGCACACAGAGTCACTGTACTTGCATAACAAGAATTTTCTTTTTTAAGGTTTGTGTGCATTGTGAAATTTGTCTGTGTCTTGTAGCATTTTTCCATTAATAAATGTGACTTGATTAAAATAAGGTCACCCTTTCTGAAACAACTTGCAGAGAGTTTATAGTACTCACCATTCCTGGTTATGTTCAGGGACTGCGAAACTGCAATGCATCAGATGGAGTGAGTGCAGCTGTGGACACTCAGACATCAAGGCAGGCAGGTCAACTGCAGTGCAGCCGGCCAGTGTGAGGTGCTGCAGCCGCCCTGCATTCGCTGTCCTCACAGCCTCCACTGCGTTGTTCGGTTGTGGAGGCAGGGGTGACAGATCGAGGCGCAGGTCAGTAAGGTACGGTAGAGTCGAGAGGGGTGTTAAGCTGCAGAGAGGAGCGATCAGCTCCAGACGGGTTAGATCAGGAGTCTTTGCAAGGACTTCTTCCAAGCGTCTTGTTTCCACCAGCTTCAGGTGTTGCAGAGACAGTCTGCACTGTGATTGGCAGATTATGATGGGCTCGAGAGGAAGATCTACACCAACCTGTCAGTTAAAATAAACACAATTCGCACAATCTCTTATGGAATAAAAATCTTGTACACAGCTATGACGACAAACACAACACATAAATCAACACTTACAGTGTTATGGAAATAACAGAATTGAATAAAAAGAATAGTGTAAGGAAAAAACACATGCAACATATGGAAGATGTGTTGAGCAGTATACAGGCATAAAAAGAATGTTTAGATTACTGTGATTCAGGAATTAGACTTGCAATAATACAGTATAAACTAAAAATGTTGGTTTGAGAACCACAGTGCTTCACTATACATGGTTCTATTGGAGATAGGTTTGTCCTTACATTCATTCACTTTTAACCTGACCTACCCAGGAAATTATAGGTGGACTTACAGTTCAGCGTGGACTCTGAACCATATTGCAACTCAACATTTTCCACATATATAAATTACGTACAGAGGTGAAAGAACCAATAAATGACAAAAAAATCTACAATGGACTGTCAATTGAACATAAGACATCAGGTAGATTTTATATTTCTATATTTCTGGAAAGTATTTGCCTGCCCAACTACAAACTGTCAACAAAGATCCATGCATAGGAACATACTCTTAGATATGTGAGTGGCTTGAATACTTTTTAAGTAACAGAACCCACTATGATATCCTAGACAACAAATGCCCACCACCAGAAACAAAAGTATCATGAGAAGTGTTCCAGGGATGTGTGACAGAATCACTCTTGTTCTCTATGTACATAAACGATCTGACAGATAGGATGAGCAGCAATCTGTGACTGTTTGTTGACAGCACTGTTGTCACAGATATTTTTGTTTTAAAAAAGGTAATCCTAAATTTTACATACGATGTAAATCAATTTTCATCAAAGATATAAATTTAATAACAAACCACATTTCTGATTCATAAATTGATATTGTAAAAACCATGCACAAGTATTACAAAACAAAGGTAGATTATATTTGAAAAACAACATTTAAGATCTTGTAACATAAGTACAAATAATAATATAACCAAAAATTGTACATTTATACGTATCTTTGTAGATATGTATGCTGATAATAGTTTGGCTGTATCTAGGTACCACTTGAGATGGCACCGCATTTGAACATGTAACAAAAAACAAAATATTAAACAAGGGGGGTCTGGTGGATTATTTACAACAGTATGCATTTCATACAACTTGTGGGTGCTGCAGGGTAGCACACACAAGAAACTATTGAAAAAATTTAGAGAACCGGAGTATGCGACTGCTTGAAGAATGATTCTCAACCCAAAGACAAAACAAGACAAGACAAGACAAGTTAGGGCTGATATGGAAGCATATAGACAGTTGTTTTTGCCTTGCTCCATTTGCAAGTGAAACACGAAAGAGAATGACTAGTAGTGGTGCAATGTACCCTCTGCCATGCATCATGTGGTGACTTGCAGAGTATGTATGTTGACGCAGATGTAGCAAAAAGTATTTACAATTAAGCTTAGCTCAATAAACTTATACATGTGATGAAGTCTTGGCTCTAAAAGCCCTGAGAGTTGCAAGAAATTGTACCATCTGCATCATACTATTTGGTGACATCCCTAGTTCTGAAAAGATAAAAACTCCCCTCAATCTGACAAGAAAACAGGTAATCTGCAGAAAATACCAGGAATCATTGAAGGTTACTGTGTCAAAACAGTCGACACAGAGCATTCCGAAGCTTTACTTTAATTTAAATAACTTTCTGACTGACATTTCAGTGAGTCAAGAGGTAGGGTGCAGCCACTAGTCAGTCATAGTTCTTACAGTATTGTCGCCACATTTATTTGAAGCTACACATTTCAATTTTTGATCGTCATCAAGGTTCTTACAATCTGCAGGCCTATCATTGTTGTTCTATGCGCCTTGACATTTCGCGTTGTTAGCAAATAAGTACCTTGTGTCCTGTTTGGCATTTTTATCATGAACCAGCATATTTCAGTCATCACATAGCACTTCACTTCATGTTGAAAGGCACAGTGATTAACCCATAAGATGCCAATATTATGAATTTGAAAGTAACTATTATCTTTTCATGGCTGAACCATTAAATCAGGTTTGGTGAAGTCTGATATAGTGAGAGCATGAAACCTGAGGATGAACATAAGATACTTAAAAAAAATTAAATCAGAAGGCACAGGTGATAATAGTTGGTAACAGTGAATCAAGGAAACAAGAATTTTGTTGGCAATGTGCTCTTTTGGAATATGTTGTGTAAGCAATAAAAACTATGTCAAATTTGAAGGTATTAAATTGTAGATTTCAAAAATATTTACACAAAAGTCCAGAAGAGCACATGCTTATCTTTTATGGTTCACCCATAATCACCATTTTTGCCTTTTGAGTACACATGGCACAGTGAATCCAAAAGACAAACCTGATGATTGTAAGTGAAACATAAAAAAGAAACATAACTGTGCTCTTGCAGACTTTATCATAGATATTTTTGAGATCTATATTTTAGTATGACATCAAATTGTGTACCATGCACTGATTACGTAGCATTTTGCTGCTGGCAAACTCTTTGTCCTATATAGCAGGTCACCTTTAGATGGCTGAACAAACTTTCATCAAACGTGTCATGACAAGTCTGATTAAAGTAATCTTCAAATAAATAAAAGAGTTGCATTGAAATCAATGCATCTGTATTGGGGCGGTGATGCCACAGCCGCAGAAAGATGTTAAACATAACACCTGACTATGTGCAATGGGCAGTGCAGGGGCAGCACACATTGCGAGCTCTGCTTCTCCAATACTTATTCATCATAACAATACTACAGATGCGCAAATGAAGCCCCAGGTAACAGCTAGTTGAATATCTAAATAGACAGACACTATTACTTGATGGAGAACTTTCAGAAATGCTTACAGGTGGCATTCTGTTAGTGATGGGACAACCGAAAGTTCTTAACAATCAACTGGTCCATTGATTGTTTTTTTAGTCAGTTGGTTTTTTCTGTTGTCAGCTATATGAATGTTTTCACTCATTCACAGAGTTTGAGTGGTTTCACTCAAGGTGAGACAACCGACTGGAACAAGTTTCTGTAGGATTCTGCTCTTATATGAATCTTTTCTCTCAGTCTATGGTTTTGAGAGATTTTTACTGACATACTCCTTCACCTTTTTCCGTAGGGTTGTTGGGGAGGGCATATGGCACCAACACTGCAGCCTCCTCCTGCAGCTGCCAAGGGCAGGGTCACAACTGGCGTGAGGAGGAGCATGAAAGCCAGTGCAAGTGCAACACTGGCGGCACCTGCGATAGCAGTGACTGGCCACTGTGCCACCTCGTGCAGGCTGCGATCCTGCAGGACGCTGACGTGGAGCGTGTGCGACAAGGTGCCATCTCACATTTTAATTTTATTTATGGATATCATATCTTTTCAGTAAAACATAACACAAACAGTAACAAAAATGTGTCAATGTTGCTTTCTTCTTCATATACCCCTGAGAGAACTCCTATGCTTGCTCAGTATTGTACTCCCAACGAAGCTTCAGATGTTAATTGCACCTAGAACAGTTTAATGCACAGCAATCTAATTATCAGTTTTAAATGGTGAAAAGAAGAATTACAAATGTGTTTATTGCTTGCCTTTGTGAGCACCAGAAGGTATGTGCACCCCAGTTTGTTAGCTGGTTGGTTGGATTAAAAGAGGGGGGGTAGGGACCAAACTACGAGGTCATCAGTCCCTTGTTCCGAATAAAACAATGTCACAAGTGTGAAAATGAACAAACGAAACTGACAACACAAAGCAGAATGAACGGAAAAAAAATCACAAAAATGATGAAGGGCAACAAACGTGTAAATGGATAAAAGGGGGTCAAGAAAATCACAGAAACACAAGAAATGGGATGAAGAGCGTAAAACAACAAAGCAGATGACCATGGCTAGCTGACCATGAGAATAAAAAGGAGAAGCCAGCCACTCTGCAACACATTAAAACCTCCAACTTAAAAGCACTAGGGTAGAGAACACAGATGGACAAAGAACATGCGCTAAAACTTAGATCAAATGTTAAAACCCACCCTCTCAAATAAAACGTAAAACTAAAACAGCCGATGAGGCACTGTCAGCGGCAACGAGTCTGGTAACCGAAGATTTTGTCGCAGGGCAGTCAAAGTGGGACAGTGCACCAGAACATGGGCCACTGTTAACTGGGTGCCGCACCAATACTGAGGTGGGTCTTCATGTCGCAGGAGGTAACTGTGGGTCACCCAAGCGTGGCCAATGCGGAGTGGGCAGAGGACAACTGATTCCCTGCGAGAGGCCTGCATGGAAGACTTCCCCACATTCGTAGTCTCCTTAATGACATGCAGTTTGTTGTGCATACTGTTATGCCATTCTGTCTCCCAAAGCCTTAGAACCCTGGGGTGTAAGTCAGAATCAGAGATGCCCATCTCCAGAAGCAGTTTCTGTGTAGCCTGTTTGGCCAGCCTGTCCGCAAGTTCAAAGCCTGGGATTCAGCCATGACCTGGGGTCCAGACAAACACCACTGAATGACTGGGCCATTCCAGGGCATAGATGGACTCCTGGATGGTTGCTACCACAAGATGATGAGGGTAGCACTGATTGATAGCTTGTAGGCAGTATGACTGATGCAGTGTACTGTGAGTACCAGAATGGTCTGGTATTCACACCGGGAACAAGGCAAGATGGTGTTTGTTAACAGCCAAGCAGATGGAAATGGTTGAAAGGCAACATGCCTTTATCAAAACAAATACCCTCACAGACACCAACCACATCACATAACATTTCAAGCCCTTTTTGGGCATTTAGTGATCATGGGTCCTCTCAGACAGATGAACAAGCAGGGAGGCAGCAGACTGTGCAGACACCAGATTTGGGGGCTGGGTTCAACAGGATATTGAGACGAACCCTAATACAAGCTGCCCATCAACATGGTGTAAGTCAGAGTATGAATATGTGCATCCTGCTGACAACCACATGCATTGATCGGGCCGGCCGCGGTGGTCTCGCGGTTCTAGGTGCTCAGTCCGGAACTGCGCGACTGCTACGGTCGCAGGTTCGAATCCTGCCTTGGGCATTGATGTGTGTGATGTCCTTAGGTTAGTTAGGTTTAAGTAGGTCTAAGTTCTAGGGGACTGATGACCACAGATGTTAAGTCCCATAGTGCTCAGAGCCATTTGAACCATTTTTTGCATTGATCGTTGCATGCACATCGTCCATTTTCGGACACATGTTCATAGGACACTTTTTCTCCATTTCCAGTCCGTCCCTGCAGTTTGCCGGCTTTTATAATGTTCCCTGTATGTGTGAGTGATTGTGTGTTTATGTTAAAATTAGTCTCACAAAGCCTATAAGGACATGTTCACCCTCCTGATCCTTGTGCCCCCCCCCCCCCCCCCACACACAAAAAAAAAGAAAAATTCTGTTTCTGCCTGTGGTAACTGCTTCCATATATCATGTCTAATGGCTACAGATCACTCTCTATCAAGTAGGAATTACTGCAAGATTTTAACATTAGTCCTACCCAATCTATGAGGTAGTTTCAATGAAATTTAAGCGAATTTCATCAAATAGCATCATGAAACAACTACATGAACAACTGCATACAAATAATTCCAATATCACAGTAATCGATTGATGGTGCAAGCAGAAATTGGCAGTGAGGAACACATGATTTTCAGTATCATCTGAAGTAACCTTTGTTGGTGTGAAGATACATGGAAAAGATCCTCTGTCCTTTTATTCTGCCGAAGATCCTCTATCCTTTTATTCTGCCATATAGTAGTGCTATTAGTTGTTCACTCATTTTTATTCACAAAAAGGCTCATCTTCATGTATCAGCATCACGCATAGTAAGTTTCCTTTACTCACTGTTTCATTAAAAGAAGTTGACAGTAGCACATAGTTTGACAGACAATTTGCTCCTGGGCTAAAAAAAAAGTTTTTCATGGTGCAGCACTGAAAGTCAAATTAAGCCATATTGTTACAATCAAAACACTAATTTTGTAGATATGCTACAAGTTGTGGGTATGGGTAAAGTTCTGATAACAGTGTACTTTTTGGACTTGAATTCAATTAAATATGCTTGTGATTTGTTTGTAAAACCAACTGTGGCCAGGTAAAAACACACTGTTTCCAGAGTTTGATGTCGCTCTTCATGGAGAGTGGCAAAATGTCCAATAAGAATAAATCAAAAATCTCACAATTCACATAAAGCAGGTACAGAAGTGTCAATTATTCTTGGTTACATTGCACAGTTTTATGGGTGCCTGGCTTGTCATATCACCTCTAAACATAAATTCTTGGATATTTTTCTGCCAGCACCAAAGGTAGTCACAGTTGTTGGTTGTGCGAGGGATGACTTGTTTCTACAAAAGGCAGATATGTGTAAGACTATCTGTCACTGTGGTTTGTTGTATACCAGACATATTTTTACACACAGTTGACAAATGTTGCATGGAACATCGACACTATACTTACCTGCAACAGCCAGATAAACCTGCTGTGGCTGGGCACTGTAAACAGGCAGGCCATACTGTGGTCTATGAGAACATCTAGAGTTTAATATGGTTTCATCCTTGTGAGATTCAGTTTTTAGGGAAGCCATTAAAATAAGTTTGACAAATAACTTAATTAATTGTGATGATGGTTTTAACCTCGAAAAAGTGGAATTCAGCACTGACAACAGTCAATTCTCATAGACAATGGTACTGTCCCACTGTAGCCCCGCCAGAACCAGGCTCTGTCTGTCACAAGCCAGAACAAAGGGAGAGTGATAGAGGAGTAACACCTCTTTAAAAAACCTTGGTTCAGCTGACCCAGCTGATAGTACCTTGTGAGGGCTCCTGCCAGGGTGACAGTGAAGGTGGTCAATGGTTTTGAAGGCGGAAGACGACAACTATGTCCCAACGGTGGGTTAAGTGGATGAACTATCTTCATTTAGCAGTGTCTGTTCTTCAGAGAAGTGGCTGCGAAGGGGGTCTGACTCTAGAGGAGCAGTCTATTATCGAGCTCCTGGGCTTACAACCTCAGTTCTATTACCAGGAAGGATTTGTCCAACCCACACTAGTTTGAACAACCAAGCATCACGGAACGTCATCACAAAAAGGACACTACCCCAGGTAGTACCTCTTTGGGGGAATCTACCACTATTAGGAGTGCAATCAGGCCTACGGATTCTGGGGAGCCTGAACCTAGATGCTTTGAAGACACAGATACGCATACAAAGTTCAAGACAACCAGCAAAACAGAACTGCTATATTGGGACTTTGAACGTCAATTTTCTATTGAAAGTTGGGAAACACAAATAGTTGATGACGACGATGGACAAACATGACATAACCATCTTGGCCATTCAAGAAACCAGATACCTAGATGAGAACACAATGGACATTGAAGGTTACAGGATTTATAGAGGCAAAAGGGCAGTCAAAATAGGTAATAACATGCCTGTACTTGGCACAGCTTTTGTTGTTCATAAGAAGGTTGTCAGTTCAATCATGGATTCTTCAGCCCTTCTGAGAGACTTTCTATCCAAACTCTTAGCTGTGGTAAAAAGGATTCACACAGATCAATGCACAATGAAGACAACAGACACAATACCGAGAAAGTTGAACAGTTTTGGGACCTTCTTGAAAAACTGTTAGAGAAAATACCATCTAAGAACATAAAGATCCTACTAGGTGACTTTAACACTCAGCTGGGAATAGAACCATAATTCATATCAACAATTGGAAAGTATCCTGCTCACAAGATGACTAACAGAAATGGTATAAGACTCGTTAATCTGTGTCAATCATTCAATCTTCAGATAATGTCAACACTTTACAAACACAAGCCAAGGAAACAGAAGACTTGGCGATCACCAGGAAATGTATGTGGAGAGAAACACATTGATCATGTAGTAATCTCTAGGAGAGCAATTAAGGAAATAATGAATGTTAAAGTACAGAGAGGTGCCCAGTTTGAGTCGGATCATTACCTCTCCAAGATCAAAATGAATTTCATCCCTCTCAATAAGGCTGTGAAAACCAGAAATAAAATTCATAAATATGACGTTGTGAAGCTCAAAATCAATCAAAACATATTGGAACAATACCACCAGCAACTGACATTTGAATCCCATAAATGGACAGACATTGCCTCCAAGATCCAACAAGCAGCTAATACTGCAATCCTGACAGCTAAAAAGAGAAAGCATAGATGGTGGAATGATGTTTGTGATGAGGTGGTGGCCCAAAGAACAAATGCATGGAAAAACTGGAACTTGACCAGGACACCTGAAGATTTTGATGTATTCTGTGAAGTTCGAAAATATGCAGCCAGAGTTCTACGAAGGGCTAAGCAATTGGATGAGAAACAGTAGTTAGAACAGATTGATCAGGATTTCTGGAAAAACAATGCCAGAGACTTCTATCAGATGTTCAAATCGAATCTGAAAGGATACCAAGCCCCTAGTCTTCGTTTTAGAGACGCAAATGGAAGGCTCAGCATGACCAACAAAGAAAATTGCACCATCACATCTCGCTATTTTGAAAACCTACTTAATTGTGATGAACCGAAAGAAAGATTCCCTGTATGTGCCCCGATCCACAAACTACCCAACTCATCTCCACCTAGTAAAGAGGAGATCAAAGAGATCATCAACAACCTTAAGAATAATAAGGCAGCTGGAGAGGATTCAATTGTGGCAGAACTACTGAAACTGGCAAATAACGAAACTTTAGATGTACTAGTCAAACTTTTCGAGGAGATCTGGGATGATACTAACTGAATGGCAGTCAGCGTTAATCCATCCTCTACACAAAAAAGGCAATAAAAAAGATTGTCAACAACTATAGGGGTATCTTATTAGTATCTGTTCCATATAAGATTCTCTCCAAAGTGATACAGAACAGAATAGAAGGTCATCTTGACCAACTGATTGGGGAATAGCAAGCTGGTTTCTGAAAGGGCTGTTCTTGCTCAGAACAGATCTTCAACCTGAAGACATCATCAGGTACAAAAAAACTGAAGGAAATAACTATGTGGTCGTTTTTGTTGATTTTCAGAAGGCGTAGAACTCCATCAACTGACAGGCATTAATGAATATTTTGGAAGAGTTTGGGGTAAAAAAAAAAAAATAAAAAGGGTCATGTGACTAGGGCTTCATGCCGGGTAGACCGTTTGTCGGGTGCAAGTCTTTCGATTTGACGCCACTTCGGCGACTTGGGCATTGATGAGGATGAAATGATGACGATTAGGACAACACAACATCCAGTCCCTGAGCGGAGAAAATTTCCGACCCAGCCGGGAATCGAACCCGGGCCCTTAGGATTGACATTCTGTCGTGCTGACCACTCAGCTACCGGGGGTCGACAGTTTGGGGTAGATGATACATCAAGAAAGCTGATCGAACCAACTCTCACTAACACAGTGCCAAAAATAATATTTATATGGGTGACATATTAGAACCCTTTACAATTAGAACAGGCATAAGACAAGGAGATGGACTATCCCCACTCCTTTTCAACTGCATCTTGGAAAAGGTCATTCAAGAGTGGAGAAAATTGTTAGCCCAAGAAGAAACAAATGAAGGTGGTTCAGACTTGGTCCTAAGAACAAAGGGGTGTACATTGACTGCTTGGTCTTTGCGGATGACCTGGCCATTTCTGCTAACAACATAGAGTCAGCAGTCAACAAGATCAATAGGCTATCAGAAATTGCTGAAAAAGTTGGACTCCAGATCTCTATTCAAAAGACAAAATATATGACGAACATCTGTGATGGACCTGAATGCATGATCACCAATCTGGGAAAAATCAGAAGAGTTAAGAATTTTAGGCATCTTGGTGAAGTCATCCAGGAGAATGGATTAGAAGAAGAAGCAATTAATGCCAGGATGAGGACGTTAGACCAAGCATACCAACTGACAAAGAATACCAATAACAAAAAGTCTATGAGTATAGGGGCCAAGTTCCGACATTATAATACAGCTGTAAAACCTGGGGCTTATATGCGTCCGAAACTTTGACCATGAACAGACAAGGTCAAGCTGAGTGGCTGGAAAAACGAGAGCATAGGACATTAAAGAAAATCCTAGGTAATAGATGGGTTGATGGACAATGGTGAATGAGAGCAAATGAGGGCTTGTGCAGCAAGACAGAACCTACCACAGCATCCATTAAGAAGAGACAATTGTTATTTTATGGTCATCTCATGAGGATGGACGGTGACCGACTAACTAAAAGAATATGGAGTTTCATCCAATCTAAGAAAACAAGGCCAAGATAGTTTGAAGACTGTGAAAAAGATCTTAGGCAGATAGGTATCTCAGAAAGAGAAATTTCTGACAGACACAAATTTAGAAGATTGGTGAACAACTACCAAGGTTTTAAAATGACATCAACATCCAAAAGACGGAGAGGACCATTATCCGAAGAGCATAAACAGGCGCTTCTTGGTGGGCTCTGAAGATACTGGCAGGAAGTCAAAACTGGAACAAGATCAAGACCTCGACACTAAAATGAAATTGGTTGTTACCATGCAGTCCATTGAGGCTCAAATCGATTAAAAAAAAAAAAAAAAACTGGCCGCCTGTTGACCAGAATTTATGACACAGTAACATGTATGGGGCGAACCAGAACTCTACCACCAAACTTTCGGAGATTGTTCATGGATACCTTTGAGAGTATTTCGATATAAAGGACCCAAGGACTCCAGCAGCTCATTATAGAGTTATTGCTTTTCATTTGATTTCTTGCCACAATTAGCTTTGTATCTGTTGAAGTAACTTACGAGATTGCAGCCGTGTGACGTCGACAACTGCTGGTATTTCGACAGGTGCACACCCCGTCATTTTCAAGGCAAAACAGCAGCAATGAAGCACTGTGCAAGTGAGTTTAAAACATTGGTTTGCAGAGCACTTCTGGAAGGATATATATCTCTCTCTTTCCACCCTCCCACCTGCCCCCCCCCCCCCCCCCCCCCACACACACACACAGAGTCAATGCGACCTCACCCACTGTTTATTAATTTTGACTATCAATAACTTCTGGTGTCAGTTAAATTTGGTTTGTTTGGTGGCACTAAGGCTTACAGCATGCGTCGATGCAAACTGAGGTTTAAAATTCACCTGTACAGTGCTTACATGCTGCAATTTTGCCTTGAAAATGTCTATGTGTGCGCCTGTCAAAATATCAGTGGTTGTCAATGATGTCCTCCTGCTGCATTCCCATAAATTATTTGAACATATATTCATTGGAGAAACCCAGGTCCCAGCTTTGTACCCGTATTTCACTTAAAATAGTGCACAACAGTGCAAATGTGACAGTATGCGCTGTGTGTCTTGTTTCCATTTGCTCACAGTACCCGCTATTGACAACAGAATGCCCTCTTTAACTCATTGCCCTCAAGTTTGCATTCATTACTAATCATTTCTGTCTTGGGTTTTGTTTTACAGCAGTGTTAGTTGTGGGTTAATAATGATGCAGTAGTAGTACTGATAAAGAGTTGGATGATAACCTCCTGTGGTAACAAACCAAATAAATCAAAATTACATTATTACTCTGTAATGAACCACCAAAGACCAAGCACCCCTCATACCAAAATACTCAGAAGATATCCCTGAACAATTTCTGACAGTTTGACAATAGTGCCACTAACATTACAAGTTAAGCAACACATTAAAGCCAGAAGCAGCCACTGCAGCCTACTTCTCTAAAGTATACAAATAAGATCAGAGTTACACAGACTTTACATCCTTAAGTCCATATACTCTGACAAATTAAAACAGTATGCCATTAAATGCATTCTCCTGGCAATTGTGGAGCCACATCTTATAACAGTAAGCATATGGTTCCATAAAAAATAGTATAAAAGGGATAAGAGTAAATTTGGAGTAAGGAAACATTAAATATAGTGACCCATAAGGTTCAATCGTCAGCCCATTCCTGTTCTTGGCCAACATAAATGATTTAGTTGAGAAACTGGAGGACTTTTTAAAAACTGTGGTGTTTGCTGGTTACACGAGTGCACTACTAGAAAAAGCTCAAACAGATTCATACTAGATGCCTGGAGAAAAGGAAGAGACTTACAACTGAGTCAAATAAAACAGCTTAACCCTTAATCTAACAAAAACTCATATTATTCAACTCTAAACATGTCAAACTGATTTACACGTACTAGAAGTAGAGATCAATCGGTACACACTGGATGAGGTTTTATGTCTGAAGATCCCTGGCCTCCAACTGGATAATAATCTGAGGTAGCATCTGCTTGTGTTTGACTGATTTGGGGAGTAAAGGGACCAAATTACAGGGTCATCAGTCCCTTTTTCCACATTCAAACAGGTCTCAGGTTAAAAACAGTCCCAAAAGGAGCTGGGGAAAGTAAAGGGTGTAAAACTAACTTCAAACCACACTGAAAGACAAAACAAAAGAAGCTAACAAAAAGGGGAAAATATACACTAAAAGGAAAAGTAGTGGAAAGTATTAAAATAATATAGCAGATAGCCTGGGCAGGCTGATCGCAAAATTAAAAAAAGGATGAGCCAGTCACTCTGCAACACACTAAAATCTCCAGCCTAAAACACAAGGCCAGGGGAACACAGATAAGGAAAAGATGAACTCCAAGGTGAATAAACACCAAAGAAAGGGTTAGGAAGAGTTAAAATGGAGGGAGGGAGGAGGCCTGGGAGAGAAGGCCAGACGTCCACCCTTAGACTGTGTGATAACCCCCCCCCCCCCCTCACGGATTAAATGTAAAACTAAATCAGCCACTGAGGCATTGTCTCCCAACACCATTGGCAGTATAGCAGGAAGGTTAAAAGTCCACTGCAGAGTGGCTAAAATCGGACAATCGAACAAGATGTGGGCGACAGTCAAGTGATAATCACAGCAACACTGAGGTGGGTCTGGGTCCGCATGATGGAGGAGGTCACCATGAGTTAGCTAAGTATGGCCAATGCGGAGCCGGCAACAGAGTGCCTGCGAGTGGCTCACATGGATGACCACCACACATTTGCTGTCTCCTTGATAACACATAGTTTATTTGATGTACTGAGGATGCGCCATTCAGTAGCCCAGGTCGTGAAAACTTTACAGCAGAAGACCGATTGAACATCAATCTCTGGCAGGCCAATCTCCAGAGTTGGTTTATCGGTGGCCAGTTTGGCCAGTCTGTCAGCAAGCTCACTGCCCAGGATCCCAACATGTCCTGGGGTCCAAATGAAGGACACTGAACATCCACTGTTTCCCAGGGCATAAAGTCACTCCTGGATAATCATTACCATAGGATGGTGTGGGAATCACTGGTTGAGAGCTTGCAGACCGCTTAAAGGGTCACTATAGATAAGGAAGAACTCACCTGCACAGGAGTGGATATGCTCAAGAGTGTGAGGGATGGCTACCAACACTGCAGCCATCTGGCAAGGAGCACTGCTTAGTACAGCCAACGTGAGTGTAAGTGAAGCCAACATGACCATCGACCATTGAGGCATCGATATAGACTATTTCTGAGCCCTGAAACTCACCAAGAATAGAGGAAAATGCATCAGAAGGCCTCAAGTGGATCTGAGCTTTTTGAGCCTGGCAATAGGTCCAGACAAAGCTTTGGCCAAGGCATGGACCATGGAGGTGTATGTGAGTGGGTCTGCAAAAAAGCTGGTGAGGGAAAGTGTCGAGTGCAATAAGAAGCGACTGGATACGGGCTGCAATTGGAATCCCTGATCTGGACCGCCATTGCAGGAGATGGTCTGCCATGTTAAGGAACAGGAGACGGTAATTTGGATAGTGAGGCAAACTATGAATGTGGGCAGTATAATGCGCAAGCAGTTCTGTCACCTAATATGCAATGGAGGAACAGCAGCTTCTACGAGCAGGCTGTTCACTGGGCTTGTTTGGAAAGCTCCAGTCACAAGCTGAACTCCACAGTGTTTTATAGGGTCCATCACGCAATGCTGAGGGTAATGCTGAACCATACACCAAGTTTCCCATAGTCAAGACAGGACTGCACAAGGGCTGTGTACAGCTGCAGCAGTGTAGGACGATCAACAGCCCATTTGGTGTGGCTCAGGCATTGAAAAATATTAAAATACCACCAGCACTTTTCCTTAAGCTGCGGTCTGTTCCAGGGGTTGTGTCAGGACAATTGGTAAGTGCACTGAGAAAGTCCCACTCACTGAAGCGAGCATTATATGGCTCAGGGTGGACGGAGCAAAATATGCTGTTGCCATTCCACCCGCTGTTTTAGGAGACAAAAGGCGAGGCAGTAATTCTCAGACACAGAGGTATGAGCATAATGCTTGGCAAGACACTCTGTGATTACATCTGTATCGGCATATACAGCTCCATGCGTAGAAATTCCAGGTATACCTGCAGGAGTTTGATATCCATAAAGGCATCTGAGATAAATCCAAACCTGAGAAGGAGAGGTTTGTGTGCCAATGGTGGAGACATATCATTCTCAACACTCCTGCTTCCAACATTTGATGAACCGACAGACTCAAGTGCGGAGCCAATTTCTGACGACCACCAAGGCACTGACTTCCACTGGGGGCAACCTGAGGAACAAGGGATTGAAGATTCAGCTGTGGCAACACTGGTTGTAATGATGGTGTGGATCACCACATCGATGTTGCCATGGAACGGAGATTCAACGGTGGTAGTGGAAATGAGAGCACCCCCAGTCAGTCTTGGTAAGAGCCCATCTGGGCAAGCATCCAGGTCAATGACTCTGAGGTAGGGACAGGAAGAGTAGAAAGTGGTCACTACCACACAAGTTGTCGTGCACTCTCCAGTGGGTAGATGGGAGACGGCCAGGACAGCAAACCGAGGGATCAATGGCTGAGTATGTGCCATGTGCCACATTGAAATGAGTGGGGGTACATGTGTTTCATAGGCAAAGGTTCAGTTGAGTTAGTAGAGCCTTGACATCCTTACCACAGCCAGTAATCTTGGTTCCTCCCCTTCAAAGTGTTATGGGCATTAATTCACCCAGAAGTAGAAAAGGTGGGGGGGGGGGGGGGGGTTGATAAATTAGTGCAGCTAATACATGATGTGGCACTTCATCATCTGGAGGGAGGTAGATGTTACAGATGGTAATTTCCTGCATTGTCCTCACCCCAACAGCCACAGCTTGTAAAGGTGTTTGAAGAGGCACAGGTTCACTATAGACAGAGGTAAGGACATAGATACAAACTCCATCTGACAGTCTGTCAAAGTAAGTATGGTTTTCGTAGCACCCACGATAGCCACAAAGGGCATGGGTCTGCATGCAGAAAAAGAGGTTTCCTGAAAGGCAATGCAAAACACTTAAAAAGTTGTTGTAACTCGGCCAGGTGGGAGAAAAAACTGCTGCAACTCCTCTGGGAAGTCAAGAACAGACCAAGGAGGCAGATTACATCTCAGGGTCACCTGCTGCCACCGGCTGAGTGCTCACATCAGTACCATTATGTCTGGGGCATTGGCAAGACCCAGGTCCTCAGGGATGGCAGAATCTCCACCACGTCATCGGACACAGGGGAATGGTGATACAGAAGCCACTGGAGTCTTCCGTTTCCTAACAGACCTCTTCTTTGTTTGTTTGCCCTCTTGTCACTCTTTAGGGGCTTGCTGGGGGGGCTTCTCTGAAGTAGCTTCAGCGACAGAGGAAGACCGTGAAGCCCTTTGACCAGCAGCTAGTGGCTCCTTCAGTCACTGAATGGTGTCGACTTGACCACAGGGGGGAGATCATGGAAGGTAGAGGCCCGAAGGGACCCCTTCTGCACGAGAGGAGCTGGAGAGGACTGTTGCTTCTCTGGCTGGGAGGAGGGGACCAATGTCCCCAGCATTTGGGGGGAGGAGGGGGGGGGGGGGATGATGCTCCCAAAGTAGAAGCTTTGGGAGCAATAGAAGAAGATGTGCCCCAGCCACCAGGAGGCCCTGAGAGCCTACAGGAGAAAACTTAGGTGAGGTATGTAATGACATCAATGAGTGTGATGTCATCGTAGCAGCAGCATAAGGCAATAGCATTTGAATAGGTTTCAACCTTTCATATTTCAGTTTAGCCTTGAAGTAAGACACCCTGTCCAGGGTCTCGTACTCCATAATTTTCCACTCCTTTGGTAGTACCATGCAGTTCGACATGCAGTGGGAGTGGTATTCTCCACAGTTTACTCAGGTGGGAGGAGGGGCACATGGAGTATTCGGATGCAGTGGATGCCTGCAACCTTAACATGTGACACTGGAATTGCACCGGGAGGATATGTGCCTGAATTTCCAGCACTTAAACTACCACATAGTGTGAGGGAGGTACGGTTTGACGTCACTTCGATATAACACCACCTTGACCTTTTCAGGTAACGAATCACCCTCAAAGTCCAAGATAAAGGCACCAGTGGCAACCTCATTGTCTTTAGGCCCATTATAGATGCGCCAGATGAAATGAATGCCCCATCGTCCTAAATTCCATGCAGCTCATCATCAGACTGCAACAGGAGGTTGCAATGAAAAATAATTCCCTGTATTATATTGAGGTTTTTATGGGAAGTGACTGAAACAGAATATCATCAAACTTGTCACACCTGCACAGTAATAATGAGGCGAATATGGCTCTCTTCTATCTGTAGCCCTGTGTTCCTCCCACAGTGTAGCTATGGAGGGGAACAATTCGGGTCAAATGTCACAGCATTGTACTCTACCCTTCCTTTCTTAGAGACTGCTGGGGCCATTTGGTCCCCAGCAAAAGATGACTTTGTCCGATTCATTTTGGGTCATCTGCCTTGATGCCACCCACTCTGATCAGGGGCTCTCCCCACGGGCACCACCCAGCCAAAACAAAGGTCACCTAGGACACTGGCCATTGCTGGGAGTCCCAATGCCCCAAGATGATGGCCATCTACTCCTTGGCATACTGGCTACTGTGCTGGATATTGGGTGTGTAGAAATCCAGTATTGTCATTCGGCAAAAGAGGACAGCACACGATGAATGGAGATTATGCACCTTGGAAGATGTCCTCGCCCATAGAGCTGGAATAGTGGTGGAGTGGTAGCACCATGACAATAATGGGTGCAGAAGATCTTAATGCACGAGGGATATGAGACTCGCCACGTAAGGCATCCTTCCCCAAATGGCCCGCACTGTGGAAAATTTGGACAGTGTGAAGGTCAAGCTCTAAAAGGCACCCATAATGTATTAGGCCAAAAAGTGGGAGACTCCTTTTAATTGCCTTTTACGACAGACAGCAATACCTCGGGTCCATTCTAATTCGCGAACCCACAGGGGGATCTGCATGGGGATGAGGTAATTAAAATGCTAAGTTCTGCAAATTTAGAACATAGAAATCTCTCTCTGTGCTGTGCTATAGGATAATGTTGTTGGGCAATACTGCACTAAAACAGCTTTAACAGAAAAAAGGGACAGAAAGTAGTTGTGTGCCTTAATGCTAAATAATGCAAGCAGAACCAACTATTTCCCACTACACGCTTCATAACACACATCAGTGTGACTCCACGATCTTAGACAACGGTCTGACGATGTCATGACCTAGCCATTGCATGGATATGTATAAGCAGTTTGGTTAGCTGAGTTTAGAGTTTGAAACTGCTGTCTGGGTCTTTTATTCTCCGATTATGTCTCCAGAAGATGAATCATTAGGTACAGAAACATGCCTTGGACCATGACCTAATACCCAATAAACAAACTGGCCACAAAAGTCTGCACTGTATGAAGAAATGTTTATTCTACAGAAGCTGACTTTAAAAATATTATGTAAGGTTGATAACTGAACATTCGGCAGAAGACTGTTCAAGGATACTTAAATTTATGTGGCTATTAATGTGTAATTTGACTCATTTCATATGCCTGGAGGATCTTGTTTCTGTGTGAATGAACGACTGAAGTGTGTGTGGCATTCAAATATTAGTACAGGAATAAGATCCTAATGCATGCATACATTTTTAAAAGCAAAATTTAATCTACTTATACATCAATGTACATACTCTACAAACCACTGTGAAGAGCATGGCACAGGGTACTTAGAATGATACCTGAGGTTAGTGTGTCTTCCTGTTCTAAAGTGCACAGAGCATGAGAAGAATGACTGCTTCAATGCCTCTGTGAATGCTGTAATTAGCCCAATTTTGCCTTTATGGTTCGCAACAGAGTGACACACAGGGGGCTGAAGTTATTTCTATATTCTCCACAAATACCAATTCTTGAGATTTCATAAGCAGGTTTTCATGGGATAATTTGCACAGTGACCCAAAAGTCCATTAACATTTGAAAATTCAATACTTCACAGAATAATGTAGGTAGAGAGTTAAAAATCGACACACGTGCTTGAAATTACATGGGGTTTTATTGAAACAAAAAATGTGCACACAATAAACAACATATGGTGCTTCATATGATACAAAAGTAATGATTATCATAACAACTGATTTCTAGCAAAGACAATGTTCTTTATAACAAATGCTCGACTTGTCACCAGTCATTCATCAACAGTACTGCAGTTGAGGGACAATGTTGTGAACAGCACTGTACAGCACATCAGTGAGTATGGTGAGAAACTGCCTTTAGATGTTGTTTTTTAGCATCCCTTATGAGGTCGGAAGATCGCAATAGACCTGCAACTTCAGGTAACCCACAACCAATAATCGCACGGACTGAGGTCTGGCAGGTCAAGCGCAATGGAAGTGGTGGTTTAGTACATGACACTCACCAAACAATATACACTATGTAGCAATATGGAGTGGGGTGCCATCCTGCATAACAGTTGTAACTCCCAGTACGTGTTTATCAGCCATGCTAGGGATGATGTGATTCTGTAATATATCGGCGTACCTCACACGCATCACGCTGATGATTCTCATGCGACATCACTGATGTGTTGCTGTTCAGTGCTATATGTAGGCTGGTTTTTGCACTTTTTTTTGTTTCAATAAAACCCTACGTCGTTTCAGGTGTGTATGTCAAGTTTTACCTCTCTGCCTACATTTTTCAGTGAATTAGTGCATTTTCAAATGTTAATGGACATTTGGGTCACCTTGTATTTTCAAAAGCCTGAAGTTCAAGTTTTTCAACGTTTCGATAATGCTCTCCCATGAGTCAAACAGATCTGTGACCATCTGTGCCTCTCTTCTTTATATACACTTCTTTATATACCCCTTTTAGTCCTTTTCTTGTGGGTCCCATACACTTGAGCAATATTCTAGGGCAAGACGCACAAGTGATTCACATGCTGCCTCCTTTGAGGGTGGTTGCATCGTCTCTTACATGCAACTGAGACTATGTAATCACTGCATTTCATATTCCTACAAGCTATTACATCCAGGTATTCGTGTGAGTTGTTAATCACTAATATTTCAGTCATAGGATACAACTTTTCACCACTTTGTGAAATGCTTAAGAGTACAATTCTGTACTCTTAAAGCATGTTACCCATCTTTGCACCATCTTGAAACATTATCAAGATCTGACTGAATCTTTTTTCAGACAGTACCTTGTTGTAGATAACTGTATCAATGGAAAAAAGTCTGCCACATCATTAATACACAACACGAACAAAGGTCCCAACACAAGGTGCACACCTGTGTACTTCTGTTGCTGACTCTCCATCTGAGGTAACATACATGTTGTATCCTACCTTGATCCATGGGTTTGAGAATGTCATGTGAGAAAAAAGCAAGATGGGTTTCCTATAATAGATGTTTCCGGAATCCGTGTCTGTTTGTGTGGAAGAGGCCACACTGTTCAAGATAACACATTATATTTGAGCTCCGAACATGTCCTAGGATTACTCATGAGATAGATGTCACTGAAATTGGTTTTGGATCACTTCTCTTACCTTTCTAGCAGACAGGTGCGACCTGTGATTTTTTACAATTGCTGGGTACAGTTCAAGGGATCTACAGTAAATTACGGTTGAAAGGGGAGCAAACTCATCTGCAAATCCTATAGAGGATGACATCAGGTCCTGGAGCCTTGTTTAATTTTCCTTATTTTAGCTGTTCCTCAATGCCAATGGCACTAATATCTTTATCACTTATCTTTTCAGTTGTCTGAGAAGCGAACTTTGGCACTACAGAGGCAGACACAAATATGATAACACCAAAAACACAACACTTTACAACACCTAATATTGGATAGGATTATCATTGACATTCAAAACAGCTTCGTCATTTCAGAATGAATAAATACAGAATCTGTATGATTTTCAAGAGAATCTTATACCTTTCCCCCTTCAAAAAAGTGGCAAGTTTAGGTAAAGATGATGCAGGCTGATAACAATCATGCACCCTTGATATGGTGACCATGGTGCATAGAGAGATGTGACAATGCATCCTTGTGCTCACACAAAGTCAGTCCTGGATGATGTGAGCTGTGTGAACAGGGACCCTGTCGTCCTGGAAAACAGTATCACCACCGAGAAACAAACACTGTACCACTGGAAGGACCTGATCAGCCAAAATGGTCACATAACCTTTGGCAGTATTCCACAGAGACACAATCTAATGGAACAATCAGTAGTGAACTTGGAAGTGCACAAGATTAATGATAGGCTTAAAACAATATGTAGTAAATTTCACAATGTGTCCCTGGTTAATGTCAGCAATCTAGAAAGAGACCTGCATACAACTCACGGTATGCACATGAATAAAAGAGGCAAAAAGACTGTCAGCAAATTAATTGTCGAGGAAATTAGACAAAATTCCCCACAAAGTGGTGTAAGTAAGTGTATTGCCATGGAGTGGCCCAACCCACCAAATCAGAATCTGCCACACAAACAGCCACTGCAGGCAAGCCTGGGAAACTTGTAAAGCCTGCTGGACAATTAGGTAGCCCTAAATTATCCTGTATAGTCCAGCACAAGAAACTCAGACTTAATGTAAAACACTAGAATTTCAGTAGTCTTAAAAACAAGCACAATGATCTGGATATTATTAAATGTCTTGATAAATAAACCTGATATTTTAGTTATAACTGAACACTCGTACACAGAAGACCTGATTAGCATTAGTCAACCACTCCCCATGAAATTTTTTTCTGCCTTTAATAGGAAAAACAAGGCTGGCGGTGGCGTAGCAATCTTCACTGTTAAAGCAAGTAATTTCAGTGTTATTGATGTAAGTACATTCTGTGTAGAAGGAATCACAGAATTTGCTGCAATAAATCTAAAATGGGGTTGAGAAAATACAGCAATTATTGGTGTGTATAGGCCACCTGGGGCATGCACGGATGCAGTTTTCAAAATCTATCTGACTTGCTGACACATATAGACAGTACATTCTCTAGGTTAAATGGCCATGTAAATACTATAATAACAGGGGATATAAATATAGGCTTATTAACCATTGATCCCAACACCAAAAAGCTACATCTCCTACTATATGAATTCAATCTGACGCCACTTATCCGTGAGCCAACTAGAGAGACTGGCAACAGCAAAACATGTCTGGATAATATAATAACAAACATGACACATCTTTCCTACAGTACAGCTGTTCTAAAATCTGCCATCACTGATCACCATGCAGTACAGCTTCAATTGGAGGCAAATGAGATACCCTTTGCTACTAAAAAGAAACTATATGTAAGCAAAAGAATTGTGTATAATGATAACGTCAATAGACTGAACTGCATGTTAGCACACATACGATGGTTTGAGAATGATAGGTTCTCCTATAATAGCTTTGCTGCTGACTTCTGCTATTGTTTTGATGTCACATCCCCAGTTGTAGCCACAAAAGTCAAACAAACTAAAAATATAAACAAAAGTATCTGGATAAATAATGAAGTCACTGAAGCATGGGAAAAATTAAAATTATTGCATAGTGCAATGTTGAATAATAGACAAAATCTCAAGCTAAAGGAGGCCTTCAAAACTTATTAAGAATATTATAAAAAATTATTCATACAGACCAGGAGCAGCTACGTTGCAAACAAGCTTCAGGCTCCACACAGTGTTACTTCTGGTGCCTAGGGAGTGATACACAGTTTTAGAACAGGCAGAGACAAATGCTGTATGGACTTTAATATTGGCCACAATGGGATTGTAGAAAAAGATCAACTTGAAACTGCTAATATATTCAATGAATATTTTTCTTCAGTAGGAGAAGCTATCAATGACAAATATAATAACCTGCACTATAATTTTAAAGGCAATCCATCCAAGCATAGCATATATCTAGCCCCCACAAATTGCAAAGAAATAATTAACATCATAAGCTCTCTAAAATCTTCCAGTTCCACAGGGCACAATGGCCTCAGTACTAATGTATTAAAAGTGTGCAGAGAAAGTGTGCCTTTACCTCTGTCTGTAGCAGTAAATAATATAATAGAGTCAGGCACCTTCCCAGACAGGCTAAAAATAGCTCAGGTAACACCAATCTTTAAAAAATGGGGCAAACTCAAAATTCAAAACTACAGACCCATCTCAATACTTCCAGTCTTTTCCAAAATTGTTGAAAAAGTCATATACAGCAGAATTATAAACTTCCTCCAGATGCACAACCTAATGTTTGAAAATAAAAGTGGATTCTTAAAATGTAAATCAACCAGCAACAGCAGCTGCTCATTTAATTGGAGAGATAATAAGTGGCATCAAAAACAAGCAACATGTTGCAGGTACATACCTCGACCCTGAGAAGGCTTTCGACTGTGTGAACACAACAGTCCTATTAGAAAAGCTATGGAACAGAGGCATCAGAGGTACTGCTCATGACCTAATAAAACCAAATATGAGTACCGAAAAAAGTTTGTATTGCTTAAAACTGAAAGTGGTGTTCACAAATCCAAAATCACTAATATAAAATATGGAATTCCCAGGACTCAGTATTGGGTCCTCTTCTGTTTTTGATGTGTGTAAATGACATAAGATATTGCACTCAGAGTTCCAAAATAGTTCTGTATGCAGATGATACATTCATTGTGTGTTAAAAGGAATCATTTAATGTACTAGAGACACATTGTAATATTGTGACAAATATAACTGTACAGTACTTTAATGAAAGCCACTTAGATGTAAGCAGTAGTAAAGCATGTCTCATGGAGTTTACCAACAGTAGTTTTAATGATGAAATTAAACTATGCATAGGCAATGAATTAGTAAAAAAAGAATTCAGTGTAAAATTCCTCAGTTTAACAATTCAAAGCAATCTAAAGTGGGACACACATCTTCTAGCATGTAAGTTGTCTAAGAATATATTTGGAATTAATAAGATTAGCAAGTTCTGCAAAGACACTGTTGTCCTTAAGACTGCATACCATGCTCTATTTTCCTCTCACCTGAATTATGGAATAGAAATAAGGGGAGCAACAACCAAAGCAAATCTATTGCTACTTCAGAAAAGGGCTATAAGAATCATCTATGGAGCAAAATATAAGGAATCATGCCATGGCTTGTTTCCAAAAACTGGTGTACTAACCGTAGTAAACATGTACATTCTAAAAGCCATATTACTTATTAAAAGACTGCAACCCAACATTTGTTCCAATTTGTGTCAGTATAATACCAGGAATAAAGAAAAATTTTACATTAGCAGCCACAGAACAACACTCTATGAAAAGAGTCTGCAATATGCAGGTTTAAAGATAGCCAATGCACTGCCCAGTAAAGTTATGACCCCACTCACAATGAAGCTTAAATTCCATCTAAATAAATTCCTGTTACAAAATCAATTTTACACATTAAAAGAATACCATACTTACATGCAGAATACAAAGTGCTTCGAAAAAATATGTAAATAGTGTTAAGCAAACCATTTTACTAGTAATTTAATCATTTTGTTAATCAATGATGTATTCAGAAGAATGTATTATTGTGCTATGTATCAAGAACTGTAACCTGTTTTCATACATATGCAATTAATCATTTGATGTTGAATAAAGTATTATTATTATTATTATTATTATTATTAACCTTGAAGAGTAACCACAGGTCACATGGAATACCAAGGTATCGTTGCCCAAATCATTTCTGAAACCCCGCCATGTTTCATTCTCGGGATGTAAATTCAGCTAAAGTTGGAAACTGTGTGAAATGGGTGACAAAATGACTTTCACCCACTGGTCCACAGTCTAGTTTTATGGCTTTGGCACCACATTTTTCTGTTACTGGCATTTGCATCACTGAAGTGTGATTTTGGAACCCCAGTTAGCCCTGCAATTTCCAGGTTATGGGGCCACATTTGTGCTGTTTCGGTGCCGACAAGGTTTGCGAGTGTGACATCCAGTACTACAAGGATTTTTGCAGCTGTCGTTTCCTTATTTTTCACCACAGTCCCCTTCAATGAATATCTGTCACAATCATTCAGCACACACATTTTTGTCCATGTTGTGACATAGCAATGCTTTCCCTGTATGCAATATAAGTCTTTGATATGGTACCACTTGAAACACCAAACACTTCACGTTCCTAGGTGACCGAAGCACCCACCATATGAGCACCAATAATGTGCCCAGGTTTGACTTCACTTTACTCTAACATAATGCACACAACTACACAGAACACTGCTCTGACCACAGCTAACACTTACAATGTATTAGGGACATTGTGTACATGCCAGTAATTGTCAAATACAAACAGCAAAATTCATAGGTTTTCCTAGCATCTGTATTTATATTCAAGCAAGCATTTCTCATCACGCTTCCATAGTTATGTCCAGCCCCTGTACTTCTGTACCTTTCTTAGTAAAGGAACATGTGAAGATGGAGTTATTTCAGTTTTCTGTCTGTTCTCTTCCATTTTAATACTACAGTAATCAATGAGAGACAGGATGGAAAATTTTTGATAAAATCTTTGATATCCTAGCCTGCTGTACGCTCCACACTTAACTCTTCTTATGAATGTACACGAAATTATATAATGTAGATATTACTTGTCATCTTTACAAAATGTGTCAATCTTTCTCTGATAACATGTTTTGTCAGTATTTGAAGTAGTGAAAACTTCTTGAGATTGCCTAATGAGAGACAAAGACTGTACAATATTCAAGGACTCTACATGCAATTTTCTGTGGTTTCAACATGAGAACACATAAATTGAGATAAATTTTCTTCAAAATTTCAGAATAGTAACACATTTGTCTGCTTGACGTAGATGATACAATGTCGTATTCATGAACAATAAGTCATGTCTTTGGAAACTTAACAGAAAGAAATTCTTGATGATGTAAACATGGAACCTTATGTCAAGGCATAGGGCCCGTCATAAAATAATGGAACTCAGAGGTTTCAGTAACAAAAGCAGCTCTAACACAGTTAACATATGCACACTGTATTCTGACAGTTGGAGTGTAACTGTCAAAAGAAATAAATTCTTACTGTAATGGGCATGCATGATTTGGATTATGACTGTGAGAACCATATGACAAAATATAAAAGACAGCAATATACCCCTTTTATAATAAGAAAATGTAGTCTGTGTCAACTGCACACACATAAAATACAGAAACACTGTGTTTTGGGAGTTGTCAAAACATCTGAGGAGCAACAACTCACAAGAGATAGAAGCAAGGGCATAAACTAGACAGTAAAATCATGCTCTCAAGATAGGTGAAATAAGTAAAGTAGCATTTTTCAGGAAATCAGAGGGCACACGGGTTGAGAGAGAAAGGATACAGCTACTAGGAGAGATACCAGACAGACACCCTCAACCTCCAATCAAAGTAATCACCCTCCCTCCACAAGGAAGGCAGAGACTGGCAAATGGCATCAGAGACAGAGACAGAGGGCAAAGTTGTCTTCACATCAGGTCATTTCACTTTTAAATGGAAGTCTGCAGGGCAGAGGCTGTTCTGTCCATAGTGTCTGTCAAGGACTTAAGTACTGTTGCTGCTGGTGCTGCTGGGTCGACAGACTGAGTACTTCACTGCAAGTGGGCAGAACAGTGATACACTATCACGGTCTCTGATTTTAGATTTATCGCTCTCCCATGAAGGTACCTAAATTTACGATGGAGTGTGTTTTATTTCAATAACCTCTCAGTAATCTATATGCTTTGAAATAAGTTATTTTCTTAGATGTTTTCTTCTCCTGCTGAGATTCCCTATCAGGCAGGTCAAAGTCTCTTAATCCTTTGGTTTACGTGCCAAGGATGTGATAACAGTGAAAAATCCCTATGTTAAAGTATCTGTGAATAGATACTCACTGCAATTTCATAAAGAGATGGAAGACCGCTAATGAGGTCAGAAACACCAGAGATGCTGATGCCAGTTTCACCAATGTCGAGCCAGTGCAGGCTCCGCATCTGCAGCAGCGCAGGCACTGCCCGGTCGGTGACGGCCTCTGCCCATGCCAAGTGGAGCTCTGCGAGCATCGGGCAGTTTCGGGCCAGGGCAGCCACCAGCAGGTCAGAGCCGCTCTCGCGCAGGTCCACAGACACTAGCGTCCGCAGGCCTGGCAGGCACTCCGGCAGCCACGCATCTGGGCGGAGTGCTCCTTGTAGCCCAAGTCGCTGTTCAGTTTATAGAAATCTGATGTAAATTCCAAATAAAATGCAACCATCCCAAATGCAAAAATAACATCAGAAGACAAGATCTGTAACCGCATGTATTTATGAAGGTATTCATTTCAATAAAACAATTTTTAGTAAAGTATCCCAAAATATGTGTCCTAAATATTAAAGTAAAAATGTGGATAGCTAAAAGATTAGACAAAAATTGAAGTAATATGAATATGGGATGAAATTCATGAAATCAACATATTCACTCTGCTGAGTATCAATATTTTGAAGTTCTTGAACTTAAAAGTAACACCACATAACTTTGCTAAGAAATAATTAAAAATATGGAAAGCAAGCAATCACCAAGTTGAAACTTCCTGGCAGATTAAAACTGTGTGCTGGGCCGACACTCGAACTCGGGACCTTTGCCTTTCGCAGGCAAGTGCTCTACCAACTGAGCTACCCAAGCATGACTCACGCCCCATCCTCACAGCTTTATTTCTGCCTTCCAAACTTTACAGAAGCTCTTCTGCGAACCTTGCAGAACTAGCACTCCTGAAAGAAATGATATTGCGGAGACATGGCTTAGCCACAGCCTGGGGGATGTTTCCAGAATGAGATTTTCACTCTGCAACGGAGTGTGCGCTGATATGAAACTTCCTGGCAGATTAAAACTATGTGCTGGGCCGACACTCGAACTCAGGACCTTTGCCTTTCGCGGGCAAGTGCTCTACCAACTGAGCTACCCAAGCACGACTCACGCCCCGTCCTCACAGCTTTACTTCTGCCAGTACCTCGTCTCCTACCTTCCAAACTTTACAGACGCTCTTCTGCGAACCTTGCAGAACTAGCACTCCTGAAAGAAAGGATATTGCGGAGACATGGCTTGGCCACAGCCTGGGGGATGTTTCCAGAATGAGATTTTCACTCTGCAGCGGAGTGTGCGCTGATATGAAACTTCCTAGCAGATTAAAACTGTATGACGGGCCGAGACTTGAACTCGGGACCTTTGCCTTTCGCGGGCAAGGGGAGGGGGTTGGAGTGACGGACATATTGTAGGAGAGGTCCAAGCTGCACACAACATAAAGGCCGACGTTTGGAGGTTGAATCCAGGTAGCATGCATTTTGAAACTGCCACTAACATCAAACTGTAGTATGTAGAGCAGTGTGCTGTTAAAATATTCTGGGCTACAGTGTCATAGTCAAGTTTTGAGCACAGATGATAGCCAATAATATTTTAATAGCTGCGACATTTTTGGCCCTGACAGTTTACATTTTACAACTTACTCATTGTTCACAATTTTACTACCCACACAGTTATGTTTTAATCTCAATATCAATTTGTAACAGTTGAATAAAATCTGAAAAATAACTTTGTTTGATGGAATGATGCTCTTTCATTCAACAATGATGCTTGTGAGGCACATATGTATAAAAGTGCTTATAACCTATTACACACAAAAAACATCACTGAGAGCTTCCTTCATTAAATCTGGAAAATGTAATGTATCACCTGGCAGTGAAGCCAATCGACAATCATTTATAGACCAGTATTTCACAATTTGACAGTGCCATGAACTCCATTCCCCTTGGATGCCATCTTGTGCCATGGTATTGCATATAAAAAATTTCTGGTGCATTTGAATGTACACTCAACAAAATGTAATTCTGAAATGACATAGTTCTACTCATTAGTGACCTGTACTCACTGGTAAAAAAGTAAATAAATAAATTTTTAAAAAGTCAGGTAAAAATTATGTGAAATGATTTAGATTTATCTAAATGTAAGAAATAAAATAGATTAAAGAAACATTTACCACACTTCATTTGCTGCACATGATATCAAGCCTCATTCAAAGGTGCATCAAATGTTTCTATAATCTGTTTTATTTCTTACTTCTGGACAAATCGTTTCACAAAACATTTGACTGGTTTCTTTCTTTTTTTTCATTATCAAATTGTGTTCAGAATGCATAATCTTACTGACATCTTATTTGCTTTCCTAGCCTCTCCTGTTCTTAAAATGTCCTGAATTTAGGTCTTGATTTAAAAGACACCATTTTGTCAGTTAAATATCACACCAATGTAACTTTTTATGTGCAAAATAGATAAGCCTTGAAGCGATACATTTTTTACATTTGCTTTGTTTTCCTAGTTGCTGATGCTCTTGAAATGTACTAAATTTTGTACTTGATTCAAAGGAAGCCACATTAAAAATCAAATATTACAGCAATGCATCTTTTTTATGTACAATAACTATTTGGACTTTTTGACACTTCACATCAGCAGGAGTTGTTCATGAAATATTTTAATTTTCCCTCAAATCAGTAATTATTATTTTGTCAATTACCTTGACTATTTTCAAGCAAATAAACACTTTTTCTCAGAACTACACCACATAATGGTCAATCTGATTCCTCATTTGCCCATTTCCCACTCATTGTTTGGCAATGAAAATTCAGACAGAAACCTATTGTTTAATTTCTTGGGAGTCTTGCTTTCACTCCACTCAAATGTTTGAGCAGGAATTCATGAAGAACTAGATTCAAACTTAATGCTTGTGAAACATTGCAGACTCTAGGCAAAGAAGAGTGCCATAAATGTTATGACACATCACCCAACAGCGTCAGGAAGGACAATAAAAATAAAGAAAGTGACTAAGTCGATTTCTGTTTCAGAACACAATTTTAACTAAAGATTGTATGTATATCTTAACTGGTTTCCCACTCACTGTCACACCTTCAGACCAGTCAGCTTGCGCACATTCCTGTAGAAAGTGGATGCAAGTGCTGAGGGCCACAGGGAGAGGTTCAGGTTCCATAGCTGGGGATGTAGCAGGGCCTCCAACACATCATTCATCAGCTGCCACCGTGCCTCCCCATACCCACTTTTACCAACACCCGCTTCAGCTTCTTCTCGAGTCAGATTCTGAAATGCCGCCAACAGCTGCAAATGTAAAACATAAAAAAATACTGATTATCAAATTCTCACATGTTACGCATCAACTTCAAGATGAACATTATCATAAGTAATAGCAAAAGAGCGTTGCAGAAAGGAAACTTCATGACACTGATACATGTGTTGCCATACTACCTCAGCTAACATGTATAAGGGTTCATAGAGAGATGTGCAAGACAAAAAACACAATCTAATGATCAAACCACAAGATTACTACATATTCATTGTATGTTTTAAAATAAGATATAGAGTGAACTATTAACATGTGTCAGCCATAGCTTACAAAAAATAAGACAGGAGGAAGGTCTCTTGTATTTCTGTACATAAACTCCTTTACACATTACCTTTAGCTATATGACAACATACATGCCTCAGCATTACGAGGCTGCTTCTACTGCAACACTGGGTTATGTACATTGAACGTTTTCCTTTTATAAAGCTGTTATTTTTTATATTTTTTGCTATGTTTCATTATTCTAGTTTAAAGATCTGAAGGTGCCTGTCACAGTTGAAACAGTAAATTCTATGACTGTCATCTGGTTAAAAATAAATATAAGACAACAATTATATTAATCACACATTTTCAAAACAAGAATGTCATATTCAACCCCGGAATGTGGCATCCTTAGATTTCACACAGGAGTTAACAATACATAATGTTCAGTGAATTCCACAACACATTGTATCTTTCATTGAGTTTTTTAATATCCATCAATGTTTTTATTCCTTTCACTGTTACTGTTCATTGTCCAACACTATTTGAATGCCCTCTGAATAAGAAAGTTGGTTATACTATTCCATTTGCAAGATTACAAAACTGGATTATTTGGAATTTCTTCTATACATATCTCCTTTGTGTTGAAACAATAATTTCAAATCCAGAAAGATAATAATTTACTCATGTTATGCACTTTTTGGATAAAATATGCAAAATTAATGATTAAAAAATTCTAGAAAAATACTGCACAACATCAAGATCAATTATTAAAATTGTAAATAGATATAGTTAGGAATCTTTAATACATATTACAAGGCAGTTGGTTGTAGCAAATTTTTAGCAGGGAATCGTCTATAAATTTTAACAATGAAAATCATTAAGCCCTTACACAGAAATTTGCATGTTTCAAAAGTAATTGTTCAAAATCAATACTTTATGAAATTTTATATAGAAAATAAATTGCGTATGAAAACATACATTGTCAAATAATCCCTTCATTACAATAAAACTTACTATTACACTTAAGTCCTTGTGAACCTATTACTTCTCATTCAAATTTTACAACAGTATTAATACTATTAAGTAACTAGTAATCACCGATTGTTAAATTTTTATGTAATGGCCAGTGCAAGGCCAAGCACGAGATAACTGTTAAAGTGGGCCAGTTGTTGGGGTAGCTGTTGAAGTTGTTGGTCAGATGTTAAAGTATGGAGCACGCAAGTTGTAAAAAACACAAGAAAGTACAATTATGTAACTAGTCTGAAAAGTGTACGAAGAGATGTGTATGAAAATTGAGGCAATACAAGATTACACAAGCTAAAAGCTACAGTTTTATTCTGTACATAGACATCGAGTCTACTTGATCAGATAAATATTTTTTGTAACACAAAATGCAAAATATGATTATTTTAAATAATGTGCAGCACAGTTGCAGTTATGTCTGTGACTGTAGACAGACGGAGTTATATTTGAATCTATTTCAGCATTCGCTAAGAAGAGCTATATACGGGGTGACCCAAAAGTCGATTAACATTTGAAAATTCAGTAAGTCACAGAATAATAAGACAGAGAGGTAAAAATTGTTCAAACAAATGCGTGGCTTTATGGAAACAAAAAAAAGTTCACAGAATGACCAACAGATGGCACTTCATAGAATACAAAAGCAATACTTAGCACAACAACTGATGTTTAGCAAAGACAATGTTCTTCCTAACAAATGCTCTACATGCCGACCATCGTTCATTAACAATACCTGTAGACGAGGGACAATATTGTTAGCAGCAGTGTACAGCTTTTCAGTAGGTATGGCAAGAAATTGCCATTGGATGTTGTCCTTCAGCATCCCTAATGGGACAGGATGATACGAGTATATTTGCAAATTCAGGTAAGCCTGTAACCAACACGGATTGAGGCCTGGGTACCTGGTAGGCCAAGTGGCAGCTTAGCATGCGATCACCAACAAATGGTGGGTGCAAGAGATCTCTCTTACATATAGCAATACAGATTGAGTGCCATCCTGCATAAGAGTCATACTTTCCCGCAGGTGTTTATCAGCCAGGCTAGGGATTATGTGATTCTGTAATGTATGAGTGTACCTCACACCAGTCATGGTGATAGGTTAAAAAGAAGCAGCATGCATTCCCTTGGAGAAAAAGGATCCGATTACAAACAATGTGGTAAATTCACACCCAACTGTGATTTTCTCGTCATACAATGGGGTTTTCATGGCAGTTCTATGATTTTCAGCAGCCCAAATTCTGCAGTTGTGAGTGTCCTCATGTGGCGTCATTGGCGTGTTGCTGTTCAGCTAAATCTGTTGCCCAGTTTTTGCACACATTTTTGGTTTCAATAAAACCTCAAGTTGCTTCAGGCTTGTGTGTCACATTAATAGACGTTTGGGTCATCCTGTATGTGCAATTCCTCATAGAGTATTATCCTGATGGTTAAAGGCATTTTTTGTTGTTGCTGTTGTTGTTGCCGCTGTGGTTTTCAGTCCAAAGACTGGTTTTATACAGCTTTCCATTCATGCTACTCTATCCTGTGCAAGTATCTTCATTTCTGAATAACTACTGCCACCCACATCCTTTTGAATCTGTACTCGTCTCTTGCTCTTCCCCCTAATACCAAATTGACAATTTCTTGATGTCTCAAAATGTATCCTATCAACTGAACCCTTCCTTTAGTCAAGTTATACCATAATTTTCTTTTCCCCCAAATTCTATTCAGAACCCCCCCTCATTAGCTATGCAATCTACCCATCAAATCTTCAGCATCCTTCTGTAGCACCATATTTCAAAACCTTTTAAGATGAAATGAACTTAATTATCATATAAAGTAGGAAGTAACAATACTTTTATGAAACACATTACATTACAAAAAATTAAAATGCAACAGCTAAAATGGGAAGAGAAAATAAACATAAATAGATGGTGCTCACCTCTTCACAAAGTTGGGCACACAGGACTGGAGGTAGGTTGCTGTACAGGAATTCATGGAGTGGCTTGAGTGATGATGGAGGCATCTTAGTCCGCTTGGGGATGAGCCTTTTGAGGATATAACCATGCTGAGAAAAGCCTGCCAGAAATTGGCGCACTCTCTGACACACATTGGTCACCACAGCAGCCATCACCAGCTCCTGCAGGCTCTGTGGCTGCAGGCAGACCGTCATTTCCGACCCTTGCAAGAAGCACAGTAGACAACTTATTTCACAAGAATATCAGCATCTTCAGCAGTTAATATAATTTTTATTTCTATTGGTAGGACTTATCTGATATGTTGACTTAAAGTAAAACATCAGATATATTTTTCAAACACCAGTCTCATTAAAATAAAATAAAGTTTTAAACAAGTCATTAAACTTGCAATAAAATGCCCAAACCATTCCATGTTGCACAGCCCTTCCTCAGGTGACATGCCAGGATCCACTGGACTATGCCATACCTATTGCTGTAGCACTGACAGACTTTGCCATTAATGCCTCACCCAGTAGTATCTCCCAAAAGATTTTGGTTTGATCAGCAGTGTACACTGCCAGATGATTACGTCTGAACACTCACCCAAGACTGACACATAGTGTTTCTTACCTGACAGACTGTGAGTTTTTGCTAGATATTGAGGAATATCCTTCGCTTGCTTAAATGCTACATTAACTAGAAGTTATGAAGGTCTTGCTTGATAGACTGTGAATCTCCATGAGATATATTTGTGAATTATCTTTGTTTCCTCTGGTGAAAGACTTCAAAAATTTTAGGAATGTTATAGAGTATCTCTGCTTTCATGACTAAGCTAACTGTATTCAGAGAAATTATATAAACATTATGGGTGAAATGAGTACCCTACTTTACACTGTAATACATGTTACAATGAGTTTGCCTCTGAAGTAAAATGTTATAACTTAAGAACAGAATTTCTTTCTGTTTCTGTAACTGCATCTACTTTTTGGTGATATGCATGAGAAATACTGTGTTTTTTCTTCACAAATTTCAACTAGTCACTCGTACGTTCATTTTGTCCAATATATGCCAACAAGAGGGAGAACTTTCATGGATGTAAGAGTCAAAGTATACATTAACAAAAGATAAGCAAATCAGAGGAACTCAATTTGTATACTGTATTAATGATAAACTAATCACTACACTGCTTAACACCATGTGTGCTTATGGCAGCTAAATTTAATCAGAAAGAAAGCTGCTAATCTGAAAAAAGCTGCTGCCTTCCCAGTTATATTAGATATTTGCTGTCTATCTGCAATTGGTATTTAATGTTTACTTGATTACAGTGGTATTTTCCAATAAAAATATTTACTAACATCTGCAAGTACTGAGGCTCACAGCTTTATGATTAACGCTGCTATATGGTATACAGTCACTGTAAAGAAACTTTGAAAGAAGCAGAAACTACTGCATAACAGGTGTAAAACAAAGCATAGGACTATTGATAGAGATATGCTGAATGAAAAGTGACTGGCTGCCTAGAGAGCAATACGTGACGCCTTCAATGACTATCATAGCAGAATACTGTCCAATGATCTTTCAGAAAATCCAAAGAAATTCTGGTCATGTGTAAAGGCTGTTAGTGGACCAAAGTTAGTGTCCAGTCACTTGCAAATGATACAGGAATTGAAACCGAGGATAGCAAAGCAAAAGCTGAAATGCTTAACTCCATTTTCAAATGTTCCTTTAAAAATGAAAATCTAAGAGAATTGCCCAATTTAATCCTCATACCACTGGAAAGATGAGTGAAATAAGTGCTAGTGTCAGGGGTGTTGAGAAACAGCTGAAATCGTTAAAACTGAACAAATCTCCAGGACCCAACAGAATCCCTACCAGATTCCTTACCAGTTTTGTGGTTGAGTTGGCTACTCTCCTAAATATAACCTATTGCAGATCCCTTCAACAAAAAACTGTGCCCATTAGTTGGAAAAAAAGTGCAAGTCACATGTGTTTGCAAGGAGGGTAGTAGAAGGAATCCACAAAACTACTGTCCAATATACTTGACATCAACTTGTTATAGAATCTTATAATATATTATGAGCTCAAATATCATGAGATGTCTTGAACAGAATGACCTCTTCCTTGTCAAGTACTATGAGTTCCAAAAACATTGACCATATGAAACCCAATGCACTCTTCTCACATGACGTACTGAAAGCTTTGGATCAAGGCAATCTGGTAGATGCTGTATTTCTTGATTTCTGGTAAGCCTTTGACTAAGTACCACATATATGCTTCTTGTCAAAGTACAATCATATGGGGTATCGAGTAAAATTTTTGACTGGATTGAGGTTTTTTCAGTAGTGAGGGCCCAGCATGTTATCTTGGATGGACATCGTCAGATGCAGAAGTAACTTCAGGTGTGCCCATGGAAGTGCATTGGAACACTTGCTGTTCATGTTGTGCACAAAAAGAAAAGATGCATTACAAAGGAATTATCTGAATGAGATGGATGTTGGTAGATGTGATGTACATGTACATACAAACAAATTATTACAATTTCAGAAAAATTTGATGATTTATTCAAGGCAAAGAACTTCACAAATTGAGCAAGTCAATAATGCACTGGCCCACCTCTGGCCCTTATGCAAGTAGTTACTCAGCTTGGCATTAAGTGACAGAGTTGTTGGATGTTGTTCTGAGGGATATCATGCCAAATTCTGTCCAATTGGCACATTAGATCATCAAAATCCCTATATAGTTGGAGAGCTCTGCCTATAATGTTCCAAATGTTCTCAATTGGAGAGAGATCTGGTGCTCTTGTTGCCCAATGTAAGGTTTGGCTAGTATGAAGACAAGCAGCAGAAACTCTCACTGTTTAGAGGAAGGCATTATCTTGCTGAATTGTAAGCCCTGAATGGCTTGCCATGAAGAACAACAAAAAGGGGCATAGAATATTGTTGATGTACCACTGTGCTGTAAGGGTGCCACAGATGACAAGCAAAGGAGTCCTGCAATGAAAAGAAATAGCACTCCAGGCCATCATTCCTGGCTGTCAGGCTGAATGGTAGGTAACAGTCAGGCTGGTATCCCACTGCTGTCTGGGGTGTCTCCAGACATGTCTTCAGCCTGGAATTTTATTGACTGAAGTAAAATTGTCCTCAGTGATGATTCTTGCTTTAAATGATCCCCAATGATTGGCAAAGACATGCCTGGAGAAGCCCCAAACAACAGTGGGATACCAACATTCATTCACACAAGCAAGAACACTTCGTGCACACATGACCACCATCTCCACGGCTCAGACCAGAATGCCAGTCCATGCTACAGGAGATGGCGGTCATGAATGCGTGAAGTATGCTTGCTTGTGTGAATGTGAATGTGAATATGTGTGTGTGTGTGTGTGTGTGTGTGTGTGTGTGTGTGTGTGTGTGTGAGAGAGAGAGAGAGAGAGAGAGAGAGAGAGAGAGAGATACCTTTTCTGAAGAAGGCATTGGCCGAAAGCTTACTGTGTAAATGTCTTTTCATTGTGCTTCTTTTCTGAAGGAGGCTTTGGCCAAAAGCTTATTGTGTAACTATCTTTTCACTGTGCCTGTCTGCAACTCAATGTGTCAAGTTTGTAGTGAGTAGCAACCTATCTTTTCCTTATACTGTTCAGGAACAACTTAGGTAGTATTCCATTTGCTACGCAGAAAGGCTGCTTTCTTCAAATGTGAATAAATAAAAGATAACAAAGAGAGAGCCTAGCAGTATCCAATTACAAGATTAGTGCCTTACATCTGGACCTGTCAGCTAGTTTGTACAGGTTGAATACTACAAAGTGACATAAATTGGACTTAACGTGTGAAGTCAGCAGTACAGAAGGTAAAAGGGCGGGAGTTTGCTTGGGAAGAGAGTGATAAACTTTCCAGCATCTGCAAATGAAATTCCGCAAAGTCTGTTTCAGCATTTGGAGAACTATCAAAGATGGCATGACTGCAAACATTGAATAAATGCAGACACACCCAGCTTGGATCATAAAAGATCAGTATAACCCATAAGAAAGTCCAACATAGATGCTCAAGAAAACACTACCTCGTTTAAGTCTCTTTGGCCATTTCCAAGTGACCATTATATACATATAACTCAGAAAAGCACAACTACTCAGCTCCTCCAATTGTTGAGATCACATAAAATATTACGCATATAGATGCAATTTTTCCCATACTCTAAATGCTAATGAAATAGGACAGGTGCTAATACTGGCATAAAATAACTCCTCCATGCCCTGGATAGTGGCTTGTGTGTAGGTCTAGGGAAAGGGGAAACCCAAAAGGCAATGCACAAGCCATATGAAAGGGTTGATATGTAAAACATCAGCTGGGAGCTTCCTTCAGCAGAGATAAAGTGATATGCAGACAAGAAGAAGTATACTGAAAGTACCACCGTTACATTAATAATGACAAAAAAAAAAAAAAAAAATGATAATCAACCAAAGTTTGTCAGAGAAAAGAGAGGGACAAGTGAGTAAACATTGACAATACGTCTTCCTGCAGCTGAAGGTGAAGTACATAAACACGAGTGATGGGACACAGCTTATCCGAGGTAGTGATGAAGTGGGGATTTTCCCTTACAACCATTTCATGAGTGCACCATATCAGGAACCTATAAAACATCAAATCTCTGACATAGGCGCAGCCACAAAATGATCCTGCAAGAATGAAAGCAATGACGGCTGATGAGAATCGTTCAACGTGTGCAGCCCTTCTGCAAATAGCTGCAGGTTTCAATGCTTGGCTATCAACAAGTGCCAGTGTGCGAACTGTTCAACGAAAGTGCCCTCCGCCACACACCGTTGGGTGGCTTGCGGAGTATAAATGTAGATGTAGATCATCGATATGGACTTTCAGAGACGAAGGTCCACTCATGTACCCGCGATGACTGCATGACACAAAGCTTTACACCTTTCCTGGGCTCGTCAACACCGACTTCGGACTGTTGATGACTGGAAACATGTTGACTTGTTGGACGAGTCAGCCTCATGAATCCATGAACTCTGCATGTCAGGAGGGGACTGTTCAAGTTGGTGGTGGCTCTGTAATGGTGTGAGGCGTGTGCAGTTGGAGTGATATTGGACCCTGATAGGTCTAGAGACAACTCTGACACATATGTAAGCATCCTGTCTGATCACCAGCATCCATTTACATGCATTCTGCATTCTGACTGAATGGGGCAATTCCCACAAGACAATGTGACACCCCACATGTCTAGAATTGCTACAGAGTGGCTACAGGAACACTCTTCTGAGTTTAAACACTTCCGCTGTCCACCAAACTCCCCAGACATGAACATTGTTGAGCATTTCTGGGATGCTTTGCAACATGCTATTCAGAAGAGATCTTCACCCTCTTGTACTCTTACGGATTTATAGACAGCCCTGTAGGATTCATGGTGTCAATTCCCTCCAGCACTACTTCAGACATTAGTCGAGTCTATGCCATGTTGTGTTGTGGTACTTTTGCATGCACGCGAAGGGGTCTGCACAATATTCGGCAGGTGTACCGGTTTCTTTGGCTCTTCAGTGTAGTACACTCTCACATGTAGAGTGGTATCACAAGGCAGTTATTTCTTTCTGACTTGGCCTTAAGCGTCAACATTTTGACCAATATTTGTATAAATGGGCTGTTTTATGTATTTTATACTTCCATTACATAATTATTAATTCTGAAAAAGGTCAACAGTTGAATGCAAAAACAAAGGGAGTACGCAACCAGTGATACAAATTGGAGCACTTATACAAAACTAGTCGCAGGAAAAGGAGATACCGGACTGAGACTCACTAAAAGAATACAAAGGAAACACAATTCTCTTATTAAACAATGGAAAAATCCAGGATGGAATATGACAATATTATGAGAAGGATAGATTGCTACTGTTGAGTAAAAAAAAAGAAGACTCCTAAACAAGAAAGCTTTCGGCAGCCCCAGAGATAGTGGTCATGTATGTGTGTTGTCTACTTCAGAAGAAGGCCTTTTGGCTGAAAGCTTACTTGTTTAGCAATCTTTTTGTTCAGTCTGTCTGAGTCACATCTCCACTATATGCTTTCCCTAATTCACTTATAACAGAGGTAGCTTTCAAAACCATTGTTTGACTAAGTCTTGAGTATTTTTACATCAGTCTGGAATCCTACCAAGTAGCATTAGTATAGAAGATAAAGAAGATCCATGAAAGAACATAAATTTCATCAAAAGTCTGTTGGATTGTTTGGTTTAAAAGAGGGAGGGGAAGGGGCCAAACTACGAGGTTATTGGTCCCTTGTTCCCATTAAAATAATTGCACAAGGGAAAGAAGAAAAGAAAGGAGACATACAGCACAATAATGGGAGAAAGGAAGAACCAGAAGAACGACAGAAGCATAACCAGCACTACTATGGATGCAATACTAAAAGAAAGCCACAGAAAGAAGCAAGAAACAGGGGTAAAAAGAAGAGAGCAGATGACCGTGGCTGGCTGAACACGAGAATAAAAAGGAAAAGCCAGCCACTTGGTGACACATTAAAACATCCATCCTAAAAGCATTAGAGTGGAGAGCACAAAGGGACAAAGGACATGAGCTGAAACTTATGTAGAATGATAAAACCCAACATCACGTACAAAACGTAAAACTAAATTAGCCGATGAAGTGTTGTCAGCTAAAATTAATGGCAACGAGTCCAGTAACTGAAGAGTCCATCGAAGGGCAGCCAAAGGAGGACAGTCACCAAGATATGGGCCACTGTCAGCCAGGCACTGCACCAAAACTGAGGTGGGTCATCATGGTGCAGGAGGTAGCTGTGTGTCACCCAAGTGTAGCCAATGCCGAGCCGGCAGAGAACCACAGAGTCCCTGCGAGAGGCCCACATGGAGGACTGTTACACATTCTTAATCTGCTTAATGGCATGCAGTTTTTGTGCATGCTGAGGCTAAGCCATTCCATCTCCCAAAACCACAAAACCTTGCGGTGCAGTACTGAATGCAGGTCAGTTACAGAGAAGCCAATCTCCATAAGCAGTTTCTGCGTAGCCTGTTTGTCCAGCCTGTTGGCAAGTTTGTTGCCTGGGATTCCAACATGACCTGGGTTCCAGATAAACACCACTGAACAACCGGACTATTCCAGGGCATAGATGGACTCCTGGATGGTCGCTACCAAAGGATGATGAGGGTAGCCCTGATCAATAGCTTGTAGGCTGCTCGAGGAGTCAGTACACAGAAGAAACAACTCCCCAGGGCATGAACAGATGTGCTCAAGAGCATGAGATATAGCCACCAGCTCAGCAGTGAAAATCTGCAGCTATCGAGCAAGGAATGCTGCTCAATATGTCCTCCATGGACATACGCGAAGGCGACGTGACCATCAGCCATCGAGCCGTCGGTGGAAACCACTTCGTGGCCTCGGTGCATGTCAAGAAAATAGAGGAAGTGGCAGCGGGTTAACTGAGTCCTTAAGGCCATGTGAAAGGCCCAGGCAAAGCTGCAGCCTAGGTGTACACCATGGAGGTGTATGTGAATGGACTTCAAGTATAGGTGGTAAAGCCAAGGACTCCAGTTCGGAAAGAAGGGATTGGACACGAACTGCAATTGGAAGCCCTGACCTGGCCTGCCAATGCGGGAGATGAACCGCCATGGATGGGAAAAGGAGACGGTTATTCGGATGTGAAGGAGAACTACGAATGTGTGCAACATAACTGGCCAGCAGTTGTGCACGCCTAACCCACAATGGAGGGACTCCGGCCTCCATAACGACGCTGGTCACTGGACTCGTCCTAAAAGCTCCTGTCGCTAGGCAAATTCCACAGTGGTGCACTGGGTCAAGTAAACGCAACACTGAGGATGCGGCCGAACCATAAACCAGACTCCCATAGTCAAAGCAGGATTGAACAAAGGCTCTGTAGAGCTGCAGCAGAGTAGAGCGATCTGAAACCCAGTTGGCGATGCTCAGGCAGCGGAGGGCATTGAGGTGGTGCCAGCACTTCCGCTTAAGCTGACGAAGGTGAGGAAGCCAAGTCAATAAGGCATCGAAAACCAGTCCTAAGAACTGATGTGTCACCACTACAGTCAGTGGATCATCATTAAGGTAAAGTTCTGGTTCTGGATGAACGGTATGACATCGATAGAAGTGCATAACAAAGGACTTTGTGGCCCAAAACTTGAAACCTTGGGCTAGATCCCATGACTGCGCTTTGTGGATGGCTCCCTGTAGGCGCCGCTCAGCAACACCACTACTGGTGGATCAGTATGAAATGCAGAAGTTGTCTGGATACAGAGAAGGTGAGATGGACAGCCCTACAGCTGCTCCTAGACCGTTAATGGCCACTAAAAATAGAGAGACACTCAATACAGAGTCCTGCGGGAACCCATTCTCCTGGATATGGGGGGGGAACAATGGGAGGAACCAACTTGGACACGGAAAGTACAAACCGACAGGAAATTTTGGATGAAAATCGGGAGTAGCTCTCGGAGACCCCACTCGTATAATATGGAAAGGATATGATGTCGCCAAGTGGTGTCACACACTTTTCATAAATCAAAAAAAGACAGCAACCAGGTGTTGGCATCTGGAAAAGGCTGTTCAGATGGCAGACTTGAGGGACGATTATAATTATCAGTGGTAGAGCAACCCTGGTGGAAGCCACCCTGACATGGAGCCAGTAGCCCACATGACTCCAGGACCCAACCCAACAGCTGACACACCATACGTTCCAGCAGCTTACAAAGAACGTTGGTGAGGCTGATGGGCCAATAGCTATCCACATCAAGCAGGTTTTTACTGAGTTTGATCAGCAGAATGATGGTGCTCTCCCACCACCGCAATGGAAAGACACCATCGCACCAGAGCCAGTTGAAGATTACGAGGAGATGTCACTAGTAGTCAGATGAGAGATGTTTAATCATCTGACTGTGGATCTGATCTGGCCCAGGAGCTGTGTCGGGGCAATGTGCAAGGGTACTGAGGAGCACCCACTCTGTAAATGGGGCGTTATAGGATTCACTGTGGCATATAGTGAACGAGAGGACTTTCCTTTCCATCCGCCGCAAAGTTCTCGGCAATCACGTTTGCGTCGGTAGATAACACACGATTTATGTTACCACTGGGAACACCTGTTGGGGTCTGGTACCCAAAAACGCATTTGATCTTTGCTCAGACTTGGAAAGGTGACGTATGGCACCCAATGGTCGAGACATATCTCTGCCAACACTCCAGCTTCCGTCGTCTGATAAGTTGGTGAACATGGGTGCAAAGCCATTTAAAGGCTATGAGGCGCTCCAGGGAAAGGTGTCGCTTATGCCGCTGTAGAGCTCACCAACATTCCTTAATTGCTTCAGCGACTTCCGACAACCACCAAGGCACTGCCTTTCGCCGGGGGCACTCTAAAGAGCGAGGGATTGTGTTTTCTGCCACAGAAATGATTGTTGTAGTCACCTGCTCAACCATCACTTCGATGTTACCGTGTGGGGGACATTCAACAGTGACAGCAGAGGTGAAAGTTTCCCAGTCTGCCATGTTTACAGCCCATCTGAGCAGGTGTCTGTGGGCCGGACGCCAGGACAGTGACAGGAAGATGGGGAAGTGGTCACTACCACACAGGTCATTATGTGCTCTCCAGTGGATAGATAAGAAAAGTCCTCAGCTGCAAATTGATAAATCAATAGTCAAGTGGCTACCATGAGCCACTCTGAAATGTGTGGCGGCCCCAGTATTTAAGACGCAGAGATCAAACTGAGACATCTCTGCCTCGGCCAGTAAGCAGGGTGCCACCACACAAGGGGTTATGGGCGTTAAAATCTCCCAAAAGTAGGAAAGGTTTAGGGAGTTGATCAATCAGTGCAGTTAATACATTCAGGGATACTGCACCAACTGGAGGAAGATATATATTGCAGACAGTTATTTCCTGCGTCATCCTTTTCTGACAGCCACAGCTTCAAGAGGGGTTTGAAGGGGCACAGGTTCACTACAGACTGAGTTTAGGACATAAACGTAAACTCCACCTAACACTCGATTATAGTCACAATGGTTCCTGTAATATCCCTTATAGCCACAGAGGGCAGGGGTCCACATTGCTGGGAATCAGGTTTCCTGGAGGGCAATGCAGAAAGCAGGTGTAAAGCTTAACAGTTGCCTTAGCTCAGCCAGGCAGTGGAAAAAACCGCTGCAATTCCACTGGAGGATGATGTCATCGTGAGACTGGGAAGGCATGGAACATTCAATGAGGCAGTTTACGCCCCAGGGTCACCTGCTGCCACCGACCTTTTGCCTGAGCAGTCTATACCCATTGTGTCAGGGTCCAGTGAGATCCAGGTCCTCAGCAGACACCAGGAACTCCACCACATCTGCAGACTCAGATTTAGTAGGTAGCAGTGGTGTGGGTGCCACCGCAATTCCCTTGGTCTTGGGGACCTTGTTTTTGGATTTCTCTCGCTGCTCCTTGGGTTTCCCTGGCTGAGAGGACTTCACTAATTCAATCTCTGGGACTGAGGATGAGTGTGAAGCCCTATGACCAGCTGCTTTTGGGACCTTCAGCCACTGGCAGGTGTCATCTTTCCCACTAGCAGGAACCTGGGAAGGGAGTGACCCAAGACCCCTTCCTAGCGAGAGGAGCTGAAGAAGACTTACACTTCTGTGGCTCAGAAGTGGGGACTAATATTCCTGATGATTGAGGGGGTGTTGCTCCTAAAGTAGGTGGTGCAGGAGCAACAGCAGGGAAGTGCCCCCCACCGTCAAGGGGGCAGGTGTAGTCTTCTGGTTCTGAGAGGCAACAGGAATGCAAGGAACTGATGGGGTGACAACTGTTCTCACAGCGGCAGCGTAAGAGGAGGTCATAGCAACAGGATGTAGACCCTCAAATCTCCTCTTAGCCTCAGTGTAGGTCAGTCAGTCCAGGGCCTTATATTCCACGATTTTCCTCTCTTTCTATAAAATCTCGCAGCCTGGCGAGCAAGGTGAATGATGCTCTTTGCAGGTGACACAGATGGGAGGTGGGGCACACGGAGTACTGGGATGTGATGGACGTCCACAATCTCAACATGTGATGCTGGAAGTACAGCGGGAAGACATATGGCCGAACTTCCAGCACTTAAAGCACCGCATGGGGAGGGGGGGATATATGGCTTGACGTCACAGTGGCAAACCATCACCTTGACCTTCTCGGGCAATGTGGCACCCTCGAAGGCAAAGATGAAGACACCGGTAGCAACCTGATTATCCCTCGGACCCCGATGGACATGCCGGACAAAATGAACACCTCGCCACTCCTCTAAATTGGCGTGCAGCTTGTTGTCAGACTGCAAAAGAAAGTCCCTGTGGAATATAATACCCTGGACCATATTTAAGCTCTTATGGGGTGTGATGGTAACAGAAACATCCCCCCAACTTGTCACAAGCGACTAATGCCCATGACTGGGCAGAGGATGCTGTTTTTATCAAGACTGACCCAGAGCGCATTTTGGACAAGCCCTCCACCTTCCAAAACTTGTCCTCCAAATGCTCCACAAAAAACTGAGGCTTCATGGACATGAAAGATTCCCCATCAACTCTCATACATATGAGGTACCGGTTCAGTGAGTGAGTGTGTCACTGGTAGAAATTACAACAGAGGTGTTGTGGTCACAAAGAGGTCTCTACAGAGAAAATCCAAGAGCATACAATCCAAGAAAAGTCAATCAACATATTAATTCCTTCCATATACATATCACAAAAATGACCATGATGAGAAAATTAGAGAAATTCAAGCACAGGGCTTACCAAAAGTCATTTTCCCAAGCACTATTAAGCAAACAATAGCCATACCTTCCTTCACACATCAATGGAGTACATATGTGAAAAAGTTTTTGTCCACAAATCAGCACAGATTTATAAAGCGAAATTCGTCTTGTCCTTCTCTTGTGAGATACCTTCGAACCGTGGAGAAGTGCAACAGACAGATTCTCCAGGTGGACTATTAATGAAGGATTTCAGACAAGTGTGTAGCTCAAAGACCTCTTACATAATAGAACCCAGTATGTTGCCGGGATGGCAAGTGTTCATCAGATTCGAGGGTATTATCACGAGTGACCCAGGGAAGTATGATAGGACTGTTCTTGTTCTCTATATACTTAAGTGATCTGATGGGTAGGGTGAGCAGCAATTTGCAAATGTTTACTGATGACACTCTAGTGTATGAGAAAGTGTTGTCATTGAAATTGGATAATACAGGTTGTCTTAAACAGAATTTCTATTTGTTGTGATGAATGCCAGCTTGTTCTAAATGTAGAAAAATGTAAGTGATGCAGGAATAGGATACACAATACTGTAATGGTGAAAGATGGTATTAGTGGTGTGCTGCTTGACACAGTCACACTGACTAAATATTAGGTGTAAAGATGCAGAATGATATGAAATGGAACAAACGCGTAAGGTCGGTAGTAGAGAAGGCAAATGTTTGACTTCGGTTTATTGGAAGAATTTTAGGGAAGTGTAGTCCATCTAAAAGGGGACCCTGTACAAAACACTAGCATGACTCACTCTTGAGTACTGCTCAAGGGGTTGGGATTCCCACTAAGCCAGATAAAAGAAACACATGAAACAATTCAGAGCAGTTTGTTAGATTTGTTAGCAGTGAGTTCGATTGACAAGTATTAGGAGATGCTATGTGAACTCAAATGGGAAATTCTATTGAGAAAATTTAAAGATCTGGCTGAATGTGGAACAATTCTATTGTCACAAATGTATATTTTGCTTAAGGACTGTGAAAGCAGAACAAGAGAAATTAGAGCTTGTAGAGAGGCATATGAAGAGTTGTTTTTCCTTTGCTTTACTTTCAACTGGAACAGGAAAGCGAATGACTACTAGTGGCACAGGTGTGCTCCACCATGCACAATATGGTGGCTTGCGGTGTATAGCCCATATATTACATAGATGTAGATATAAGTGTCCCTCAGTGAAACTGACTCATTTTTGGAAGAAAGGATGTGCATTACGTCATGTACAAATGTAAAGGTTACATATGAAAGTCAAGCCGTGTGAGTTACATCATTCAAGCATGTTATGTAGCACTGTGTGAATCTGACACATTTTGGGAAGAAATGACACACTTGATGTCATATACAAATTGTTGATAAACATCAGCATATGTGGTTTCCATCTTTCAATCTGTGCCCATATGGGCACTGTATAGCTACTGGTCAGTCATGCATAACTATCTGAAAACAAGCAAAGAGTTCTATTTGGATTGTTACTGAGAAGTAACTACAGTAATATAAGAATGACACCGTCTTTGTATATCATCCTTGTAGGCAATGTTTCCTTCTGTTCATGTGTTTATATTGCATTGTACAACCTATTTATTGGTACAGATTTAGCACACACTATGGAGTGCAGGTTTCCTGATCAATTCTTTTTCATGTCATTTCATATTTCAATATGTTGACTCAGTTTTAGTTTGATATCTATTGGGCATCAAATAAATCTTCAGAATGAATTCCAGTTGATGTAATATCATATATTTCAACTTTTGAGGCCTATTGTTGGTGTGGAAATGTGTAACATCAGCGTTTATAGGTTCAGCAGCTAAGCTGTCTGTCTGGACCAAGCAAGAGTTCCGTCAACAATAAATTAGCTTGGCTCTGATTAGTATACTATAAAATGTATGCCTTTTAATAAAATGCTCGACAGATCAACAAAAAATTTGCTTTCGAAACGTTATTCAACATCGTTACGCTGCTAATAATTCTTTTGACAATAGCTTGAAATTGTTTATTGTGTTAATTGAATCCCTTCTAGTTAAATTTTACGAAAAATATTAACGTCCGGGTATCGCATTTACTTAAAAAAAAGGGTTCTCTCCCGTTGCGACCACTTTCTACATCTGCATCTTTGAGGCAGTATCAAATTAAAACAATATTTGCTTTTTCGCGGAGCTGTAATAATTATTCGAAACGAAAACCAAAGAGCTACAATGTGTACATATTAGCAGTCTCTAAACACAAGATCCAATTCTTCAAAGATATATTCTTCGCTAGTAATTTCCGTGTTAGGACAAGGAGGAATGTATATACAACATTAAAGTTCTGATGTAGAACATTGATTTTTCCCATGGAGAATAGTAGCTTCGTTACGTGCATTGTAGAAGTTTCGTCTGAGCCGGAAACCAAGTTGGACTAGACCACAAAATAAGGCTTATCGCTATCTTCAGATCCTCGTTTACACCCGCCGACGACCATTAAAAGGGCATTAGATGAGACGCTGAACCAATGAACAACCGGAAAAAACAACGCAAACTCAGATGTTGGAAGTTTGAAACCACGTACTTTATATCAAACAATAAAGGAAAAAAATGCTTAACAAAAACTCTGACTACTTTAGTACCATTTTCAACCATCATTTCTACTTTCGCAGTAACAACTGTTTAGTAACAGTAGGTAAATGTTCTCTCACCGGTAGTCCTTTTCGTATAATTACAAATCAACCTGTTTGGCACCAGCAGCTTTTCATTCCTTCTACTAGGTAGCACGCATTGCGAGTCATTCTGGTTCTTACGCAACAAATTCATGTTTATTCATTAACGTCAAAGCGTTAGACAGATAAGTTAAAACTAGTTTGCCTTGCGATGCTTTCATCCATTCAATAGACCCTATTGCTTCTCAAATACGCTGACATATTGGTTTTACGTGTGTGTGTGTGTGTGTGTGTGTGTGTGTGTGTGTGTGTGTGTTTCATATTCTGCCACATTTTTTAATGTTTGTAAACACTACTGAACATAAAATCCTTTTGTTTTTCTTGTTTTGGTAAGTATTTCGACGTCACATCAAGAGGAAGGTCGCTAGGGGTGTGCGCGCTATAGCACAGCCGATTTCAAGAGTACGCAGTGGCAAGGTTAGTAAGAGTGGGTAAAGAATCGACAGTGGACTGTTGGACAAGCCACAGTTGCCGGTTTGATGTGTTAGGATGTGAATCAAGAAAAAGAAAATGCATGACAGAATGGCCCAAATGCGAGATCTTACTTGGCTACAAAGGGAACGCATCAATGTATTTACCTGTGCGCCAGCTCATGGAGTTAAGATCGCTCCTCCCTTTACGTGGGATGCCTTCAACGTTATTAAACTGTTCGTCTTTGTTTCTTGGGGTTTACATATAATTCTGACAGCAAAGCAAACACTGTAAAAATTATTCTCATTACTTTATGTTACGAAATCTAATGTTTAATGGCTACTCAAAGCAGGCCTACTGTACAATTAGAGTAGTAGTAAAAAATTTAAATGTCAAAATATTGCTAACTGGCATTTTTTGTGTCTTGTCAAAAGCACTTGCTTCTGCATTTACAGGAACCTCCCCAAAGAAGCTCAAATATTGTGGTATCAGAGGTTTTTTCATTCTTCTTGTTACAACATACAGTGTCACGTTTGGGAATCAAGGAAAGGTGCACAACAATAGGGAATACCTAGACCAGATGAACCTCAGGGATCAATAGAGGGTCCACTTTTATGATTTGCAATCATATATGAAATGAGAAGAAATAATTTTCTTTGCTATGTAAGTATTACAGTCAAGCCTAACAGATAAAGTTCAACACTTTAAAACACAAACCAAATTTTCTGGAAAATTTACAACTGGTTCTCTGCAAATGTACTGTCACCGAGCTTAGATAAAAAACAGAGCGGAACACGCTATAAAAATCTTTCACCACCAACCTGGTGATGTAAGGAATTTAATAAATAATAAACTTAACTAAAATCATATCTGCTTGACAATCACTTCTACTCCATCGAATTGAAACATTTCTTAATGTGTAATAATATTGTGCTTTTGTGGTAGCGCATAGTTAAGTTCTTGTTTTGGTCTCCAATTTCAAGACTGTTTTCATGCAGCTCTCCACACTAATCTTTCCTGCACACACCGCATCATCTCCAAGTAACTACTGCAAACCACATCCACTGAAACTGCTTACTGTACTCGTCTCTTAATCAAAGTATTTCTGTACATATTTGCTGGCAAAATTCTTGACAGAAATACTAAGTCCTTATGTGGGTAAATGTCAGCATTATACCTATAACTGTGTGAATTTAGTGAAATGCCTCAACAATTTCAGGGTGAAGGACTCAGATAGCCTGGTGAGCTTTAACATCATTTTGTTGTTCACCTGAGTACCTCTAGGAGAGTTACTGGAGCACAGTGATCAGAAATAAGAATGGGAAGACCAGTGCCCTTTTCAGGCATGTCCTGCCCTCCACACATTTTCTATTTAATGGAGAATACTATGAACAAATAGAGGGAGTCCCAATGGGCTGCCCACTCTTCTTTGTGTCTGTGAATTTATATACGGAGCACTTTCAAGAAGAAGCCCTGACATCGATGAAGCAGCCCTGACGTCAACTAGATCAAAACTCGTTTCCATTTTCTGTTATGTGGATTACACATCTGCCATCTGGACCCATGAAAGGGACAAAATCCTTTGACTTCCTTGTGCGTATGAACTCCCTGCACCCCAACATCAGACTCACTATGGAGACCAAAGCAAAAGGAGGAATATCATTCCTGGACGTCATAGTCAAAATAAGAACTGATGGCACCCTGGGCCAAGGTGGTATTGGACAAAAATGCACACTGACCTTTATCTGGATGCAGCCGTCTGCCACCAACCTGTGAAGAGGAATGGAGCACTAAAAACTAATAAATATGGCCTGTACCATCTCATGACACATAAAGTCTGCCCTAGGAACTGGAACACCTCACAATTGTGTTCTGAAAAAATGGTTACTTAAAATGGCAGATGAGGCACACTCTCCACCTTACCTCTACACAGAAAACTTTGGAAACTGAAGTACTCACAGGGTAAGAGGTAGCCTCTGCCTTCATACCACATATTCTTGCACTATCAGGAAAAATTGGACGCATGCTGAATAAGTCTTTTGCCACCCAATAAAGATTACCTTGGTTTGCAGAAGGCTGGGGTATATCAGATTCCATGCCAATGTGTCCAGTAGGACAAACAATGTGCACCATCGACGACTAATGCTGAGAACATTAGTGGCACGCCTGACTAATGTATCCCAACAAGTCAGCAGTTGCATAGCAGTGTTTGTCTAAAACTTAGGCGATGGTATACAAACATACCAGGGTTTTTGCATAGACTTCATAATACTGGCACAGCATCATTATAGAGGCCACTGAAATTCACATCAGGGACAATCTCATTATCCTGGACTCTGGCTGTAATCTGAGCAAGGCTTAGGAACCAGCACTGGGTTTAAGTAAGAAGATACTCAGCAAACACAATGATCTGGCAGCTAGGACAGATGGAGTAACTACACCTATGCTACCAGAGATGCCTATGCCATTGTCTCTATTGCTGCCAATGCACTCCCTTGGGCACAGACTGTGTAGGATGCAGGTCAACTGGTATTGGGTGGAGCAGAAATACATTAGCTGTGTGCTCCAAGGAGCTCAGTTTTTCAGCACACCTAATGATGATAGCATGTCTGACCACCAAAATATTGTGTCTGTTGGACACTGAATTTGGCAGTACATCTAACACTGTTTGGTCAACAAATACGTCAGGAAAAACTGAAGAATTGCTGTTCATTGTCATTTCAAGTATAATCTCTATCTGCAGCTTTAATCCTCACTGAGAATTTAGTGGTAATTATACTAGTATAATTTTGATTTTGTTAGAATTACTCTTATCAGCAACAGAGTTTGAGTGAGCTTGGTAAAAAAAGAGGGCATTGTGGTAAAACTTACATAAGTCATGCACTAGAGTATTAATCACATAACAAGTAATGATGTAGGTATTAGTGTTAATGATGTTGAGAAGCAGCTAAAATTGGTGAAATTTAATAAGACGTCAGGCGTAGACGGAATGCCCATCAGATTCTACACAGAGTTTGCACCCCAATTAACTCCAATTTTAACCATAATATAGTATAGAAAAAAAAGTGTTTAAAGTGTTTAGAGGATACACAAAGGGTATCAATGAGGGATGCGTTCAACGATTTTGAAAGTAAGACGTTGTCAAGTGACTTGAGTAAAAACCTTAAGAGATTTTGGTTGTATGTAAAATCAGTAAGTGGGTCAAAATCATCTATTCATTCTCTCAGTGACCACACCGGTACCAAAATGGAAGATAATAGATTTGGTCTTCCGAAGTCGTTTCACTGCAGAGGATCAAAACACTGTCCCTCCTTTCAATCGTCATACGAACTTCGAAACTGCAGATACTGAGATAACCGAACGCACTATTGAAAAGCAGCTATAATCGCTTAGTAATGAAAAGGTGTCAGGACCAGATGAGATACCTATAAGATTCTATAAAGATTATGCAAAAGAACTTGCTCCCCTTCTAGCAGTAATTTATCGTAGATCGCTTGAACAACGAAAGGTACTTCACGACTGGAAAAAAGCGCAGGTCATTCCCGTTTTTAAGAAATATCCACACAATTATAGATCTATATCGTTGCCATCAATCGGTTGTAGAATTATGGAACATGTTTTATGCTCAAGAATTATGACGATTTTGGAAAATAAACATCTCCTCTATAAGAATTAACATGGATTCTACAAACAGAGATCCTGCGAAACTCAGCTTGCTGTGTTCCTCCGTGAGATCCACAGTGCAGTGGACAACGGTGCTCAGGTTTGATGCCATGTTCCTTGATTTAGTAAGGCATTTGACACCATCCTGCATTGTCGTTTAATGAAAAAAAGACAAGCTTACGGAGTATTGGAGCAAACTTGCGATTCGATTCATGACTTTCTTGCAGACAGAATTCAACATTTTGCTCTTAAGAGAACAAAATTGACTGATGTAAAGGTAATATCCGGACTACCACAGGAAAGTGTGATAGGACTGTTGCTGTTAACAATATATATAAATGACCCAGTAGGAAGCGTCGGGTGCTCATTAAGGCTATTTGCAGATGATGCAGTTGTCTATACTAAAGAAGCAATGCCAGAAGACTGTAAGAATTTGCAGAATGACCTGCAGAGAATTGATGAATGGTGCAGGTTCTGGCAGTTGACCCTGAACATAAATAAATTTAACATATTGCGCATACATAGGGAAAGAAATCCTCTACTGTACAGCTACACTGTTCACGACAAACAGCTGGAGACAGAGTCTGCCGTAAAATATCTAGGCGTAACTATCCAGTGTGATCTTAAGTGGAATGACTACATAAAACAGATAGTGGGAAAAGCAGACACCAGACTCAGATTCATCGGAAGAATCTTAAGGAAACGTAACTCATTCATGAAAGAAGTAGCTTATAAAGCCCTTGTTCACCCGATTCTTGAGTATTGTTCATCTGTCTGGGATCACTATCAAGTAGGACAGATAGAGGACACAGAGAAGACCCAAAGAAGAGTGGCGTATTTTGTCACGGGGTCATTTAGCTAGCAAGAGAGCGTTTCTGATATGCTATACAAACTCCACTGGCAGCCGTTAACAAGAGAGGCACTGTGTATCATGGAGAGTTTAACTACTGAAATTTTGGGACAGCACTTTTCAGGAGGAGTCAGGCAACATATAGCTTCCCCCCACATACATCTCGCAAATTAGAGCCACTCCGCCATACAACATTAGGTGGCTTACAGAGTACGATGTAGATATAGGTACGATCCACAAACCTGCCACTCTATTTCACTGATGAGCAGCTGTTGTTGTAGAATCATAGGAAATATTCTGAGCTAAAATATAATGAGGAACTGTGAACAGAACGATCTCCTCCATGCTGACCGGCATGGAATCCAAAAACCTTGGTCCTGTGAAAACCAAATTCTCGTATGATATCCTGATAGCCAAAAATCAAGGCAATAAGGTGGATGCAGTGATTCTTGATTTCTGAAAAGTATTTGACTTGGCATGACACCAATGATCATTACCAAAAGTTTGATTAATATGGGTTTCAAACAAAATTCATACCCTGATTAAGAATTTCTTGGCAGGTAGGATGCAAAAGATTATCATGGGTGGAGAGTCATCAACGTTTGCCACAAGAAAGTGTTCTGGATCATTGTTCATAGTGTGTATCAATGACCTGGTAGATTATGTCAATAGCAACACAGGACTTTTTGCAGATAATGCATTTATCTATAGTGAATTTCTATCTTAAAAGTTGCACAAATAACCATTCAGATATTGATAAGATTACAACTTTGTGCAAGGATTTTAAACGTTCAGAAATGTAATATTGTCCACTTCACAAAATGCAGGAAAATTGTATTCTGTTACTGCGGTATCAGTGAGTCACATTGGAGTTTATCAACTCATACAAATACCAGGAGGCAAAAATTTGTGGGGATATGAATTGGGATGATCACTTAGGGCCAGTCATAGGTAAGATACGTGTCAGACATTATTTCATCGATAGGACATTGGCAAAATAATGCAGTATATTAGAAAACTCAAGCATGTCTAGAAAGAAGATTGTCTGCAAAACTCTCGTGCAACCCATCCTAGAATATTGCTCAAGCCAATTAGGAACTGAATGTTGTCAATTCAAGTGTTGGATGCCGCTCGTCTGCTTAGAGCTGTGACTCACGTGTGATTCACTTGTTTACAATCTAAAACTTGCACGTGCCCTGAGATTTAATGTTATCTACGGATATCTCAGTAACTGGGAAAGCTTTGATTGCAATTTATGTGAAATGTGAACAATATGTACGATTTACATTTATTTTGGTTTGAAAGTGAACCAATTTTGTTCTTGGAGATGAAATTTTTGTTCATTGTGGTAATTTCTTTTAGTGATTGAATGTTGTGTTCTCTCTTATAGTTATCTGACAAACACATGTTGACTCTATGGTATATTCCCTTGTTTCTTGTATTGTGTATAATCTGTTTGATTAGTGATCATGCTTTGTTATTTTCTCCAACACGATTCCAAAATAAATCTCAATAGTCAAATATTGTGGGGTGAGCTAGGTGATGTTGAATCAACAAATAAATTTTTCCAAATGTTAAGTATTATTGGTGAATGCTGTGATTGTCACATATGTGGCAATAATATGAGATTGTCAGATGTACTGTGTCAATGTTCTTCCTTCAGCTACATGTGGCAGGTTACATGTGGCAGGTCACCACAATAATTTGTGGTGGTTCATCAGGTGCAGAACATTGTTTGGAAGGTTGCAGCTAAGTCTTTATTTTGTTTTAATGTCAATGTACCATGTGTGAGTGAAATATGCCTTGCATGAAACTGATGTGTTGAGAATTTATTAAGTATAGGGGATCATTAAGGGGGCAGGAGTGATATTAGAAGTAGGCCTAGATGAGTACTGCTTTGATAAGAGGAAGAGCAGTAGGGGGCATAAAGTCGTTGGGTTTTTTGGGGCAGATACTTGTGGCGGGGATGGTGATGATTTATTTTTATTTTTATTTTTTTTTTTTGGGAGGGGGAGGGGGGGGGGTGCGGGTTGTTGGAAATTGTAATATGCATGTGTTGATTTCTTTAATAGAGGAAAATGTAACAGCAGGAGGGGGGGGGACTGTCATGTCACAAGGGTTTAATATCATGTCAGATGGATTTACTATCACATCAGACAGGTTCCCTTCATATGAGGGATTCGGCAGTAGGGTATATGAACACCTTGTTTTTAACCATAATACTGCATTTAAGGACTATGATACTGGGCCCTGTGGTAATACTGTTGAAGGATATTGGGTGGCGTTCAAATCTATTGTTGATTGGAATAAAAGACAGTTTTCTGTTTTATGGGCTCATCTTCATAAGTCCTGTTGGTGGAGAAGTTTTATTATTATTATTTATTATTATTATTATTATTGGTGAGGTGTGGTGGGATTGTTTATTCCTTCTTTATTGTGATGAGAGGGAGGTTTGGGAAGAGGTTCTCTCAGATATGGTAGTGTTTTATGTAAACTGAGGCATGTGTTCATATTGTTTCTGTGATTTTAAGTTATTTGGTGAATTGTTTTGTCCACTATTTGTTCTTTATTATTCTGCATTACATATTTATGATTCTCAACCTCTCATTCATGGGGAATTTTGTGCATGGTTAGTTTGGTTCTTGGTTTTGTTGGAGGTTCTTTTAGCTGTGTAAGATTTGGCCTCTGCTTAACAGTACCAGTGGGTTTTAAGCTGTGCTGATGCTGTAGATATGTCCTTTCGCTAATGTCCGTGATTTTTCGCTATGTATTTCTGTCTTGCTTTGAGCTATGTCGGTCAACCCGTGTCATCAGTATCACCTTTCATCAGTTTTAGGGTTTTGGTATTGGTATCTGTCATTCAAAGTGTGCTATACAGGTTAACTCGTACAGCTGCTACAGCCCTTCGTACGTTTTCATGATTTTTTTTGCTGCGTGTATCCTTCTTGCCTTTTGGTTTTTTGTAGAGCTACCAGTTTTACGATTTTTGTTCTGGTATCGGTCTTTCAAGCTGAGCTGTATGGGTCAAGAGATGTTTCAGATACTAGCTACATTTATGCCCTCCAAATCTTTTAGTCGAAGTGATGCAGCTTGTAAACTGAACAGATTTTATTGAATTTTATTCAAAGTGATTTTATTCTAGTTATAGCTAGTTTTCACTTATTTAGTGTTTTTCCCTCCTTTTTGTAACTAATTTTGTATTATTTTCATTCTGCAGTTGGTATTTTAGATTTTAGTTTCTCCCCGTGCAAAACACTCGATTTCTAGCAGTTGTCCTGTAAGCTTCAATATTTTATAAGATTCTATATTTGTGGTTTGTATTTTCTCACCATGGCAACCTCTAATGTCCTTGGTTGCCAAGTTGAAATCATATTTGTAGCATCTCAGGGCTTGATATGACATCACAGGTCAAAGTCATCAGGTGGTATCAAACACTCTTGTTTATCCCAGGTATTTGTACTCAGGAGCTTCCTGACAAATTAAGACCTGACTGAAACATTCATCTACCACTCTCTCTCATACTTCTCCAAGATCCACCGAGGTTGCCATGCACGCCTGAATGTGCTAATATCAGTCAGAGAGCATATGGTGGTGAATTGGCAAGCCACAGCTTGCTCATTTGTTCAAGAGTAAAATGTTGATACTACAGTAAGTGCACGGTGAAATTAACATTCGTAGAAAGTAATGACAGAGTAATTAGCTCATGCCTAGAGAACTTACTATTAGTGCTAGTAACCTACCAACTGAGCAACCACGGGCTGGTGTATTTTGGTATGAGCTATCTGTTACTATTAAATTGAAAACATAAACCAGTGAGACTATAGTGTACTGATCCATTTGTCACTTATGGTGGTTTTCTTATTGTAATTTGTTTAGTACATTGTACGTCATATATTCATGAGCTGGATTACACCTGGCTGCCAAACGCAGCCTTGTAAATATAGCTTCGTCCAGTTGAAATACTAACTGGATGCAAAAGAACAAAAAGAGGAAATAAAGCAAAAATGGTAAACAACTTTCATCTTCTGAAACTTTTCTTTTAGTATAACTGAACTGACTTCATCGGCATTCATATATCCTTCACCAACTACTTTGCACATAAGAATACCTGACGACCGTCCTCCAGCATTTGCACATATTTGTAGGCTTTCTATTTCATCTCGTTGTCATTTTCACTCACGTACTACAAATATATGAGATTTAGCAGTTACTTTTCAACTTACATCTCATTGCCTCCACGCCAGATTAGACAATCCACTACACACTATACAGTAAATAGCTAAATATGTAAATATTTGTCCCGCTTTTCAACAGATCTTGACAGCTGACTGACACTCATGCGCCTCTAGTGGCGGGGAATGGAAGTATCAACAAGTGAGTAGAATTGTGGCGGGATGGTGTATAAATGAAAACAGAGTGGAAAGAATAAAAATGGCTTTGCAGAGTCAGCAGGGTGAAATTGACGAAGATTTTGTTTTCACGGCCCGTCTAGACAGCGTGAAGAATCTCGTAATGCTACTGAGAGCCATCCATTTCAAAGATGTAAGTGAATTTAATAGTTTGGTAGGACACATACGAACGAAAACATTGTTGTCGTCGTATTCCTGAGAAAAATCACTAGAATTCGACTTCCCATTGGTGAATTTGAAAACCAGTTTACGGAAAATGATGTAGCTGCGTAAAATTTTGTAAGACAATTCGGAACAGGAAATGCCATTACTTTCCTTGGACTGATATTTGATATGTTACGTGAATTAAGATTTTAATTTGTTTGCAGCATGCAATAATATTTATGACTGACAGAGGACTCAAAGTTAGTGTCGAGGATAGCAAGTGTGTACAGTTGAGCGCATTTATACAGGCAGAAGTATTCGAGGTATGTATCTGTTTGTATGAAATGTTTCGTGGTTTACATCTTTCCTAAGCTCACTATAAGACCTAATCATTAACTCCAGGAATATACGTTGACGGAAGAACAAGTCGTATTGAAAATCAATCTAGCAATCCTAATTGAATGCCTTAATATATTTGGAAGTCATAATACAGCTTTGAAGATGTCGTATAGGAAATACGGATTCCCTCTGACCCTTCTGTAAGTACTGTTTACAATATGGGATTACATTACATTAGTCATATCGAGAGGCCCCTATGGATAGAAAGCATTGGTTGTATAACTTGTATCTCATAAATAACGTTCTCTAGACTATTAAAGAAGCTATAAATGTACATTTAATTTAATTGCAGTACATTGAAATGTTCAAACATCATGAAAAACTATTACCTGTGTATAAAAGTGAGACTTCTAATAGTAAAATAACCTAAAACATTTAATTTAAGAGTTTCAATGGAGATACTTTTTAAAGAAGCAGAAAGAGGCGCCCAAGAGTAAGTTCTCTAATTCAATCTTGAGCACCACTAGCCTACAGTATCTACATTACATGTATTAAATATGTGTTCTCATGTATCAGAGTTCATTTGAGATAATGTTAATCCCCTGTATTTGTAAAAATTATTTAGGTCCGAGTGTTATATCACTCTGAGAAATATTTGCAATGGAAAAAGATATTAATGAATAAACACGATTATTGATGGGGATTCTGTGGAACGGTATAGAATTAACACCAGGTATAATTCTCATAGTACTCTTCCTTATTCTGAAAATACTGACACTGCAAATTGAGTTCCACCCAAAAATTATTCCATAACTGATAAATGAGTGGAAATATGCAGAATTGACATGTTTCTTCATTTCTAAATCACCTGTAGCATTTATCATTTGTACTGAAAAATCACTAAACTAAGGCACTTCATTGATTCTTGCTGGAGATTCCCATTAAAGTTTTGATCCCAGGATCTTAAAGCTTTCTGCTTCTTGTAGATCATGTTGGAGGAACCTATTTCTGTAGGTTTCGGAGTTCTTTAAGAAGTACTGTGGCTGCTCTTATCTGATTGGCATGGGCCTGATACATTTCGCTTTTTGCATTCCCGTAACATAAAAGCCATGAATGTATTGTGTCTACTACTTCATTATATTGTAACTGTAGCTAATATTTTAACTACAGTTGGGGAAAATAGTATAAAGGCATGGATATTTGAAGGAAAATTAACATTATCTATTGGAATAGTTGTGCACAGTGTACATGCAATGATATGAGATCCAGTATACTGACAATTCCAGTCAAATGGTATCTCATTCAATGTCAGTAGTACAGTGTACGACAAGACGTCAACAATCCATATGGTTGAGGACGGTATAAAGGCAGTCGGCTCTGTGCAGTGTTAGTGTGTATATATGTGCCTTTACTGCAGATGTGGAACAGACACCATTAATGACAGTGCGTGTGGTATACATAAACCACAATTATGATAGTGCCACATAGTGGTAAAAAAGCAAAAATCGGCCTGTACAAGGAAATGGGACACTCTAATCATCAAATCTCTAACAAGGGAACCTCCCCATCACACCCCCCTCAGATTTAGTTATAATTTGGCACAGTGGATAGGCCTTGAAAAACTGAACACAGATCAATCGAGAAAACAGGAAGAAGTTACGTGGAACTATGAAAAAATAAGCAAAATATACAAACTGAGTAGTCCATGGGCAACATAGGCAACATCAAGGATATTATGGGCACAGGAGCGCCGTGGTCCCGTGGTTAGCGTGAGCAGCTGCGGATCAAGAGGTCCTTGGTTCAAGTCTTCCCTCCAGTAAAAAGTTTAAATTTTTATTTTCAGACAATTATCAGAGTTCAGGCACTCACACATAATCAATTTCGCTCTCCAAAATTCCAGGACATGTTCAGATTTGCTTGGACATATGCAGGATTTGACGGTCTACACACGGAAAAATTTGAAAATGTTAAAAACATATGTTTTGACAGAGCACAGAGAAAACTATGCGACTGTGAAACTGTTGCATTCATTTGTTGCAGTTTATGTGACACACTCTTATGTTTTCATCACTTTTTTGGGAGTGATTATCACATCCACAAGAAAACCTAAATCGGGTAAGGTAGAAAAATCTTTTTACCCATTCGGCAAGTGTGCAAGTTAGGTGGGTCGACAACATATTCCTGTCATGTGACGCACATGCCGTCACCAGTGTCGTATAGAATATATCAGACGTGTTTTCCTGGATCAAATGTTTTCGGTTCCCACTGGCGAGGCATGTTCTTTCATCTACTAATCGCACGGTTTTGCGGTGCGGTCGCAAAACACAGACACTAAACTTATTACAGTGAACAGAAACGTCAATGAACGAACGGACAGATCTTAACTTTGCAAAAATAAAAAAAGTAAGCTTTTCGCTTGAGGGTAGACTTGAACCAAGGACCTCTCGCTTCGCAGCTACTCACGTTAATCACAGGACCACGGCGCTCCTGTGCCCATATCGTCCTTGATGTTGCCTATGTTGCCCATGGACTACTCAGTTTGTATATTTTGCTTATTTTTTCATAATTCCACACAACTTCTTTCTGTTTTCTCGGCTGATCTGTGTTCAGTTTTTCAAGGCCTATTCACTGTGCCAAATTATAACTAAATCTGAGGGGGGTGCGATGGGGAGGTTCCCTTGTAAGAAGTAGAACTGTTCAGCTACAGTGGCTGATAATTTCATTAGACTGGGCACACAATATGGACAAAACGGATAATATGGGTAAAACAGAAAATTTTCTACTCATTGAAATGTTTACTTTGGTGCAAAGCAAGGGCCACCAGTGTGGCCACAAGTTCTGGAAATTGGGGAATATCAGGGAATTTCAAGCGTGTTAGGGAAATATCGGAGAAATTGGGGGGGGGGGAAAAAAAGCACTTGAAAAATCTCGTTGGTCTCATTTCATCAACATGATGTGACATGTGAATAACTCATACACAAGTGGACTTCAACAATGGGCCAAAACTGCATGCCATTTCTGTGTCTCTAACAGATTGAGCCTGCTGATCTGAAGAATATCACTTCCCACTGATGTGTAAGCCCTGCCCATCAGATCTAGTCCCACCGATCTGCCTGCAGTCTAGGTCAATTTGTGTGTGGCATATTGCGGTGGATTTTTATGGTTAATCCAAGGACTCAGGACTGCGTTGCTCCTCGGCAGGCCAAAGGCCACGGGCGTTGGATTTCAGGAATTGCGACTGTCTCACCGCAAGTACAGTGCAACGTTTTATAGACAATTAATTTATTCTAGTACATTTTGGCACTTCGTAAATCATTTATATATTAGAAAGTATGGACAATAAGAAGAAGAAAATTGCGGTAGTCACTAGCGGTTTGTATGCTATGTATTCACATATTTCTCAAAGAAAAATCACACAATACCTGTAAAATAATAGACATAACACAGTGACTAATAACTGATAATAACGAACATTGTAGAACAAACATTTTATTGGTGGTCAGCCACAGTGTTGGTTTACACAATTCTCCCCTGCCTAATACATTTCTTTCTGGAGGCCTACTTTTTTCTGAGGTTATTTCCGAAATCAATGAAGGCATTTTAAATCTGTCTTGTGACTCCAAGGAAATGCATATTTTTGTCACAAATTAGTTTTTTTTTTATTGAAATAATATAACAACAGTGGTCTTAATGGAACACATACATCATTTGTCTTGCTTTCTCCTTCTAAAAACTGCTGATTACAAAAGATGTTAATGTTAGGACTTACGATTTATGCTCACTCTGGGGAGAAATCTACCCAGGGGCCCGGCCTTTGCTGTTCCCTTGCTGAATGTCTATCGTCGTGCTGTTCTTTTTCCATTCCCTTGGGGAACGTATCTGCGGTGTTTTTGGGAATGTTTTGCACTTAGCTGACATAAGAACAGTCTCATCACTGTTTTTCATTCCTTTTTCCTTTCTTCGTTCAACTTCTCCTGTCCTTCCTCCGCTTCGACGTTTGAGGCTTCTCTTTTTTCTTCTTCCTCCCTGTGCGCTTCTGAAGGCCAGCCCATGCGTCTGACCCGTAACAGGTGATTGGGTAACACAATTCCCAGCCCCGGGTCGACAGGTAGGGTTTGCATGCTTCTCCTGGTACAGGCTGTAATCTACCCTTCCCTCATATCATTCGTTGTTTGTCACTGACTTCATAATTAACTCTTTCAATAAGCTTCCAGAGGAATAAGATTTACAATAAATTTTTTATGTATCTTCCTTTCTCGTAGTTGGCTCCTGTTCTTCATGTCTAGGGGCTGATTTTTTTAAGCTGAAATTTTTGATATTATATGTTCTCATGGTTCCAATTGACGTACATAATGCTGAAGTATTGCCTGGGCAGTAATTTCAGTTTCTGTAATTTTTATTCGCTCACATTTTCCTATGTCACACTGTCTTTACAATTTCTACTTCAACAAAATCAAAAATTCCATTGTTATTGTCAAAAGTAAAAACACATCCTATCACATCTGATGCATGCCCACTACTAATCCATTCTGTGGTACTAACAATGTTCCAAAGAATTTACAGATTTTCTTGACAAATGTACTCTGCCTTCAGGAAACAGAATCACATCCTTGTGACTGCTTTGAGCTTTTGCATTTCATGCTGGTCTGTTTTGATCGTCCTCCCAAGTTTGGCATTCCATCTCTTGAGGGAGCCAAGCTGCTCATATGGGATGACGTTCATAGTCAACCCATCTTCAAGCTGTTGCAGTTCGTCTTTTCCTTTTCTCATTTGACCTTTTTCCTTTGTACCATTTTCATCCCTCTGTCATTCGATGTCACCAGGGTTGTCTTCCTCCAGCTTATTGGGCAGCTACCTCAACCATTTCTGCTGCTTGGTGACTTTAATGCACACCGTCCCATTTGTGGTTCTCCCAGAACCTGTCGGAGAGGTGCCCTCTTGGCTGACCTTCTTAATCAACTTAATCTTTTCTGCGTTAACAAAGGAGCACCCACATTCCTTTCAGACTCATCGCGCACCTATTCCCATTTGGACTTATCCTTCTGCACTGCTCATCTTGCTCATTATCGTGAGTGGACTGTTCTTTCTGTCATCTGCTTGAGTGACCATTTCCCGTATGCTATCCGTTTACTGACTCCTACCTCACCTTAGTGTACACTCAAATTGCAGCTTACTAAGGCCATCTGGAGGCTTTACTCCTCCCTGGTGGCCTTTGATGAACACGATTTCCCCAGTTGTGATGCCCAGGTAGAATATCTTACAAACATAATCCTTTTCACCGCAAAATGTTCCGTCCCTTCACTTCCTCTTTAACAGGCTGTTTCCCCGTCCCTTGATGGACTGAGGTGTGCCGTGACACAATTCGCGCATGGAGACGTGCTCTCCACATTTGTAACCATCATCCTATGACGGCAAACTGCTTTCATTATAAACAGATACGTGACCAGTGTCATCAGTCTTCAGGATGACAAAAAAACTAGCCGACGACTTTCTGGGACCAAGATCTATTCCCCAGTTTTCGGCCTGACAGTAGCAGACGATGCCATCGTCAACCCTATTGCTATCTCCAACACCTTTGGCCACCATTTTGCGGAAATTTTGAGCTCCTCCAACTAGCACCCTGTCTTCCTCCATTGGAAACGAGTGGAGGCAGCTCATGCAATACCCTTCTCATCTCAGAATCATGAGTGTTACAGTGCCACCTTTACTATGTGGTAGCTAGATCATGCAATCACTTCATCCAGATCCTCTGGCCCAGGGACACACACTGTTCACATTAAGATATTGCAGCATGTTTCTCTTGCAGGCAAGCACTTTCTGCTTAATACATACAACCTCATCTGGGCAGAGGGCAGTTTTCCCAAATGCTGGCATGAAGCCACTGTCATACCTATAGCTAAGCCTGGTAAGGACAAACACCTTCCTTCTGGCTACCACTCCATCTCTCTCACCAACTGTGTTTGCAAGCTGCTATGATTCATGCCCGGCCGGTATAGTGACTAGAGTCTCACAATTTACTAACCACTACACAGTGCGGATTTCAAGCACGCCATTCTCCAGTTGACCATCTTGTCCCTTTGTCCACCCATGACATGATTCGTTTGATGTGGAAATTCCAGACTGTGGCCATGTTTTTCAATTTGGAGAAAGCCTAAGACACTTGCTGTAGGACTGGTATCCTCCATACTCTCTACACGTGGGGCTTCCGTGGTCACCTGCTCCGTTTCCTTGAGGAATTTTTAAAAGACAGAAGAGTTTTCACGGTACGTTTGGGTACTGCTTTGTCGGACACCTTTATCCAGGAAAATGGTGTCCCTCAGGGTTCCGTCCTGAGTGTCATCCTCTTTGCTATCGCCATTAACCCTATAATGGCCTGTCTCCCACCGGGCATACCCGGCTCCCTTTTTGCTCACGATTTTGCCACCTATTGCAGTTCTCCATGGACCTGTCTCACTGAGCGGCATCTTCAGCAATGTTTTGATCACCTTTACTCGTGGTGCATTGACAATAGCTTTCGTTTTTACACTGACAAAACCGTCATTGAATTTTTGGTGGTGCAAATGGTTTCCCCCACCATGTTTTAAATCTTGGGCCTGTTGCCCTTCCGTTCTTTGAAACTATGAAATTCTTGGGGCTCCTGCTTGATGGGAAACACTCTTGCTCCTCCCACATGTCTACCTGGCAGCCTGCTGTACACGGTCCCTCAATGGTACTTCCCAGGGTGCAGATCAAACTGCTGTCCACTGTTTGTAACAGTCCCTTGCCTGTTCGAAACTGGACTATGGGGGCTTTGTTTATGCATCTACACAATGGTCCCTCTTACACCGTCTCAATACTATCCACTATCATGGCATCCGTTTGGCCACTGGCGCCTTTTACACTAGCTCTGTTGAGAGTCTGTATGCATAAGCTGCTGAACTATCACCGTCTCACCGCCGTGACTTTCTCCTCAGCAGGTATGCATACCGTATGTCTGCCCTGGCCACCCATCCTATGCCTGCTCCTTTGATGACATACTGGCAGTGCCAGTATGGGGTGTGCCCCTCTTTTCTGTTGCCTACTTGGGTTCACTTTTGGCTCTTTATCCAGCAGATTAACTTCAAGCTCCCTGCAACTTTCCTGGTGGATGTGAACTGTTCACCACCTTGGCTTTATGCGGCGGACCGCGTTCACCTTGGCCTTAATTCGCTTCCTAAGGACACTACACCAGTCTTGCTCTATCGCCTTCAGATTCACAACCTTCACGTGGAATTTCATGATAATACCTTTGTGTTCGTTCACTGATGGCTCTTGGACTGATCATGGTGTTGGGTGTGCCTTCATCATTGGTGCCTACGTTTGTTGGTATCGGCTTCTGGCACACTGCTCAGTATTTACAGCAGAGCTCTTCACAGTAAATCAGGCCACAGAGTACATCCGGTGAACACAGGCTTTCAATTGTGTCATCTGCTCAGACTGTCAGCACCCTTCAAAGCCTCTGTGCACTGTTCACTGTCCATCCCTTAGTGCAATGGGTCCAGAAAAGCTTGCACTTGCTGATTTTGTAGAGCCACTGTGATGTTTATTGCGGGTTCCTGGTCATGTCGGTCTGACAGGAAACGAGGCTGCTGACGCTGCTGCCAAGGCTGCAGTCTTCTTACTTCAGTCCACTAGTTCTTAATTCCCTGTGATGATCTCTGTGTTGCCGTCTGTCAGGAGTTGGTGTGACTGTGGCATCGCCACTGGTCCTCCCTTCATGGGAATAAGCTTCAGGTTAGTAATCCATTCCCAGCGGCTTGGATGACCTCCTCTCACCCCCCCCCCCCCTTCCCCCCCACCATTTTGACTAAGTTTTGTATTGGGCACTGCCTTTTTAGCCCTCGCTATTTGTTAAGTGGCGCTCTCCCCAACTTTTAACTCCTGCCATTTCCCGATGGAATGCCCATTTTTTGTCCGGTTATGTTCCTGTTTGTGTTTGCTGTCTGAGTTATCAGCCGTTTAGCGAATGACGTGCGGGCTGTCGACTGGGTTTTACTTTTTATCCGTCATAGCAATACAGCGAAGGCCATTTAATTTTTAGTTCTGGTCCTTCATTTCTCTATTGCATATTTTATAGACCTTTCTCCCTGTCGCTGTTTTTAGCTATCTTCTCTTCTGTTGTTCGGGGATTGACATTATGACCCTGGTTGTTTTTGTGTCCTACAGCAATACAGAACAAAGGGGGGGGGGGGGGGAATACAGAGGTCCTTTCATTTTTTTGTAAATTAATGTTTTTACTTACCCTTGAGATCTCAAAATTTGTCAGGGAAAAATGCTAAAACTTGTCTGGAAGTCTGGGAAATATCAGGTAATTTCACTTGGAGAAACTTGTGACAACCCCTGGCCGCAAATCGTTATCCTTCTCAGCTTGTTGCTAATGTGCAATTGCCAGTATCTGCCAGACATGTAAGATAGAGTTTGTCAGAATGTGATAAAGTGGTGTCAATGATGAGAAGAAGTTTAATTTAGATGATCTGGATGGATTTCGGAATTATTGACAGGACCTGAGAACAGAGCAGCAGCAGGTAAGAATGAGCTGGCATTTAGTTGAGGGATGATTTGGCAGCCTTCTGCATGAAAGATAAATCAAGCACTGCTTGGCTGAAAACTAGAATGAGTTCTAACATGTACAGTGAGATGCCAGAGACAGAACTGATTAGAATGTATGAAGACCTGGGGGACGATAGTCTAATATTTCAACAAGATAATGCATCTGCGCATGTTTGTGCTAGAACCAAAATGCGGTTTGAAGATAAAGCTATAGATGTCTTGTCCTGGCCTGCACATAGTCCGGATTTGAACCCTGTGGAGAACATTTGGGGAATAGTTGCAAATCGTGTTTATTGGGGAATGGAAGGCAATTTGAATCCATATGTAAGCTGAAAAGTGGGATATGCGAAGAGTGGGCAACAATTTCACTGCAAGAACAACAAATCGAACAAAATCAATGCCGAAGAGAATTTGTTTAGGTAATTAGGAAGAATGGAGGTTGGAAAAAGTACTAACAATGCAATAGCACGACAATGAGTGCCTTTATACCTATTTTCAGCCAGGAAATGCAAACGTCTTATTTTGTTACTTGTGTTATGAAAGACACTGTGTAATCCCATCATGATTATTAATATAAACTGTTCAGTTGATAGTCCTTTTTGAAATCCAAACTGTTTGCTTGTATGTATGTTTTCCTGTACTAGGTATTTGCAAGGTATGTTGTTCATAATTTCAAACGTTTTTGAAAATACTGAAGAAATGAAATGTGTAAGTAATTTTTTACTAACATTTTGGCTCCTTTTTTTGTGAAGCGACTTGACAACAGTGTGTTTAAAATAACCCTGTGAAAGTATGAGTATGAAAATATCCATCACAAAGTTCAGCTGTACAGCATTTAATTATTTTACTATTAATTTCATCATAATGTTTTGAACATTGCATTATAAGTTAAAGAAATCTGTGTGAATGTTAAAAATAAGCAAAAACAAGTTACTGTGGAAGCTTCCACTTCCAGATTAGAAGAGGATGGAGTTGTGACAGATTGTAGTATTCGTACCCAGGAACCAGAAGAAATGTTGGATTTTGATATCGAAAATGCACATGTACTAAACAAAGTGATAGCTAGAGCTGATAACATGAAAGATGTTCTAACTGAATTGGACTCAAGTAGTGAATTTGTTGAACTTTTATTGTCACCTGATCCTCCCTACTTCCGTCTTGCTACAGCTGGTAATGCAGGTGATACAAAGGTAATAACAAATGGAATTTCACTTCCATCACATTTTAAGATGCCATATGCCTCTTATTAATTTCTGAGTTGATCAAGCAGTGGATATTCCTGGTTGAAATAACGACGATATTACGAAAAGGATAGATTGCTTCTCACGATATAGAGGAGATGTTGAGTTGCAGGCAGGCACAATTAAAAGACTGTTATACATTAAGCTGTTCAACCAAAAGGCCTCCTTCTGAAAACACACACAACACACACACACACACACACACACACACACACACACAATATCAGTGTCTCTGGTCTCTGTGGCCAGTATGTGTGAGTTGTGCTTGTGTGAACATAGGGGCTACATTTGTCTTCTACTTCAGAAGAAGGGCTGTGGTTGAAAGCTTAATGCATAATAATCTTTTCTTTCCTTTGTATTGTAAGTATCGATCTATCCTTTTCATAATATTGTCTTTACTGATAAAGAAGATGTTTGCATATTAGGGCATGCACATATAGTTTATAATTAAGATAATATAGTAATGTAAATGAGTTTAGAGGTTTTTTGTTTCAACTTCTTAAAATTTACTTGCTTAAAAAACTCTGATGATGAATGTAAGTAGTGATCTAATGTGAATGCTCATAATAGTCAACTGAACTCTGAAGAAAGGGAACAGCTTATATTTCATATAGGGAAACTGTAATAATTTTCTTAGCACAATTTGTAATGGGTATCTTATAAGCAGATGTTCTTATTAACATGAACACAAATTTATGTCCTTACCTTGTACTACGTTCTTCGATATAAATTAGTTTTTATTTAACTCTTTAAGACTCATTCTTATGTATGTTTATGAAGTCACAGAATATAAATGCAGTAGAGTGTGGATTTATAGTCAGATGTGGCTTATTTTCTTTCATGTTGCATTTGTTTTCAGTTGTGTGTCTAGTATTTGAAACATTATGCAGACAAAAGCCCAAGCAATCTGGTCCTTGTAAGCATTAATTCTGCTGGAGTTAAGTCATACAGGTCTTGAAGGTTTCTGCTTGTAATGGTTTCTTAAGGACTGTGCCACTATAGCATCGTTCTGGTTTCCCCCCCCCCCCCCCCCCCCCCCACCAAGAAGCCGTTTTTGGATTTATGTTGCATATCTTTCTGATTTATTTTGTAATAAAAAAAAGCCTGAATTCAACTTGGGACTTTTTTGAAAGACCATAACCCAGAGTATGACTTCAAAGTTAACATGGACAAGCGTTTGTTAATTGTTCTTTAGATCACATTTACAGTGAATGTTATTAAGTTCAATTGAACACGTGAACAAAGGAAAACACACACACATTTCAAAGTCTTTGTGTGATAGATCACTTTCGTTAGAGTGGGAACATAGCGTAGGCTCTCTGTAGTGTTCATATGCAGTTTGTATTGCCTATCATCCAGTTGTGGTGTGTGTGTGTGTGTGTGTGTGTGTGTGTGTGTGTGTGTGTGGAGGGGGGGGGGAGGTTTAAAAATAACTAATTATTTTTATTCAGTACTACTTCTGTGATATACAAGCAGCTGTTTGTTAGTTAGTTTCATGTTACATGGATCATTTTGCACAATAAATCATAATGATGTGGAATGGGTCATTGTACATTCACATCGCAAATTGATTTCTAAGTATGGCTACATGCTGAACATTTATAAGGTGTTTTCTTTTCATACAGATGTGAATTAGTAATTCCTACCCATTACCTTTTACACATTACAATAATGGCAGTTCAGCTATGGAGTAGGAGTTGTCAAGAAGAAAATTTTTCAGTTTTGTTGTCAAATTTTACTTTGCTGTCTATCAGACATTCTATATCACCGGGTAAGTGATCAAAAATTTTAGTTGCAGTGTTGTGAACCCTTTTTTATGCTAAAGACAACCCAAATGTGAAGTAATGAATGTCATTTTCCTTGTGGTATTGCAATTATGTAGGTCATTGTTCCTTTTGAACTGCAGTGGATTATTTACAACAAACTTCATGAGGGAAAAATATACTGTGAAGCAATAGTCAAAATGTCAGCACCTTAAACAGATGCCTGCAAGATGAACATGGGTGAGCACCACATTTTTTTGTACGGCACATTTTTGAACAATGAAGACTCTTTCTTTTTTAAAGATGAATTCATTCCCTCAGAACATTATTCTATATGACATGTCTGAACAAAAATATGCAAAGTATGTCAACTTACTGATTTATCTATCCCCTGGATATGCAGTGATTCTAAGTGTAAATGTAGCTAAGCTAAGTTGTTTTAGGAGTAACAAAATTTGCTTCTTCCAGTTTCATTTCTTATCTATATAGGCACATAAGAATTTCAAAGTTTCCACCAGTTTATTATTTCATCACCACATGTACAATTTATCATTGGTGTAGTCCCTCTAGATGGGCCGGCCGAAGTGGCCGTGCGGTTAAAGGCGCTGCAGTCTGGAACCGCAAGACCGCTACGGTCGCAGGTTCGAATCCTGCCTCGGGCATGGATGTTTGTGATGTCCTTAGGTTAGTTAGGTTTAACTAGTTCTAAGTTCTAGGGGACTAATGACCTCAGCAGTTGAGTACCATAGTGCTCAGAGCCAACCCTCTAGATGTGAGAAATGACTATGTTGTGTCTTTTTAAAATTGAGGGAGAGACCATTTGCAGAAAACCAGTCAATGATACTTTTCAGAACTTTGTTTACCATTTCTTCTGTTTTTCTATTGATTACAATGTTAGTGTCTTCTGCAAAAATAACTAATTCTGCTTGTTGTGTATTAGGAGGAAGATCAAGATTGGGCCTTCGGGAACCCCATAGGTGATTTCTACCCAGCCAGAATAATGTCACCAAACTACATTGGTTGAATTGCTGGTACAAATTCCTGCATTCTTTTGGTTAGATATGGCATAATCGTTGGTTTGCTGTACCATCAGTCCTTGAAACTTCAATTTATTTAGGAGAATATTGTGATTCACACAGTCAATGTCTTGGATAGGTTACAGAAAATACCAACGAGCACTGTTTTGTTATTCGTTGTTTGTAAAATTTAGTGGGTGATAATGTAAATGCCATTCCTAGTACAGAAATTCTTCTGAAACCCAAACTGTGATTTGCTGAACATATTATTGTTGCTCAAATGAGGTACTATCCTAGAAAACATCACCTTCTCAAGATGTTGGAAAATGATGTCAGCAGTGAAACAGGTTGGCAGTTACTGACATATCTCCTATCACTTTTCTTAAAGAGGTGTTTGACTATAGTATATTTCAGTCTATCTGTAAAAATGCCTTGGGTTAGTGATGCATTACATATTTCAGATAAGACTTGGCTACAGAGAAACATTTTTGCTCTACACTGGAAGACACTTCTGCTATATCTCAGACATTTTGTTTGTGTGGGTAGATACTCAGCTAGTTCTGTAGCTGTGTATTTCATCAACGATCATCTTGTAGACATCTGTTTAAGGAGTTGGGCATTCTGACTGTGCCAAAGCTATATTCTGTAAAGAGTAATGCAGATCATTTTCTCCTCTGTGCTGTATTTGTGAACATCACTGTTACTCTCAAACTCAGATGGATAGTTGATAACAAATTTCATATGTGAATAAATGTACTGTGTGACTGTAGATAATACTCACAGCTGCTTAAAGAGATGCCTACAAGATGTACATGTGTGAACCACTCAGATAATTCTAATTACTATCTTTTGTGCAATGAAGCCTTTTTGCCTAATTGGTGAGTTACCCCAAAATGTGACCCCGTAAGACATCAGTGAATGTGAATGAAAGTATGCAAAATACTTTAACTTACTGGCTTCTATATCTCCAAAGTTGCCAATTATTCATATGTCAAAAGTAGCCAAACCCAACATTTTTGCACTACTGTATATCTTTTTTTCTAGTTTTTAAGCTTTGATCAGTATGTTCACTTAAGAACTTCGAGCTTTCCACTATACCTATTCTATCTTGTTTATATATTAAGTTAATAGGAGGTGGGATATTTTTGACAGCACAAAACTGGATGAGCTATACGAGGTGTGGCTAGAAAAAAACCGGACTAGTACTGGTGAAACAATAAAACGAATGCAATAAGGCTGAAAGTCGCGTGGCCTGTCACGTGACTCTCGCTCCGCCTACTGCTCGAGTTTCATCTGCCTCCTGCACTCAGTCTGCCCGTGGCGTCTGTTTTAAGTAGTTGAAGTTTTGTCTGTGCGTCGGAAAATGTTGAGTGTACAGAAAGAACAGCGTGTTAACATCAAATTTTGTTTCAAACTAGGAAAATCTGCAAGTGAAACGTTTGTAATGTTACAACAAGTGTACGGCGATGATTGTTTATCGCGAACACAAGTGTTTGAGTGGTTTAAACGATTTAAAGATGGCCGCGAAGACACCAGTGATGACACTCGCACTGGCAGACCATTGTCAGCAAGAACTGATGCAAACATTGAAAAAATCGGTAAACTTGTTCGACAAGATCGCCGTTTAACAATCAGAGCAATGTCTGAGTTAACATGAGTTTCCAGGATGTCAGAGCAAATCATTCTGCGGCGTTCCTTCTGGTCAATTGTGAGACACTTTGGAACCATTTTTGAACACACTTTGTTCATGTTGAAACTTTCATGAAGAATCTGCCTAACACCTTCCTTGTCAACTCCTGTTAACTCAGACACTGCTCTGATTGTTAAACGGTGATCTTGTCGAACAAGTTTACCGATTTTTTCAATGTTTGCATCAGTTCTTGCTGACAATGGTCTGCCAGTGCGAGTGTCATCACTGGTGTCTTCGCGGCCATCTTTAAATCGTTTAAACCACTCAAACACTTGTGTTCGCGATAAACAATCATCGCCGTACACTTGTTGTAACATTACAAACGTTTCACTTGCAGATTTTTCTAGTTTGAAACAACATTTGATGTTAACACGCTGTTCTTTCTGTACACTCAACATTTTCCGACGCACAGACAAAACTTCAACTTTACTTGAAAAAAAGAGACAGCATTGGTCGTATATTTTTTACTATTGCAAAATCGATTTTCTGTCACTGAGTGACCATCTTCAGTGCTATATTGTATAACTTAAATTAGGATGCACTGTTGTCACTAAGCTTACGGCGATCACATGTGATCGCCGTAAGCTTAGTGACAACAGTGCATCCTAATTTAAGTTATACAATATAGCACTGAAGATGGTCACTCAGTGACAGAAAATCGATTTTGCAATAGTAAAAAATATACGACCAATGCTGTCTCTTTTTTTCAAGTAAACCTGTTATCTGGTCGTGGTGCACAGGACAACATGGAGTCGCCAATCAATAAAACTTCAACTACTTAAAACAGACGCCACGGGCAGACTGAGTGCAGGAGGCAGATGAAACTCGAGCAGTAGGCGGAGCGAGAGTCACATGACAGGCCACGCGACTTTCAGCCTTATTGCATTCGTTTTATTGTTTCACCAGTACTAGTCCGGTTTTTTTCTAGCCACACCTCGTATTACTCCAAAGTTTAAAACTAGCCCATTTGTGCAAAATCAAGCAGTAAATTTCACAAAAACTTCATTGGCTGATTCTGTCTCCTGATTGAAATAAAATGGTAGAGCATTAACATACAACAAGAACAGTAGTGAGACAGTGATCATATCTTGTGGGTATGGAATTTCTCACCATCCAGATGAAGAGAGGCATCCTTCTTTATATTACTAAGAAAGCCTGTCAGTTTTCTGTTTCTTAAATAAGGAGTAAGCCAGGCATGTGCTCACCTACATACACTGAGGTGACAAAAGCCAAGGGATACCTCCTAATATTGTGTCGGACGTGCTTTTGCCTGGCATAGTGCAGCAACTCAACCTGGCATGGACTCAAGTCATTGTAAGTCCCCTGCAGAAATACTGAACCATGCTACCGCTATAACTGTCCATAATTGCAGTAGTGTTGCTGGTGCAGTATTTTGTGCAGGAACAGACATCTTGATTGTGTCCCATAATTGTTTGATGGAATTCCTGTCGAGCATCGAGTAGGCCAAACCATTCACTCAAATTGTCCAGAATGTTCTTCAAACCAATTGTGAACACTTGTGTCCCAGTGACATGGTGCATTACCATTCACAAAAATCCCATCGCAAATGGCTGCAAATGGTCTCCAAGTAGCTGAAGATAACCATTTCCAATCAATGTTTGGTTCATTTGAAACAGAGGACCCAGTATATTACATGCAAACGTAGCCCACACCATTATGGAAACCACAACTAGCTTGCACAGTGCCTTGTTAACAGCTTGGGTCCACGGCTTCGTGGGGTGTGTGCCACACTTGAACCCTACCATCAGGTCTTACCTACTGAAATCATTTGATCAGGCCATGGTTTTGCAGTCATCTAGGATCCAACCGATATTGTCGTGAGCCCAGGAGAGACGCTGCGGGCGATGTCATACTGTTAGCAAATACACTCATGTTGGTCGTGTGCTGCCACAGTCGATTAAGGCTAAATTTCACTGCACTGTCCTAACAAGTAGCTTAAAAGAAAATGAGATATATGGCTATGTTCATCATACGTCCCACTTTGATTTCTGCAGTTATTTCACACAGTGTTGGTCATCTGGTAGAACTGACAAGTCTATGCAGATACTTCTGCTCTGTCATTAAGTGAAGACTTTCAGCCTGTGCTTTGTCCTTAGTGAGAGATAATGATTAAAATTTGGTATTCTCAGCACACTCTTGATGTTGTGGATCTCGGAAAATGGTTTTCCCTAATGATTTCCGAAATGATATGTTTCTTACGTCTAGCTCAAACTACCATTCTGCATTCAAAGTCTGTTAATTCTCATTGTGTGGCCATAATCGCATTGGAAACCTTTCCATATGAATCACCTAAGTACAAATGATAGCTTTAGCTTTGCCAGTGCACTGCCTTTTTATACTGTGTGTATGCACTACTACTGCAGTCTGTATATGAGCATATTGCTATCAAATGACTTTCATGACACCACTGTGTTCCATAAAAGCTTATTGCCTGTAGTGGAATATTATGCTTGACACTATATCATGGTTTGGCTTTCAAACTACACAGCATGCCCTGTGTACTGGATGAGTGAATCTGTTCACATTTTAAAAGGAAGGCAGAGTAGGGAGCTGGTTCATTACCATACCCACTTTAAAAAGTGTGTGATAGTTAACCCAAAATTGGCTACGACGTAGTCAAACACCATCTTCCCTAAGCACATGGCCTTGCAGCCAGTGAAACCTACTTCTCACAACATTTCACTGACTCCATACTTACCATTTTGATCCTTGCTTTAATAACAGATTAGGTTCTCAAACATGGGAAGATACACAGATGAGGCTTTTGTATGACCATTCATTCATTTATTGTCCCATCAAGGACAGCTAATGCTCTAAATTAGGTAGATGTGTTTCTTCGTAGCACAAGATACCTTAATTCCAGAAGTTATCCATCCATTATCCTTGCTTCAGTTCAATTTTACCCTTATTTGTCTTAGGAGAAAACAACACTCATAGTGCTTGTCAGTATCTTTAAGAAGGTGTGTGATATATATATATATATATATATATATATATATATATATATATATATATATATATATATATATATATATATATGCTTGTGTCTGTATATGTGTGGATGGATATGTGTGTGTGTGTGCGAGTGTATACCCGTCCTTTTTTCCCCCTAAGGTAAGTCTTTCCGCTCCCGGGATTGGAATGACTCCTTACCCTCTCCCTTAAAACCCACATCCTTTCGTCTTTCCCTCTCCTTCCCTCTTTCCTGATGAGGCAACAGTTTGTTGCGAAAGCTTGAATTTTGTGTGTATGTTTGTGTTTGTTTGTGTGTCTGTCGACCTGCCAGGACTTTCATTTGGTAAGTCACATCATCTTTGTATATATATATATGCAATGGCTAAGTGAGGTGGTGCAGTGGTTAAGGTACTGGACTTAGCTACAGGAGTAGCCTACTTAAAATTGCCATCCAGTTTATAACTGCAAATGGCCGCAAAATTGTTCAAATCAAATATTAGGAGCACACTTTCAACAAAGACTGACTGTTTTGTAATAAAGTGAGTGCATACAGTGCACAAAGTATCTTTTATGTGTATGATGCAAACAGAAACTCGTGTATTAATGAATCCTGTTGTTTAATGGACCTCTTTAATTTTAAAATATGTCAGTCAGACTATTGAATACCATCGGGATTTGTGAGCTGTCACACTAGGTGGTTCATGCACCTGAATAGTAAATTACGCATGGAGTGGGAGACGGGCAAATTGAAAAAAGACTGCTTGGTATTACTAGTTATTGGTCTAAGCCTGTTGTCAAATGTAGATAAAACAAAACAACACACATACGTCCGCCCATGCATGTCTACAGTGGCCATGTGTGTCTCTGTGTGTGTTTGTGTGTGTGTTTTTTACATTTTGTCTGTGTCTGATATAAATATTAAACAAAACAAAATTCAATTATTTAGCTGTTCACAATTCTAGTAAACAAAACAAAATTCAATTATTTAGCTGTTCACAATTCTAGCGATTTAATTAATGCAAAGTAGTACAAAGACGTTGCTTATAAGATTGTGAGAGCTGATGTTCCAAAATTAATCAGGAAACCTACCTCATGCTAAATTGAAGAAACTTTGGCTGATGCAAAGGGATACCAACAGTCTTTCTTCTCGTGTGTCATCCACATATTGGGGAAAATGAGGCTGGTACACTAGATTCCCTCCCACTGCATATAAGATTGTGGCCTGCAAAGCACAGATGTCAATGTAGATTATTATAAATAGGGGCACGAGAAGAACTCAAGTTTCAGCTAAACTGAGGAAATCACTTGAAAAAAAAATGATTTAAAGCCAACAAAATTGGCCCAGGGTATGCTTGGGGTGTGCATAAATCATGAACTTAAGAGAAAGAGTGCAAAAAGGGAGGTGAAAACCATTCCGGAAAATGTTGAGAAAAGAAAATCTAGTATAATCACTTCATTTTGTACTAAAATTCCTCAGGAACAGCAATCAAAAAATATTTTGTTGATCTTTTTCCAATACTGAAGTGTAGAATGTCATTACTTGTGAAAAGGTGTTGTTGATTTTGTTTGCAAATTACAATTACCAATAGAGAAATTTATTATGGTATTAACTGGGCTTTTTGTCAAGGGATTATCAAAAATAAAAACAATTGTTTGTGCTGTATCTGTTTCTTGAAATAATTTGTCATCTTTTAATAAGCTTTATAAAACATTTTATTACCTGTCAGTCATCTTTCTCAAATATTTCATCATCTTTCTCATCATTTTCAAGTGTCATCATTGCTTCTCACCCTGTAGATATTAAAAGTTACTCTATGAATGGAGCACAATGTGTAAAATTCCTTGGGGTCCAGCCACATGACAAGTTAGAATGGAGTAAAGACATGGGGAAACTAACTAGTCAGGAAGTTTAGTTCAACATGTTGCACTCTGAGAAGCATCTCTAACTGTGTTGACTGAAAGAGAATAGTGTATGTTAGGTTATTTAGCATATTTTCAGTCGCCGTTGTCTTTTGGAATTATCTTCTGGGGTGATGCACCTAAAGTAAATAAGGTGTTTATTCAGCGGAAGTGAACAATAAAAATATTATGTAAAGTAGATATCTTCACATCTTGCAGAAGCCTTTTTAAGAATCTTATATTCATACTATCAGTTCTCGATACATGTACTCTATGGTTTTTGTGACTGATGACAAAAATCAAATTCATCTGAACTGTGATATACACGGTCACAAGACAGAAAAACAGTTTTCATGTAGATCTTGCCTCCCAGTCCAAGGCTCAGAATAGTTATGTTATCTGGTGGTAAGATATTCAGAAAGCTGATTTCTCATGTAAAGCTGGGAATTAGAAAGCCAAATATTAGCCATTTTTAATATTTATATTCAGGGAATGAAAAGTTCTGTTAGCTACTTGGCAAGCTACAATGTTTGTTGCAAAGTTGTGTGACAAGTAGTGATAGACTATAAATAGTACTGATTTTTGCAGATGGAAAAAAATATTTTCTTTGGAAAATCCCATTGTAATGAAGAAAATATTAAGTTACATATAGCAGATAAACACCAGCTTTGTAGTAGAACGGAAGAGGCAGCAACTTTGTTCAAAGTAGCAGTTGTCTTACTAATTTTCTCGATTAAATTTAGATGTTTTAAGTCTGAATAGCATTAAGCAGTATATATGGTAGACAGATTAAGTTTGCCTGGTTTCTTTATCTTATGTTCATATATATCTAGACTCACCTTTCCACTTCCCTGAAGGTTCTGATTCTTGACGGTGAGTGAGAGAGTGAGTGAAACTTTTTGCTTTCCATTTTCAGGTTGACATTTCCAAGGATAGTGACATGATTGAATCTTTCAACTGCACTACAACTACTGTTTCAAGGTAAGCAAGTGGGGGGAGAGAGGGGGGGGGGGTGACGAACACATGCACGCGCCAGCCGCTTGGGCAAATACAGTCCAGCCCTACAGTCAACATTACAGCAATGGGTTTGACTTTAGAGACAATAAAGCATGAGCACACTGTATCCATCTCCTGAAAACCTACATCCAGGAGGCAGAACTCTACTGAATGGGGTGGTATGTGATACACTATGTGATCAAAAGTATCTGGACACCTGGCTGGAAATGACTTACAAGTCCGTGGCGCCCTCCATTGGGAATGCTGAAATTCAGTATAGTGTTGGCCCACCCTTAGGCTCAATGACAGCTTCCACTCTCGCAGGCATACGTTCAGTCAGGTGCTGGAAGGTTTCTTGGGGAATGGCAGCCCATTCTTCAAGGAGTGCAGCACTGAGGAGAGGTATCGATGTTGGTCGGTCAGGCTTGGCACGAAGTCGGCGTTCCGAAACATCCCAAAGGTATTCTATAGGATTCAGGTCAGGACTCGCTGCAGGCCAGTCCATTACAGGGATGTGTAACTCCTCCACCACAGGCCATGCGTTATGAACAGATGCTTGATTATGTTGAAAGATGCAATTGCCATCTCCTAATTGCTGTCCAAATTTTACTTTTGGCAATACACACGCTGGCAGATGACGTTCACCGGGCATTTGCCATACCCACACCCTGCCATCGGATCGCCACATTGTGTACTCAGATTCGTCACACCAAACAACGTTTTTCCACTGTTCCGTTATCCAATGTTTACGCTCCTTGCACCAAGCGGGGCATCGTTTGGCATTTACCGGCATGATTTGTGGCTTATGAGCAGCCACTCGACCATGAAATCCAAGTTTGCTCACCTCCCACCTAACTGTTATAGTACGTGCAGTGGATCCTGATGCAGTTTGGAATTCTTGATTGATGGTCTGGATAGATGTCTGTCTATTACACATTATGACCCTCTTCAATTGTTGGCGGTCTATGTCAGTCATCAGACAAGGTCGGCCTGTACACTTTTGTGCTGTACATGTCCCTTCACATTTCCACTACACTATCACATTGCAAATAGTGGACCAAGGGATGTTTAGGAATGTGGAAATCTCATGTACAGACGTATGACACAAGTGACACCCAATCACCTGATCACATACGAAGTCCATGAGCTCCACAGAGTGCCCCATTCTGCTCTCTCACAATGTCTAATGACTACTGAGGTCACTGATATGGAGTACCTGGCAGGAGGTGGCAGCACAATGCACCTAATATGAAAAAAATGTGTTTTTGGGTGTTTCCAGATACTTTTGATCACATAGTGTATCTGCTGAAATGAGCCCTACTGTTAAAGTTCTAAGTATCAAACTGTACATGGACCAATAAACTGTACAGTATTTTGACAGATTACATTACATCTATAAAAATCACTCGTATTCGTTACAGTCAGAAATAAACATAAATAGTAAGAAAATATACATAAAATAAAGGCAGTTATTGTTTATGAACAATTTCAAGTAGTTTTTATTGAGTAAAGAAACTTTAATAATTAACAAATTGTTGGAAAAATAAAATTAGTGTCGCCAGTCTGATTTGCGAATGATTTTTAGTGAGTAAAGAACCCCCCAGGTGCTCACAGTTCTTTTGTGAGTTTGTGTGTGGCGCACACAGGGCCTCGAGCTATTGCAGCCAATTCTTCCTACCCTGGCTGCATTTCCTTCACCTGGGCCTCCCTCGATAGCGACGCTCCTTCCCCATAGCCCCCTCCTTCCCGTGTCTCGGCGTTCTGACTTATATCCACCTGGTTTCCTGTATTGCTTGCAGTTTTGTCCCTTCTGCCTGTTCTTTCATCCTTTTTAACTTTTATGTTCCCACTTGAGGTTTGACCTGCACATCAAAATTTCCTGTTTTTAGTGTGAGCCATTTGGGGAAGAATTCCTTCCCTAGCATCGATGGCATGGATTCCTCTCCTTACTTCCTTCCCTTATCCCTTCCATGCTGTAGCCCCCTTCCGCCCTGCTTGGTCCGCCAGCATGGGTAGCCAGTCCGTGTGGTGGGGCTGTTATGTGCCCATATAGCCGAGCCCCCTGACAACACAGGGATCACACTACTGATACCTGAGCTGTTCCCTCCCCATGTATGCCAAGAAGTTGTTGCTCGTCTTCTTGGAGCATCGGAACTCCCAGCAATGGTCGCTGTGCGAGACAGCCAATGGGGAGAGCCCCTGGTCAGAGTGGGTGGTATCAGGGTGGATGCTTGGTGCATAAAGTGTATCAAGCTGCAAAAATTTGGCCATTCTCAAACAGCTCTCTCTTTGCGTGGTGAAGGATCATTGAATGCTGCTTCATATGACCTGGCAATCTTCCCTGCTGCACCATGTGAGTAGGGCCAGGCTCACCATCTTGTGATGAAACACTTTACCTGCTACCTCATCTGTACAAGGATGGATGGGGACACACAGCCACCAAAAACCCATTGTTTTTTGTGGAAAATATTGAGAGTAAAACTGAAGTGATATCAGGTGTTCCCCAGGGAAGCGTCTTGGGACCTCTGCTGTTCCTGATCTATATAAATGACCTGGGTGACAATCTGAGCAGTTCTCTTAGGTTGTTCGCAGATGATGCTGTAATTTACTGTCTAGTAAGGTCATCCGAAGACCGGTATCAGTTGCAAAGTGATTTAGAAAAGACTGTTGTATGGTGTGGCAGGTGGCAGTTGACGCTAAATAACGAAAAGTGTGAGGTGATCCACATGAGTTCCAAAAGAAATCCGTTAGAATTCGATTACTCGATAAATAGTACAATTCTCAAGGCTGTCAATTCAACTAAGTACCTGGGTGTTAAAATTACGAACAACTTCAGCTGGAAAGACCACATAGATATTATTGTGGGGAAGGCGAGCCAAAGGATGCGTTTCATTGGCAGGACACTTAGAAGATGCAACAAGTCCACTAAAGAGACAGCTTACACTACACTTGTTCGTCCTCTGTTAGAATATTGCTGCGTGGTGTGGGATCCTTACCAGGTGGGATTGACGGAGGACATCGAAAGGGTGCAAAAAAGGGCAGCTCGTTTTGTATTATCACGTAATAGGGGAGAGAGTGTGGCAAATATGATACGCGAGATGGGATGGAAGTCATTAAAGCAAAGACATTTTTCGTCGCGGCGAGATCTATTTACGAAATTTCAGTCACCAACTTTCTCTTCCGAATGCGGAAATATTTTGTTGAGCCCAACCTACATAGGTAGGAATGATCATCAAAATAAAATAAGAGAAATCAGAGCTCGAACAGAAAGGTTTAGGTGTTGGTTTTTCCCGCGCGCTGTTCGGGAGTGGAATGGTAGAGAGATAGTATGATTGTGGTTCGATGAACCCTCTGCCAAGCACTTAAATGTGAATTGCAGAGTAGTCATGTAGATGTAGATGTAGAACAAGTTTGGCGAAGTGGAGTCTCTGAGTATGATGCGGTCAGGCTCCCTGTTGATCAAAGCTGCTTCTGCCATCCAATCCGCAGCTCTTCGTGCCTGTAATAATCTTGGCAATGCTTCAATGTCTATTCTCCTCACCAATCTCTGAATATGGTCCAGGGAGTGATTTTTTGCAGGGACCACATCCTACAAACTGATGAACTACAGGCTAATCTGGAGCTGTGTGGTGTTCAGCTTGTTCGATGTGTTCAAAGACAACCAAACTGATACTGATGCTTTCATTCTGGCTTGGGGGGGGGGGGGGGTTTACCCACCCAGAAAAGGTCAAGGTTATGTGCTACAGATGTGACATAAAGCCGTACGTCCCTCCACATATATGGTGCTTTCGGTGCATGAGTATAGGTCGTATGTCTTCCTGCTGTACAGCAGACCCTCTGTGTGGTGACTGTGGGCACCCAGTCCATGAGGTAAGCCCATGTTCTGCGACCTTTGTGTGTGTGTGTGTGTGTGTGTGTGTGTGTGTGTGTGTGTGTGTGTGTCAGTTGTGCTGACCGCCACTCCCCTCGCTCGCCAGATTATCCAGCTTGCAAGAGAGAAAAGAAGATACAAGAATACAGGTCTCTTGATTGCCTGTCTTATGTTGAGGCTCGCCAAAAGTATGAGAGACTCCAGCCAATGTCACTATCTTCAACTTTTGCCTCTGTTACTTCATTTCCTCCTCCTACCCCCCCTCTCCTCTCCCCCTCTCCTCTCCCCCTCTCCTCTCCCCCTCTCATCTCCCCCCTCCCCCTCTCCCCTCCCACTCCCCCATCTCCCCTCCCCCTCTCCCCTCCCCCTCTCCCCTCCCCCTCTCCCCTCCCCCTCTCCCCTCCCCCTCTCCCCTCCCCCTCCCCCCTCTCCCCTCCCCCATCCCCTCCCCCATCCCCCTCCCCCCTCCCCCATCTCCCCTCCCCCCTCTCCCCTCCCCATCTCCCCTCCCCATCTCCCCTCACCATCTCCCCTCACCATCTCCCCTCACCATCTCCCCTCACCACTCTCCTCTCCCCCCTCTCTCCTCTCCCCCCTCTCTCCTCTCCCCCCTCTCTCCTCTCCCCCCTCTCTCCTCTCCCCCCTCTCTCCTCTCCCCCCTCTCTCCTCTCCCCCCTCTCTCCTCTCCCCCCTCTCTCCTCTCACCCCTCTCTCTTCTCACCCCTCTCATCTCCCCCCTCTCATCTCCCCCCTCCCCTCTCTTCCTCCCCAGCCAAAGCAGTGTCCCCCTTCTTTGGCAACTGTCAGTGATGAGGTTCCCTCCTAAGACCCCTCTCCCTGGCATCTATCAGGCTGGAAGACTCCTACCACCACTTGGCCACAAGGTGCACCATCTGTGTGCCCCAATGTCACCTGCTCTCTTTTGGTTCCAGATCTGGCCGACACCTGTACACTCTTGGTGCCCTGCCTCCCTCCACCTCCAAAAGCGAAGAAGAAGAAACAAGTCCCAAGACAAGACACCCCCCCCCCCCCAACATGCAGTATCGCCCCTCGCAACCTGAGTCTACATCTTATTTTTGGATGTCACCCCATCCTTGTCAGTGACGACTACTGATCGAGTGACATGACCCCCTCTCGGCTTCTTTATGTCTAACTTCGACTCTCGTCACACGATCATCCTGTGGCATTGCAATGGATTCTATTGTCACCTACTGGAAATCCAGCGTCTTGTCTCCTCCTATTCTGCATTCTGTCTCGTTCTTCAAGAAATGCATTTCCATGATGACCACTCTCCAAGATTTCATGGTTATTGGGCGTTCTGTTGGAACCGCGCTGGCCTCGGGTTAGCTTCTGGTGGGGTCTGCAATTTGGTTTGCTCTGATGTCATTAGAGACAGGATCCCCCTACGTACCAACCTGGAAGCAATAGTGGTTCAAGTGCACATTTGCAATGTCTATCTCCCTCCAAGTAGGCCACTTCCTTATGTTGCACTGTCTACCTTAATCCAGCAACTCCCGCCCCCATTTCTCCTCCTTGGGGACTTCAATGCCCACTATCCACTTCAGTGCCGCTCGGCACCTTTACTACTATCAATCACAATCTCCTCCCCTGCCCTCATGGCTTCCGTACATTGGTCTCCCTTGATGACCTTTGTGACAGTGACCACTTTCCAGTGATACTATTGTTCCCCTGCTGCCGCCAGGCAGACGGACTCCCACGTTGGGCACTCTGCAGGGGCAGTTGGCCTTTATATATGTCTGCTGTGCACTTTGACACCTCCCTCTCAAATTCCATTGATGCAGTCATGCAAGGCGTCTCTGCCACTGTTCTTCATGCTTCTGGCACTGCTGTCCCCCCTATCCACAGGCACGCCTCATCCTCAACCGGTACTGTGGTGGACCAAGGATGTCGCAGTTGCTGTGTAGGACCGCTGACAGGCACTGCAGCCATTTGAGTGACATCCTTCACAGACCAGTCTCTTTGATTTTAAGCGTCTCTGTGCTAAGGCTTGTTGCCTTATTAATCAGAGTAAAAATGACTGCTGGGAGTGCTATGTTTCCTCCCTGGGGATGTGTGCCTCTTTATTGCAGGTGTGGTCCAAGCTCTGTAGCCTTCTGGGCTGCCAGCAACAGTCAACTGTCCAGTGTTTAACCTTCAAGGTACTCTGTGCACTGATCCATTGGTCCTTGCAGAACACATTGCAACACACTTTGCGGTAGCATCAGCGTCCTCTTCCTCTTCTGCTACCTTTCTCAGTCAGAAACACAGAGTTGAACAGACCCCCCTCTGTTTCATACTGCAACATGCTAAGCCCTGTAATGAACCATTCACTTGCAGGATCTTAGCTCTTTACGAGACATGGTCCCAGGGCTGGATTCCATCCACAACCAAATGATCCAATGCTTGGATGTTCCCCAGAAGCAACATCTCCTCAGGGTCTTCAACTGCATTTGGCTCACGGTGCTTTTCCATCGCAATGGCGATACAATATAGTCCTCCCTGTCCTTTAGCCCAGGAAGAACCCAATGTCTCTCAACAGCTACTGCCGAACTAGCCTGATGAATCTACTTTGTAAACTGATTGAGAGGATGTTCAGCTTCAGATTATGTTGAGTACTCGAATCTCGGGGCCTTTTGTCCCCATATCAGTGTAGCTTCCAGGCAGGACGATCTCCAGCTGACCATTTACTCAGATTGCAAACAGCCATCCGACAGGCTTTTACTCACTGTCGGCACCTTGTCATGGTCTTCTTTCGCCTACATAAGGCATATGATGTGGCTTGGCACCATCACATCTTAGTTACCCTTCACGACTGGGGCTTCCGTGGTCCCCTTCCGATTTTCATCTGCAAGTTTTTATCGCACCAGCTCTTCTGGGTTCGAGTTGGCACGTCACTCAGTGACCCTTGGATTCAGGAGAACGGTATCCCACAGTGTTCTGTGCTAAGTGTCATACTCTTCCTCATTGCCATCAGTGGGCTTGTAACCTCCGAGGGGGCTCGGGTTACCCCAGTGTTGTACGTCGAGGATTTTTGCGTTTGGAGCAGCTCTCACTCTGTAGCGTTTGCTGAGTGCCGGCTCCAAGATGCCATCCAACAGGCCTCTGTATGGGCCACCTCTCATGGCTTCATTTTCTCCCTCCAAAACACAGGTTATGCATTTTTTGTCAGCAATCCACAGTACACCCCGATCCAGAACTTTATTTAGGTGGCCAGCTCATCGATGTTGTAGCATAGGCCCGTTTCTTGTGCCTGATTTTTGACAACAAGCTGACATGGCTGCTCCATATTCGCCACCTAAAGACTACATGCATGCGGAAGCTTAGTGCTCTCCGCTGCCTGGCCCACACATCTTGGGGTGCAGACCATGCTATTCTTCTCCATCTTTACAGTGCTCTGGTCTTGTCCAGACTAGATTATGTAAGTCAGATTTATGGCTCAGCAGCTCCTTCCACTTTGAAACTGCTTGACCCTGTTCACCACTGTGGGGTGTGTCTGTCTATTGGTGCCTTTTGCACTAGTTCCGTTGATAGTCTCCTCACAGAAGCGGGGATTCCTCTCTACACTTACGACAGAGCCAACTTCTGGTTTCTTATGCAATCGCCATTCACCTATTCCTTGACCATCCCGTGTACCCTGTGCTCTTTGCCAATGAGGGATGTCTCCATCTTGACACTTGGGTGGGATTGCCGGTTGGCATGCGTCTCACTTTCCTTTGTTGGGACTTCCATCTCCACTCGTTGGAATGCACCCCGTGCCTTTCCTCCCATATCCCCCATCCCCTCCCCTCCCCCCCACCCCACCCCCCGGATGGTGCCTAGACCATGGATTAGGACTGATCTATTCGAGAATTCTAAGATCTCTGCTGCCCCCTATGGCTTTCTGACGTCTTGTGTGTGTCATCCTTGCAGAGTTTCTGATGGTTCTAAGACAATTGATAAGATGGGATACATTTTCACGTCTCGTGCTGGCTTAGAACACCATACATAACTGGGATCAAGTAGTGTATTCACAGGAGAACTTCTAGCCATTCACAGAATCCTCCACAGTGTTTTAATTTGTTCAGGCTCAACGAACAGCCTGCAGGCTGTCGACCAATGCTACTCTCATCACCCTTTGGTCTCTGTTATCCATGGCCTTCTCTCTGCCTTTGGCCATGCCCCCTCTTCAATTGTCTTTCTCAGGGTCCCAAGTCTTTTGGGCATCCCAGGGAATTAACTGGCTGACTGTTTGGCTAGAGAAGCAGCTGCTTACCTGCCATTTCCTTTCATGATTCCAGCTGCAGATAGAATGACATCTGATGTGCTACTGCTCACAGTAATAAACTCCACACAATAAAGGAGTCTACTGCAGTTTGGTGTTCTTCCTTCCTCTCCTCTCAGAACCAGAATGACGGTATTCCACATATTGATGGAATGTCCCCTTCTTTTGGCCCTTTGAGCTAAGTATAGTCTTCCAAATTCCTTAAATTTAGTATTAGCAGACAATTCACGGGTGGTTGAACTGGTCCTCAGTTTCCTCCATGAAAATGGTTTTTATTTCCAGATATAAGGTTCTACTCTAGTCTTGGAGCAGGGACAGGGTGGTTTTGGTTGGGTCCTCTTTTTCCAGTCTTCTCAGCGTGGAACCCCGTGACCACTTCCCCATGGAAAGACCCCCCCTTTTCCCCTTTTTTCCCAGTTTTTAGATTTGGTCTCGCATTTTATGCCTTTTACTGTGTGTGTTTAATCATCATTTTTGTAATTTAGCTACCATACTGGATCCGTCCACTTTTAGCGGACCCTCTTTCTTCTGTGACTAACTTCCTGATGACCTCACCATTTGGTCTCATAACCCCTGTCAGTTAATCAGTCAATCAATCAATAGTGAGTAAATAATTGGTAATAATTAAACCCAGAATTTCAATGAAACCTTGTCTCAATTAAATATTTCATATGAGAGCTATTGAGTCAACTTTTATCTGTAGTATTGATTATGCACTTTAAATGAGACAGTAATTAATCAGAATGTCACTTCCTCACATTAACAGCTACAAAAATATCCCATTTGAATGGATATGTATCTGAAGTAATTGCGGGAGTTAATCTGCAATCCTGCTTTCTTTACACAGATATCGCCTATTCACAAATACATGTAAATGAACATACACTTGCCACACTTTGCAGACAGTGAAGTGCTAAACACGATTTAGTCATGGGTCTCTCATGTTTGTTAAATTTTATTGTCAGACTTAAGTTACTTTTAGATTAATTGTTATCTTTCATGAAATTTATAATCTGTTATAACATTGCACAACTAACTGCCAGTGCAACTTAACTACATTCAATTCGTAAACTGTTTTTCAGGATAACGCAAACCTCTTATAGTCTTTGTTAAGAAAATTTTGCAGTTTTTAATTATAATTGTGATGCTAAAGTAAATTTTAGGAACCTGTTACAGGTAGCATGACTTGGGGCAATAACAGTATGTAAAATAAATATAAATATCATGTGACTAGGGCCTCCTATCGGATAGACCATTCGCTGTGTGCAAGTCTTTCGATTTGATGCCACTTTGGCGACTTACGTGTCGATGAGGATGAAATGATGATGATTAGGACAACGTAACACCCAGTCCCTGAGCGGAGAAAATCTCTGATCCAGCCGGAATTGAACCCGGGCCCTTAGGGTTGACATTCTGTCGCACTGACGACTCAGCTACCGGGGGCGGACATAACAGTATGTATGCAGATGTAAATTAAACTGCATTGACAAAAGAACACACAGTAAGTACCGCCCCTTGTGATTACAATATTAACGAAAACAATATATTGCATGGAGGTGATGATTCATAATACATGATTTTAACCTCAGTGTTTATAGAATTCACGTGTGGCTCTTCTAATTAACAACTGTCATGGGGCACTATTTAAGCACTCCATGTCCCCAGTAAAGGCAATGACCACCTGAGGCAATAATTCCATTAACTGTATAAACTTTAGTCTTGTATCTAAACTGCTATGTGCTCACTATGAGGCTAACTCCTGACTGGAGCTTTGTCCACTGTCTGTGCGCCCTCTTCAGGACCTCCTTTGCCATTGCCCTGCTTTTGCCTCCTTAACCCAGATGGACTTCCCTCTGGCTTTTCCTAGTCTGTCATTACAGTTTTAAGTATTGAGCCTGTAATGGACCAGTAAACTGCACTATATTTTCACAGGTTACATAACTTCCATATAAATTCTTCATATTTATTCAAGTCAGAAATAAACGTAACTAGTAACAAAATGTAGATAAATACAGGCAATTATTGTTTTTAAGAATTTTGGTATTGCACCCTTCGGAGCCATGTTGACAGACTGAACACTGTACAGAAGTGACTTTGTACTTTTCAGGTTTGGAGACACAGCACACTGCATTCAACTGTGTTACGAATGCAAGTTAATTTTATTTCCATCACAAGCAACTATTTTTAGCAGTTTCTTGTGGTAAAAAGAGTACTGAGTAAAATGTTTACAATAAAAAAACATCAACTGTAGAAGGTACAAGGTTGGTGTAAACCTTTTCTTGAACGGTTTATATGAAATAGCACCATAATTTTTACATCATGTATAGCAATGGATCAAATGAGGAAACTGCCTTGGCTACACAGTGGTTTTACCCAATTGTGTTTTACAGGGTCTGCTTACCAAATAAATTTACATTGTATAGTGCAGTGATGTACACAGTCCCAAAGGCATTGGAGCAGACAAGGTGTGATGTGATCAAGGGAAGGAGTTTGTCACCTCCTTCAGTGTTCTTAAAGCTCTTCAAACCTTCCAGAAAATGTACTCAGCAGAGAAAATGGTATAGTAACATACAGGATTCCTTTTCTTCTGACAACAGTTGGGGGAGGAGGCAGGAGCACATGGGAATAAAGAGAAACAAGTAAGCTGATGTAGCAAGGCCTATTCAGACAACTGAGTCAGTGCAGGCCAGTCTCACTGTTGAGCCAGAAAGTCGTGCATCACTAGGAAAGTAAGTGCTGGAAGGTGTAGGCCAACAGGCTGGCAGTTGTGAAATTAAATTAACCAGAATTTGCATTCCTTCTTCTGGTAACAGAGATGGGATAAAGTCACACTCACCAATTTTCATCTAGGACACAGTTCACTTACACCTAACTTTATGCTCTCGCACAAGAGCCTTCTGTTTATGGCTCTATCAGATAACAAATTCAGAAGTCTCATTTTGACAAGAGTATGTATTGTATTCTTATAAGGACAACAATGTAAGATGGTACCTGCCCTCTGTTCTAGGTGATACCAATACTAGTGTGGCAAGACATTTAAAATTATGTTCATACTGTCTATACTCCAGCCTGAGCTTTTAGACTGCCGATTGTAGTGTGTTATGGAGATGCTGGCACATCCTGTCATTGATTTGTGATCTGCCAGCCACGTGTGTCTGCTATTTTGTTTTGGATTCTTCTCCTTGATCAATATTTTGCTGCTTTTAACTACACTCACCTGTATGTATATAGTATGGATTCTGCAGACTATAATACCTAGCATCATCATTGTCATCAATGGCCCAAACTGACTAGACACTGTTGTTGTAGTCTTCAGTCCTGAGACTGGTTTGATGCAGCTCTCCATGCTACTCTATCCTGTGCAAGCTTCTTCATCTCCCAGTACCTACTGCAACCCACATCCTTCTGAATCTGCTTAGTGTATTGATTTCTTGGTCTCCCTCTACGATTTTTACCCTCCACGCTGCCCTCCAATGCTAAATTTGTGATCCCTTGATGCCTCAAAACATGTCCTACCAACCGATCCCTTCTTCTAGTCAAGTTGTGCCACAAACTTCTCTTCTCCCCAATCCTATTCAATACCTCCTCATTAGTTACGTGATCTACCCACCTTATCTTCAGCATTCTTCTGTAGCACCACATTTCGAAAGCTTCTATTCTCTTCTTGTCCAAACTGGTTATCGTCCATGTTTCACTTCCATACATGGCTACACTCCATACAAATACTTTCAGAAACGACTTCCTGACACTTAAATCTATACTCGATGTTAACAAATTTCTCTTCTTCAGAAACGATTTCCTTGCCATTGCCAATCTACATTTTATATCCTCTCTACTTCGACCATCATCAGTTATTTTACTCCCTAAATAGCAAAACTCCTTTACTACTTTAAGTGTCTCACTTCCTAATCTAATCCCCTCAGCGTCACCCGATTTAATTAGACTACATTCCATTATCCTCGTTTTGCTTTTGTTGATGTTCATCTTATATCCTCCTTTCAAGACACTGTCCATTCCGTTCAACTGCTCTTCCAAGTCCTTTGCTGTCTCTGACAGAATTACAATGTCATCGGCGAACCTCAAAGTTTTTACTTCTTCTCCATGAATTTTAATACCTACTCCGAATTTTTCTTTTGTTTCCTTTACTGCTTGCTCAATATACAGATTGAATAACATCGGGGAGAGGCTACAACCCTGTCTCACTCCTTTCCCAACCACAGCTTCCCTTTCATGCCCCTCGACTCTTATAACTGCCATCTGGTTTCTGTACAAATTGTAAATAGCCTTTCGCTCCCTGTATTTTACCCCTGCCATCTTCAGAATTTGAAAGAGAGTATTCCAGTTAACGTTGTCAAAAGCTTTCTCTAAGTCTACAAATACTAGAAACGTAGGTTTGCCTTTTCTTAATCTTTCTTCTAAGAGAAGTCGTAAGGTTAGTATTGCCTCACGTGTTCCAACATTTCTACGGAATCCAAACTGATCTTCCCCGAGGTCCGCTTCTACCAGTTTTTCAATTCGTCTGTAAAGAATTCGCGTTAGTATTTTGCAGCTGTGACTTATTAAACTGATAGTTCGGTAATTTTCACATCTGTCAACACCTGCTTTCTTTGGTATTGGAATTATTATATTCTTCTTGAAGTCTGTGGGTATTTCCCCTGTCTCATACATCTTGCTCACCAGATGGTAGAGTTTTGTCATGACTGGCTCTCCCAAGGCCATCAGTAGTTCTAATGGAATGTTGTCTATTCCCGGGGCCTTGTTCCGACTCAGGTCTTTCAGTGCTCTGTCAAACTCTTCACGCAGTATCTTATCTCCCATTTCATCTTCATCTACATCCTCTTCCATTTCCATAATATTGTCCTCAAGTATATCGCCCTTGTATAAACCCTCTATATACTCCTTCCACCTTTCTGCCTTCCCTTCTTTGCTTAGAACTGGGTTGCCATCTGAGCTCTTGATATTCATACAAGTGGTTCTCTTCTCTCCAAAGGTCTCTTTAATTTTCCTGTAGGCAGTATCTATCTTACCCCTAGTGAGACAAGCCTCTACATCCTTACATTTGTCCTCTAGCCATCCCTGCTTAGCCATTTTGCACTTTCTGTCGATCTCATTTTTGAGACGTTTGTATTCCTTTGTGCCTGCTTCATTTACTGCATTTTTATATTTTCTCCTTTCATCAATTAAATTCAATATTTCTTCTGTTACCCAAGGATTTCTATTAGCCCTCGTCTTTTTACCTACTTGATCCTCTGCTGCCTTCACTACTTCATCCCTCAGAGCTACCCATTCTTCTTCTACTGTATTTCTTTCCCCCATTCCTGTCAATTGTTCCCTTATGCTCTCCCTGAAACTCTCTACAACCTCTGGTTCTTTCAGTTTATCCAGGTCCCATCTCCTTAAATTCCCACCTTTTTGCAGTTTCTTCAGTTTCAATCTGCAGTTCATAACCAATAGATTGTGGTCAGAATCCACATCTGCCCGTGGAAATGTCTTACAATTTAAAACCTGGTTCCTAAATCTCTGTCTTACCATTATATAATCTATCTGATACCTATTAGTATCTCCAGGATTCTTCCAGGTATACAACCTTCTTTTATGATTCTTGAACCAAGTGTTAGCTATGATTAAGTTATGCTCTGTGCAAAATTCTACAAGGCGGCTTCCTCTTTCATTTCTTCCCCCCAATCCATATTCACCTACTATGTTTCCTTCTCTCCCTTTTCCTACTGACGCATTCCAGTCACCCATGACTATTAAATTTTCGTCTCCCTTCACTACCTGAATAATTTCTTTTATCTCGTCATACATTTCATCAATTTCTTCATCATCTGCAGAGCTAGTTGGCATATAAACTTGTACTACTGTAGTAGGCATGGGCTTTGTGTCTATCTTGGCCACAATAATGCGTTCACTATGCTGTTTGTAGTAGCTAACCCGCACTCCTATTTTTTTATTCATTATTAAACCTACTCCTGCATTACCCCTATTTGATTTTGTATTTATAACCCTGTAATCACCTGACCAAAAGTCTTGTTCCTCCTGCCACCGAACTTCACTAATTCCCACTATATCTAACTTTAACCTATCCATTTCCCTTTTTAAATTTTCTAACCTACCTGCCCGATTAAGGGATCTGACATTCCACGCTCCGATCCGTAGAATGCCAGTTTTCTTTCTCCTGATAACGACGTCCTCTTGAGTAGTCCCCGCCCGGAGATCCGAATGGGGGACTATTTTACCTCCGGAATATTTTACCCAAGAGGACGCCATCATCATTTAATCATACAGTAAAGCTGCATGTCCTCGGGAAAAATTACGGCTGTAGTTTCCCCTTGCTTTCAGCCGTTCGCAGTACCAGCACAGCAAGGCCGTTTTGGTTAATGTTACAAGGCCAGATCAGTCAATCATCCAGACTGTTGCCCCTGGAACTACTGAATAGGCTGCTGCCCCTCTTCAGGAACCACATGTTTGCCTGGCCTCTCAACAGATACCCCTCCGTTGTGGTTGCACCTACGGTACGGCCATCTGTATCGCTGAGGCACGCAAGCCTCCCCACCAACGACAAGGTCCATGGTTCATGGGGGAAGGACTAGACACTGTCCAAATAATATCTGATCAGGCTCCAAGCAGGTCTATAGCAACAGCATAAGTCTTAAATCTTACGATACTCCCATTTTGCTGTTTAAAACAATGAAAGATGATGTACTGTAAGCAGGGGTAAGCAACAAAGATTATACTAAATAAAACACTGTTATTATGTCTAAAGTGATATGGGTTTCAGCTGGATAACAAACTAAAATGGACTCTACACTTCAACTAATCAAGAAGATCGGTTTTGCTCATAGGAGTTTTATTATTGCTTAACTACAGCCCAGACAGTAGAAGAAAGTGCTAACTGTCAGTTTAACAGTTGTGAAGAGGATAGGTTGCTGTTCATCTTAAACGAAAAGACTGATAGGACACAGTCACACAAGCAGTCACATATATCATATGTCTGAAACTGAATTCCTTGCTCTGCAACATCTGAAAGAGCATTGCAGACACCATCTGCATAAGTTATCCAACCTGCTGACATCCTACAGCTGCCTTGGGGCACCACTATCCAACCCCTATCCTATCCACTGTGTTCCCCCTTGTCAATCCCTCATAGCACCCAGACCCTGTCTAGCTGACCATTTCAACTTGCAGATCCCCCCCAAACTCCCTACAAACACTCCAGAGTCAAAACGATCCCAGAACAGTGTTAACATTTCCACCAAAATCCTCAGTTCCATAGAAGTTTCAGCCCTATCCAAGGCCTCACCTTCAGCTCTATTCCCAAATTTCACCATGTTGGACTTGTCAGAGACCTACTCTTTTACTTGTGGTCCCTGCAATGGAAACACTCCTTTGCTACCAATCCCTCCAACCAGTCAACCTAATTCCAACGTTGAACCTTGCCTCTCCCAGTTCATACAAAAATCCCATCATGATCTTCTCCCCTTCGCCTCCAGTCTGACCATCACTTCAACTGGCAGCCCACACACAATGAAAATATCTTAGACTTCATAGCTACAAACAGGCGAGACCTTTTCGACAGCGATGGTATAGAGACGAGGATTAGTGATAATGATGTCATCATAGCGACTATGGTTACAAAAGTTAGTAAATCACTGAAGGACAGCAGGCAGATTCCATATTTCTAGATTTTCTAAAAGCTTTTGACAACATCCCTCACTACAAACTGTTAATGAAGATAGGAGCATACGGAGTAGCTTCCCAGATATGCAAGTGTCTTGAAGACTTCTTAAGAAATAGAAGTCGGCTGCTGTGGCCGAGCGGTTCTAGGCGCTTCAGTCCAGACCGCGCTGCTGCTACAGTCGCAGGTTCGAATCCTGCCTCAGGCATGGATGTGTGTGCTGTTCTTAGGTTAGTTAGGTTTAAGTAGTTCTAAGTCTAGGGGACTGATGACCTCATGTTCTTAGACCCATTTGAACCAAGAAATAGAACCTAGTATGTTGTCCTTGATGGCAAATGACAAGGGTGTCATCAGGAGCACCCTAGGTAAGTGTGATAGGACTGCTATTGTTTTCAATATACCTATATAAAATGGCAGACAGGGTGGGCAGCAATCAGTAGTTTTTTGTTGATGATGCTTTGATGTACAGGAAGGTGTCAAAGTTGTGTGACTGTAAGAGGATACAATATTACTTAGAAAAAATTTCTAGTTTGTGTGGTGAAACTGTATAAAAATGTAAGTTAATGCAGATGAACAAGAAAAACAAACCCATAATGTCTGGATACAGCATTAGTAGTGTCCTGCTTGAAACAACCACATTGTAACATTGCAAACTGATATGAAGTGATATGAGCATGTGAGTATAGGGAAGGTGAATGGTCGACTTCGGTTTATTGGGAGAATTTTGAGAAAGTGCGATCCATCTGTAAAGTAGACCACATATAGGATACTGCTGCAGCTGTCTCTTGAGTACTGCTAGAGTGCTTGGGATCCACACCAGGTTAGAGCAAAGGAAAACATCGAAATTGTTTAGAGGTGAGCTGCTACATTTGTTAGTAGTAGGTTTGAACAACACATAAGTATTGTAGAGATGCTTCGGGAACTCAAATGGGAATCCCTGAAGGTAAGGCGATGGTCTTTTTCATGAACACTTGAAAAAAGTTAGAGAACTGAAGTTTGAAGCTGACTGTAGAATGATTTTACTGCTGCCAACATACATTTTACATGAGGACCATGACAATAAGACATGAGAAATTAGGGCTCATATGGAGGCAGATATACATGTTTTTCCCTTGCTCTATTTGCAAGTGGAACAGGAAAGGAAATGACTAGTAGTGGTACAGGGTATCCTCTACCATGCACCTTACAGTGGCATACGGTGTATGTATATAGATGTAGACTGGAACAACTGAACCACATCTGTTGTCAGTGCTTTGATTATCTATCATCAAACCGTGAAATGAAGGACATCCTACCTGAGATCTCTCCTAAAGTGGTGTTCCGTCACCCACCCAACCTCTACAGTATCCTAGTCCATCCCTGTGCCACTCCCAATCCTATCCCCTTGCCCCAGAGATGGTTCAGATGGCTCTGAGCACTATAGGACTTAACTGCTGAGGTCATCAGTCCCCTAGAACTTGGAACTACTTAAACCTAACTAACTTAAGGACATCACACACATCCATGCCCGAGGCACGATTCGAACCTGCGACCGTAGCAGTCGCGCGGTTCCAGACTGTAGCGCCTAGAACCGCTCGACCACCCAGGCCGGCGCCCCAGAGATTACATTCCTGCTGAAGAACCAGGTGCAAGACCTGCCCAATCCACCCATCCAGCACATTCTATTCCAGTCCTGTCACAGAATTATCCTATCCCATCAGAGGCCCAGCCACCTGTGCAAGCAGCCATGTCATATACCAGCTCTGCTGCAGTCGTGCACAGCTTTTTATATTGGTATGACTACCATCCAGCTAGTCACCAGAATGAATGGCCACCATCAAACTGTGGCCAAGAGCAAAGTGGACCACCTTGTGGCACAACAGGCAGCTGTACATAACATGATTTATTTCAGTGGCTGCTTCACAACACAAGCCCTCTGGATCCTCCCCTCCACCACCAGCTTTACTGAACTGTCCAGGCGGTAGTTACCCTAACAACACATTCTCTGCTCCCGAAATTATTCCTTCGTTAATCTGTGATAACCTACTGTCCACATATTATCCACCCAACAGTTTACATCCCTTCTTGCCCTATTGCCTCTCATCACGTTCATTGTGTGCCTCTCTCTGCCAATTTCCTCACCAGCCTTTTCCCCTCCATGCTCCTCTCCTTTTCTGCTCCTAATTTCGTCTACCGCCTCTTCAGCAGCTTTCCGATGCTGCAGCCTTGTCCTGCTGCCTTCTAGTCCCAGCTTACTCCGCCAGACAATGCTTTTCTCTCCCCCATCTGTACCCAGCTACTGTTCTCCCTTTACTGCCCCACTCCCAATGGCTACTTTCATTCAACAGAACAGTCAAAGATAGTGGTCATGTTTGTGTGTGAGGTGTGCCTGCTTGTGTGAATGTGTGTGTTTTCTTCTTTTCTGAAGAAGGCTTTCGCCGAAAGTTCAGTGTGTAACAGTCTTTTTGTTGCACGTGTCTGCAACTCATTGTGTCATATTTACAGTGAGTAGCAATCTATTCTTTTTCATAATTGTTAATATTTCGACCTGGACTTTCCATTGTTTTTACTCTCAGTTTTGGAAGTATTAGACTTCACATTATCTGCAGTGTTTTCGTATGCACCACTTGCTAGCAAAATGTAGTTCCGTATGTACAGCTAGAAATTAATGTTTCAGAATACACACTTGTAGGTTAGCACTTTTTCCCCACCAATGCCTTAAATGGCCCCATACATTTGTGTGTAACAACTATTACTATTTGAACAATTGGAAGTCCAGGATGGAATGACAACAATATTATGAAAAGGATGGATTGCTACTCACCACCGTGTTGCTGGCTACAGTCGTCGTGTGTGTCAGTTGCGTTTGTGTGTAAATGTACACCACCGTGTCCCTGGTGCTTTCTACTTTGGAAGAAGGAGACCTTTTGGCCAAAAGCTTAAATGTATATTTCTGTAGATTTCAGTTTTTTGAGGGTTTCCTAAAGCCAAATGCTAGTATTATTCTTTTGAAAAGCATGCAGCCGGCTTCCTTCTCCATCCTTTCTTAATTCCAGTTGGTGCTCAATCTCTAATGATCTCACCATTTAAAGGACATTAAACTCTATTCTTTTATCCTCCCAGGTCTCTCCATGCCTTTCTGTGCATTATGGTCTTCAGCTCTAGAAATCCATGTTCCTACAGTGTAGTTCCCTATTATCGTCTAGTCACCTTCCATTAGGTTGTTTTCTTGGTCTTTTCTTGTATCTTATAATCCATCTAAGAACTTCGTTGGTCCATCTGCCATCCATTCACCTGCTTTTGTGTCTTCCACATCCATTTAATTTGCATTATAGTACTAATCATATCTTTCACCGCAGTTTTTTTCCCTAATCCATTTATTTGCTTCCTGTTCCCTTTAGCAGCCCCCATCAAGTCTCTCTTGATTGCTTGCTTAGAAAATCCCTAGTCTTTGAATGTAACCCCCCCCCCCCCTCCTCCTCCTCCTCCTCCTCCTCCTCCTCCACCGCACACTTATTATAAACTTTACTTTTGAGGCTTTTTGGAATTTTGTTTTGAAAACTCTGTTTAGTTTACCAAAATCACTGCAGCCCACTTTTATTCATCTGTTGTTCACCGTGTTGTCTTAAATTGCCCAAAATAAAAAAAATCTTAACAACTTGGTTCTATGACTTTATTGTTTATTTGTATTATTATATTTTTAGTGTGTTGATTATATCTTATTTCAGTCTTGTTATAATTCACCTTCAGCCTTGCTTTGAAAGTTGTGCTGTTATATTCCTTCATTCAATCTTGAAGTTTATGTGCCTTAAAGGTAAACAGAACAATCCTATCTGCAATGTGTAGATGGTTCAGTATATTTAATTACCATGTGGTGATTCTTCATTTTCCCAGTTTAGGCTGTAACGTCCTCTAGGACTGCTGAGAATAGTACTGGTGATTCAGAATCTCCTTGTCCGATTCTTCTTTCAATTATGAATTTCCTACTATCCTGATGAAGTCTAATGGAAGCCTTAGTACTGCTGTAACTGTCTTCAATATACTAACATAGATTGAGTTAGTGCCTTGTTTCTCAACTGCCACTGCATTTTGATCCTCATTAGTTCTCTCACTAAGGCCACCATTCCCATATGGAACTAACATATTTAAACTAGTCAGGGTTGTTTTTTGCAATTTTAACTCTTACTGAAACTGCCCCTGTCCATTACGTGAAGAATTCATTGATTCAGAATATCTTACATGTAAAAGTATCTCTCATTAAGTTCATTCAAAATGTTGCATACCGTCAGTCCCTATTCCATATTTAATCTTTTTCTGGTGAAATACTATTTATTCTTTGAAAGTTAAATGTAGATAAACACACATCTAGAAGAGACCTCTTCAAAAATCTTTTGATGCTTTTATTCATAGCCTTTGAAATTTACTCATTAATGAAAATCAATGAAACAAGTGAAAACAACAATGGTTTATCCTATCTGATCAGAGACAGAGCCACCCGTGAAAACAGCTTAATCACATACTAATTTCCCTGCAACTAATGCATGGCTTTTTGTGCAGAAACAACCACTGGTTAATTGTGCACTCTTATCGATGCTGCTGAGCACACTGTGATAAACTTGATAAACTTCAAAATGTGTTTCACAAACAATACCACATAGAGACTCACCCAACACATGATTCTCTGAACTGGGTAGCTAACAATATCCCCTCCAATACATCCTTCAATTCCACAGTTCTCCCGGCCTTGCTTATTTTCCAAAGGTATTTTATTGTGTTACAATGACTGCAGTTGTATGGAATTGATGGTTTAGCAAAGGATAGTTTGCATCACATTTAACAAAAAGTATATATAAGTTAAGGTAAATAATTCAGCTGATGGAAGTAGGAGAGAGTTTTTAGGCTGCTGAAGTGAAATAATTAATGATGCTGCAAGGTTCACACATGGATCCCTGGAATACAATCCCCTATTCAGTTACCCTTATTTAGGCTTTACATAGCTTCTGTAAATTAATTAAGTAAATGCTGGGATGGTTGGTTAAAGAAGTCGCTGCCCCCTCTCTCAAACAAACAAACACACACACACAAATATTAGTACGAAGTTCTATGAAGTATGCGTTGGCACAAATGTCTCACTTGTTATGCAGATGCTGTAATTTAGGAGAGCACTCACCAAATTTTAGAAGCACTGAGTCATCGATGGGGGGGGGGGGGGCATGCTAGCATGCTAGCTTTCAGAATAAGGCTAGCAAGTTTTCTCTCTCTCTCATGTGTGCCTTTTAATGACTCAGCAGCTCTGCTTGTCGGTGAGTGGTCTCATGTATTCTTAAATTATTCATGTTCTATCAGAATAGTCCTTTTTATGTCCTCTCCTATCTGTGCCACAATATGGCTTAGTGGTGGGCAGAATGAGTCCTTTCTACTTCCAGTAATTTATTTGAGAAATACTATTGCGGTTTTCGAGTTGCAACTGACAACATACTTGGTGAGGTGCTGTGATGCTGTTTGTCAGTGTACCCAGCTGTTTAAAGAGGCTCTGAAGTGGGCACCACATATTATCCTCAATCCTGACGAAGCAGGTCTCTGCAATGAATGTTTCCTTTCATAATTAAAAGTTACCCATAAAATGGTATGAGACATTAGCGAGTGAAGGTTGGAAAAAAAATGATCGTGACATTTTCAGCTCCAAAGGCATCCTATTATCTATAAAGCAAAAGTTGCAGAGCTCAGTCATTTAAGAAGAGATATTCAACATGTGACTCTCAGTTTAATATTAAAACCTAAGAATTTAGGATATTATGTTTCATTTGTATTTTGTTATAATGAATTGTCTATGGAGCGTTTTACAGAACCCTAACAGTATTTGTGAGTAAATAGGTGTGTCAGCTCACTATTTGACAAAACAAAAAATCAAACACAGGAATGTTGCATAGACAATTAAAAAGTAAAATTAATCTTGGGCTTCCAAATTTTCATAAATCAAATGCCACAAAGACAAGGAATACATACTGGGGGAAGAAAACATTATTCCAATCACTGTATATGAAGATACATGGTGTATGAGAGTCAGATGTTGCTGTTTCATAGGCTTTTTAAGTAGAAGCTCGTCTTCTATCACAGCTTCTATTAGTTTGTTTACGGAACAGAATCTTCAGCCTCTGTTGTCTGGTATTAAATTGTCCTTGTAATTAGACTCTGTGTGACAGTTTTGTGATTTCTTTAATGCTTGTGCTATATTTCAAGTCAGCACATATTGAAAGCCATATTCCACACATGGTGATCAGACATATGTTTTCATTCCTCATTTCCTCCCCTCGGAGAAGAGAGCAGGGTGTTTGAGGGCATATATGAAGTGCTATCTGCAACCATTGGGTTTATGGTAATTGTGTGTTTTTTTCTTTAGCATTTTCATATGCCAAAGGGGTTAGGAGGAACTTATATCTCTCAATTGGTAATGTATTTCAAGGGGATTACTGGGGACATTTCTGGTGTATTTACTTTGCTGCCAAGGGAAACTACCTTAATCCCTGGTCGGATCAGAATTTTACTAACCAATACAATATCTCAAGGTTATGCTTACTAGGTAGTAACTAGAGGTTCCAGGATCAATTCTCAATTACTCCCTCTGATTTTTCTGGGAACAGAAGGTCTGAAACAGAGTCTAAAGTACTTTTTGAGGCCAAGTGAGAAGCTGCTGGATTGACTAAGTAACAAAAATTAGTTAGTAGTATTCTGAAGGCTGTCAAATTGAAAGACTATCTCTCTGGCTGTACCACACAACATTTATTCATCATCATCATCTAATGCTTAACTTTTGTTGTATGAAAGCAGGAGAAATACTGATGTATATTTAGTAGTGACAGTAATCCATAGTGCGTGAAAATATGCATTCAAGTTGCTGGAGCACTGAATTGTGATCACTGAAACTAGTTCTACACTAATATCTTATTTAAAACACAGATAGTTGTAAGTTAACAAAACCTTGAAAGACTGTTTCAGGCTCTCAGTTTCTGTGTGCACTTCACGAATATGCACAAGTATAGTGAATGTATGTATTACATCTTAAATTCAGGAATTGTGTTTTTGAGGCTTTGGCTGCTGATGCCATTATTAATTAGAATACAGCAGAACTGACGAGATTTGGAAATATGCAATTTGTTTCATCTCTTGTCTAATGACAGTTGTTCTGCAATTACCATGGTTTTCCCCTACATGGCATAAGTCAGTAACCAGGATAATCTTTTTTTATGACACAGTTTCCATTTCAGCCTTTGTCCCTCTTTAGTCCAACTATCAATGTTGAATTATTATCAGAAACTGAAGCCTTTAATTTCAGTAACATGATTATCAAAGCACAAATACTGTTTTTAATTGCAGGTACAGGTATTCTTTCATCAAGTCTCTGCTGAAACCATTGACTGTCTCCCGTAAAGTCTCAGTTCGAATAGATGATCGTGGGCTCCTCTGTTTGCAGTATATGGTTCCTGCAGACAAGTACACTTGTTTCATTGAGTACTTTGTAAGTACAAATTTATTGTTAGAAAAACTAATAAATGAAATGGTTAAATTAAAATGATCTAAATTCTTCTGTCATTATTAGTTTTTATTGAAACTAGTACAAAATTTTCCCACTATATTATTTTACAACAGTCATGTAATAATTATGAAAACATTTCCCTATAATTTGCCTTAAAAGAGTGACTGCACAGTTTGTATAGTTTTAAATTAATTGGCCTGTTGCCGTTAGTTGTAGGTTCCATTTGCAAATCCATAATCTTTTTTGCTTTTTTTCTTAAACAGTTTTTAGCAGAATGTAATAATTGTTACTGCCATCGCAGTAGGAAACAGAATAGAAAGCAAGTAGTTGCTTGTTACTTTACCATCAGTTCAGTGAACTTGATGTGCATGTGTGTTACAAAAATCTTTTGAGAACGCAGAACGAAGAAAATCAGTTGGCAATAAAGATTCCAGTCACACTGTAAAAGATGATCAGTTTTTATGATGGAAAAAAGTCATGGAAAGTGGAAGAGAATAAGACAGAGAGAGATTAAATCATTTTAGATCTAGTGGACCTGTGAAAAACAGAAGAGTCAAAACACGATATATGAGATCCAAATCCCTTAGGAGTTACTGTAGGTATCAAATAGAGATCTGAAGGATTAGCAAAGACAAACTAACGTAAGGATTGTAAGCAGAACAAAACATGGTTGTTAATAAACTTACCGAAGTGATTGTGGTGGTGGTTAAACAAAGGATAAGAATTCAAAGTCTAATGGGGTAAAAGACTATTTATCCTTTTCTCCCAGTATTGAGAACAAGAAGTAATTTGGTAGTCTCTACCATACTTCTTATTGATCTCCAGTATTTTTTCCCCTTTACGATTGTGTTCTGTCATCTCATTACTCTTCTGTTCTTACTGTTCTTGCACCACTTCCCTTACTGCTCGTATGCTCCCCCATGTAACTTCCTTCTACCAGTCTGTGTTTCTTTTTAATTACATAACTGTACCTTTTTGGAATTCGAATCTCATGTTTCACTCCCATTATTAATTTCTGTTCAGACATTATGTAGTCTCTCTTTCTTGATCAAGGTAACAGATCGTGTCACATTTTAGTTCTTATACCCATCCAGACATTATTTCCTTTTGTTATGTATCCTGTATCTTGTAGATGAAAGAAATCTGTTTGCATAGTCTAGAGAGAGGAGAGAGCGGGTAGATGGAAAGAGTACATTGAAGGCCTCTGTGAGGGGGAAGACTTGTCTGCTGTGATTGAAGAAGAAGAAGAAGTCAATAGGGAAGAGACAAGGGATCTAGTATTAGATTCAGAATTTGAGAGAGCATTGGGAGATTTAAGATTAAATAAGACAGAAGGGATGGATAACATTCCACCAGAATCTCTAAAATCACTGGGGGAATGTGCGAATCTGTCAATACACCATCCGACTTTTGGAAAAATGTCATCCACACAATTCTGAAGACTGAAAGAGTTGACAAGTGCAAGAATTATCATACAATCAACTTAACAGCTCATACATCCGAGTTGCTGACAAGAATAGTATAAAGAAGAATGGAAAAGAAAACTGAGCATGTGTTTTGATGACAATCAGTTTGGCTTTATGAAAAGTAAAGACACCAGAGGGGTAGTTCTAACATTACAGTTAATAATGGAAGCAAGAGTAAAGAAAAATAAAGACACGTTCATATGATGTATCAGTGCCAAATGGAGCAAGGTGTTTGAAATTTTGAGTAAAATCGGGGTAAGCTATAGGGAGCGATGGGTAACATAAAAAAATATACAAGCACCAAAAGGGAATAATAAGAGTGGAAGATCAAGAACGAAGTACTTGGATGAAAAAGGGTGTAAGACAGGTATGTAGTCTTTCGCCCCCACTGTTCAATATGCACATCAAAGAAGCGGTAATGGAAATAAAAGAAAGGTCCAAGAGCAGAATTAAAAGTAGAAGAAGACAAAGATTGCAATACATCCTGCAAATAATTGAGGATGTAGATTGCAAGTGCTACTCTGAGTTGGAGAGGTTGGCACAGGAGAGGAATTCATGGCATACTGCATCAAACCAGTCAAAGACTGATGAGTAAAAAAAAGGTTAAGGTTTTTTCCATTTATTACAGCAATGACACAGTTAAGTCAAAACATAATTACCAGTTGATTGAAAAAGAAAGAGCAGATCTCGATTGCCTATTACAGACAAACTATAAAAGATAGAAACACAGTGCTCATGTCACTGGATAGAGGAAGGTTCAAAGTTTTGACATGGCTGTGCTCTTGTTTGTTTTTACTAACGTGGCAACTACCCCACAAGAGAAACCATTGTATTTGTTGGAGTTCTGCACGAAGTCAGTCCATTGTTCAACTGCAACGTGCATTCTGCCATTGAGTCAGCAAGAAGCTGCCTCTGCACAAGCAGATTTATGACTGGTATTTAAAGTTCTATATGCAAAAGGAAGAGCACTGGTCAGCCATGCATGTAAGGTGAAAATGTTGAGCGTATCAGAGATGTGTTCACATGGAGCCCCTCAGAAAAGGAGGGCTAGGAACGTCAACTTCACGAAGATTCCAATGATTTCATTTTAATGCATGACAGCGGCCCACCTCACTTTCACCTTGAAGTGCTGCGTTATTTTATCAACACCATCACAAAATGTTGGATTGAATGAGGTGGACAACAAGATCTTTTTTTTATTGCGTTTAGCAATGTTACATTTTTTTGTATATATTTTATATGTGAATGTTCTACTTGCTGTAACAAGTAACTTGGTGATGCTTCTGGCATGAATAAATAAAATAAATTACTTTTGACCCCCCAGGTCACCAGACCTGACGCCTTGCAATTTTTTTTCTTTTTCTGTGTGTTTGTCCCACCTATGGCAGCTACTCTTCAAGAGCTGAGAAATTGAATTTTCAGTAAACAGGGACCTGCTGATTTGTGCTTGGATGAAATGGTCTGCCATTTTGAAGTTTCTCAAGCAATGCATGGTGCTCATGTTGAGTGTACGATATAGTGTGTGTGTGAACATAAAACTTCGAACTTTCTTCTATCCAGTGACATGTACAATGTGTTTCTATTTTTCGTAGTTTGCCATTAAACAACTGAAATCTGTTCTTTCTTTTTGAATCACCCAGTATATTCAGATATTTCTCGTGCATTGTTGACATTCTTTGTTGTTGCCTGAAATTGGTATTGTCTCATAGTTTATTCTACTTTCCCACCTTGCTTCTTTTTATGTTGTCTAGAATCTAGACTGTACTACACCACACCACCCTTCGTGCCATGCCCCCTCCCTCTAACTCTCCTTCTCCTCCTAACTCCCTCTGCCCCCCCTCTCTCTCTCTCTCTCTGTGTGTGTGTGTGTGTGTGTGTGTGTGTGAGTAAGTTAAAATAGTGTGTTGGAAGTTAAAATATATTTTGTTTAGCTGACAGCTGATTTATTTTGATTTATTTATTTTACAGTGTACACCTATTGCAGAAGATGATGATGACTGAATAATTTCCAACTGATTACAAGTAAGCATTGAACAGAAATTATTATTCTAAGTGACACCTGTCTATGCTGACAACTGGATGCCTTGTAATTGATTGCAACATGTTAAATCGGTCCATATGTGACCACCATTCATGTGAACAAAATGAAACATGAAGTGGCCATTTTGTGAGACAGTTTTGTCTAGGCTGGATGTAGTAAAGCAAATATATTTGTATAGTTTATCAAAACTCTTTTCTTTTTTTTTCCTTCAGGTGGCTCAACACGTCTGATGAAGCATTTCCAGCCACATTTATTGGAACTAACTGTGCAAGCTACAAAGGACTTACGAGGTGAAGGAGTGTGGAGAGACTGGGTTGGGGGTGGGGGGAGCGTATCTCAAAAACTGCGGTTGATGTGTTCTATGTGCTACAGAGACTAGTATGATACACTAATGTTTGCTAAAACTGTTACATAAATGGCAAAACTGGAGATGCCAGTGAAGGAAATACCACAGAAGATGTGACTTCTGAATATAAATATTATGTAAAATGTATTCAAATTCTTTAAAGAGCAGACAGCAAAGGTCTCACCACATCATTACCGAACACTGTGGAAGGGGCTGCTAATTTTTACATAAACATGAGTAGACTGTGAAGGATATTGCTGGACAGCATTAGAAAAGATAGTGAAGTTGATTTTTTAATGCCATATAGATATCATCTATATCAAAAGAAAACTAAAATCTGTATCTTTGATTAAAGCATTGTCCTCTGAATAATTGTAACATGCTATGAACAATGGGCAGCACTTCTGTGTATACTGTTGCAGAATGCAAATAGGCATAAAAAAATTGGCATACAGAGACAACTAAGACTCAGATTTATACCCACCATATAGTAACGATTTGCTGGCTTAACTAAAAAAATTCCAGAAATTTCTCTGAACTGAGGTACCATTTGGAGTGCTACTTTGGTGCATTGCAGAGATGAAGTTAGTTTCATTCTAAAATCGCAGTTAATGTGTGATTTTTGGTAGTAGTTCGAGGACTTTAACTAAAGGGTGAACAGGAAAAATAAATTTATGCACACTTCGCAGTAGATGGATTAATCTTCAAGAAAGTGCACAACTGCGAATAGTTAAGGACTCTTCCTAAGGACAACAGACAGACACAGAAATAGATACACATTTAACAGCTGCTAAAAGAACATTTTACAGTTAACTCAGAATTTTCTTCTACTTATTATTCAACTGCAGTGTTGGTCATAATTTGTGAATGTGAAACTAGGAAAAAGTAAACTTTAGATGCTGAAGAAGAGAAAGTTGTGCTGTGCCGGTCATACAATAAAATTATCAGAGGATAGACTACCTAATATAGTATTGTTTAGAGAAATGGATGGAATGCAACCAAGAGGAAGGTTCAGAAGCAGATGGTGGCACAGCATCTAGGATGATCAAGCAAGAATGAATATCACCAGCAAATGGACAGTCAGTGCATTAGACTGAAAATGGTTGAGGCATATAATCAGTAAGACCCCATTCATATAAAAGATGACAATAAAGAGGATTAACTGAAGTCACTGTGTAGGAAATTTTTCAAAAGAAGGTGTTGTTATAGTTGGGGGAAAAAAAGAAAAAAATGAAGTTTTTCTAGTCTATGATTAATTCTATATTCCAATATAAATCCAGTAGAATTGGTCTAGAATATAATGAAAGAAATAACAGCAACCAGTAACATCTCCATTATATTACATCCTTTGAAGGAACTAAAATGATTCTAACTAAATGTATTCTCCATAGAAAACTGTGTTGAAAAGTGTATACTGAAACAAAATGTAAGATGGTATTTGGTGATCAATTAGAAATATTATTGATAAGTAACAGATTGGAGTTACCACCTTAGGCATTCAATATTTACGCTAATAATTCACCCAGTGTCAGTAACGTATTGCAGTGGAGTGTACCTGCAATTCTACTCTACTATGAGCAGTAAAGTTCGTACTTCTTTCTGCCTGCACAGAAGCATAACTCTTTGGGCGGTTGCTTCAGTGACCAATACTGTTAAAACTTATTACTCTGTTTATTGTGTGCATTGTTTGATGTAACTGTTATGTATTTATATTTTGTGTATTGAAATAAACGCCAAAAATAATGAGCTACTGTTCAAAATATGTGCAGTATTTCAGTAGACCATCTCTTGAGCACAAACCATGCTACTCTCTGTACAACCAGCTTACAAATTTGCCGCAAATAACAGTGGCTGTATTAAGCGCTGAAGCGTGAAATGCTCTCGGCAGTTGTAATAATTCTCATCTTCTCCATCTTCACAGTCTGCTTGGCCATCACATAACCATGCTTGTGGTACACACCGTTTGTTGTGACACTGGAAACATAAATTAAATGAGTTCAGTCCAGTTATGTACAACACATAATTACCACTAGTTGAAAAGGTAATTGGTATGATTTTTACATAACTATTTGTCTCTTATGAATGAAATCAACACTGTTGCTATAAAACTCTGTAGCTGTGATCATTTAAATTTCAAGCGAAATGCATCAGATTGTGTATGCAACAGTACTGTGTGAGCATTTTCCGGAGCAAATCATAAAGGATATGCCAAAGGAAAATATGTAAAGATGCTACAGAAAAACTTCAAATAATTCATGTTGGTTATGATAATGAAGCAGGAGGTTATAAACATTTTAAGTGCTACAGGAAATTCAGTGGTTTTGGAGAGTTTGTCTAGGGCAACCCATAGCTAGATTACTGGACAAGTAAGAATGTTGAGTGATACATAATAGCAAGAGAGAGTAGGCCATGTGATGTACTACCCAACAGAGCCATTCTGCCACATCTGTCTGTGAGGTGCACATTGAACATTTGATGAACTTCATATTAGTGCATATATAGTGACAACTCTTTTACCCTTTCGTTGTTCATTATGACCGACATAAAGAAAACACAAAATATTACTTTAACAAGTGATAGTGGAAGTACTGGAAGTATAAACAGTGGCCCCTAGTAGTGCATACCCTATTGATGTCAGTTGGCAGAGGAGAAAATAGGTGGTGGTGGTTTGGGGAAAGACACAGACAGCACACTGCTGACAACAGAAAGTATTCTTTCGTCTCTACATTTTGCCTTGTACACACCACTGTAGCTCAAGCAATTCCAGCAGTTAAGAGTTGAAGTTAAGTTTAAAAAATAGTTGCAATTCTACATATTTATTGTTGTATTTCAAAAAATTATTTAAGAGTTCTGTGGCATTCCTAGATTTGTCATATACCTCATCAATGAAAAATCTACAGAACTGAAGCTTTGCTCACTTTGAGCTACAATTAGGGATTGGGATTTGTCCCATTTGAGAGCCTCAATGCAAATAGGCAATTTTGCCTAATGTCATAAAAGTTTATTGACAGAAAACAAATAATGTTATGCTCTCTTTAGTGGCTATGTGAATCACGGCATACTGGTAGTGTTAGAAATGCTTTCTGGAAGCTTTTGATAGTCAAGTTGTTTTAAACTACCGCGTTTTCCGTTGATGTACCAGGAAACAAGTGGAACATCTGGTTTGTCATAATATGTAAGTTAATATTAGCAAAACTAGATATGAGGGTAAGTCAATTATTATCCGCATAGTAGTTATAAAATTTTATTGTAATCAAATTGGAAACTTACAAGAACATCATTTTTCGACATAGTCTCCTTGCATTTCAACACACTGGGTCCATCATTGTACAAGCTTCCTGATGCCCACATAAAAGAAGGCTCTCAGTTGAGCTGTGAGCCGGGAATGAATTGCTTCTTCACTGCTTTGTCCAAGGCAAATCGACAGCCCCTTAATGCCTGTTTGAATGGACCAAACAAGTCAGAAGGGGCAAGATCAGGACTATATGGAGGATTATCCAGTACTTCAAATTTGAGTTTCTGGAACGTTTCAGCAGTGTGGGCAGCAGTATGCGGTCGGGCATCGTCGTGCAACAACACATCATCTTTTGACAGCAATCATTGGCATTTACTTCAAATTGCAGGGTTTAGCCTGGCAGTAAGCATCTCATTGTAACATACACTGTTTATTGTTGTGCCCCTTTCCCCATAATGTTCCAGTACTGGACCTGTGCATCCTAAAAAACTGTAAGCATCAGTTTTCCTGCGAACGGTTGGGTCTTGAACTTTTTCTTGCACGGCGAATTTGGATGTTTCCATTACATACTCTGCCGTGTACTCTTCAGCTCGTAATGATGGACCCATGTTTCGTCACTGGTAATAATCCTGTCTAAGAAGTTGTCCCCTTTGTTACCATAGCGATCTAAATGCTTTTTGCAGATGTCCAAGCACATTTGTTTATGCAACTGTGCGAGTTGTTTTGGGACCCATCTTGCACAAACTATGAAACCCAAGTCTGTTGTGGATGATTTCATAGGCAGAACCATAACTAATTTGCAGACGATGTGCCACTTCGTCAATAGTTAATCGTCTGTCTGAGAGAATCATTTCACATGAATGCTGAATGGTTTCTTCATTTGTGGTGGTAAACAGTCATCTGGATCCTTCATTGTGCATAACACTTGTGCGACCATTTTGGAATTTTTCAATCCATTCGTAGACACTCCTTTTTCGCAAAACACTGCTCTCGTACCGCACCGAAAGCCTTTGATGAAGTTTGACCACTGATACACCTTCCAACTACAAAAAACGGATCACTGAACATTGCTCTTCTTTGGTGCAAATGGACAGCGGAGCATTGACGAAACTAACCTAGCAGCTTGAAAATTGCAAAGATATAACAAAAAATAAACAAAGCATGCATCATCAACGTAAAAGACGGTACTACCAAAATAAACAAAAATATATCTAAATTGCAGATAATAACTGACTTGAACAAATCACAGTGCTCAGGCATCCTACCTTATCATGAACGTTGGTTCGGGCATTTTTAAACCAAATGCACCATTTCCGGACAGAACATTCATTCATTACATTGTTTCCATACACTTTGCACAGTTCACGATAAATTTCTATAGGTTATAGGTTCTTTTTGTCAACAAAAACCATATCACAACCGCACCTCACAACGGGTGGGATTTTCGATTGCAGTGCACATTTCAAATTCAAATATCGAAAAAACCAGATGCGCAGAGACATTCCCACTGTCACGGATGGATGCCGACTGAGCTGCCAAGCACGCACATACCAAAATATATGCAATCGATGCGCGCCTAGCTGCGTCAGGTGGATATGTTCCCTACTTTCTGAATAACCTTCATAAAATAACTACTGGGATGATTCCTTTGAAGCAAACATGGATGATGTCTTTTCCTTTCCACATCCACTCTGGGTTTTTGATTCCTCTCTCTTGATCTCATTGTCAATAGGACATTAAGTCCTAATCTTTCTTCCTCAGCTGAAACCAGTTCTACATCCACATCATTTCTCTCCAAACCACTTTGAAGTGTATGACAGAGCAAACGTCCCGTTGTACCAGTTGTTAGTTCTGCTTTTCTTTCCATTCAAATATGGGATGTGTCAAGAATTATTGTTTTAATGGCTGTGTGCTGTAAATAATCTAAGATTGCCCTCAAGTAGTATTCTCATAGAGTCATAATTTGAAGTTAGCCCTTGAAACTTTGTAAGTAGGCTTTTTTTGAGATAGTTCACGTCTGTCTTCAAGAGTCTGCCATTTCAGTTTCTTCAGCATCTCTGTAACATGCTCCCAGTGGTGAAATAAATCTGTGAATATTCGTGCTGCCCTTTCCGGTATACATTCAGTATCAGTTATTGTGGAACATAGCATGAAAACTTTGCAGCTGATGATCAACGGTAAGTTAAACTGTAAGTTCATAAAAGTGCTATTACATTACCTATAAGTGACACAAAATTAGTGTGTCCAGTAGTGAGCGGTCTGTACAATGCTAAATAAAGAGCCTTATAAATTTTGTAGGCTCGACCGCTCTTGACATGTAGATTTATTTTGAAGCATAATTTATGCAATTAATATGTAGTTTTAAACAAGCTGCTCACAATTTGTAATTTTGGATTGGCAGTTGTAATTCATACATATGTGGATTACACATCTGTTTTAATTTCCTCATGTTAAAATGGCAGTCATCTTTTTGGGAACCATAGTGTATATTAGGTAACATTAATACATAAAAACAAAATTGTTAGTTCAAACTTGCAAAAATTATGAACTGGTGACATTGTAAATTTCTAAAGGTTAACTAATTAGGAGGGTGACTGCCTTTCACACTTGGGCAAAATTGTAAGGGTTTTGAAAGAAACTATTTCCTTGGACCATATTTTCCACCTCATGGCCACAATTGTTAAAAGTCTGTTTCCTGTTGTATTGTTGGTTCTGTATGCTATATTGAGTCCTTGTTTCATTAGTGTATTGCATACAGAATACAAAACAGACTTGGAAGAAATACCACCAATGCTGACAAATACAACCAGTCTGGTATATACCAACTTAAGTTGCAATTGCATTCAATCTGTATATGCGAGTTAAACATGCAGGAATTTGAGAACCAGGTACACAGAACATCTCAGTGCACTGAAAAGCAATAGCTCACACTCAACATTTGCAGATCACTTAATAGCACAGTATCACCACCCAACAAACATTGAAACTGACTTAAAGTCTCTTACAACTAGTAACAGCCTATACCAAAAATTAATAAGAAAACTATCACATCAAAAGCATCAATAGCCCAAGAAAAGAAAGTACTAAATTAATACGCATCACTGTGCAATAAAGCTCTATTTGCGACAATTGAACTATGTAAATAACACCCACACCAGCCTGCCCAGCTAGCTGTGTGGTGAAATGCGCTGCTTCTTGAGCGGGAAGGCGTGCTGCTCCCCTGCACGAATCCGCCCAGCAGATTAGTGTCGAGGTCCGGTGTGCCGGTCAGCCTGTGGATGGTTTTTAAGGCGAATGCGGGCTGGTTCCTCTTGTTCCACCTCAGTTACACTATGTTGGCAACTGCTGCGCAAACACTGTCTCCACATACACGTACACCGTAATTACTCTACCACACAAACATTTGGGGTTACACTCGTCTGGTATGAGACATTCGCAGGCAGTCCACAGAGGGCCTAACCACACAGTAACCCGGGGTTTGGTTTGGGGCAGTGGTGGGGTGCGTGGACTGCTGTAGCATGTTGTGGGGTTGTGAACCACTGAGGGCTATGGCAGGTACGAAGTGTCTCCATCGTTTCTAGGTCTCCAATTCAATACGCAATACACACCCACACCAAAACTTCACATGATCAGCCCTCAGAACACATTTTCCCTCTCCCCCATACTGCACAACACACACTCTAGATGCCTTTCCACAACAACCCCTCTCGCTTTCTCCCACTCTCCCAGCCCAGAAAACAAAGACACACACACACAAGACCAAATGCCTATGACACTTCAAATGAATACTATACAGCCACATGTAAAATAATGCATGCATGCACACTTTTTTCAAATAAGTTATACAGCCAGAATGTTAGGCATATTGTAATAAACAACATATATTGCATCAGCCCAGTAATACGTATCTCAACAGTGAACAGTAAACAAACCCTGTATGATATTTGACAACCATCAATTCATTCACAAATTTAAGTATTAAGTACCAAATGTTTTCTGTAAATGTTAATATATAACAACAATTTTACATACATATACTACATTCACATATTTAAATACTCATGAAAAATTGCAGGTCTCGAAAAGTATTATGTTTTATGGAGATTTCCTGCCACTGTCATTTAATGTCATACCTGGAACTCGAACTCCGAGTGGCAGCGTTGGCATCCAGTCTCATCTGAACCATCACGGCAGTCTCTGCGACCATCACACTGCTGATTAGGTGTTATGCATCCACGCCTGTCAGCACACGGAATGCGACCTGGACCACGGCAGTTTCTGTGGGGACATCCACCCGCTGGTCGTTCATCGGATCTGTAAAATGAGATGGTGGTATTCTGTTTTTAGAAATCTAGATCTGAGACAACTGGAGTTTTTATACAGTTTACTTCCTAATGCTAATGCATTATTGTGCATGAAAGATTAACATTAAAAGTTTATTGCAGGCTGTGTGTCACTAGACCTTATCATTTGCATTCAAGCTATGTGGCAAAATAGCTGCTTAAGGCTTACTAACATTCCTTAAAGGTGAATAAAATCCAATGCAGTTGTAATTTCAATATTCCTTTTCTTGGTTAACGGCACTACCTGGGATTCATGACACTAATCCCATCTTCAGATGCTACTGTAAAAATTAATGAAGACTAAGCAGGACACTCTTAAAATTTATTTATTTTACGTTAGAATAGCCATTAAAGGAATAAACCAGCCCAAGGATATACATTAATACTGTACAACAAAACTGTACAAGTCACGCAGAAGAATTAATAAATTTATCCAGTAGTATGAGAGAGCCTGTGTGGAACAGGCAAGAAAAGTATGGGTTCAACTGGTAAGACTCGAGGAAAACAGGGCCTGACCGAAAAAACAAGACTAAATCCATAAATATGCACTCATAGATGGAAAAATATAACCTGATGACCTACTAAAAATGGCCGGAGATGCAGAATAGACTTGAGAAAGTCAACATCAGGGCATAAATGCCATTACAAACAACCAAAATGCCAGCTGATGAACTGCAAAAAGTTACTTACCTTGTAAGTGCTCAGACAACTGTGTGTTGAGTACAACCAACATGACATGTGTAACTGACTGCCACACAGAATGCAGGGACACACACACACACCAATGGCTGGCTGTAGCAAGAACTAGTGCCGAGGCAAGGCGAAGAACACCAAGGGAATTTGATGGCTAATATCCGTGCACCACCTCTGAACTATCTCTCAAAGCAAGTCAATACTAAAACCATATTACTAAAAGAAAGGCATATGGCTAGGTAAGGCATGTAAAACGATGCTCAGTAACTATCTACAGTGTTTACAGTGGGCTCTAGTAAAGCAGGTTTTGCATATGGTTGTCTACGTATAAATGTTATGTGTTGTATCTTGACTCGAATTTTAGGGGTTGCATGTGGTGTCAACTAGGATTAGTCTCATAGTTTTTCGATACTCTTTTTTTTTTTTTTTTTTTTTTTTTTTTTTTTTTCTCCATCGTCTCTCTATATGTGTTTCACACCTAATAAATAGATCTTCAGGGGTTTATTTAAGACATAATTTGCACAATGTCTAGTCCTGACTTCGCCATTACTTCAGATTTTGTGCTTCATAATTATACAACTAGTACTCAATTTTTGGTTTTGTACATATCTGTCATATGCAATAGGTCACACCACCTTCATCCTCACAGTTTTTAATGTGTGGTATTGGTGTTTTCTGTGTGTTTAACATATCTTGTACCACTGTGTTTAATTTTTTTTTTTTTTTTTTTTTAATATATCTTGTACCATTGCTTTATTACTGTTTCCTGACAACAGCATTTATTGCATAGCACTTCACATGCCCTATCTGAACTGTATGACTTTCATATGATGATGCAATTTTAGTGTTATCTGTATTGGGTTGCTTTGTGAGGTAGTGTGGAGGTGAGGCGTGGATGTTGGCAACAAAATTTCCTCCGTATTTTTCACATTCTTTTGGCACTAGCTCACACTGTGGCCACTGAGTAGAGAGAGAGTGTGTTTGTTTTTTGCACTGAGGCATCTCCTTGCATTCCACATGTCAATTGTACGAGTCATGTTGGTTGTACTTGGACATGTCGGTGCCTATGCGCTTATATGCTAAGTTGCTTTTTGCAGCTCAGCAGTTGGCATTTTACTTGTTTGTGATGTCATTTATTCCTTACTTGTATATAACATCATTTATTCCCTGAGTTGGGCTTTCTCAAGTCTATGACACATCTCAGACCATTTGTAGGTAAGTTGTCAGGTTAGGTACATTTTTCTGACTGTGAGTACATATTTACGGATTCAGTACTGTTTACTTTGAGTTTCACTGGTCGACACCACATTTTTCATGCTTCACCTGCAAATGCTCTCTCATACTACTGGATAAAGTGGTTAATTTTTCTACATGACTTAACTGGTTTTGTTGTACGCAATTGAGGTATTTTCTAATAATGACTTACAGCCTTTTCGGGCCTACAAGTGTTAATCAATTCTGTGTAGTGTCCTACTTAGTCTTCATTAACTGCCACAAGCAGCACCTGAAGATGGGATTAGTTTCATGAAACACGGGTTGTACACATACCTTTACGTAAATAAAGGAATTTACAGCTGCAGCAGATTATATTCACTACGAACTATTCACCGTGAGTGGTTCTGGATATAATATTTGTTAGATGCAAAGCAAAATAATCAGGTTGTTTTTAAATGTGATTTGAGACTTTCTCGGCGTATTCCATTCGTGAAATCTTCTCGGGTGATCAGCCGAGTAAAGGCGTCGTCTTCTCGCAACGTTTCGAAGGGTTTCGTACCCATCATCTTCAAGCGAAGTGTCGAGATGCTGTGTTGCGCGGTCCTATAAAGGCTCCTGGACCAGTGACTGATTCCGGGCGCCGACCAATCAGGTACCTGCGGAATCGGCCGCCGCGCCAGTGGCGGGGGGTTCGCGGCGCGGACCGGGCGTCGAGTCCCTGCCGGTTCCTAATACGTCTGTGGCCGCTACCGTCTTCGTGCCGGAGCGTTTTCTTCTAATTTTAGTTATTGCGGGATTCCACGCTGTACTGAGTTGGAAACCAGTGTCTCGATTGATCAGGTTGCTGTTCAACCGAATTTCTACAGCCTCTTTGAAAACTGAATCCCAAAATCCTTTAGCGTCACACAGCTTCTTCGTACCCTCAAAGAGGAAGGTGTGTCCTTCGTTAAGGCTATGTTCCGCTACCGCCGATTTTTCTGTCTGACCAAGGCGTACATTTCTAATGTGTTCCGAGCGCCTCTGCGTGATGCAGCGCTGCGTTTGTCCGATGTATTTCGTACCACATTCACATTCAATACTGTATACGCCCGGAGTCTGCAGTCCTAGGTGGTCTTTGACTGAGCCAAGTATGTCCTTAATTTTACTTGGGGCATGAAAAATTGTCTTGATGTTGTGTTTCTCCAGAATGCGGGCAATCTTGGCTGTTGGCGGTCCCGCGTATGGTAGAAATGCCAGGCATCTGGTCTCATCTTCTTCTTCTGGTGTGTCTACCTTCCTGCTCTTGTGTAGGGCGCGCGAGATTTGCGTCTCATTATAACCGTTGCTGCGGAAGGTCTTCCTTAGGTGTTGTAACTCTGCAGGTAGGCTGTCATCATCACAGATAGACTTGGCCCTGTGCACAAGTGTGTTAAGCACTGAGTTGCGTTGTGCTGGGTGGTGGCAACTCTGTGCATGAAGGTATAAATCCGTATGTGTCTTCTTCCTATACACAGCGTGACCCAAGGTGCCATCAGGGTGCCTCTTGATTAGAATGTCAAGGAAGGGCAAGCTTCCGTTTTCTTCCACCTCCATGGTGAATTGTATGTTGCTGTGTATGCTGTTGAGATGTCGCAGGAAGTCTTGCAGGTTCTCTCTGCCATGTGGCCACACGACAAAAGTGTCATCCACATATCTGTAAAAGGCTTTAGGTTTCAATGGGGCGGTGTCCAGGGCTATGTCTTCAAAGTGCTCCATGTAAAGATTAGTGATGCCTGGAGCTAAGGGGGACCCCATGGCTACACCATCCACTTGTTCATAAAATTTGCCACATGGCATCCTATCTCCCACCACACACATGGGAGTGGATCGACGGAAACACATATGCAAGCAGTGAGATCCACAAGAGAAAAGCCACGGAAAAACAATGTGGCAAGTTCACCAGACTGTCTGGAGCCCGGCAACATGCCGACCACACAACCAATGCCAAGACTGTCATCAATCTGGCAGGCAAAGAACTGGACGAGACCACAATATCAGTGCTGTCGAGAGGACTTAACTTTGCTCCAGTACCCAGGACACTACCTAAGCGAGACATTATCAGCAGCATCGAGCAAGCCGTGCACGGCCTCCCTACGGAGGCAGCTGAGGAAGTTAGGAGAGAGACGTGCAGGGTCCTGGAGAAGGCAAAAATGCCCAAGAACAACATAACGTCTGCTGAATGGAAGGCTCTTAAGGCCCTACGTGAGGATGATGACACTGTCGTTCTAGCTGCTGACAAAGGCAATGCCACGGTGATACTGAGGAAAGAAGATTATTGGCAGAAGATAAACTCACTGCTACAAGACACTGCCTACAAGCAACTGGACAAGGACACGACAGCTTCCGTGACTCACAAGCCCATCGCCTTGCTCAATGACTCTGGACTGGAAAAGGACGTCATCAGGAAGCTGTAACCCAGAGCACCGGCACCACCACGGCTATATGGGCTCCCTAAGATCCACAAAGACGGAGTTCCATTGCGACCCATAGTGAGCACCATCAACTCACCGACATATGGTTTAGCCAAGTACCTAGCACAACTGCTCAAACCGATCGTGGGTCACTGTGAGCACCATGTCAAGAACTCGGCGGAGTTTGTGAAGGTACTACAAGGCTTTCGCCTGGATAAAGAAGATCTTCTTGTCAGCTTTGACGTCACCTCACTCTTCACACGAGTACCGCTGGAAGACTCCCTAGGCTGCTCGAAACACGCTTTAGTGAGGACACAATAAAGCTGTTCCGGCATGTGTTAACAAACACCTACTTCAAGTGTGGAGGCAAATTTTATGAACAAGTGGATGGTGTAGCCATGGGGTCCCCCTTAGCTCCAGGCATCGCTAATCTTTACATGGAGCACTTTGAAGACATAGCCCTGGACACCGCCCCATTGAAACCTAAAGCCTTTTACAGATATGTGGATGACACTTTTGTCGTGTGGCCACATGGCAGAGAGAACCTGCAAGACTTCCTGCGACATCTCAACAGCATACACAGCAACATACAATTCACCATGGAGGTGGAAGAAAACGGAAGCTTGCCCTTCCTTGACATTCTAATCAAGAGGCACCCTGATGGCACCTTGGGTCACGCTGTGTATAGGAAGAAGACACATACGGATTTATACCTTCATGCACAGAGTTGCCACCACCCAGCACAACGCAACTCAGTGCTTAACACACTTGTGCACAGGGCCAAGTCTATCTGTGATGATGACAGCCTACCTGCAGAGTTACAACACCTAAGGAAGACCTTCCGCAGCAACGGTTATAATGAGACGCAAATCTCGCGCGCCCTACACAAGAGCAGGAAGGTAGACACACCAGAAGAAGAAGATGAGACCAGATGCCTGGCATTTCTACCATACGCGGGACCGCCAACAGCCAAGATTGCCCGCATTCTGGAGAAACACAACATCAAGACAATTTTTCATGCCCCAAGTAAAATTAAGGACATACTTGGCTCAGTCAAAGACCACCTAGGACTGCAGACTCCGGGCGTATACAGTATTGAATGTGAATGTGGTACGAAATACATCGGACAAACGCAGCGCTGCATCACGCAGAGGCGCTCGGAACACATTAGAAATGTACGCCTTGGTCAGACAGAAAAATCGGCGGTAGCGGAACATAGCCTTAACGAAGGACACACCTTCCTCTTTGAGGGTACGAAGAAGCTGTGTGACGCTAAAGGATTTTGGGATTCAGTTTTCAAAGAGGCTGTAGAAATTCGGTTGAACAGCAACCTGATCAATCGAGACACTGGTTTCCAACTCAGTACAGCGTGGAATCCCGCAATAACTAAAATTAGAAGAGAACGCTCCGGCACGAAGACGGTAGCGGCCACAGACGTATTAGGAACCGGCAGGGACTCGACGCCCGGTCCGCGCCGCGAACCCCCCACCACTGGCGCGGCGGCCGATTCCGCAGGTACCTGATTGGTCGGCGCCCGGAATCAGTCACTGGTCCAGGAGCCTTTATAGGACCGCGCAACACAGCATCTCGACACTTCGCTTGAAGATGATGGGTACGAAACCCTTCGAAACGTTGCGAGAAGACGACGCCTTTACTCGGCTGATCACCCGAGAAGATTTCACCAGGTTTTTTTTTTTTTTTTTTTTTTTTTTTTTTTTTTTTTTTTTTTCATCAGCTTGAGTTTTAATTATGAATTGGATATAATAAGATACATTATTGCTCAATTGTATAGGCAGTGTAAAAAATAAAAATTGAAGAATTTATAACAACAATTACTTTTGAGTCGGATATTTTAACTTGTAGAAGAAACAGCATTCAGCTATTGCTTACGACTTCTTCTTCTAAAGTCATAATTCATTCTGTCTCCTTTTGTGCTTGACATTAGCCCACCTTACTACCTAGTGCAAAAAATATACATACTGCCTTGAATATAATCATGAAATGAAATACTATGAGACCAGTATGTTAGTGCAAACACCAGGTTTCTGCGACAGTGCACTTAAGAAGTTTATTGAAACAATGAAATCAAAAAAATCTAGTAAAGTGGGACGTAAGTTACAATTTAAGCAAGCCTTTGGATCTGGCATTAAATTTAGTTAGATATTGTTGGCCATAACATGCCTCAGAGATGTAAAATGCTGAGAACATGTATTTGGTGGAATGACAGAGCAGGCTCAGAAAAATAAATGAGCATCAGAGTGTAGTGGGTGCTGGGAGGTGAACTTCACTCTAAGTAGTGACATGACACATGACATCAACAGTACACAGTCTGTTTGAAGAAGACTTCTGAGTAAGTCGCTGAAATACTGGAGGGTGGGGGTGGGGGCTCAATTAGGCACTGAAAGTACACCATTAATCAACACACCAAGAAAACATGAGGGATCAAATAAAAGTTCTTCCTATGCTCCTTTTTGAACTTCACTCCCTTTTTTCCACCTCCATTTTGGCTTGGTAGAAAGTACAATAATGTACCAAAGTTGTCAGTAATAATTTCAATCCCCCCTGCGGGTTCGGGGGTAAGAATAGGCCCGCGGTATTCCTGCCTGTCGTAAGAGGCGACTAAAAGGAGTCTCACATGTTTCGGCCTTATGTGATGGTCACCTCTCGGGTTTGACCTCCATCTTTCTAAATTATTCTGAAGAGCGAGCCAATTGGGGAAGGGCGCCTTACATGGTGCACTGTATCCGTCGTGCATTGAGACCTTTAGCCGGCTTTTTCGTCATTGCAATGGTGTCCCGCTCGTTTTCCATCTCTTGGGCGAGGATACGTCCCTGGGTGCGATTCCCACGCTGCACTATGCAGTGTTTCTTTTAACTGTGACGACGACCTTGGACAGTTTTGCACGTAAGATCCAGCACGGTAGCCAGTCCGTTGTGGTGGGGCCGCCATGTACCCTCTTGGTTGTAGCCCCCTGACAACACAGGGATCGCTCTACTGATGCCTGCGCCGTTAACTCCCCACGTATGCCAAGGAGTAGATGCCCATCTCCTTGGGGCATAAGGACTCCCGGCAATGGCCGTCCTGCCAGGTGGCTATTGCTGCGGCTGGGTGGCGCCCGTGGGGAGGGCCCTTGGTCGGAGTAGGTGGCATCCGGGCAGATGACCCGCAATGAAGCGTGGTACATCATCTCTCGCTGGTGGTTCTCCACCAGCAGTCTCTAAGCAATCAAGGTCTAACCTCAACGGGAAGAAATTTGATCAGAGATCGTTTCCCTCCCTAGCTACTCCATGGGAGGAACGTCTTGCTAAAGAAGGCAGTGGAGAATATTCACCCCGGTACCTCGTGTGTACGTGGGTTGATGGAGAATCGTTTATGTCGACCAAGCCCCAGTTTTTTGTGGAGCATTTAGAGGACAAGTTCGGGGAGGTGGAGGGCTTGTCCAAAATGCGCTCTGGGTCGGTTCTCATCAAAACAGCATCCTGTGCCCAGTCACGGAGGTTGCTCACTTGTGACAAGTTGGGTGATGTTTCCGTCACCATCACTCCCCATAAAAGTTTAAACATGGTCCAGGGTATTATATTCCACAGGGATCTTCTTCTGCAGTCCGACGATGAACTACGCGCCAACCTAGAACGACGAGGTGTTCACTTCGTCCGGCGCGTCCATCGGGGTCCGAGGGATAATCAGGTCGCCACCGGTGCCTTCATCTTGGCCTTTGAGGGTGATGTCTTACCCGAAAAGGTTAAGGTGATGGTTTACCATTGTGATGTGAAGCCGTATATCCCTCCTCCAATGCGGTGTTTTAAATGCTGGAAGTTCGGGCACATGTCATCTCGCTGTACTTCCAGCATCACGTGTCGGGATTGTGGACGTCCTTCGCATCCTGATACTCCATGTGCCCCGCCTCCTATCTGTGTTAACTGCGGAGAACACCATTCCCCCTGCACGCCGGACTGTAGGATCTTCCAGAAAGAACGGAAGATAATGGAATATAAAACCCTGGACCGCCTGACCTACTCTGAGGCTAGGCGGAAATATGAGCGACTCCATCCTGTGCCAATGACGTCAACGTACGCCGCTGCTGCAACGACGGTTCTTCCATCTCCTGTGTCGTCCCATACGGTTGGTTCTATGATTGGTCAGCATCCAAAACCCCCCTTGCTTGTGGGGGGCACTTCACACCCTGTTGCTCCTGCTCCATCTTCTCCAGGAGCAACACCCTCCCAACCATCGTGGACATCAGCTCCCCCTTCCCAGCCGGAGAAGCGTAAGACTTCTTCGGCTACTCTCGCCAGGAAGGGATCCCTTGGGGACCTCCCTTCGCAAGTTCCGACCAGTGGAAAAGCGGACGCCCGCAAGTGGTTGAAACAACCGCCAGTCCCTGGTCGTCGGGCCTCACGGTCGTCGTCTGTCCCTGAGACTGACCCAGTGAAGCCCATGAAGCCTGAACCACCGAAGGCACAGCGCGACAAGCAGAAAAAGAAGAAAGTCCCCAAGACCAACGATATTGCGGTGGCACCCATCCCACCGCTTACTACAAGCTCTGCCTCTGAGGACGAGGTGGAGATTCTGGCGTCCGCTGAGGACCTCGCTCTTGCCGGTCCCTCGGACGCAATGGATGGCATTTGCACGGGTGCTCCATCGGAGGCAGCAGGTGACCCAACGGCGTAATCTGCCTTCCCAGTCCCGTCACGCCTTTCCCAGCCATGGCCAACACCATCCTCCAGTGGAACTGCAGCGGTTTCTTCCACCATCTAGCTGAGCTCCGCCAACTTATCAGCCTTCACCCTTTCTTCTGCATTGCTCTTCAGGAAACTTGGTTTCCAGCAATGCGAACCCCCGCCCTCCGTGGCTATCGGGGTTATTATAAGAACCGAGCAGCTTATGAAAGGGTGTCTGGTGGCGTCTGCATATATGTCCTTCACACTCTGTACAGTGAGTCTGTCCCTCTCCAAACACCTTTAGAGGCTGTCGCTGTTCGGGTGTGGACGCCACAGGCTGTTACCGTCTGCAGTCTTTACCTTCCACCGGATGGTGATGTCTTGCAGCATGTCCTGGCTGCACTGGTAGCCCAATTGCTGCCACCTTTCGTGTTATTGGGCGACTTCAACGCCCATAACCCTCTGTGGGGTGGGTCAGTGGCGACAGGTCGAGGCGCCATCGTTGAGCATTTATTGTCGCAGCTCGATCTCTCGCTGTTAAATGATGGTGCCTTCACACACTTCAGTGTGGCGCATGGCACGTACTCCGCCATTGACTTTTCAATCTGTAGCCATAGCCTCTTACCGTCTGTCCAATGGAGTGTGCATGACGACCTGTGTGGTAGTGACCACTTTCCGATCTTTCTGTCACTACCACAGCGTCACTCTTTTGGGCCCCTAACAGATGGGCTATGAATAAGGCTGACTGGGACTTGTTCTCCTCCACTGCCGCTATTGAGCCTCTCTCTAATGATGATATTGATGCGGTGGTTCAATCGGTCACCACCGGCATCGTTACTGCCGCCGAATCTGCCATTCCCCGTTCTTCTGGGTCCCCTCGGCGGAGGGCTGTGCCTTGGTGGTCGCCTGAGATCGCTGAAGCGATTAAAGATCGCCGGCGGGCGCTCCAGCGTCACAAGCGACATCCCTCCATAGACCACCTTATCGCCTTCAAACGGCTGCGTGCGCGGGCCCGCCTCCTTATCCGCCAAGGCAAGAAGGAGTGCTGGGAGCGGTATGTGTCCACCATTAGCCTCCATGTCACTCCATCGCAGGTCTGGGCCAAGATTCGACGCGTCTACGGCTATCGGACCCCTGTCAGTGTCCCTGCGCTCTCACTGAATGGAGCAGTTTGTACTGACTCCGACGTCATTGCAAACCACTTAGCAGAGCATTTTGCTATAAGTTCCGCTTCTGCGAATTACCCCCAGGCCTTCCGCTCCATTAAAGAGCGGATGGAACGTCGGAGCCTTTCTTTTCGCACCCACGCTTCTGAATCCTACAATGCTCCATTCAGTGAGTAGGAATTTCACAGTGCCCTTGCTGCTTGCACTGATACCGCACCCGGGCCCGATCGCATCCACTGTCAGATGCTGAAACACCTTTCAGTGGACTGCAAGCGGCGCCTCCTTGACCTTTACAACCGTCTCTGGGTCGAGGGTGAGTTTCCGTCGCAATGGCGGGAAAGCATTGTCATCCCCGTTTTGAAACCGGGCAAAAGCCCTTTGGAGGTGGACAGCTACCGCCCCATTAGCCTCACCAACGTTCTTTGCAAGCTTCTCGAACGGATGGTGAGCCGGCGCTTGAATTGGGTACTGGAGTCTCGGGGCCTTCTGGCTCCTTCTCAGGGTGGGTTCCGTAAAGGCCGCTCCGCCGCCGACAATCTGGTGAGCCTGGAGTCGGCCATCCGTACTGCCTTTGCCCGCCGTCAGCATCTGGTCGCTGTCTTTCTCGACATGCGGAAGGCGTACGATACGACATGGCGTCATCACATCCTTTCTACGCTTCATGGATGGGGTCTTCGGGGCCCTCTGCCGATCTTTATCAGAAATTTTCTGTCGTATCGTACCTTCCGCGTGCAAGTCGTGACCTCATATAGTTCCTCCCACGTCCAGGAGACCGGTGTGCCACAGGGTTCTGTTTTAAGTGTCTGCCTGTTTTTAATAGCCATTAATGGGCTCGCTGCGGCCGTGGGGAGTTCTGTCTCCGCTTCCCTGTATGCTGACGACTGCTGCCTTTACTACAGCTCTACTGGCATTGCAGCTGTTGAACGTCAGCTACAGGGCGCTATCCGCAAGGCGCAGTCTTGGGCTGTAGCTCATGGGTTCCAGTTTTCGGCAGCCAAGACCTGCGTTATGCATTTCTGCCGGTGACGTACTGTCCACCCGGAGCCGCAGCTTTCTCTTAACGGCGAACTTCTTTCAGTGGTGGAATCACACAAGTTTTTGGGGGTGGTTTTCGATGCCCGGTTGACTTGGCTGCCTCATATCCGGCAGCTCAAACAGGCGTGTTGGCGGCATCTAAACGCTCTGAGATGCTTGAGCCACACCCGCTGGGGCGCCGACCGATCTACCCTGTTGCGGCTCTACCAGGCGTTAATCCAGTCCCGTCTGGATTATGGGAGCCTGGCTTATGGCTCAGCATCCCCGTCTGCGTTGCGGGTGCTGGACCCACTTCTCCACAGCGGGATACGCCTTGCCACTGGTGCTTTCCGCACCAGCCCTGTGGACAGCATACTAGTGGAGGCAGGTGTCCCTCCACTGCGGTTACGACGCCAACAATTACTGGCTGCTTATGCTGCCCATGTTTTTAGCTTGCCCCGGGCATCCAAATTACCGTGTGCTGTTCCCGCAGTCAGTCATCCATCTGCCAGAACGTCGGCCCCGGTTGGGTTGTCCGATCGCCGTGCGCGTCAAGGAGCTTCTCTCTGGGCTTGGATTTTTCCCTGTTCCACCTCCTTTCCGGGCCACTTTGCGTACACCCCCATGGTGTGTTCCTTGCCCTTACCTTCGGCTCGACTTGGCACAGGGCCCGAAGGACTCACTCCCTCCAGAGGCCTTCCGCCGCCGCTTTTATTCCATCCTGGCCACGTATCAGGGCTCTGGAATGGTTTACACTGACGGTTCGATGGTTTCTGGTCGTGTCGGTTATGCGCTCACTCTAGGGGACCATTCCGAACAACGTTCCTTGGCGGCTGGCTGCAGCGTTTACACTGCTGAGCTGGTCGCCATCTTTCGAGCCCTAGAGTATCTCCGCTCCTGCTCAGGTGAGTCCTTCGTTATCTGTAGCGACTCCCTTAGCAGTTTACGAGCTCTCGACCAGTGTTTCCCTCGTTCCCGTCTGGTGATGGCTATCCAGGAGTCCCTGTCTACTCTTGCCCGTTGCGGCCGCTCTGTGGTCTTTGTTTGGACCCCAGGCCATGTTGGGATCCCCGGGAATGAGAATGTTGACCGCCTGGCGAAAGAGGCCACCAGTCAACCACCTCTGGAGATTGGCCTCCCGGCGACTGATTTGCGAGCACTATTACGCCGCCAAATTTTTGATTTATGGGACGCTGAATGGCGCAACCTGCCTGTACCAAACAAACTCCGTCGTATCAAGGTGTCGACGACTGTGTGGCGGTCGTCCATTCGGGTCTCCCGCCAGGAGTCTGTTGTCGTCTGCCGGCTGCGCATTGGGCACACTCGGCTGACACACGGCCACTTATTGCACCGTGAGGACCCACCTCTGTGTCGCTGTGGCTCCGTTTTCTCTGTGGTGCACATTTTATTGGAGTGTCCGCTTTTAGCTGTGCTCAGGCAGACGTTCGCACTGCCTGACACGCTCCCTGCCCTTTTATCTGATGACCCTGCTATGGCTGGCTTAGTTTTATGTTTTATTTGGGCAGGGGCTTTTTATCATTTAATCTGAGTGTTTGTGTTTTATTTTATTGTTTTATGTTGATTGTGGCTTTTGGCCTACGGTTTTAAACTCGGTTTTTAATGTGTTCTCGGTGGTTGGCTTTTCCTGTTTTTGTTCCTATGGTCGGCCAACCACCGTCACACTCTGTGTGATTTAATTCGTTTTGCCTGGTCTTTATCTCCGTTTCTCTTGTTCTGTGTCGTCTGTGTTCTGTTCTGTTAATCGTTTTTATTCTCTGTGGGTGTTTTTAGGATTTGGAAAAAGGGACCGATGACCGTAGCAGTCTGGTCCCTTTAATCCCACAAACCAACCAACCAATAATTTCAATAATGTCGTGGACATAGATCAAACTGTAAAATGTGTGTGTGTGTGTGTGTGTGTGTGTGTGTGTGTGTGTGTGTGTGTGTGTGTGTGGAATATTTTCTCATTAGATAAGCATCATCCCCATTCCTTTAAAGAATCGAACTTCCATGTATAAAACAAATTTGAACATCTGATTACTTTGCAAATGAGTTAATGTGTTGTCATCATTATCAAACACTGGACGAGTACAGTTTGGGTAATTTGCTCTCTGTTTGAAGTAAAGCTAGTTTTTGATGTGTGTCAATGTTTCTGACATCACATCTGCTTTTCTATGTGCCATACAATAATTTAGTTTTGCAGGTACATTCACTGGAATATGTGGATACTGTCTGCAAAACACGTTGCAAATAGAGTTTATGGCTCAGAAGAAATAAGTTAAAATATCATTCCTGATACTGAAGCATGAACAGCTAAAATGTAGTAAATTATTATTATTATTATTATTATTGTGTGTGTGTGTGTGTGTGTGTGTGTGTGTGTGTGTGTGTGTGTGTGTGTGTGTGTGTGTGTGCGCCTTGGCAGTGAAAACAGGGTTCGAAAAGGTTGGAAATTATTTGTTGGAAGTCATAAAGTGCTCCCATTCTCAAATACCAAATTGGGAAATTTTCATGCTGTGTTAGATTCTATCTCAAGACATACCCAATTTCTAATTCTAACACTTGACTTATTGTGTTAAACCTTTATTGTAAGATTATACATGTTAATGAATAGATTATGATAGTATTTTAAATTTGGTCAGCAGTTATATGAGGTACTGAAAACCTTATTTTTGGTTGCCCCTGGAACATGTTTAATAAACTACCAGTACCTGGGACCAGATGGCCTTTTAAGTCTTTTAGTAATGTAGATGGGAGATGAAAATGATTGTTGAAATAAGTCTCTCAGAACATGACTACAGTGATTTATGAAAACCACTTGAAATCTATGCCATGATGAACAGACAGGAAGATAAGTCTTATCTTGTCCCCTAATACTGGTCTACCACTTTAGCCACTGTACCACACTGCTTTCTTATAAGACCACAGAATGATTTTGAAGCAACACTAAGATTCATTGTCGGAAGTGTTCACATCCGATGTGATCATCCTGTGGTAAGATTGCTGTCATTTCTTTAAGTCTTTTCAGAAAACTTCATAAGTGGTTCCTGTGTCAAGTATGCAGTCAATTTTGTGAACTATCCTTATCCAATTGATTTAGTGTTTCTCTAAAGATCCAATATAGGTAGCTGCAGTGTTGAAGATATTGATATGTATTAGAAAAGAGTGGCATTCAAACCCTCATTCATCCAACCAGATTAGGTTTTCCTCAGAAGTAAAAGAAAGATTAGGGTTTAATGTATTGTCTACGGCCATATCATTTGAGACTGGGAACTCAGATTTGGGAAGGAAATTGATTGTATATTTTTCGATGGAACCATCTGTACCTTTCCTTAAGCAATTTAAGGAAACCCCATGAAACGTAAATCAGAATGAACAGACAGGAATTTAGACCACCTTCCTGCTGAATACAAGTCCGTGTGCTCCCAGTGCACAACCTCAATTAATGGGATTTCTCACATATTTTAAAATCATTTCTGGTGAATTCATGCATGGTTTCTTCAAAAGAGTTATGACTAATTTCATACACCTTCCATCTGAGCTTGTAATCTACTCATACCACAGGCGCCGACTCCTTGGGGCCTGAGGGGGCCCGAGCCCCCTCAAAAATTCATATGGGGCGGTTGGGGGGCAGATCCCCCCCCTCCCGATAATTTAAGAAAATTATTATTTATATTATGCTTTGTAAAATCAAAATTATGTTGGAATTTTTTATTTTCCTTGTGTGACGATAGTTACTTTTTAAAATACATTCAGTAATGAGCTAAAACAAATAATTATTACAGTAGTAAGCAGGTTAACTGAAAACAAGAGGTGCGAATCATGATAGTGTTACGGTGCTACGGGCACACTTAGAATTTGTCCCGGTGTGTGAACCTTCGGGTAAAGGCTGGTGCCGGCAGACCAGTGCTGTGGCTGCAGCAACATCAAAAGGACTGGAGCAGAAGCACCTGGAAACCGCCGCCTCGCGTCACCTTGACGCTTCGAGACATTACATTGACGCGGCTATATAAAGCCCACCCTGCTGTCGCAGTCATTCAGTGGGGATAGTTTCATTCAGTGCATGCTGCAGACGTGTTTAGTGTTCCGACTTTAGTGTCTAGTGGATTATTTCATATGGCTATATTTTATTCATTTACATTAGCCTCTTAGTATATTGCGAATTAAGTTTGCAATGGATAAATTTGTTACCAAAAAGGCGTGCTTGGAAGTTGACGATACTGCAAGTCAACCTCGAAAAATTATTGTGTCATCAATTGCTTCGTCATCTTCAGATGAGAACCATTCACAGCCAGGAAAATCCGGTAAGGAAAGATCATTTCAGAAGTCTTGGTTGATGAAATATACATGTCTTAGAATATGAAGCATCTACCGAAAAAGTTTTTTGCAAAACCTGCAAAGAGGCAGATGCTAAAAACCTATTAAAATTTTCTTCAAAAAAAAGAAGATGCATTTACTTCTGTAGGGTTTTCTAAGTGGAAAAGGCTTTGGAAAAATTCCATCTTCATGAAAATATGTTTACGCATTCAGAAGGTGTTCTGAAACTAAATTCTATCACTAACTGAAGTGTGGCCTCCCTATTGAATGAACAGTTAGAAAGTGATATGAAGAAAGGCCATTTAGCTCTTGAGACAATTTTTACTACCTTGTAATTTCTATGTCAACAAGGACTAGTAATTAGAGGGCACGAAGATGTAAGGTCAAATTTTTTTCAGTTGCTGGAAGTCCGAAAGAATGACATACCTGAGTTTAAAGATTGGTTAGGGCATTGGGGGTATAAGTGGATGTCCCAAAGTATTCAAAATGAGAGCTATTATGTTTGACAAAACAAGTGATTCTTCGATTCACGAACAAGTGTCATTTTGTATTCGTACTGTTGATGATTCCTTAATCATAAATGAAGACTTTATTGGCTTATACAAGACCCCCCAACACTGAATCACAAACTCTGTTTAGTATTTTAAAAGACGTTTTTGCTCATCTTGATTTGTCAATGGATAACTTAAGAGGACAGTGCTATGATAGTGCCTCAAACATGAGAGGTAAGTTCAAAGGACTAAAAAAGCTAGCTTTGGATATACAACCAAAAGCACGTTATGTGCACTGTGCTGCTCACAGTTTAAACTTGGCAGTTGTAGACAGTCTCCACCATCTTAGGTCTATGAGGAATATTATGACTTTAGCCAAGGACTTAATGAACACCGAAATGGAATCCAACAAAAGGATGGGACTTTTCAGAAGCATATGCTGTGAGAGTGCCAATGACCAAGCTGGTCTATGACCCCTTTCCCCGGCTCAGTGGACTATGCGAGCTTCTAGTATCTTGAGAATACTGAAAAATTTTGAAGAACTTCTAGAGTTTTTTGAAACATTTTTGCAGAGGACAAAACAGAGGCAGGTTACAGATGTGCAGGCTATCTTGAGTCAATGTTACAATTTGAGACTTATTTCTTTTTATTTTTTTATTGCTGTGCAATGAACCCAATAGAGAAGGTCAATGAAAAAATTCAATGCCCTCATCCAAACATTGCTGAGCTGGAAAAAATATATGAGGGCTTGAGTTGTATATTGAATGGAAGGCATGATAGTTTTGAACACTTTACGAAATTGTGTTTAAAAGAAAAATGTTCACAAGTTGTTGATCCTTCACTTGGAATCAAAGTATACCAAAGAAGTATGAAAACAACGGAGCCAGCTCACTGCACACTTTCAAAACCCCAAAGGAATACTACAAAGCTATTTACATTGAAGTTTGTGAAACGGTGCAATCTTGCATTACTGAGCGGTTTGCTTCAACTGGACTCACACAGGTCATTGCAGTTGAACAAGAGTGCTTGCTTTTAGTAAACAGAGATGAGAAAAATTTGGAAAAATCAACTGAGATTTTCGAAAATGACCTGGACATTTAGAAACTGCACTTACACTTCAATATGTTAGCCGATATCGCTGATAAAAAACAACTGGTCTTAAAAAAAAACGTGTGATGTAAGAAAGTACATTACACAAGAGCCTGCAGTTGTAGAAATGTTATGTGAAGTAGTGAAGTGCATTAGCTTCTCCAAGTAGTTCCAATCACGACAGCAACAGCAGAACGGTCATTTAGTGCCCTTAGACATCTGAAGTCATATCTCCGATCAACAATGGGACAGAAGCAATTGAACAACTTGGCTGTTCTTCATGCCCACCGAGAAGTTTTGGATGAATTGGATATCCGACCAGTCATCAATGACTTCATATTCAGTAAGCCAGTCAGACGGTTGACATTTGCACCTTTCTAAAGACACTCTAGCTCTAATAATGGCATTTAGAACAATATTAAAAATCTTGATAAAATAGAGAATTAAATACATACATAATATTAAATTTTCAGTTTCGAAATATTAGTACTAATTTAGCACTGTATTACTATAGTACTGTATTAGTTATTTTCAAATACTTAAATATTTGTAGTGTGTAAGACCCAATTAAAACCCGCTATTTACGTACTTTTTGACTGAAAGTATTAGGCATACTGTATTAAAGCATTAAATTTGAGATATTGTTTTTATTTAATGAACCCAGAGCCCTATTCAAAATAAGCTTAAATTAGCTATTTCACTTATTAATCAAAGTGCTATTACTGTGTGACGGCAATATTTTATGTTTTATTCTTTTAATGATAGTTTAGAATTTATTTAAATATAATTTCAGTCTTTTCAGAGCTATATATTCACTGCTCAGTAATAGCCTACAAGCATGATTATTACTGTAAATTAAATTAGCTTTTTGCAAAAATACCTTGCGTGTTTATGTTTTATTTCTTTTCTCAAAGCCAAAAAATGTGTCAGGCTTGTCTATTTTCCCGGAGTGTCGAGTTATTGAGAGTCCAGTTCTTGGCGTTCTAATGTTGATCATATGACTCCAAAATGCTTAAAAAAACTTTAAGACTCACTATTTTTCATCTAAAATTTAGAAAATTTTTCAGGGCAAGGCCCCCAGTATGCTCTGCCCCCCCCCCCCCCCCAAATATTTTTTATAAGTGAGCGCCCCTGACTCATACTCATACTTTAGTTTACTTTGTAAATATGCACAAGTGTGTGCATATTAAGAGAAAAGTTGATACTTTGAAAATAACCACTGTTTATTCTCTTAAACTTCTAAATCGCTGTTTTTGTCTATTACTTCAAATAAAACATTTATATAACTGTACAAAGAACACTTATCAGTAATCTGTATAATGGCAAAATCAAGGTCTCTTTAATACATAGATTAGAGTTACATCTAATTTACATCTCTCTGAGTTCAAATATTCTGATAAATTGTCGGAGGAGTGGCAAATTGTCGGAGGAGTGGCTAAAGAAGCACTCTCTTCCTTTTCTTAATATTAATGTATTTGCAGTTTCCTGTCTGATGCCTACCACAGCAAAGTTTATAAAATGGCATCCTGAATCCTAGATAGAGATACATAGTGTATTTGGAAATTATTTTTACATCTAGTATTGTGGTTGTGAACTGCACAGTTCTCTTACTGGAAATGCAGAGGAAGAATATGTATTGATAAATTATGTAAGAAACTCCTGAAGTTTTTATACAATTGCAGAGTTTGTCCCATTTCAGGGCTGTTGTACATGTTTGCAGATTTGTTTACAATATTGTATGAAAGATAAGCTGATCCATCTGTACATCGCTGTGACATAACAGAAATCAAAATAGTGTGATGGAAGTGAAATTGCATTGAAAAAAATTGAAAGCTTTACTTGTAGAAAAACTAGTGGCAGCTGCTTTTTGGGACTCGCACTATTAGGTAAGGGCAAAACAATAGTTGGTTCTTATAACACAACACTAGTAGCTACATGCATAGCATAAGCAACCAATATTAGTGTGTAAAAGAGTGCTGTTGTCCCAGAGTATTGCACCTTCTCACAGTTTGGTGGTGACTGGGACAGCAAATGTGCCAAAGGTGGGCTCTGAAGTGGTTCGCTATCCATAAAAATAATTTAGTGTATAATTTTCCATCAATGGTGACCTCATTATAAATGGAACAAAACCTTGGCTTGGAGAAGGAAATTGGAGTCATCCTTCTGCAAGGAACCATCCTGGCATTTGCTTTATGCATTTTAGGGAAACCGATGGGATTTGAACTGCTGGCCTCCTAAATGTGATTACAATGTATTAACCCTGCACCACTTCTCAGTCCATCTGCTCCAATCCCCAAATTTCATTTCATGTGCTCTTTTTGTTTTCAAACGTCAGCATCTTATCTGAAGGGAATAAATAATCTGTAAATGAATTATTTGTCTGTGTCTTAAATGATTATTATACAAAATTGTGACTAAATTCTTTTTGCGAAAGAATAAAATAAATCATCTTTCCTAATACAGTATAAACAGACTGATAAAAAATATACTAACCAAGCGGCAGCAGGGGTACACTCACACAGAAGGATTTAACTTTTACAAGCTTTCAGAGCCAGCGGCTCCTCCTTCTGGCAGAAGAGCTGAAGGGGAAGGAAGAGGGGTGAAGGAAAAGGACTGGAGAGGTTTAGGGAAAGGGGTACAGCTCAGAAAAGTCACCCAGAACACCGGGCCATGGGAGACTTAACAGATGGGATGAGAAGGAATGACTACTCATGGAGCCTATTTTGTATTGCTTGTGTTGACACTTGGACTCCTGTATCTGGTTGGAAGTGCCACCATAGAGGTGTAGTGCTGTGTTGAGGGTTTCTTCTTGCTGTTATACACAAATTTCGATTCTGAAAACCCACTGTTGTTTTTCCTTGGTCACTTCTGTGATGATCCTCAACTGATCCCATCACTAGTAACATTTTCTAGATGCCAGAGATACCACTTTGACTCATGACAACATTTGCTGCATTGTCCACCTGTCGCATTTTCTGTGCCATTAAATTGACCATATAGAGACTCCAATCCTATGTTTTACTTGACCAAACCATCCTAGAGCAACACAACTCTCATAATGACACACAGCACAGGTACTGAAATGTTTGCAGGTGACATGGCAGCTACAGACTGCACGTATTGCCCTCATAGTAGTAACGTTGACTGTTCCCGCTAGAATTATATTACAAACAAACAAATGTATTGATATCATAATGTATTTCTTGATCACAGCGTTCAGTATTAAAGTTTCAGCAAAATACATCTTTTATTTTGATCATAGTATATGACTTATTTTCTATGCTAGGTGTTAATTACAATATTCATTTCTCTTCCCCCTTAGTCTATCTTCACTTCGCAATCTGTCCTTTTCATCTCTGGACTGAAGCTGGCTCAGTTGTTACCAGTGTACCCTATGTGCCCTACTTTCTCCAACACATCTCTCTTCACTTTTCTTTACTCTCATCCTCAGTACAAATGGCTCTCTCTGATCCTGAGGTCTGTTATTTGCCCTTTCTTTCTAAACTTCTCAGCCTATCCCTCTTCCCTCCTAGACAAAGGAACTGTTAGTTCTGAAAGAAAGGTCATATGCCTATCAGCAGTTCTATTGATCGTGACTCAGTACCACCCAGGACTGGAGCAACTGAATCATATTCTCCGCCAGGTTTTTGAATACCTCTCATCGTGCCCTGAAATGAAGAATGTCCTACCCTCTATCCTTCCCACCCCTCCCACAGTGGTATTCCACCACCCACTGAATCACACAATATCTTTGTCCATCTGTACACAAATCCTGCTTCCAGCCCCTTGACTCATGGCTCATATCCCTGTAACAGATGTAGATGCAAGACCTGTCCCATACATCGTCCCACCACCACCTACTCCAGTCCAGCCACAAGCATCACCTATTCCATCAAAGGCAGGGCTGCCTGTGGAACCAGTCATATAATCTACAAGCTAAATTGCAACCACTGTGCTGCATTCTACATTGACATGACAACTAATAAATTGTCTGTCCACCTGAATGGCCATCAACAAACTGTGGCTAAGAAACAGCTGGACCACCCCATTGCTGAGCATGCCACCCAACATAGTGTTTTTCATTTCAATGACTGCTTCACAGCCTTCCCACCAACACCAGCTTTTCTGAACTGCGCAAGTGGGAACTCTCCCTGCATAATATCCTACGTTTTCAGAATGCCCATGGCCTCAATCTTTGTTAGTCTTTGTCCTTACCCCCAGCCCCTTCACTTTTCCCATTCCAGCACTATACAGTCATCATTCCACCGAGATATCCACTGTCTTTTTACCTCCTTTTCCGCTACCACATCCCCCTCCCTCCTGCCCCATCCTCCGTCTTACTTCCTGGCTGCACCTAGCTGCCCTAACCTCTCTCAACCTAATCACTGTATGCTCCCACTAGCAGCACTTTACCCTCCCCCTCCCCACCTCAGCCTCCTCCTTACCCCCACAACCCGGCTGCATCTCCCATCATGCGCAGCTGCTTGCAGTGTGGTCTCAGCAGCCAGAAGCTGTGATCATGTGTGTGGGAGTGAGTTGCATTTGCATGATTTTTGTGTGTGTGTGTGTGTGTGTGTGTGTGTGTGTGTGTGTGTGTGTGTGTGTACTATCTCAGATGAAGGCCTTGTTGGCAGGAAGGTGATTTTCTGACAGTCTTTTTGTTGTGCCTATCTGTGACTCACAGCCAAACCTCCAGATGTCAGACACTCAGATCAGTGCCAAACATTGTATGTCGATATAGTATGACCCAAAACATTGATTTAGTTTGTGCTGTGTTCTGTCATCCAGTAGAACATGCATAAGCGGTAATTAAAAGTGTCACCAGAGCTATGGAGGACAGGAAAAGAGTATTTATGAATGATTGCTTTTCTAAAGTTTCCTGCTTTTCTAAAGTTTATGAAAATATAATGTACAAAATGCTGATGGACTTCATTGGGGGGGGGGGGGGGGGGGAATGATTTACTAAATTTAGCTCAATATGGGTTCAGAAGCAGCAGATCCACTGTAACTGCAGTATATGATTGCATAAATATGCTATTAGATCTGTTAGATAAAAACAACCCATAACAGGCATATTTCTGGATCTGTCAAAGGCTTTTGACCACAAAATAAACTAAATATTCAATACCCACTCAGGAATTGCTGAAGGAAGTGAGCAATGATCCAGAACTTATAAAGAAGGTTATAATGGATGATGTTGAAACCAAGACCCAGTCATCCAAATGGAAACTATCTGAAGAGCCAAGACCGAAAAAAATTCAACATGTTCAATCACATGTGAAGGTTCTTCTCACTGTTTTCTTCTATTGCAATGGGATAGTGCATAAAGAGCTCCTGCCTTCTGGTTGTATAGTCAGTAAGGGAATAGGAACAAGCACTGGCACTAGTGCATTATGTCTGACAGGGATTACTTTGAAGGGGACAGAGTTGATGTTGATGAATAAATAAAGATTCTTTAAGAAAAACAAAAATTCCCTTATGCACCACACCAGGGAAACTGGTGTTGGAAAACGGTGATGATGATGATGATGATGATGATGATGAAGATGATGATGATGATGATAAATTCTGTTTACTTTATTCCGTTTACTTTTTTATCACACCTGATATAAAGTCGTAACCAGAAACAATCCAAATCTGAAAGCACACTTATTACAAACATTAGTGTGCAGCCAGAACAGAGCTGAACTCCTTGACAGAAAGTTATGCACTCTTTGTGTGAAGCAATCCAAAGAAAACGATAAGAATCGTGGCAAAACCATCATGGAATTTCCATCATGATAATGCTCCTGCTCACACCTCAATGCTTGTTCATGATTATTTTGCGAAAAACGAAACTGTTATGTTGCCTTAGCCATGGCATTTGCCAGACATGCCAGCTATGACTTCTTCCTATTCCTGAGGCTGAAGAGAACCATGAAAGGATGTCATTTTGCCACCACTGATGAGATAAAAACAGAATTGCTGAAGGAGCTGAACACCATAATGAAAGGCGAGTTCCACAAGTGCATCCAAGATTGGAAAAAGCACTGGCACAAGTGTATTGTAACAGAAGGGAACTACTTTGCAGGGGACAAAGTTGACATTGATGAATAAATAAAGTCTCTTTAAGAAAAATAAAAATTCCCATTACTTTTTGATCACATCCCAAATAAAGTCATAACCAGAATCAAGTCTAAATCTGAAAGCACCTTATTACAAATACCAATGTACAGCCAGAACAGAACTGAACTTGTTGATAGAAATTGCAGCTATTTATACAATATAGCCCAGAATATACAAACGTTATAAACATAACCCATTTCAAAAATATTCCATAAATGATAAATACCAAATGCTAATGATAATGGGTGGTCATGTTTGAACTGGTGATCAGCACAACACCAGGCAACAATGCTAACTGTTATGCCACACTGCATGCTGCACAGCTTGTGACATTGTTATCTCTCCTGGAGAAACAGTGACCCACTGTTCCAGAAGTTTTCATTGGGTGTGACTAGATCATTCTGGATCTATCTCTTGTCAGTGGTCCTCTTTAGGGTAACGCTAGTGAAGCCTCGTATTGTGTTCATGTTGTCACATAATTTCCTCTATGACAAGCATCAAAGGTAGTTCCTCCCTTCAATACAGCTCTTCAGTTTCCTTGGACAAGAAGCCCCTAGCATCAAAGTGCACTTCACAGCCATAGTAGGGCTTCATACAAAGAACATGGATGACACCTCTGCAGTATTGTCTTCTTGATCAAGAGCCACAATCCTTAACTTCATACCTGTTGTCCAACAAGAGACAAAGGATGTGATATGGCCCAAAGCAGCACTTCAGTAACTTTTTCAATAGTCACATTTTCCACATAGCTTAAAAACTGATACCAAGTCTCTCGGGCTGTATCTCACTGGCTGGTGCTTGACATTATAGGTTCTTGGATGTTCTCCTGGGTGTCTTGATGTAATCAAGCCTAATACATAATATGAAATCATTGGTATGGGCAGGAATCGATCACTTCTTGTGTAAATAAAATAGAAACTTCATATAAAAAGTGATATTTATAGCTTTTAAACTGCCATTTCATTGAAGACATATTTAATGGTTCCATAGCTAAATTAATAAACACATAAATATGCCAATTCTTCAAAGTTGTTAGCATAAATGCTTACCCAAACCTTTGTAATTTTAAATATCTCTTTATGTAAGAATGATTGAACACTTATGTTGAATATCTGTGTCAGTCACAAAGCTCTTGGGTTACATGGAAATTATTACCTTGTCTTGGTTTGCTCGCAAGAGGTGGGAAGAGATGAAGGAGTCTTGTGAATCTGTCTGTAAGAAGTAGACACATTTTGTGCAGACATAACAACACCTGGAATTATGTAACTCTTAAGAGCTGAAAAAAATAATGTGAGAGCTGTATTATTATTGTGATCAGTCACCTGAGAAATTAAGATTTACAGATGGTGTGATGAAAAATTGTTTTTATTCATTATTTAGCAAACTAGTGAACTTGGCAGTACTGGAAATGGTACAATTTCTTTGTACAAGGGAAACCACGGACCTTGTCATACCCGTGAGAAGAGAGAATGAAAGCAACATCAAAAGAATCAGAATCTGTGCTGTGGATAAGTCATTGTATAAACATTATTGAAAGAGACATGTTACATTTACCAGGGCCTGTATGAGAGTGAGGTGCCTTGCTTTTTCTCTCCTGGTGATGAGGTGCTTCATGCAATCACACTGAGTATTGTCTGATTGAAATGGAAACAGTCTATCCACTGTCATTTCAGCCTCGCGGCGGTGGAGCAAAAAGAACGGTGTAAGCCTGTACTGTCTTGTTCACTATGTTGCCTGTGAATGTCATGACAGGTAGTATTGTATCCCAATCTGTTTGTTCAACATCAAGATGCATTGAAAGCATATCTGCTACTGTCTTATTCAAAGGCTGTGTGAGACCATTTGTCTATAGGTAGTAGGCAGTTATCCTATGGTTGATGTCAAAATGTGAAGTTGCTTCTGACACTAACATTAACTGAAAACTTTTCCACGATCAGGTACCATCACACAGGGTGCCCTATGCTCCAAAATGATGTCATCTATACTGAAATGTGGTGGAGTGGTGCTGCTGCATGCGGAACTGGTACCAGGTTGCCTGGATGTATTTGTGGCACATGCTTCTGTCATTGAATTTCTTTACAGTGGCTCACATAGCATCTAATGGATCAGCAGACATCTGGGCAATGATATATGTATATGATTCTGTATAGAATCTTAACAAATCCCAGGAGAGGAGATGCTGGAGTGTCTTGGAAAACCTTCAGGATAGCTGGTAGTGGATGCGCTGGGATGATGAACAACCATTTTCACCCCATTAGATCATAGTTCCTCTTATGCAATGTTCAGTTTATTAATTGTAACTCTCTTTAGGTCAGTTCCTCATTCTACAAGTCTTCAATAGTTTTCAGCTATTATGGATCTTCCCTCCATTCAGCAGCAATGTCATTTAATTCTGAGATGACTATGATTTTTTCCACACTTCTGTGCGCCACCATTCCTTGAAAGATAATTGGCATGCTTGTGTTTCAGTCTGTTTTTGTTCTACTGAAATCTCAGTGCCCATTACACCAGTGGATCCTTCAGGCTGCCCAGCCAGCATGAGAATGATGGTCCATCAAAATGGGGAATGGTTTTCCAAATAAAGATGACTGGATCTAATTGATTGCCAAAACATCTGGAAGGCAATCTTTCTTGGTGTAGAGTAGTTCCTCTTGGACTTGAGGGTTCTCTGGAAGCATAGTAGTTCCTCTTGGACTTGAGGGTTCTCTGGAAGCATAAACTATCACCTTTTCCACACCTTCCTTGATTTGTACTAGAAGTGTTTCTGTCACACAACCACTAGCGCTGGTGTCAAGTTCTGTCTTGGCATTCTTGTCATACAATTCTAGGAATGGAGAAGATATTAGCACCTCCTTAAGGACAGGAAAATATCTTTGTTGCAACTTGTTCTAGGAAAATTTGGCATCATCCCATAGTAGATCTTGAGATGCATGTGCCTTGGTACATATAAGTCCTTTATGAATCATCGGTAATAGGAGGGCATTCCAAGAAAACTTCTCACGTCAAAGATGTGCTTGCGAGTCAGAAAATCTGTGACAGCTCTGATTTTCTATGGATCAGGATGGACTCCATCACAATTCAAGGTGCTCCAAGATTTGTATTTACTGGACAGGAAAGAGGCACTTTTTTGGTTTAAGGTGGAGTCTTGCAGTTTGAACACACTTCACCATAGTTGTCACGTGTCTTATATGTTGTTCAAATGTCTTAGAAAAAACGACAATCCCATCAAGACAGTAAAGAAACATTGCCCATTTAAGGTGTCAAAGCAGGTTGTTTATCATAAGCTCGAAGGTGGCTGTAGTGTTAAATAGTCAAATGGTATAACTTTAAAGTCATAGTGGTCGTAAGCAGTTATGAAGACAGTCTTTTCCCAGTCAATGCACATAACCTTGCCATTGAATGCTCGTAAGCATCAGCCATCCAATTTTCCCAGTCATCCTTGTCAACTTTGATTGACAGTAGCCTTTTTGCACGTCCATACTTGAAAAATACTTTGCTCCTCACAAAGAGTGTAGGGTGTCATCAATGCATGGCAGTGGGTAGACACTTTTCTTCATGCTTTCACTCAGTCATTGGTAGTTGACGCAGAAACACCTTGTGCGATTCTTCTTCTTCACAAGGATCACAGGAGAGGACCAAGGACTCTCTGAAGAGGCATCATCTTGCAGCATCTTCTCCACTTCCTCCTGAATTATCCGTCTTTCAGTTGGTGACACCCTTTTCAGGCACTGGTTAATTGGGTAAGATCCTCAGTGTTGATACAGTATTTTACTGTGGGCCACTTCCTCTGTCATTTCTCCACTCTGGATTTGGAAGCAGCCTAAAATTGGCACAGAACACGTAAAACTGGCCAGTGCTGTTCCTCAGTAAGTCTGGATTCTATTCGCAGTTCATTTGTAGTTTTCTCCTCTGTCTTGTATGTAGTGATAGCAGAGCACAATTCTTCACTCGTGGCATTAAGCTGCCCTTCCTGGACCAGTTCAGCTTTACCTGTGCACATATCTCTGGGCATGAGCTGCGGCTGTTCATGAGAATTAATGATCCAAAGTTCTGTTTGACCATCTACAATATTTGTGATTGTCACTGGCATGTAGATTACTTTTGTGAACCTGAAAAGGTTTTTTCAATTGACAAATTGTGCATGGTTCAACTGAGCATCTATATTGATGAATGGGACTCACTTTCCTGATGACAGCAGCATAATATCTTCAATGGCAAACAACTGTCAATCTGTAGTTCTGACTTTCACAGCCTATGACTGCTTGCAATACTTCCAAGAAGTCCCATCTAAGAATGAAAGTATGACTATAATCCAATAAAATGACAAATTTGAAGCACTGTGTTCCATCACTGATAGTTATTCTTGCAATACATGTGCTTGTCAGCTGGGCAAATTTCCCATTTGCAACTAACAGCACAGTCACTTCCATATCACAGAATATAGTCTTATTCAGCTGGTGTTGATAAGTATTTGACATTACAGAAAAGGAAGTTCCTGTCAACTAATGCCCACACATGCTGACCATCAGTGATGACATCATTGAGATTTCCTGACATATTGGTGACTATTGTTCATGGACAATTTTCATCTCTTGCGGCATCAACTCCATAGATGGTCACCGTGCTCAGTTTCCCTGAATTTCGCAGCTAGATGAGTGTCTGCCACCTCTATATGGTGACAGGTAATGGTTATGGTGTATTGAGGAACAACCTTGTCCAGGTTACAGCAATGGGCTTCATGCTGCAGATTGACTACAGTCATGTTCAGTTGACTGGTGCAAGCATGCTTGCTGCTGGGTGGCATAGTAGTTATTGAAAATTTATCTTCTTTCTCTGCAGTAGTGTACAACATCTCCAGAGCATCCACAATGGAAATATATCAATGTGCTGTCCTCTGTCCTCCAAATGTCTGTTCTTCTGTGGGGCATTAAGCTTGGTGAAAGAGCTGGCTGTATGTGCATTGATTGGGTGTTTGGGTTTCATTTGATGGCTGCAGCCCAAGTCCAAGCTGACAGGGACCATCCTTCTTCTACGTTTGCCTGGAGGTGGAGGTTGACACTAAATATCGATACTCCTCTTCTTCAACATTCTCTATTATCTGATGACATATGGGATTGACAGTCATGGCTTCTATCTCCTGCTTGTTTTGTCTGACTGTTCCGGCTGCAATAAAATGCTGTATGACTTCTCTTACAGTCTGGTGTATGAGAGCAGCGAGGTGATGGTGATCTTCCGCTACTGCCGTAGAGACCACATTCAGGATATGGTCATACTTCTTTGATATGATGCTTTTCTGTTGTATTTCCTTTGCACATTAACATCACTTGATGAAATTCCTCCATTGTTGCAACATCCTTTATCGGAAAAACATCTACAACTCTTTTAACGAAGTGTGTGATTTTGTCAGGTTCTGCCACATTCGGATTTGTAATGTGGCATAGGGTCAGAACATTCTCCATTTAGGACTGTATCATTTTCCCGTGATGTAGAACGCTGTTCTTCAGTTGTTCTTCCAATAAGCCGACTTGCTGCTGATTGTCGCCAAACATTTTCTTCAGTTCGGCCCAGAATTGGTCCAGCCATTGGGCTTCTCTTTGTTGTTCTTGAACCACTGCTGGACTGTGCCACACAATTAAAACTACAGATTTGCTGAACATGTCATCCCACCTGTTGTATTTGGAGACTTGGTCAAATCATTTCAGCTATTTTGCTGGGTCCTGACCGCATTTCTTGAAGACACTGATGGATGCCTCATGTGCGGCTGAATCATTGCTGTTTTTGGATCCACTGGTCTCCTGAATATACAAACCATGAGAATGATGTACTGCTTGTATTCCATTTCCTTACCATGAAGCCAACAACTTTTATGTTCCCTGATTGGTACCGTGTTGATGTAGATGTCTTGAAATTGTTAAATCTCTTCCAAACAATGTCACATTGTAACCAGAGTCAACTCCAAATATGAAAGCACGGTTGTCAATGAAAAACAACACTTAGCACTGAAAGCACACTTATTGTGAATATCAGTGTACAACCAGAACAAAACTAATCTCCTGGAAAGAGAGTGCAACTATTTATACAAGCTTAAAGTATTCCACAATGTACAAAAATTTCAAACATAAGAAACTTCAAGAACCTTCCATAAATGATACATATTAAATAACAAATAATTGCACGTGGTTGTTTTTGAACTGTAAGTTGACTCAGTACCATACTGACACTTACTATTGAAAGTACAGATGTATGGGAGATCAAGAGAAATTTGTGACTGGATTGAGGATTTCTTGGCAGGGAGGCTGCAGCATGTTGTCTTGGATGGAGAGTCATTGACAGATGTAGAAGTAATTTCAAGTGCCATAGGGAAATTGGGAGCCTTGCTGTTCACATTGTATATTAATGATCTTGCAGACAATATTCATGGTAACCTCAGGCTTTTTGCAGATGATAAGGTTTCTATGATGAAGTACTGTCTGTAAAAAGCTGCACAGATATTCAGTTGGATCATGATAACATTTTGAAATGATGCAAAGATTGGCAACTTTGTTTAAATGGTGAGAAATGTAAAATTGTGTACTTCACAAATTGGAAAAACAACATGCTATCTAATGACTACAATATCAGTGAGTGACAAATGGAATTAAACAAAGCATACCTGGATGTAACAATTTGTAGGAATAAGAAATGAAATAATTGCATTGGCTCACTTGTAAGTTAAGCAGGTGGCAGACTTTGGTAGATTTTTGGGGAAATGCAATCAGCTCACAAAGGAGCTGCTGTAAAGTTTGGAAAGTAGGAGACGAAGTACTGGCAGAAGTAAAGCTGTGGGGACGGGCTGTGAGTCGTGCTTGGGTAGCTCAGTTGGTAGAGCACTTGCTCACGAAAGGCAAAGGTCCCAAGTTCGAGTCTCGGTCCGGTACACAGTTTTAATCTGCCAAGAAGTTTCATATCAGCGCACACTCCCCTGCAGAGTGAAAATCTCATTCTACTTACAAAACACTTGTCTGACCCATCCTAGAATACTACCCTAGTGTGTGGCACCCACACCAAATAGGATCAACAGGGGATACTGAAAATATACAAATGAGGGCAGTATAAATGTTCACATGTTTGTTTTACCCATGAGAGAGGGACATGAGGATATTAAAAAACCTGAACTGACAGGTAGCTGAAGATAGATGCAAACCATCCCAAGAAGGTTTACAAAGTTTCAAGAACCAGATTTAAGTTAAGAATCTAGGAACATACCACAGCCCCTACATGTTGCTTTCATAGTGTAATAAAGCAAGTTATATGGTAGTTGAATTCTTTGACACCCCTAAAAGTGTAGCAGATTGTATATCACCTGATCCATAATATGGAGTGGACAAAAATTAGAAAGTATGATTTTGCTTCATTTCTATCAGAAAATTAAACTGTATGGTTCACTTACACACCATGAAAGGCAAAGGTCCAACCAGGCACACGGGGGGAGGCGTGTATTAGTTATTGGGAGCTCCAACGTTAGGCGGGTGATGGAGCCCCTTAGGGAAATAGTGGAAAGGTCGGGGAAGAAGGCCAGTGTTCACTCTGTCTGCTTGCCGGGGGGTCTCATCCAAGATGTGGAGGAGGCCCTGCCGGCGGCGATAGAGAGCACTGGGTGCACCCGACTGCAAATTGTTGCTCATGTCAGCACCAATGACTCCTGCCGTCTGGGTTCAGATGTCATCCTCAGTTCGTACAGGCGGTTGGCGGAATTGGTGAAGGTGGAAAGCCTCGCTCGCGGGGTGGAATTAGAGCTAACTATTTGTAGTATCGTTCCCAGAACCGATCGCGGTCCTCTGGTTTGGAGCCGAGTGGAAGGCTTAAACCAGAGGCTCAGACGATTCTGCGGAGATCTGGGGTGCAAATTTCTCGACCTCCGCTATTGGGTGGAAAAATGTAAGGTCCCCCTGAATAGGTCAGGCGTGCACCACATGCCGGAAGCGGCTACAAGGGTAGCGGAGTACGTGTGGAGTGCACATGGGGGTTTTTTAGGTTAGAGAATCGCCTCCCTAGGCCCGACAAGACGCCTCCTGAGACGCGGCAAGGTAGGAGTAGGCAAAATGCAATAGGGAATAACAATATTAATGTGCTAATAGTAAACTGCAGGAGCGTCTATAGGAAGGTCCCAGAACTGCTCTCATTAATAAACGGTCACAATGCCCATATAGTACTAGGGACAGAAAGTTGGCTGAAACCAGACATAAACAGTAATGAAATCCTAAACTCAGATTGGAATGTATACCGCAGACAGGCTGGACAGTGAAGGGGGAGGCGTGTTTATAGCGATAAGAAGTGCAATAGTATTGAAGGAAATTGACGGAGATACGAAATGTGAAATAATTTGGGTGAAGGTCACGGTTAAAGCAGGCTCAGACATGGTAATTGGATGTCTCTATAGGCCCCCTGGCTCAGCAGCTGTTGTGGCTGAGCACCTGAAGGATAATTTGGAAAATATTTCGTGTAGATTTCCCCACCATGTTATAGTTCTGGGTGGAGATTTTAATTTGCCGGATATAGACTGGGAGACTCAAATGTTCATAACGGGTGGCAGGGACAAAGAATCCAGTGAAATTTTTTTAAGTGCTTTGTCTGAAAACTACCTTGAGCAGTTAAACGGAACCGACTCGTGGCAATAACATATTAGACCTTCTGGTGACAAACAGACCCGAACTATTTGAAACAGTTAATGCAGAACAGGGAATCAGCGATCATAAAGCTGTTACTGCATCGATGATTTCAGCCATAAATAGAAATATTAAAAAAGGTAGGAAGATTTTTCTGTTTATCAAAAGTGACCAAAAGCAGATTACAGAGTACCTGACGGCTCAACACAAAAGTTTTGTCTCAAGTACAGATAGTGTTGAGGATCAGTGGACGAAGTTCAAAACCATCGTACAATATGCATTAGATGAGTATGTGCCAAGCAAGATGAGAGATGGAAAAGAGCCACTGTGGTACAACAACTGAGTTAGAAAACTGCTGCGGAAGCAAAGTGAACTTCACAGCAAACATAAACATAGCCAAAGCCTTGCAGACAAACAAAAATTACGCGAAGTGAAATGTAGTGTGAGGAGGGCTATGCGAGAGGCATTCAATGAATTCGAAAGTAAAGTTCTATGTACTGACTTGGCAGAAAATCCTAAGAAATTTTGGTCTTATGTCAAAGCGGTAGGTGGCTCAAAACAAAATGTCCAGACACTCTGTGACCAAAATGGTGCTGAAACAGAGGATGACAGACTTAAGGCCGAAATACTAAATGTCTTTTTCCAAAGCTGTTTCACAGAGGAAGACTGCACTGTAGTTCCTTCTCTAGATTTTCTCACAGATGACAAAATGGTAGATATCGAAATAGATGACAGAGGGATAGAGAAACAATTAAAATCGCTCAAAAGAGGAAAGGCCGCTGGACCTGATGGGATACCAGTTCGATTTTACACAGAGTACGCGAAGGAACTTGCCCCCCTTCTTGCAGCGGTGTATCGTAGGTATCTAGAAGATCGTAGCATTCCAAAGGATTGGAAATGGGCACAGGTCATCCCCGCTTTCAAGAAGGGACGTCGAACAGATGTGCAGAACTATAGACCTATATCTCTAACGTCGATCAGTTGTAGAATTTTGGAACACGTATTATGTTAGAGTATAATGACTTTTCTGGAGACTAGAAATCTACTCTGTAGGAATCAGCATGGGTTTTGAAAAAGACGGTCGTGTGAAACCCAGCTCACGCTATTCGTCCAAGAGACTCAGAGAGCCATAGACACGGGTTCACAGGTAGATGTCGTGTTTCTTGACTTCCGCAAGGCGTTCGATACAGTTCCCCACAGTCGTTTAATGAACAAAGTAAGAGCATATGGACTATCAGACCAATTGTGTGATTGGATTGAAGAGTTCCTAGATAACAGAACGCAGCATGTCATTCTTAATGGAGAGAAGTCTTCCCAAGTACGAGTGATTTCAGGTGTGCCACAGGGGAGTGTCGTAGGACCGTTGCTATTCACAATATACATAAATGACCTTGTGGATGACATCGGAAGTTCACTGAGGCTTTTTGCAGATGATGCTGTGGTGTATCGAGAGGTTGTAACAATGGAAAATTGTACTGAAATGCAGGAGGATCTGCAGTGAATTGACGCATGGTGCAGGGAATGGCAATTCAATATCAATGTAGACAAGTGTAATGTGCTGCGAATGCATAGAAAGATAGATCCCTTATCATTTAGCTATAAAATAGCAGGTCAGCAACTGGAAGCAGTTAATTCCATAAATTATCTGTGAGTACGCATTAGGAGTGATTTAAAATGGAATGATCATATAAAGTTAATCGTCGGTAAAGCAGATGGCAGACTGAGATTCATTGGACGAATCCTAAGGAAATGCCATCCAAAAACAAAGGAAGTAGGGTACAGTACGCTTGTTCGCCCACTGCTTGAATACTGCTCAGCAGTGTGGGACCCGTACCAGATAGGGTTGATAGAAGAGATAGAGAAGATCCAACGGAGAGCAGCGCGCTTCGTTACAGGATCATTTAGTAATCGCGAAAGCGTTACGGAGATGATAGATAAATTTCAGTGGAAGACTCTGCAGGAGAGACGCTCAGTAGCTCGGTACGGGCTTTTGTTAAAGTTTCGAGAACATACCTTCACCGAAGAGTCAAGCAGTATATTGCTCCCTCCTACGTATATCTTGCGAAGAGACCATGAGGATAAAATCAGAGAGATTAGAGCCCACACAGAAGCATACCGACAATCCTTCTTTCCACGAACAATACGAGACTGGAATAGAAAGGAGAACCGATAGAGGTACTCAGGGTACCCTCCGCCACACACTGTCAGGCGGCTTGTGGAGTATGGATGTAGATGTAGATGTAGTTGTAGAATCTACATCATTAACATTATTTCAGATCATTTAACTGTAATTAATGAAAGTTGTAATTTGTTAGAACAGCTGATGTGAATTAACACACTGTTGTACATTTCAGCAAAGTTTATTATTTCATTCTCATGATTGCATTATCACATTTCCATAGAAATGTTATGAGAAATCTCATGTTGTAATTAAACCAATAATTAATTAGCAAAATTTGTAAATTTCAACTTACCTAAAAACAGACTTTTGGAACATTTATCAGTCATCTGATGTATTTAATGTGACTTGTGCACTTTATATATCAAATCAGTAATGAAAAACCAGTTAGATCAGTCATAATTTACCTTTCTCTTTGTAATTATAGAACATTCTGATGTAAACAGTATTGATTTTCAGTCATTTTGATACTATGAAATTATCATACAGAACTTTAACCTGAAATATGATTTTGACATTTTGTACTGTATCTCAGTTAATGTCAGGAATAAAATCCAATGTGAAATCAAGATGTAATTAATTATTTTATGATAGGTATTGTTATTCAACTTCATAACCAAATTTCCACATAAAAGTCAAAAGAACAATATTTAGAAATGCATTCAGAATGAATAATCATTTATTGTCTTTAAAACCCTACTAACAGTTTGTCGTAAATCATCAACTTTTCATTCTAAATCAGTAAATGTAATTATTTTTGTCAATAGGCCAAAGAACATGCATTGTTAGTGGTGCAAAGCACTTGGGGTCAGTCACAGTTTGATCAATATAATGACGCGAAGTCAGTAACAGTTGCTGATTTATCAGTCGTGTTGGTAGAAACAGTTTATGTGTGAAAATCTTTGTAAATGCTAACAGAAAACACATCTGCTGTTAGAAGGGTTCATCAATGTGTTGGAAAATAACACCCAAACCTTCATTACATCTGAAATCCAGGCAAATCTGCAATATACACCCGCTAAAGGACCTTATTGATGGGAGAGATTTGACAATTTGAAACTAAGTATTCCACTGCAAAAACTACACCATTCTCATAATATTATGATTTGTAATGAGAAACACTTTAGCCAGAACTGCAGTTGGAGTAACATTAAAATAAGAATCATAAGGACAAAATTAAACTAATTACAGCATTGACAGACGCATTTAACCAGTCATTCTCCCTGTGCTCCATATGTGAATGAAACTGTAAGAAGCCCTAATAACTGATAAAATGAAAAGTACACTCTGGCGTGCATGTCATGGTGCTTAACAGAGTATTAATGTAGGTGCCAAAAACAAAGCGTCAGTTCGAACACGAAAATATCTGATGAGTTCATGCAACATTGTAATGAAGTCCACAGCATTCTGACTATTGCGATTCTAGAACATTAAAAAATCCACCATGTCTCTTTGCATAGGTTTGGGAAACGAGATTTAAATTTTAATCCTTATAAGATGCAAGTGGCTCCGAATTTATGGCTGGGAGGTAAAGTGAGTAGGTGCAATTGCTGCACAACATTACTGGACAGAAATGAGAAGAATGATGCATTTCTGACAAACCTTGAGAAGTCTGTTGAGGCAAACTTTTATCTAAATGGATCTATCAATAAACGAAGCTTCTGTTATTACTAGGACTTGAATCCACAGCTCATTCATGTAAAAGCCCAGGGTAATCCAAAAATTGTCATCTGGTATGCTATTGAACAGACCACTGGAATCGGACAGTATTTATTTCACGATAACAAAATCCAGCCTGTGAGCATCAATTCTGAACAGTATATGGCCACAATTAACAATTCCATCATGCCACAGCTGAAGTGACATTGCTGCTAAACATGATATGGTTCCAGCAAGACAGGGCTTCACCCCACATGGCCTACAGTTCAGTAACAACACTGAGGTGTTATTTTCCCCATTGATTACTCTCACAATTCGATGACATCCCATGGCCGGTGAAATCAACCTAGTCTTTCACCAATTTTTCTCTGTGGGATTATCACAATAATAAAGGTTTTTCACAGTGACCCCACAATACTGATGAATTAAAAAGTGTAGTCAAGGAAGAGATAGAGGCCATTCCTCAAGAATAATTGAGAACACAGTGAGTAGCTTCTGTGAACAACTTCAGCAATGCAATCCCAGTGATTGAAGCCATTTTTGTAATGTACATTTTAAGAAATATGGTCAAGAGATTAAGCACAATCTCAGATAGAGGAAGTAAATTGTCAGTATCTATTTCAAAAGAATCATCATGTAATCAATTTAAGGAAAGTATAGAAAAACTAAATCATGGTGGCTAGACATGTATTTAAACACTGTTCCTCCATAATGCAGATATGTGCTAGTCAGACCCAGGATGCAACTGGAACAACATTTACTAGGCTGCACATTACACAGTACTTACCCATCTTGGCAGTCGACATGGCCATCACACACTTGTTTCTTGTCCAGGCAAGCAACAGATCCTCTGACTGTGCATTCAAATTTGTCACTTGGGCACCGGCGTTGTCCACAATGTGCTTCATCAGCTCCACCTTAATGAACAGCATTTGTCACTTTTTATCAGTATTAGTGGTAGATAGAATACCAAAAACAAGAAGAAAAATTTACTACACAGAAAAAAGGTACATTGTGCCAGCAAAACATTCCAATCTTCATATTTATTTACTTGGGTCAGAAGCCTATTTTTACCATGCACACAGTTATACACAGAACATACATATTTACAAAAAAAATAATGTAAATATCATTGACCAAATTTGTAAATCACATGATATTTGTCTAAAATTGAGCCACACCAAGGACATCCTCTAATGTGAAGCCCCCATAGTTTAAGGAAGGATTTCACATCAGTTCTTAGGCTGTTATGGGACCTAAAACACACCACTCTGCATTGTGGGCAGCCAGCAAATGTTCTCGCAGTCCCATTAAATCTTATTGTATGGACTTCTGCCACGAACCTACTATGCTGTCATAGTAGGAGGAGAGGTGATACTCCTACGTGGCGCGTCCCAGGTGGCGGATAGGGAAGTCCTCACCGGTTTACTGGCGGACTTGAAGGAAATAAAATAGCTCTCGCGGACCAAACACACCCTCTGCGGTTAACAACCGTAGTTGTAAATCAGAGCTTGCTCCAACTAAGGTTGACAACCTTTGACAGTCAAAAATGGAAAGGTCTTTTAGGAAAAAAATTCCACTATCCTGCTCAAAAAGGCTACATCGGATTCGGTGGGTAGTCAACTAGAAGACAGCAATGAATCGGAGCGTTTGCAACCATCCAAATGCACACTAAAACACAAAAAGAAGATTAAACATAAAAAAATAAATTATATAGCAACACACAACATAAACTCACTACTTCAGACCGGAAAACTCAAGGAGCTCACAGATGAACTAAATAAACAAAAAATTTTAATAACAGGGATCCAAGAAATGAGAAACACCACAGAGGACCCATTCGAATCACAAGGATACAGAATTTATAATGGGAAACCAGGACCGAGGGCAATGAAACAATGTCCCCAGTTTGGAACAGGGTTTTTAGTAAACATAAAAATAATAGATTCAGTAATGGATTTCCAAGCAGTATCACCAAGAATTGCGACTCTAAGCTTTAAAACAATGAATAAAACCTACACAATAATAAATGCTTATGCCCCAACAAATGAAAAAAAATGTCTAACAAAAACAAAGGAAGAGGTAGATAAATTTTGGGACCTTCTAGAACAAACTGTGAACAGAGTAAATAAAAAAATGTAAAAATCTTATTGGGAGATTTCAATGCTCAGTTGGGAAAAGAAAGGAAATATAAAGATATAATTGGAAAATGGAGTCCACATAAATTTACAAACAAAAACGGTCAAAGACTTGTAGAACTCTGCAGAGAACACAACCTTATATCTAAATCAACATACTTTAAGAGGAAGCCAAATAAACTTAAAACATGGAAACATCCAGACTGGAGGAAGGGCGCCGGCCGAAGTGGCCGTGCGGTTAAAGGCGCTGCAGTCTGGAACCGCAAGACCGCTACGGTCGCAGGTTCGAATCCTGCCTCGGGCATGGATGTTTGTGATGTCCTTAGGTTAGTTAGGTTTAACTAGTTCTAAGTTCTAGGGGACTAATGACCTCAGCAGTTGAGTCCCATAGTGCTCAGAGCCATTTGGAGGAAGGGCGAGTGGCAGCTAGACCATGTCTGTATGGACAAAAATTTTCATAAGGAGATCCACAATGTTAAAGTACTGAGAGTAGTAGACACAGGCTCAGACCATTATATGGTTAAAATTAAAATCAAATTCACACCGTTAAAGAAGAGGACCGGAAAAACTAATAAAATAAAAAGGAGGTTTGACCCACATCAGCTAATTAAAAATAATAAGTACCAACAAATAACACAAACCATCAAATTAACAGATGATCTAGAACAACTAGTGCCTAATCTTAAAAAAGAAGCAGAGAATCTAGCTCCCTTGAACCCACGAAGGAAACTTGCATGGTGGACATCAGAATGTGACAAATTCCATGAAGATAGACACCAAGCATGGTTAAAGTTTCAAACACATAAAACTGAAGAAAATGCCATCAACCTAAAAAATGAAAGAAAAAAATTTACTCAAAATAATAGAAGAATCAAGAGAGGATTTCATAAAGATATTATAAAGTCTATAGAAGGTAATTATCATAAAACCAACTCCAGGAACTACTACAAAATCTTTGGGAAACAACTACAACAATATGAGGCCCCTACACTAATACTGAAAGATGAAGATGGAAGAATGACACACAGTAACAAGGAAAATGCAGAAATCATGGCAAAAGCATTTAACAAACTTCTGAATTGCGAGGAACCCAAAGAACCCTTACAAATCAACATAAATACCCCAATAAAAATCAAACCTAACAAACTAGACCCTCCAACTTTCCGAGAAGTAGAAGAAATTCTTAAAGAACAAAAAAATTATAAGGCATGTGGAGTAGATCGGGTTTTTGTTGAAATGTGGAAATATGCAAGTGACACAGTCAAGACCTCCTTATACATGGCTCTAACAAAAATTTGGGTAACAGAACAATTTCCCGAACATTGGACCACAGCTATCATCCACCCACTACACAAAAAGGGAGATAAGAGCAACCCAGACGACTACAGAGGAATCTCTCTCCTAGATTGCACATATAAACTTCTATCCAAGATCCTATATGAAAGAATCAAGGAGCAATTAGAGCAGGAGTTAGGGGAATAACAGGGAGGTTTCAGACCATGGAGAAGCTGTACAGAGCAGATAATTAGTTTAAAATTGATTATGGCATACTACAAGAAACGGAACAAACCTCTGGCAATAACATTTGTAGATTTTAAGAAGGCATATGACTGTCTCCACAGACCTTCAATATTAAAAATTTTAAGAAATCTAGGACTCCATCCAAAACTAATTAAAATAATACAACTCACTCTAACCAACACCAAATCAAAACTGAAGTTTAGATGAGGAATTTCGGAACCATTCCTCATAAAAACAGGCTTAAGACAAGGTGACTGCCTATCACCATTACTTTTCAACTGTGCACTGGAATACATAATGAGAGAATGGTACAAGGACAACCCAAAGAGGATAAGAATTGGAAGTGCAGACGATGATATTAGCTTAAACTGCTTGGGATTCGCTGATGATCTTGCTCTCCTAGTCAACACTGTTCAAGAAGCTAGGCAACAAGTGAAATCACTACAAGAAATAGCAGAGAAAGTAGGCCTTAGAATATCATTTGAAAAAATGGAGATTATGCTAACTGATCCACCACTTGCAAACAAAATTACAATAGGAGAACAGGAAATCAAAATTGTTGATAAATTTAAATATTTAGGCGAAATTATAACATACAATCTAAATGAGAAGCCATCATGGCAAAATAGAATAAAAAAACTGAACTATGCAAATTACATTACCAAAACTACATACAACAAAAAAAGCCTGTCTATAGATGCAAAATTAAAACACTATAAAACAGTTACACAACCAGAAATAACGTATGCAGCTGAAACTATCTTCAAAACAACTAATACAGCAGAAATTGACAGAATACTAAAAATAGAAAGAAGAATAATTAGGACATGTATAAATAAACAGTATAAAATAAATGGACATTGGAGAACAGCATCAAATGAAACAGTATATAAGAAAATAGAACCAGTCATGAGCACAATCAGGAAGAAACGCATCTCATTCTTTGGACATCTGATGAGAACTCCAGAAAACAGAATTAGTAAAAAAATTATACAAAAATTGTCTAATAGCAAGAGCGACATTAAATGGATCACAGAAATTAAGGAAGATATAAAAGAACTTCAAATTACAGTAGATGACCTAAAAAACAAGACAGAGAAAACCAGAATACTGCAAGACCCGCAAACCAGACTACAAATGAAAATCAATAAAAGGAGTACCGGAAGAGTTGTCTCAGATGAAGAAAGAAAGAAAATATCTGAAAGAATGAAGAAATATTGGGAAGACAGAAGAGCAAAACACCTTTCATATAAGAATAGCCTCTACTAATTATATTACCTAAATATCATATTAAGTTATTGTCGAACCAAATTTCATCCATGTGTAACAACTTGTTTAGAACTTTGTATTTTTGACTACAGTGGTCCAATGAAGGCCATAAATAATAATAATAAGTATGGACTTCTGCCAAAAAAAGTCTTGCCTTGCCTGGAGGAAATTTCAGAGTATTTATTGTTCAAAGGAAACTTTTTCTTTATTTTAGCCTAGGCTGTGGAAGTTCATGGCCAAATAGTGGACAAGCTTCAACATTCTCAGCCTTCAGTCATTGTGGTGCAGACAAGATAGTAAATCTTCTCAACAGGGGTATAGAATTTTTAAGCACCCTATAATCAACCAGCAAGCTTAGTTCAGAGCAGGGTCCACAGTTTTGGCATGAGGTGATGTATACCAAACATAGGAGGCATACTCAGCTACAGATGAACACAGAGCCAAAGCAGTGGTTTTAAGAACTTTTGGTTTAGCTCCCAAGTTTGTGCCTCTTAACTCTCCTGAAATGTTATTCTGAGCACTAGTTTTCTGCTTGGCTTTGGGGCAGTGTTGTCTGAAGTTCAGGGAGTGATACAGAGTTACTCCTACGTACTTTGGAGTGAGATGATGGTCTAATCAGGTGCTGTTCCAAGACACATTCAACTTTCTTGTGGAGTTCCTGTCCCTGGGATGCAAAACACAGAGTAGAGTTTATGAGAGTTTACACTTTTGGCAGGTGGCCTTACAGTATGTGCCTAGTTCTTTCAGAACACCTTCAAGAGTGAGTTCTAAATCTTCAAATATTTTACCTTGGGACAAATGATTTTTCTGGATTCTCTGCTTACTTTGGTACCCTTGAAAATCAACAAGAAACCTATGATTTTACAACAGTGTTGATGTCACTCTGATAAGTTTTGGATCCTTGGTGACAGCAAATACTTTTTGTAAGAGAATGTGATGGTTAACTGTATCATATGCAGCACTAAGAGCAATGAAGTTTAGTCCTGTGGTGTGTGTGCTTTCAAAACCATTTTCAGTTTGTGAAGTTACGCTCAAAACCTACAAAACAGTCTTAAACATCACACTACATGCCCTTCATAAATTCTAAGCAGGTTATGGTGCATTTTGGTAGAAGGTTCCATAGTAGAAAGTCAGATAAAGTATATTATGCTACACTTAAGTCCCCATCATATAGGAAGGCGCTTGCGCACTGAGAGGCGGAGCGATAGGGAAGAGTGGAGAAGATGAGATTTGCGTAAGCATGACAACAGAGAGCATGCAAACAATGTCCAGGTTGCCATACCATGTTACTGTGGACAACAATCAGGTTTATTTGCCTGTGGTACATTATACGAGTGCTGTTCAAAAAGTAAGGTGACTTTTCAAATTGCGCAGGCAACATACATTTGATTATTGATCATTTTTATTATTATTTTGGTACATATGTCCAAACATATGTTCACAGCTTCAAGTGTACAGTATACTTTGTTTGTTTTTGACACATAGAAAGGTTAGACGTGTTTTAGTGTGCTCGGAAATTTTCAATTATTATACAATATGGAGCAAAGAATTTGCATCAAATTTTGTATGAAAAATGGAATCAAGTGCTCTAAAACACTTGGTTGACCGTGGCATACGGTGAGTCTGCTCTAAGTAAAAACAATGTTTACATGGTACAAGCTATTCCAAGATGGCCGAGAAGATGCCAATGACTAACCTCACTCTGGACGCCCCAGCATATCAACAACAGATGATAATGTCGAAGCTGTGAAGAAAATTGTTTTTGAAAATTGTCGAATTACTGTAAGAGAAGTTGCTGAGGATGTTGGCATATGCACCAGCTTGTGTTATGCAATTTTTTTGGATGTTTTGGGCATGAGACGTGTGTCAGCAAAGTTTGTTCCAAAACTTCTCAATTTTGATCAGAAGAACTATTGCATGAGCATCACTCAGGAGCTCTTGAATGATGTCAATGATGATCCTGATTTGCTCAAAAGGGGTCATTACTGGTGATGAAACATGGGTTTACAGTTATGTCATCGAAACCAAAGCCCGATCATCCCAATGGAAGCATCCCGGAGAGCCAACCCAAAAAAAAGCATGCCAAGTTGGATCAAATCTCAAAGTTTTGCTCACCTTTCTTTTTTTTTTTTCTTTTTTTTCTTTTTTTTCCAATTATCATGGCATAGCACATCTTGAATTTTTGCCTCAAGGTAATACGGTAACACAACAATCATGCCTCAGTGACCATATTCACTGGTTTTGGCCCCTGCATCTTTTTCGTGTTACCAAAACTGAAGAGACCTATGAAAGGATGAAGAGTTTCAATGATTGAGGAAATAAAAACTGCACCGCTGGAAGTACTCAAGGCTGTACCAAAAAGTGCTTATGAGAATTACTTCGAGGATTGGAAGAAGCATTGGCACAAGTGCATTGTATCTGAGGGGGATTACTTTCAGGGGGATAACATGAATATTGATGAATAAGTAATTTTTTTTCATAAAAATATAAAATCACCTTACTTTCTGAACACACCTCATATTATACATTCAAGTCTATAGGGAGAATCATAAATTTTGAAACCTACCTTCCAAACTTCACAAAAGTTCTCCTGTGTAACTTGCAGGCCTAGCACTCCTGGAAGAAAGGAAGTTTTGGAGGTAGGAGACAAGTTACTGGCAGAATTGAAGCTGTGAGAATGGGTTGTGACTTGTGCCTGGGTTGATCAGTTAATAGAGCACTAGCGTGCAAAAGTCTTAATCTGGCACAAGTCTTAATCTGCCAGGAAGTTTCAAAATCATTGTATTTGCTTGACAACTGCTTCTGCCTCATAGAAGTTTTAAAAAATGTGTAATTTTATAATGCATATATGTGGTTGTATTTGACTGCAGTTAATGGTAAATCAATGTCCACAAAAATAAAATAACTGGTAGGAATGACTAATGTGTGCAGGAGAGAGTTCTCACCATGTAGTTGTAACTTGCTGCTAGGTGCTTGAAAAGGGAATGAATCGTACTTGTCACTGGAGGTTAATGGAAGGGGATGCACAGAACAGATGAAAATTGAGGTGTCTTCCCACATGATGTGGACTATAAATGTATTGGAAGCTTCAGGTTGACTGCCTCTGATTGACTGTCACATAATGTCCTTTTTGGTGTTCATGTATATGCTGTCCATTTGGACCCTGATTGTCCAATAATGTCACCCAACACTACATGTTTGGCTTACTACTGCTAAATATTATCAACGCTGTGTATAGCCATACATCTGCAAGCTTCTTAATAATTATTTCTGCCTGTAGAATATATAGAATACAAGCTAAATATGTGTAAAAAATTCCAAGAAGTTCACAATTTTGTCACTGTTATGACACAAAATTTTGAAAGCTTTCAGAGGTAGTCACTGTATGAGATTTTTTGTTCTGTGTAAAAATACTCACTATCACAATCCCGCTCCCCATCGCAGACCCAGGTAAGAGGTACACAGTTCTCCTGGTCACATGGAATGCCCTCATATGGCTGGCCACTGCTTCCATAACAGGTTACTGTATTTGAATGACTGTTTCCTCCTTTTGAAAGGAAAAGTGAACAGAAAATATTACTGCCACACTGTTTCTATTGTAATGGTCAACTAATTGGTTAGTTCCATGTCAAAAATAAATAGATAGTTAACCACAAATAAAGTAAATAATAACTGTAAGTGGTGTAAGTCAACTGGAAGGTCCCTATTTGGAATGAGTTGCAAGTTTGTATCACAGCATGCAATGATTCATTCAATGTATATCTGAGTTGTATCCACGCAGACACAACATGAAAGAACTGAATTTCGGGTTGGAGTAGTGAAGGGGAAATTTTATTCATCGTGGAGAGTGCCTAAAGTGAAGTTTATGAAAAGTACAGATTGCTAACCACCACACAGAGGTGGTGAATAGCAGTCTATCCTTTTCATAATATTGTTGTTACTCCATAATTGACTTTCCAGGGTCCCTGGGTCAGGGGAGACTTACCAGATGGGGTCAGAGGAAAGACAGGAAGAATCTCCATTGTTACCAGTACACCACATCCGAAAGTAGCTTGCATACATAATACCTTTTGCATGTGTGTTCTCCTGCTGCCTCTTGGTGAGGAGCTTTTTTGTCTATCCAGTTACATTATGTTTTCAAAAATTGATTAAATTCCACATTATGTCATGTAATTATTTACAGTATTTCTTAGGAGGTAAATAATACATTTAAATGACCTTAGAAACAAAAATTTGTGTGAATTACATGTTCCATTACATATTCTGTGTATTATTCTATCAAGATAGTATTTAAAAAACATGTTATTGCACAACACTATTTCTTCACAATGATAAAGTTTAGTATCTTTTTTCTCTCATTTATTGTTGTTATCAATTTCTTCATTTTTCTTTATCATGAGGATTTCTAGATTAGAGTGTGCATTTAGATATGATAAGGATATTGGAACGAATGGGCTATAAAAGGGAAAAATGAAGATTTGAGTTTACTGTTCCATTTGCTAATAGATAAGAAGAGGCAGAACACAAACTCAAACTGAACAAGGATAGGGAAGGAAACTGACCATTTCCCTATCAAAGGAACTATCTCAGAATTCTACTGAAAAGATTTTGGGGAAATCATGGAAAAAAGTTAAATTTAGATGGTGGAATTTGTATTTTAATCCCACTTATCCCTAGTGTAAGCCCAGTGCCTTAAGCATCTCTTTCAGTAATCAGCTGTAAGTTTGCTTAGGAAATCACTTTAATATTCACCTGAAATGCTTTTTGGAAAAACACAGAGAGTCTAAAACAGAATGGCATGATCTGCGATACAGCCAATTGTCCTGTCCATATACTTACGTCATATTGTTGACATTTCCCTGTTCAACAATGAATATGCAAATACACTCCTGGAAATGGAAAAAAGAACACATTGACACCGGTGTGTCAGACCCACCATACTTGCTCCAGACACTGCGAGAGGGCTGTACAAGCAATGATCACACGCACGGCACAGCGGACACACCAGGAACCGCGGTGTTGGCCGTCGAATGGCGCTAGCTGCGCAGCATTTGTGCACCGCCGCCGTCAGTGTCAGCCAGATTGCCGTGGCATACGGAGCTCCATCGCAGTCTTTAACACTGGTAGCATGCCGCGACAGCATGGATGTGAACCGTATGTGCAGTTGACGGACTTTGAGCGAGGCCGTATAGTGGGCATGCGGGAGGCCGGGTGGACGTACCGCCGAATTGCTCAACACGTGGGGCGTGAGGTCTCCACAGTACATCGATGTTGGCACCAGTGGTCGGCGGAAGGTGCACGTGCCCGTCGACCTGGGACCGGACCGCAGCGACGCACGGATGCACGCCAAGACCGTAGGATCCTACGCAGTGCCGTAGGGGACCGCACCGCCACTTCCCAGCAAATTAGGGACACTGTTGCTCCTGGGGTATCAGCGAGGACCATTCGCAACCGTCTCCATGAAGCTGGGCTACGGTCCCGCACACCGTTAGGCCGTCTTCCGCTCACGCCCCAACATAGTGCAGCCCGCCTCCAGTGGTGTCACGACAGGCGTGAATGGAGGGACGAATGGAGACGTGTCATCTTCAGCGATGAGAGTCGCTTCTGCCTTGGTGCCAATGATGGTCGTATGCATGTTTGGCGCCGTGCAGGTGAGCGCCACAATCAGGACTGCATACGACCGAGGCACACAGGGCCAACACCCGGCATCATGGTGTGGGGAGCGATCTCCTACACTGGCCGTACACCACTGGTGATCGTCGAGGGGACACTGAATAGTGCACGGTACATCCAAACCGTCATCGAACCCATCGTTCTACCAATCCTAGACCGGCAAGGGAACTTGCTGTTCCAACAGGACAATGCACGTCCGCATGTATCCCGTGCCACCCAACGTGCTCTAGAAGGTGTAAGTCAACTACCCTGGCCAGCAAGATCTCCGGATCTGTCCCCCATTGAGCATGTTTGGGACTGGATGAAGCGTCGTCTCACGCGGTCTGCACGTCCAGCACGAACGCTGGTCCAACTGAGGCGCCAGGTGGAAATGGCATGGCAAGCCGTTCCACAGGACTACATCCAGCATCTCTACGATCGTCTCCATGGGAGAATAGCAGCCTGCATTGCTGCGAAAGGTGGATATACACTGTACTAGTGCCGACATTGTGCATGCTCTGTTGCCTGTGTCTATGTGCCTGTGGTTATGTCAGTGTGATGTATCTGACCCCAGGAATGTGTCAATAAAGTTTCCCCTTCCTGGGACAATGAATTCACGGTGTTCTTATTTCAATTTCCAGGAGTGTATATTTCCCAGCAATGTGGGGACCAGATAGAGAAAGAATTTTACAATGAAGGTGAGAGAGAACAGTACAGAACATAAACTAGGGACTTCACAAAAAGGGAACTGGGAGTGACATTATTCAATAATATTGGTCAGTACATGTGAAGTGAGGCAAAAGATTGTCACCTTTCTGCTTGCATTTTTATATCAGGTTGTATCTTCTATCTTTCTGTCAATTCTTGTCATTTGTTACCAGCAGTTTCTGCACACCACCTTCTAATCTGGAACTGATAATGCCAAATGTGTGAGACTTAGTGTTTCCTTTACAATATGGCTGTTAATTGTATCATTGTTTTTACTTTGACTGCAGAGTGTTTTTACTTTGACTGCAGAGTGTAACATTTCTTCTCATTTTTTTTTTTTTTTTTTTTTTTTTTTTTTTTTTACTGTTACTTGTATTGGAGACAGCATTAATACCACCTGGTAACGTTCCACACTCTCAACTCATTTTCAATTGCAAAATTAGATTTTTAATTTGACTGGGTGTAAAAGGGACCAGACCAAAAATGTTATTAACTCTTTATGTTCACATTACAATCAGCTGAATAGTGTACTGGGGTCTCACCAATAACAAACAAACAATGAAAAATCCAGAATGGAATAACAACAATATGAAATGGGATATATTGCTATTTACTACATGGAAGAGGCAAACAAGCATATTTAAAATACACTTAAAAAAGACGAGCTATCAACATCCTCCTTCAGACGCAAAAAAAAAAAAAAAACCATGCACATTCGTAAAAGTACAACTCACACATGGCCACATCCTGAAAACTGGCAACAGCTGGGGAAGGCTGGGTACTGACCATATGCCCCTCCATATCTGCTGCATCCATTGATGCCAGCTGAGGATGATAAAGCAGTCAGTTGGTACCATGGGACCTTCTGAGGTGTGTTCAGATGGAGTTTAGTTTAGTTCAGATATGACTATCTAATGCTCAGTGCCTCCTCTGTGTAGTGAGAAGCAATGTATCCTATTTCACAAATTCAGTAACAAAATGTGTATAATGTAACTGGATAGATAAGAAATCTACTTACTAAGTGGCAGCAGAGGAACACACTTATAAAAGGTATTACATATGCAGTGCTGCCTCCTTCTGGCAGAAGGGTGAAATGGGAAGGAAGAGGGGTGAAGGAGAAGGACTTGTGAGGTTTAGGAAAAGGGGTAGAGTTCAGAAAAGTGACCCAGAACCCTGGGTCAGGGGAGACTTACCAGACAGGATGAGAGGAAAGACAGGAAGAGTCTCCATTATTATCAGTATGCATATATAATACCTTTTGCATGTGTGTTCTCATGCCACCACTTGGTGAGGAGATTTGTCTATCCAGTTACATTATGTTTTCAAAAACTGATTAAACTGTATATTATGTAATGTAATTATTTAAATATTTTTAAGACATAAGTAATACATATAAATAACCTTAGAAACAAAAATTTATGTGAATTGCATGCTCCATAACATATTCTGTGTATTATTCTATCAAGACAGTACTTAAAAATTATTTTATTCCATAACACTATTTCTTCACAATGATAAAGTGCAGTTTTCTTGCTAGCAGTATTAATTCAATGTCATGAAATTTCTTCTATTTCGTTTAGTATAGGTTATCATGCATAGTGTTTTAATCTGTGATTGGGAACCATGACATTATCCTTTAGTAATTTTTACATTACGTGAATATGCTGAAAACATAAGTTATGAGACTGCTACCTACCAATAAACTGTTGACTCATTTAACTCGCTTTACTGTTCCTTGGCATTATAGATTTTGCAAAAAACATCTGTTATCAGGTAGCTGCAGTATATCTATGAAAGGCAGCAATCTGATGATGGGCATTTTGATTGAAACCAGCAATAACGATGGACAGAAAAGTAATTTAAATGTTTCAACAATTTAGTGGTTGACAGTTTCATGGCATCTTTTACCATCAAGACTCTGTAAATGTGTCATCTACTAAATGGCCCCTTTGCGCCAATAATTATTATCAATCAGTCTTTGAAAATCTCAGCAACATCTTTCATCAGGGTATTGGCTACCTACTCTCTCTCAAAGTGGTATTCTGTTGTTCATCCAAACTACGCAGTATCCAACTCTATCTTTATGCCACTGATGCTTTCAATCCTACATACACATCCACACAATGGAAACCACTGCGAAGGACATGGCAGAGGGTACTTCCCGTTGTACCAATTATTAGGGTTTATCTCCTTTTCATTCACATATGGAGTGCTGAAAGAATAACTGTTTAAAAGCTCTGTGCATGCTGTAACTAATCTAATCTAATCTTAATTCCACAATTCCTATGGGAGTGACATGCAGGGGGTTATAGTATATCCCTAGAATCATGATTTAAAGCCATTTACTGAAACTTCATAAGTAAGCTTTCTCAGAATAGTTTGTGTATAACTTCAAGTGTCTGGGGGGTTGTTTGGGGGAGGAGACTAGGCAGCGAGGTCATCGGTCTCATCGGATTAGGGAAGGATGGGGAAGGAAGTCAGCCATGCCCTTTCAAAGGAACCATCCTGGCATTTGCCTTGAGCGATTTTAGGGAAATCACAGAAATCCTAAATCAGGATGGCTGAACACGGAATTGAACCGTCGTCCTCCCGAATATGATTCAAGTGTCTGCTAGTTCAGTTTCTTCAGCATCTCTGTGACATTCTCTATTGATTCAAACAAGCCTGTGACCATTTGTGCTGCCCTTCTCTGTATAAGTTCAATATCCCCTGTTATATATCATGTATGCTATGAGTTATTTTATTGTCCACAATCCCAGTTAAAGGTCTGTCCTATACGATGAACCCATCTACAAACTCCTAGTATGGTTCAACTGCAGGCATTTTCTATCCAATCAAAGGTAGGGCAATGTAAGAAGATACTCACATACAACTACATGATTACTCCACAATTCACATGGTTTTTGACAAGGAAAAAATACCACTGCTGCAGTGCTTGTAATTGAAATCAAATATTAACTGATTTGAAAATAAGAATATGTTCACTCTTGAGCTATGTGATTTGAGTAAAGTACTTGACTGTATCCCCTTTGATATTTTACTAGCAAAACTACAGTATTATGGGATAAATAATACAGTATTAGAGAGAATTAATTATTATTGAAATTACAGAAGACAATTGGTATCAATTCTTCCTTGAAGAAAGTCACATCTGGTGTACCTCAGGGCTCTGTCTGTGGACCATTCTTCATTATTGTTGTAATTAACAATTTGCCACATTATTTTGAGCTTCAGTCAGTTATGTTCTATGCAGATGATACAACTTTAATCGTCACAGATCAAGATACGACAAGGCTATGCCAGAAATCACAGGACACTGTCTTCTTAACACTAAACTAGTTCTCATCTAGCAGACTACTGTGTAATCCAGAGAACACTCAGTATCTGCAGTTGAAACTAGCTAATGACATAGAAATCTGAAAAACTGCTTGAAATGTATATTGTTTCCAAAGTAAACTGGCAATCCCACATTAATCATGTCTGCAGAAAGATATCATGTATGTCCTATCTCACACAGAAATTAGCTGATCTAGTGAATAATAAATATCTTGGGTCAGTTTACTTTGGAATTTTTCAGTATCACATATCTTGTGGGCTGTTGCTATGGGGTCACTCATGTCATGTCAGTAATGTACTACTGATTCAGAGAATGATGCTACAAATAATGTGTAAGGTTGGTCCAAGGGAGTAATGCTGTCCTTTATTTACTAAGATGAAAATATTAACAATGATCAATCTTTATATCTATGCATCATTGATATATACTAAAAACAACGTATCAGAGTTTAGCACCAGAGAGAATGTACACTGTCATCACACCAGAAACAAAAAGAGTACTGGCATTCCTAAACATAATCTGATAAGAAAAGCAACTCTCACAAAGTGAACTTTTTGAAATTTTTTAAGAAACTGCCACATTCTGAAATCTAAATACCTCTCGGTTTTACAACTTAATTGTATAACTAGTTAACAGACAAGCCATTCCACAGTTTAAGAGACTTCTTGGATGTAGTAGTGTAGAAATTGATTTTTAAGATAATGGTTACAGTTCTGTACAGCTAATTAATGTAGAATAAATAATTTGAAGATATAATGTGGACATTAATTAACGTAGTGACTGTTGTATCATGTCATAAATGTAAAGTGTATTCCAGTACATGGGGGACTGATGACCTTCGCTGTTTAGTCCCCCTTAAACATCCCAACAACCACCACCACCTATTCCAGTACATGTGGTCAATGGTAGATGAAGAATCTGAATCTGTAAGTGCTTGGCAGAGGACCCAAGACAATACTTTCAAACAATATCTCAACAATTCTATTCTTTACTTAGTTTTGCTGAATAAATAACTTCAAAAGTTGTGTCATTTATCATATAACAGAAGTCCAATGAACTCTCCTAGAATTTACCTGTAAAATATCACATTTTTTATTGTTAATGAGCAACTGCCATGACAGCATCATTTGCAAACAATCTAAGAAGGCCGTTCAGAGTGCCTTCTAATCATTTACATAAATCAAGAACAAAAATGGGTCTGTCACACTTCCTTGGGAAATGCCAGATGGAACTGTAATTTCACTAGGTGAGTTTATGTCAACTGCTGTACACTGTGACCTTTTTGAATAATTAATCCTTAAATTAAATTTTCCCTGAGACATTTAAGCCTCTAATTTATCTACGATAACTTTGGAAGCTGAAGAAGTGAATTAAAGTTTGTGCTGCAGTTGTGAATCAAACCCGGGTCTTCTTGCTTACTAGGCAGATACACTGACCATTTAATCTAAGATCTATACGATCACATGTAGTTCAGCACTTCCCCATTATGTCCAATGCTGGGGTGCTATTCCAATGTCAGAGAGCCCTGGTAATAGTGACAATATAAGGGGAGATGTGAATTGGAGTTTGTGTTGGGGAGGGTATTTGACTTGGGTAGTTCGTGCAGCTGTGTTGACCATAATGCTGTTGTGGTGTAATTGTCAGCATATCTGCCTAGTAAGCAAGAGGACCCGGATTCGAGTCACAGCCACAGCACAAATTTTAATTCACTTCTTCAGCTTCCAACATTATCGTAAATAATGAATCCATTCACAAAACTGAGATGATATCCCTAGGCATGCAATTTGATTAGAATGTGCTTGTGAGGCCTTCTGGAAATCATAGGAATATGGTATCAGACTAAGATCCCTTGTCTGTAAATCTCATTACTACCATTTTCATTTGTGTTTCACAAGAACAATATTTTCTGAATCTCCAATGGTTGTGAGTAAGTAGACCATTTTCATTGAGGTATCCTATGACGAACCAATGCTAATGAGATAGATGTAGAATATTGCAAACTGCTTTTTTCCATTCTTGTATATTGATGAAAATATAATGTAATTGGATGGATAAATATCTATTCACCAAGCAGTGGTAGGAGAATACACATACAAAGGTATTTAAATTTGCAGTCTTTTGGAGTTAGTGATTTCCTCCTCCTGATAGAAGGGTTGAAGGGAAAGAAAGAGGGGTGAAGGAAAAGCAGTGGTAAGGTTTAGGAATGGGGAGAGTTCAGAAAAGTCACCCAGAACCCGTGGTCAGGGGAGACTTACCGGACAGGATGAGAACAAAAGACTGATTGATGGGGACTGCATCGGACATGACTTGAAAACCTGAGCCCTTAAACGTGGAAGATAGGGTGCTATGCAAGACACAGTTTACTGTTAAAACATCATTCACGAGTTAATAAGAGCAGAAAGCTGAGTGCATTGTGTTGAATATGCAGGACTGTCTCCTGCATATTCTGGCCACCACATTTATGTGTATGTTTCCCAGGCCAGGTATGATCCCTGCCACACCTATGAGGTTATCTGTAAACAGACGGGGCAAGTTACTGCACACTGTCAAGCCTCCAGCAGTTGCCGCAGCATCGGGGGTGCCAGTCTTGCCACTACATGGTGTGCGAATTGCACCACACACAACTGCAGCCGCAGGCACTAATTTGCATAGTCACATGCTCGTGTGGTACCATCCATGTACCCTTCAACAAGCGTGTACTTAAGTTGGCACTCTGCCCATGGGAAGCCAGTTATGTCCTGATCTCTGAGCAACCAACAGCCGCCTCAAGTCTCTGCTATGGACACTGCTTGCTGTTGCCACTTTGCTGTCCACCAAGATGCCATGCTGCCCTCATCCTGAACCACATCTGACCTTGCAGTTCCACCAGCCACTCCAAGGGCACTGCTATGCAATAATTGTTGTGACTACCCACATGCTCATCATCCTTTGGAACCGTGTTGTTACCAGCAAACTGCCTACGAGCTCTCATCCTGATAAGACCGTGTTGTCACAGCACCTGCAACTCATCAGGAGACTGCCTATGAGTTACCACCCTTATGGGACTGTGTCATTGTTAATCTCCCCTGTGTCCAAATAGATTGCTGTTCTCAAATTTTTTACACATTGTTCACAGAAGTTGTATTTAGCTTAGTTCTCGTAATAAACAGTTGTTATTCTAAGATGTATGTCTGCCTTCAGCAAGTCTCACTCCTCTAGAAGAGAATAGAACACATTGTATGTGATAGAGGTGAGAGGGGGCAGGGAAAATTTTCTTCACCCTCTTTTAGTTTTCTGTATCTTTAACTTTCTAACCTACCTATTCTTCTATGGCCCCTCCCAACTCTGCCGCATGCAATGCACTTAGCTTTCTATTCTTATTAATGGTGCACAGTGTTTTGGCAGTAATCTCTGTCTTGCATATTACCCTATATTCCATCTTTAAGTGTTCAGTTTTTCAGATCTTGCCCACTGCAGTCCCCAACAATCAGTCTCTCCTTCTCATCCCATCTGGTAAGTCTCCCCTGACCCAGGGCTCTGGTCAATTTTTCTAAACTTCACCAGTCCTTTTCCTTCACTCATCTTCCTTTCCCTTCAACCTTTTTGCCAGAAGGAGTCACCGGCTCCAAATGTTGCAGATTCAAATAGCTTTATTTGTGTATTCTCCTGCTGCCACTTTGTGAGTAAATTTTGAATCCATCCAATTACACAACATTATTGTATACCGGTATCTCCTGTGAAACTTTCCAGTCTTAGTATGCATCTTTCATTGACTTGGCAGTTTGTATATCATTCCTAAAAATAGAGCTATTTTGCCAGCACATTTTGAAAGGATCTAAGGGGTATATAGTCTCGACCAGAAGACTTTTCTTTATTAAGTAACATGAGTTGCCTTCACTGTACAAAGTGATCTGCTTTTGAATTAATCAGGTTCACAGTTGTCCTTGATTCAAGACCTTGAACTTCTTTGGTGAAAAAATTCAGAAATTCAACAATGTAGGAAAAGATAGATTTCTATTTACTGTAAAGGAGACACGTTAAGTTACAGACATGTACAATTAAATGACAATTGTATGTTTGCAACTTAACGTATCTCCTCTATGGTAAGTAGCAATCTACCTTCTAATACATTGTTGATATTCCTACCTGGAGTTTCCATTCTTTGAAATGTCAGAAAATGATGTTTAATAACTGTGCTTAGTGGTTGTATCATCCGTGAGACTACCATTACTATCATGGAGTGAAAGTAATGATTTTCTCTTGCCAGAACTTCTTTGGGTTTCCTACTAGATTTTGAGATGAATTTTGTTATGGAAATTTTTGAAAGCAGCTTGCACTGATATCTGCCCAGAATTTTGAGATTATGTAAACTCTTGCTAATTTTAGACATTCATGTCATGTACTAATTATTGTGCAGTGTTCTACATAGGCATGATGATTAATCAGTTGAATACTTGTATAAATGGGAAAGCTGTGGCCAATTACAATTTCAACTACTCAACTGATGAACAAGCTGGAACCACAGCAACAGTGACTTCAACAGCTGGGTCAAGGGCCAAGGCATCTGGACTCTGACCCCAGCATGTCTCTCCTGTTATCCTTCATTCTCAAAATTTCCTGATCTGAACTTCTGCTTGTTCCCTTAAACGTTAAGTCATTTCTCACTCCTTTGCCCTTTGCCCTAACCTTTTCCCTACAGTAATGTTTCACCTCATTAATATCCTCTCTCTGTATTATATTCTCCTACCATTATTTCTCTCTCTTTTTCACCCTCTATTTTGTACTGTAGGTCTAAATTTTTTGATTGTTACCGGAAGTAACTGACATTTTCTGACTGCTGTGGAAAATATGTCTTCCCACTTTCCTACCTCTTTATACTATACCCTCCATGCCATATATAACTTCCCTTCTCCTAGCTGCTCCAAGTCTTTCATCTCTCTCCACAGCCATCTGCTCAGGCTACTGTCCACAAGCAGTGTTGCAACAGCCACATACAAGATAGTACTTATATCAGCAAAATAGCTCTGAGCACTACGGGACTTAACTTCTGAGGTCATCAGTCCCCTAGAACTTAGAAATAATTGAACCTAACTAACCTAAGGACATCACACACATCCACGCCTGAGGCAGGATTCGAACCTGCGACCGTAGTGGTCGCGCGTTTCCAGACTGTAGTGCCTAAAACCACCCGGCCACCCCGGCCGGCTTATATAAGCAAAACAGTACTAGCTAATACAATTATAACATATTTTAAGTGTGCTATGCACCACTTCCCATTAATCATTTCTTTATTGTTCCATCATGAAGTTTCTGTTAGTATTGTTATATTGTTAGTAGAGCACATATGCAGTTGTGTGAAATGATCAGGCTCAACGATTAAGGAACTATGAGTAGAATGTTGAAAATGCACTGCATGCTTGTTTTGTCAGTACAACTTCTTGAATTTCTGTAATCAGATGCTCTACCAGTTACATGCAGAATCATAAACTGGATAAAAAAATCAGGAGGTTCACAAGAACTTACCAACAAACTTGATTGCTGAAGCTCCAATTTTACCTTGAGTGCCATTTTTTGTTATTGCTGAGTACTGCATTGGAAATATCAGCCAGTGTGTAGACAGGATACTAGGAGCTGTTACAGAAATGTGAAGAAACTAAGACTTTTACTACCACAACAATTGCTTATAAAGATAAGAGTGTATAAAAGTGCTGGACAACAGTAAAATAGTAAATATGAGGCATGCCAATAAAGAAACCGAACTGGCTGTTGTGCGCCTTTCCAGCTTCATTGATGACAGAGAAGAGTGGGGGGATAACCTTGGAACTCTCTCTGACATGCATACAAAATTTCATGCCGCTATGGTGATTAGTCTGGCTGTTAGCTTTCTTAAAAACGGTCATATGTCTGAGCTCCATCGGAAGTATGTTATGCTCTAAAGTGGAACAATCTGTTAACATCAAATTCCTCACACAACTTGTAAAATCAACCTCAGAACTTACAATTTGCTGAAACAAGTTTATAGTGATCAGCATCTCTCTCATATGCAAATTTTTGAGTGGGTTACAAGGTTCAACAAGGATGAGAGGAAAGATGTTGAAGATGATCCAAAATTGGGCTATCCTTCCACTTCAAAACTGAAGAGAATATGGTGAAGATCAGCAGAATGGTTAAAAACTGTGGCCTGAGCATTCGAGCAATTTTAGAACTTGCCTGCACCAATAAGGAAATGATTAGATTTTGCACGATGATCTTGGCTTGACAAAGATTTGTGCTAAAATGGTGCGAAGAATCCTCACAAATGAGCAAAACCAACATCAAGTGGATGGCTTTGCTGCCATGGCTGAAAACATTGAAAATGACCCTGATTGTCTCAGCAAAGTAATTATATGTGATGAAACATGGATTTTCCAATACAATCTAGAGACTAAGTGATAACACAGGCCAACGAAAAAAATTTTTTTTTAATTTTTTTTTTTACATTGATAGCTGATCTTTGTAAACTTTTATGAGCTGAATCCAAATCTAGCCTTAGTTTTTTATATCACCCATAGTTTTCAAGCAATATGCTTTTTACTATATAATATAAAAATCCTATGCTATACAGTAAATGGGGAAATTAAAGAAATGTTTTGTTACAACATCAGCATGGTTTGTATTTACAGTAAGCTACTTAAAACAATGATATGTGTTAATAGAGGTTTCACTTGTCAGCTGGAATAGGTTTGTATTTTTTATTTTATTTTATTTATTTATTTATTTTTTTTAAAGCTTCTTGTGTAGCTTTTTCTATGATGAGTCGCTTGCTGAACTTCTCGGTGAAGTGACCAACAGTAGTCCTCCATCATGTTGGTGTTCCAGTGGCCTTGGTAGTGTTTTGCCATCACTTTCATATCCTGGTGAAAACGCTCTCCTTGCTCCTCACTAACATCTCCTGTATTGTCCGGGAAGTAATCAAGGTGACTGTTTCAAAAAGTGAATCTTCAGGCTCATTAAACATCCTAAAGTTTTAAACTTCTTTAACATTGTAGCTATAATAGAAACATATTCTGGGTCTTTTTCATGTCCTAAGAACTTTGTAACGACTGGTTTGAATGATACCCAAGCTTCTTTCTCATTTAAGGTCATTGTGGATTCAAAGTTAACATCAAACATCAGTACCTTATGTGGCACCCAAGATTTATCTTTATCACCAAGTTTAGATCCAAAGTATGATAGATAAACCTTTTTCACAAAGTCTGTAATGTTTATTTGGTGTTTTTTAATCACAAATTCACCACAATATAACAAAAACTGTCAGCAGAGTTTTTTACAACCACGATTAGACATTGTACTGAGCACATTTACAGGAAATGGGAAAGTGAGGTTAGGTTGGCTGTAAACAAAACACTATCTGTTAACACCAAAATAGAATCCACCTTTTTTTTTTGCCAGCAAATGTTTTTCAGCAGTTCTACCAATGTTATCTATATTAATTACTCCCCTTTTTTAAATTATTTTAACTATATAAAAGCTGTTAAATTCTTTAAATCGCTTAATTTAATACATTTAACTGTACAATGTGAATACATGATGGGTGCTACAGTTTTTTAAGTATCATATTTGGATTTCCCACCCTAAAAAACATAACAATAAGGTATTTTCAGCAAAAAAAGTTTTTCCATCATTGGCCTGTTTAATCCATGCATTGGTAGAGCCCTCAATTCCACGCACATGATCAAATCAAAATTCAAAGCAATGATGATTATTTTCTTCAATATCCGAAATGTTATTGACACTGATTTGATGCCTGAGCGTCAGACTGTCAGTCAAGCTTTTTATGTAACTTTTCTGAAGACCTTTCCTGAACGTGTGCAATGAAGGAGGTCAGATCTCATGGGTTTTTCATCAGGACAACATGCCAGCCCATAACACAATGTCTGTGAAGCGGTTTTTGGCGAAAAATGACATTCCAGTCACAGAAAATCTGCTGTATTCAGCTGTATTCATGCAGCTTCTTTCTCTTCTCAAAACTAAATTCTGCACTCAAAGGAAACAGGTTTGAGTCCATGTATGCAGTAAAGAAAAAAAGTGATGAGCCTCCTCAACAGCATAGAAAGAGACTTACAGCACTGCTTCCAAAAGTGGAAAATTTTCATAGAGTGGTGCAAGTATCAGGGAGGGGACTATATTGAAGTTTTGCAAGTTTTTTAAATAGAGAGTTACAGCATGAGTCTGGTTTCTTTATTGCCACACCTAGTATTTATCCTGTTACAGTGAAAAAGATTCCCGGGTGTCACAAATTCTCCCTTACCGAAATGCACTTCGATATGGCAGCATACTTGGCACTAATAAGGCTTTAAAGAATTGCAGAAATTATCTGCAGTATTTTAAAAAATTCAGTAGCATTTATAATGGATTTCAGCTGTTACAAGAAGTAACTGGACTTTACTCAAGTATGGAGGCAGTCTAGGATAGTGTGAAATAAAGAAGTAAAAACTTCAGCAGCCAAGATCGCTAACTGTAATTTTGCAATCTGTAAGCCATACAGACTGAAATAATAATCATAATGAGGTCAGATATATATTAGGGTGTGACACATATTTACATAGCACGGATATGTACAACATACCTTAAGCAAATACACCTTAATGAATATGTATCATCCGAACAATATATCATGTGACATCATAATAAGTCATTCCGGGAACATGAATAACATGATACATTGACATGTTAAATATAAAATAAGGTTTACATGAAATGTCAAGCATTTTGCACCGACTGCACAAGTACATTTTCATGCAACAGACAAAAACGACTGTAAACCATTATAAAAGTTATTAACACTTTTGTATAATCAAAAATTTTATAAAATTATAAAAGAAAGTGTTGTACATCAGTTGTAATAATTTTCTGCATATACAGACAACCCAATCACACAGCAAGTGCAATGTAGAAAATATAATCTCAGAATGAACTTACAGCATAAACTTACAGAATATCACTTAAGGTTTAGTTGATAAGAGTACAGAGACAGTTATGTTGCACTCTTAAAATTCCATTTGCAAATTATTATATTGTTGTTGTTGTTGTTGTGGTGGTCTTCAGTCCTGAGACTGGTTTGATGCAGCTCTCCATGCTACTCTATCCTGCACAAGCTTCTTCATCTCCCAGTACCTACTGCAACCTACATCCTTCTGAATCTGCTTAGTGTATTCATCTCCTGGTCTCCCTCTACGATTTTTACCCTCCACGCTGCCCTCCAATACTAAATTAGTGATCCCTTGATGCCTCAGAACATGTCCTACCAACCAATCCCTTCTTCTGATCAAGTTGTGCCACAAACTCCTCTTCTCCCCAATTCTGTTCAATACCTCCTCATTAGTGATGTGATCTACCGATCTAATCTTTAGCATTCTTCTGTAGCACCACATTTCGAAAGCTTCTATTCTCTTCTTGTCCACACTATTTATCGTCCATGTTTCACTTCCATACATGGCTACACTCCATACAAGTACTATCAGAAAATACTTCCTGACACTTAAATCTATACTCGATGTTAACAAATTTCTCTTCTTCAGAAATGCTTTCCTTTCCATTGCCAGTCTACATTTTATATCCTCTCTACTTCAACCATCACCAGTTATTTTACTCCCCAAATAGCAAAACTCATTTACTACTTTAAGCGTCTCATTTCCTAATCTAATTCCCGCAGCATCACTCGATTTAATTCGACTACATTCCATTATCCTCGTTTTGCTTTTGTTGATATTCATCTTATATCCTCCTTTCAAGACACTGTCCATTCCGTTCAGCTGCTCTTCCAAGTCCTTTGCTGTCTCTGACGCAATTACAATGTCAGCGGCGAACCTCAAAGTTTTTATTTCTTCTCCTTGGAGTTTAATTCCTACTCCACATTTTTCTTTTGTTTCCTTTACTGCTTGCTCAATATACAGATTGAATAACATCGGACATAGACTACAACCTTGTCTCACTCCCTTCCCAACCACTGCTTCCATTTCATGTCCCTTGAATCTTATACCTGCCATCTGGTTTCTGTACAAATTGTAAATAGCCTTTCGCTCCCTGTATTTTACCCCTGTCACCTTCAGAATTTGAAAGAGAGCATTCCACTCAACATTCTCAAAAGCTTTCTCTAAGTCTACAAATGCTAGAAATGTAGGTTTGCCTTTCCTTAATCTATCTTCTAAGGTAAGTCGTAGGGTCAGTATTGCCTCATGTGTTCCAGCATTTCTACAGAATCCAAACTGATCTTCCCCAAGGTCAGCTTCTACCAGTTTTTCCATTCATCTTATGAACTTTAAGTTTTCAGCCAATGGCCTTTGTCAACAATAGACAAACGTGGTTTCATTGCCTGAGACTGCAGCCATGTGTGTGAGTTGCATTTGCGTGTGTGTGTGCGTATGTGTGTGTGTATTGTTGACAAAGGCCGTTGGCTGAAAGCTTTAAGAGTGGAAATCTTTTGGTTTTGCCTATCTGTGACTCAGCATCTCCGCTCCTTCTCATAATATTGTTACATTCCATCCTGGATTTTCCATTGTTTGATATGCAAATTATAGTGTTAAAGATGTTTGTTCTGTAATATCTGCATAAAATATAATTCACAGTTTCTTTGATATTGTACTTACATCATCGTATTGCAAATTATTATGTACAACACACACTCTCTCTCTCTCTCTCTTTCGCTCTCTCTCTCTCTAGCAGTGATTTTTAGATTGTAATTTAAGAGTGCAACAGTTAATTGTTCCCTTTTCTGACCTACGTATATTATGACATGTACTTTTGGCATTGTCTCTGAATTCTTAGCACCTAAACCTTAAGTGACCGTCTTCAGGTTTATTTCTGCATCTACTCGTACATCTACATCTATACTGCAAACCACCATGAGATGCATGGCAGAGGGTATGTCCCATTGTACTAGTTATTAGGGTTCTTCTTGTTCCATTGACATATGGTGCGCAGGAAGAATCATTTACTGAATGCCTCTGTGCATGAGATAATTATTCGAACCCTATTCTCATGATCGCTCAGTGACCAATTCTGATAATATATTTTCTCCACTGTACTTGTCTAATAAAAGGTCTGACTATATATGCAGAAAGTTAGTAAAATTGAAATACAACACTTTCTTTTATAATTTTATAAGATTTTAATTGTATTAAAAAAGTTTTAGTAATTTTTATAACGGTTTCTAAAAAAAGAAAGTTTGTTATTCCAATATATTCTGATTTAGATAACTTGCATTATATAATTACATACAAAAATGTGTGCGTTGCATTTGTTGGTATATTCCTGGGATGTAATGTCTCCCTTATGCTTTATATGTTACAATGTATTCCCGTCTATTCACTACTACAGTGCCAACTGGTGACAGTTCGTAATATCTGTGTTGTTGACTTCTGAATCTCAGTCTTCATTCATCTGTTGTATGAACATGAGCTTGTGTAGTCAGTTCACAATGTGTAACATTTTATGTAAACTTTGTTTTACTGTTGACCTGCTGATGTTTCACATTCTTCATGTTCCTGGAATGACATGATATATGGTACAAATGCTGGAGATTCATTGAGGCATATTTGCATAAGGCATGTTGTATATTTCCATGTTATGTAAATATGTACCACTCTCTATTAAATCTGACCTCAGCACAATTATAATTTAGATCTATGTGTTTTATAGATCTGATGATGACAACTTAGATTGCTGAAACCAGACATCAAAAAAATAAAGTTAGAGTTGCCGATCTTAACTTCGAAGTTTTTACTTCTATATTTCATATGACAAGAAGCTACACCATTGACTCTGTTTGATAATTGCATTAGATATGAATCCTACTTAACAAAATTCAATAAGGTTTTATTGTACCTACTAACTAGAGAGGTGTGCACATATGGAGTCACATGAACAAGAGATGCAAAATAGCAAGAGAATGTGCAGCACATAGTATGCAAGTGACTAGCATCACCTTGCTGTTTCAAACATATGGGTGTGTTTTATAATGTATTTTGAATATTTAGTGTCAATTTTCCTGTTAGTGCTTATTTGGTGGTGGATATGTTGTCGTCGTAATCTTTACTGACAGAACAGAATCACAAAAAATGTTACACAAGTGAGTGTGATGTTGTGTTCCTACATATAAATACTTCACAAGATTCAAATAACAGAAGGAGTAAAGATGATCATTCACAATATAGTTCAGATAGTTAGATATTGACAGGCACATAAACAAGATTGAAATTACCAAATAAGCAGCAACCAGTTGCAAGATCATGTTTTCTTTATTTAATTTTGCAAAAACTGGTGGCAGTTTGCAAAATTAAATAAAGAAAACATGATCTTGTGACTGGTTGCTGCTTATTTGGTAATTTTATGGTTTATGGTCGCTGCACAACTTGGGAACCATATGGAGCCCCCCATTCAGAAGATTGAAATTGTTGCAAAGTTTGTAGACAAGTTCTCTTTTATGAGTAACTAGCAAAAGTACATGAATGGGTACATTGTCATGGTTCAAGGGTGAGGGGTTTTGGTGGTTGGAGTGGTGCCAGGAACAAAGAGGGGTGAAGAGAAGAGAGGGAGAGGCAGTAAAGAGATATGGCACTGGAGAGCTCCCATAGCCAAGGTAACAGAAGCTGTATGTGGCACAGTGACAGGAAGGAGTGGGAGGGTCGGGGGGGGGGGGGGGGGGTGAGCATGGGGACAAGGTTAGAGGTAGGTGTGTGGCACAGGAGCTAGCAAAAGGTGTGGGCAAGAGAACGGTAGGATTCAAGAATGACAATTTCCATCCAAGCAAATCTCAGAAGTTGAAATAGGTATAGAGGACTCAGATGTTATATATTGTGAAGTAGTCATTGAAGTTGAACATGTTTTCAGTCACATTTTCTGTCATTGGATGGTCAAACTTTGCTCTTGGGCACAGTCTGGAGATGGTTATGCATTTTGGTGGACAGTTAGTTTGGTGGTCATGCTCTCTCAAAAACTATCCACACAAATGAATGGCTACTACCTAACTCTGTCCAAGAGCAAAGTTGGTCATTCAGTAGCAGCATATGCAACTGAGCGCAACATATCCGCTTCAATGGCTGCTTCACACTCCATAACACATGTATCCTCTCCCCCCCCCCCCCCCCTGCCTACGCAGCCACAGATCCTCTCACTCACAAATGTCTCAAAATTATGAACATGGAGATTGTCTTTAGTGCACATCCTTCAGTTCCACAAACCTGGCCTCAATCTTCACTAGCCTCTGTCCCCATGCCTTCACTTCACTTCATTGATATACACTTCCATTCTTCACTCTCACGGTTTCTGTCTTCCTTTGTTTTACCCATCTTAGCCCACATCATTATGTGCTGTGCCACACACAACTGCCTCTGCCTGTAACAGGACAGGCGATCCAATGCCAAAGTCCTGTTCTGTTCTCTTGCTACAACTTACCTTTCCTTCTCAGCCATCAGTCTTCCTCCCCTCTACCCCTCCCTTCCCAACCCACCCTCCCTTCCTTGTTTCTTTTGCCCACTCCATCCAACACAGTTTCTCACCCTAGTCAGCATGTAGTGCCCAGACAAAGTATGATTTAATGGAGTAAAAACTTGCAACAGGTGTAATACAGATTGTTTTTGAAAGTTATGGCAAACAGTGCGACTAAGCCACTGATATCAGTTCATTTTGCTAATCAGATATAGCAACAGAGGCTCTGATACAGTTAATGAAATCATAATTAAAAGATTTAAGATTTACTGAAAAATTTACAACCATATACAGTACTCAATATAAGTGCTATTGGTAAGTAGTACATATCTTTGGTCTTACAGCCATATCTACATCCACGTGATTACTATACAGTTCACATTTAAGTGTTTGAATGCAGTCCATATAACCACTTCCATCCTCTTTATGACCAATTCACCCTTGAATAGCACAGGGGAAAAATTAACACTTAAATCTTTCTGTGCAAGTTCTAATTTCTCTTATTTTATTATCATGATCATTTCTCCATGTGTAGGCAGGACTCGGGTAAATATTTTGGCATTCGGAGGATGAAGTTGGTTACTGAAACTTCATGAAAAGATCTAACCTAATGAAAAACACTTTTTTTTAAAATTATTCCGTTCAAAGTTGCTTATCATACCTGTAATCCCTCTTCCTTTCACAACAGCAAACGACCAGTCCTTCTTTTTGAACCTTTTCAGTCTTCTATCAGTCCTATCTGGCACAGAACCCATACCACACAGCAGTAAACCATATGATGCATTCACTTACATGTTGTTGTTGTTGTTGTGGTCTTCAGTCCTGAGACTGGTTTGATGCAGCTCTCCATGCTACTCTATCCTGTGCAAGCTTCTTCATCTCCCAGTACCTACTGCAACCTACATCCTTCTGAATCTGCTTAGTGTATTGATCTCTTGGTCTCCCTCTACGATTTTTACCCTCCACGCTGCCCTCCAATGCTAAATTTGTGATCCCTTGATGCCTCAAAACATGTCCTACCAACCGATCCCTTCTTCTAGTCAAGTTGTGCCACAAACTTCTCTTCTCCCCAATCCTATTCAATACCTCCTCATTAGTTACGTGATCTACCCACCTTATCTTCAGCATTCTTCTGTAGCACCACATTTCGAAAGCTTCTATTCTCTTCTTGTCCAAACTAGTTATCGTCCATGTCTCACTTCCATACATGGCTACACTCCATACAAATACTTTCAGAAACGACTTCCTGACACCTAAATCTATACTCGATGTTAACAAATTTCTCTTCTTCAGAAACGCTTTCCTTGCCATTGCCAGTCTACATTTTATGTCCTCTCTACTTCGACCATCATCGGTTATTTTACTCCCTAAATAGCAAAACTCCTTTACTACTTTAAGTATCTCATTTCCTAATCTAATTCCCTCAGCATCACCCGACTTAATTTGACTACATTCCATTATCCTCGTTTTGCTTTTGTTGATGTTCATCTTATATCCTCCTTTCAAGACACTGTCCATTCCGTTCAACTGCTCTTCCAAGTCCTTTGCTGTCTCTGACAGAATTACAATGTCATCGGCGAACCTCAAAGTTTTTACTTCTTCTCCATGAATTTTAATACCTACTCCGAATTTTTCTTTTGTTTCCTTTACTGCTTGCTCAATATACAGATTGAATAACATCGGGGAGAGGCTACAACCCTGTCTCACTCCTTTCCCAACCACTGCTTCCCTTTCATGCCCCTCGACTCTTATAACTGCCATCTGGTTTCTGTACAAATTGTAAATAGCCTTTCGCTCCCTGTATTTTACCCCTGCCACCTTCAGAATTTGAAAGAGAGTATTCCAGTCAACATTGTCAAAAGCTTTCTCTAAGTCTACAAATGCCAGAAACGTAGGTTTGCCTTTTCTTAATCTTTCTTCCAAGATAAGTCGTAAGGTCAGTATTGCCTCACGTGTTCCAACATTTCTACGGAATCCAAACTGATCTTCTCCGAGGTCGGCTTCTACCAGTTTTTCCATTCGTCTGTAAAGAATTCGCGTTAGTATTTTGCAGCTGTGACTTATTAAACTGATAGTTCGGTAATTTTCACATCTGTCAACACCTGCTTTCTTTGGGATTGGAATTATTATATTCTTCTTGAAGTCTGAGGGTATTTCGCCTGTCTCATACATCTTGCTCACCAGATGGTAGAGTTTTGTCATGACTGGCTCTCCCGAGGCCATCAGTAGTTCTAGTGGAATGTTGTCTACTCCCGGGGCCTTGTTTCGACTCAGGTCTTTCAGTGCTCTGTCAAACTCTTCACGCAGTATCTTATCTCCCATTTCGTCTTCATCTACATCCTCTTCCATTTCCATAATATTATCCTCAAGTACATCTCCCTTGTATAAACCCTCTATATACTCCTTCCACCTTTCTGCCTTCCCTTCTTTGCTTAGAACTGGGTTTCCATCTGAGCTCTTGATATTCATACATGTGGTTCTCTTCTCTCCAAAGGTCTCTTTAATTTTCCTGTAGGCAGTATCTATCTTACCCCTAGTGAGACAAGCCTCTACATCCTTACATTTGTCCTCTAGCCATCCCTGCTTAGCCATTTTGCACTTCCTGTCGATTTCATTTTTGAGACGTTTGTATTCCTTTTTGCCTGCTTCATTTACTGCATTTTTATATTTTCTTCTTTCATCAATTAAATTCAATATTTCTTCTGTTACCCAAGGATTTCTATTAGCCCTCGTCTTTTTACCTACTTGATCGTCTGCTGCCTTCACCACTTCATCCCTCAGAGCTACCCATTCTTCTTCTACTGTATTTATTTCCCCCATTCCTGTCAATTGTTCCCTTATGCTCTCCCTGAAACTCTCTACAACCTCTGGTTCTTTCAGTTTATCCAGGTCCCATCTCCTTAAATTCCCACCTTTTTGCAGTTTCTTCAGTTTCAATCTGCAGTTCATAACCAATAGATTGTGGTCAGAATCCACATCTGCCCCAGGAAATGTCTTACAATTTAAAACCTGGTTCCTAAATCTCTGTCTTACCATTATATAATCTATCTGAAACCTGTCAGTATCTCCAGGCTTCTTCCATGTATACAGCCTCCTTTCATGATTCTTGAACCAAGTGTTAGCTATGATTAAGTTATGCTCTGTGCAAAATTCTACAAGGCGGCTTCCTCTTTCATTCCTTCCCCCCAATCCATATTCACCTACTATGTTTCCTTCTCTCCCTTTTCCTACTGACGAATTCCAGTCTCCCATGACTATTAAATTTTCGTCTCCCTTCACTACCTGAATAATTTCTTTTATCTCGTCATACATTTCATCAATTTCTTCATCATCTGCAGAGCTAGTTGGCATATAAACTTGTACTACTGTAGTAGGCATGGGCTTTGTGTCTATATTGGCCACAATAATGCGTTCACTATGCTGTTTGTAGTAGCTAACCCGCACTCCTATTTTTTTACTCATTATTAAACCTACTCCTGCATTACCCCTATTTGATTTTGTATTTATAACCCTGTAATCACCTGACCAAAAGTCTTGTTCCTCCTGCCACCGAACTTCACTAATTCCCACTATATCTAACTTTAACCTATCCATTTCCCTTTTCAAATTTTCTAACCTACCTGCCCGATTAAGTGATCTGACATTCCACGCTCCGATCCGTAGAACGCCAGTTTTCTTTCTCCTGATAACGACGTCCTCTTGAGTAGTCCCCGCCCGGAGATCCGAATGGGGGACTATTTTACCTCCGGAATATTTTACCCAAGAGGACGCCATCATCATTTAATCATACAGTAGAGCTGCATGTCCTCGGGAAAAATTACGGCTGTAGTTTCCCCTTGCTTTCAGCCGTCACTTACATGTATCCAGAGTCAATAATACTTTGAAATGGGTTGTACCTGCAGTCCCCTCTCCTCTCCCACTTTACAGTGCAATTTCTGTGTTAACAAACTCCAATTCAATCACTGCTCGGCAGAAATGTTGTTTCAAATAGGTAATACAAATATAGCTCAAGAGTGATCTTGTTAACTTGCCATAATATTTTATACTTTGCTGATAATACTGTCATAGAGAGGATTCTGCTGCCAGCTAGCTGTCATGGGCGAGGTGGTATATGACCACAGTTGCAGGAGGCTTTAGGTAAGAAGTACCATGTCACCAGCATTTTTAAACTATATGCTGGGCTCATCAATGTGACAGAGGACTTAGGAGTCAATCTCCCCTCTTGTCAGTATCACAGAGGAGCACTTCAGACATCAATCTTGAAAAGACTTTTTCCAAGAGAGTGATATGATTCCCTGTAGAAACTAAGTTTTTTTAAAGTCACCAGCAATGCTCAGATAATTACTGGTAAATACTGATTAGATTAGATTTACTTTCATTCCAATTGATTTGTAGTGAGGAGGTCCTCCAGGATGTAGAACATGTCAGAAAACAATAATACATGACAAATATTTACAACTGAAACAAAAAAGCTAATGTACCTTCCATGGGTCCTAAGTGGGATGATGATCTTTTATTTTTTAATGAACACTACATGAAAGGATCATTTCACAAACACTCATTTACTAAGATCACATTAATGCACTGAATTTAAAACTAAAAAAAACGGTTTTTTTATTTATAATGTAAAAAACACATAATAGAACTACTACAACACTTATTTAAAATGAACACATTGCTGCACTGAAATGGTGCAGAAGTCAGGTTGTAAAATATATATATGTTGGCCACCAATAAATCCTTTAGGCTTCTCTTAAACTGAATTGCGTTGGTTGTTAAGCTTTTTATAGCTGTTGCAAAGTTATTGAACATGTGTGTTCCTGAATAATGCACACCTTTTTGTACAAGAATAAGTAACTTTAAATCCTTGTGAATATTATTCTTATTTCTAGTATTGATTCCATGAATTAAGCTGTTTGTTTGAAAAAGTGATATATTTTTAATGACAAATTTCATTAAGGAATAAGTATATTGGGAAGCAGTAGTTAGTATCCCTAGTTCCCTAAACGGGCTTCTGCAGGATGTTTTTGAGTTCACACCACATATAACTCTTATTGCACGTTTTTGTGCCTGGAAAACTTTAGCTTGGCTTGATGAATAACCCAAAAAAATAATCCCATATGACATTATGAAATGACAGTAAGCGTAGTGTGCCAGCTTTTTTATTTTTATATCCCCTATGTCTGACACAATTCATATTGCGAATAGAGATTTATTAAGAAGCTTCAGCAGTTCTGTGGTGTGCTCCTCCAAATAGAATTTATTATCAAGCTGTAATCCCAAAATTTAACACTATCCCCTTCTTATATCTGCTTGTCATCGTATGTTAGGCATATACTCATGGGACACTCCTTACAAGTTCTGAATTGCATGTAGTGTGTTTTTTCAAAGTTTAGTGACAAAGAATTGGTTAGGAACCAGTGATTAATGTCCACAAATATTTTATTAGCTGATCTTTCTAAGACTACACTTGATTTGCTATCTATTGCAATGTTTGTATCATCAGAAAACAAAACAAACTTGGCACCTGGTAATGTTACTGACGAAAGGTCATTGATATACACAAGAAAAAGTAAGGGCCCTAAGATGGAACATTGTGAGACCCCACATGCAATTAATTCCCAGTTGGATGATGCCTGATAGCTTAATACATGTCTCTTACCTAATAACATCCTTTGTTTCCTGTGAGAGATATAAGATTTGAACCATTTTGCAGCATTTCCTGTTACACCATAATATTCTAATTTACTTAAAAGGATATTGTGATTTACACAGTCAAATGCCTTTGACAGATCACAAAATATATCAGTTGCCTGCAAGTTTTTGTCTAATGAATTAAGTACACTTTCCCTGTAATGTAGATAGCCTTCTCAATATCAGAACCCTTTAGAAATCCCAACTGCGACTTTGACAGTACGTTATTTGTGATAAGATGGTTATAAAGCCAATTGTACACTATCTTTCCTAAAATTTTTGAGAATGCTGGAAAAAGTGAAATTGGACAGAAATCTGATGCTGTTTCTTTATCTCTCATCTTAAACCGTGGCTTAACTTCAGCATATTTCAACCATTCAGGAAATATTCCACTGATAAATGACATAATATATTACTTAACTCAGAATCACATTCTTTAATTAACTTTGTTTATATTTCATCATACTCACTATATGTTTTTGATTTTAAAGATTTTATGATGGACATTACTTCTGCTGCAGTAGTGAGCGTCAAATTCATATTATGGAAGTTACTTGAAATTTCTGGTCTGAGGTATTCCATAGCAGCATCTGCATAACCTAAAAAAAATGGCTCTGAGCACTATGGGACTCAACTGCTGAGGTCATTAGTCCCCTAGAACTTAGAACTCGTTAAACCTAACTAACCTAAGGACATCACAAACATCCATGCCCGAGGCAGGATTCGAACCTGCGACCGTAGCGGTCTTGCGGTTCCAGACTGCAGCGCCTTTAACCGCACGGCCATACATAACCTAACAACCCCATATTTTCAGTAACAGTTATAAAATGTTTGTTAAAAAGTTCTGCAACACTATACACATCTGTCACCAATGTATCATTTACTCTTAATGCTATTTGTCTCTCTTCATATCTGGTTCTACCGGTCTTCTCCTTCACTGTATCCCATATTGTCTTTATTTTGTTATCTGATATGACTATCTTTTTCTTGTAATATATTTGCTTTGATGTCTGTATTACAGTCTTTAATATTTTGCAGTATTTCTTGTAATGTGCTATAGTATCAACATCAGAACTGTTTCAGATACAGTTTTCTTTTTGTTTTACAAGATACCTCTATTCCTTGAGTAATCCACGGCTTTGCTGTAACCTTGATTAGTTTTGGGGGAAAACAGTGTTCAAATAAGGTAAGCACTTTATTATCAAAAGTGTTATATTTTTCATTCATGCCATGAGCACTGTAAACATCACTACAGTGAATGTCTCTGAGGAGTGTTCTAAAATAATCAGTTTTTGGCTTATTGATTACCCTCTTGAGTTCAGATTGAACAGATTTTATATCCTGTTCAGCATTAACATTTAACAGAAGGAACTGCATGTCATGGTCTGAGAGGCCATTGACTATTGGTTTTGTAATATAATTTTGTTCATTGGACTTTTCTGTAAAGATATTATCAATGCCTGTTTGTGAGCAATTGGCTACCGTAGTGGGGAACTTTACTGTGGGAATTAAGTTGAATGATAGTGTTACTAACTCAAATAAGTTCTTATTGGGAGAGTCTTTAAGGAAATCTATATTGAAGTCACCAGCAACCACTATTTCTTTGTTTTTGGTTTTAAATGAGCCGTGCAGCTTCAAGGTGGTATATGAACAGATAAAAGTTACCTGCAGGTGCTCGATATACACTCAATATTATGAAGGATTTTTGGTGAAAGTCTACCTCTATTGCACATGCTTCCACATGCTGTTCTAGGCAAAATTTATGAATGTCTATGTTTTTAAATTTATGATGGTTCCTGATGAATGTGGCAACTCCTCCTTTCTCCATTTCTGCTCTATAAAAGTGAGATGCTAAGCTAAATCCTGTAACACTTGGAAGTCCTATACCAGGTGTCATATGATGTTCAGAGAGGCAGATTATGTCAGCTGGGTTTGAGGACTCTAATTCAGCTATGCAGATAATTAATTCATTAATTTCATTTCTCAGCCCTCAAATATTTTGATGGAACAGAGATAGCTGACATTTCACATTGACTGAGTTAAAATCGGGTAGAGTTGAAATTTCTGCTGATTGCTGAAAATTGTTAACCAACAGCTGTTTATGCTGATGTAATAAGGCAGAATTATATTTTTGGTTTCTTTCTCAAACTGAAGGTTTGTCTCAATCCTAACCTCTCTTAAAACTTGGTTTCTTTGTATCCTCCTTACCCTAAAAAAAGGGCCTTTTCTGAACCCTATAACCACTGGTATTTTATCACTCGTGACAGTGCCCCCCCCCCCCTCTCCCCTCCCCCCTTTAACTTTCCTGCTATTTTCCCAGCCAGTTTACCCTTCCCTTTCCTGTTGAGGTGAAGGCCGTGCCTAGTATAATCCCACCTATTGAGAGAATCAACAGGAACCACACCAATGTGTGACCCTGCACCCGGCATAAGCAGCTGTTCCATCTCCAAATTAACTCTCTTGACAGAAGTGTTCAAACTCGAGAGTATGCTTCGATGCTGATGCAATCTTTTCCAGGTTACACCCTATACTGTACCCAGGATTTCTGTCAATACTATTACCTGGCCCACCCACATAACCATGGTGTCTTCCTTAGTGAAATCTTATCAGTAACAAAAGTATTTTTACTAGGAACTAACTTTATGTCGTCGACCTTGTGCTGCTGACTGGACTATTCCTTCACAACTGAACATATGGTTTCAATTTTGTCCTGTGAATTAGCTATTCTATTTGCATAACACATACTCTTTGCCTTCCTAATAACATTTTTAAGCACCTTACAATACTGTTTGTAATGGGCTACTGTAACTTGATTGTCACTACTTCTAACATTTTGATATAATTCCTGCTTTGTTCTACGTGATATCCTTATCCCACTTGTCAGCCACCTAGGCTGCCTATTACTGCTAGTATCCCGTTCAGGATGTTCTAATGGAACACAACTCTCAAAGAGCATGAGAAATATGTTAAGGAAAGTATTATATTTATCATCTACGTTATTGGCACTATAAACATCCTGCCATTATTGCTCCTTGACAAGGTTTAAAAAACTCTCTGTTGCTGTTGGATTAACTTTCCTACATAGTTTGTAATTATATGTTACATTTGTTTTAGTACAAAAGCCTTTTAGTGTTAATAAAATTTGTGCATCATGGTCTGAAAGGCCATTCACCATTGTACTAACAGAATGCCCATATAGTAATGAAGAATGAATAAAAATATTATCTGTAGCTGTGCTACTGTTCCCCTGCACCCTAGTTGGGAAAAATAGTCTGCATCAGATCATATGAATTTAGGAGATCTACCAACATCCTTCTTCTTGCACCATCATATACAAAATTTATATTGAAGTCATCACATATAACTAATTTCTGGTACTTCCTACAAAGTGAATCAAGAACCCCCTCTAGCTTGAGGAGAAGTGCACTGAAGTCAGAGGTGGGGGACCTATAAACAACAACAATTAGAAGTTTAGTTTCACTAAATTCAACTGCCCCTGCACAACATTCAAAAACCTGTTCAATGCAGTGCCATGATACGTCCATGGAATCAAATGAAATACTGTATTCTATGTACATAGCCAGTCCACCACTCTATAAAGACCTCCTTGTAAAACAGCCAGCTAATCTGTTTCTGGTAAATGAAGTCTCTGAATTGTCAAATTATTTAAGTGGTGGTCCGTAGCTATCAGTTCTGTGAGGTGAGTTAATATGGGACTTGAGAGGTCACTGATGATTGTTGACATAGCATTTTGGGGGGGGGGGGGGGTTCCAGTTGAGAGCAGGCATAGGTCTGGCTATATTAGACATGGCCAGCACCTAAATAAAATTGGGAAGGGATGGTTGTGGAAGCTTATAATTAACAAGATAGTAGGTAAATGTGGCATCACTCAAGACCAAATTTCAGTGATAACATGGGGAAGGGCTAGCCCTTTATAGGACAAAGTGAGCTAGGAGGTATCCCTGCTTCAGGAAGGGTCATTTGACGCCAAAATATAGTTTAATAACTGGGAAATCCAGATCAGAAGGTCCACTAGTTTTATTTCATAAAAGTATTAGGGCAATTAAAGGCAAAGTAGATGAATTTGCTAATACATCTTGACACTGCCATTTCACGCATCTCAGAGCATCATTTACGCAGTAAAGAAATACTGAGGCTTCTCTTGGAGTGGTTTATCTTGTCTAAAATACATGCGACAAGTTCATTGTAGAAGGAAGGAGTGGCCATCTATGCCAAATGTAATGTCTCATTCAAGAGTTGACCTGTCAAAACATGTAAAGGTCAAATATTTGAAGATTGTGCAGGAGAGTTTGAATTTTCAGCAGGAAAAAAACTTTTCATTATAGATCCATACAAATCCCCCAGATCAGACTACAGGGTTTTTCCTCTCCAGACTTAATGCTGTGCTAGGCCTAGTTCTTATGAAACATGTATTGATTTTGTGTGAGGATTTCAATATTAATTTTCTCATTGATTCTCCAGTAAAAAGAATGTTTACGGATTTACTTTAATCTCACAATCTGGCAGGGACAGTATACTTTCCAACTAGAGTTTAGGGAAACAGCAGCTATCATAGACAATATATTTATAGATTGTTCTCTAATTTATGGTCATAGTTTGAGAAATGTTGGTACAGACTGTAAAACCATGATGCACAGACAATAATACTGGAAGGAAGCAAGGCAGAGTCATAACCTAAAGTTGTAAACAAAAAATTTAGGAACATGAGTCTAACTGCAGTGCAGTCATTTAAAGAAACACTGAAGGCCTAACTTGGCAAAAAGTTGACAATACAAATGACTAGAATGGCAAATATACATTACTTCAAACCTTCATCACTTTCTTTAATAGCTCATTCCTGATAAAAAGTGCAGGCACATGTGCAGTACTTATAAGCAACCAATTTGGATAACTAATGGCATTAGAATATAATGTAGGAGAAAGTGAGAGCTGTATCACAATATGAAGAGCTTGGTAAAAGAATTTTACTGTAGACAATACAGCAAAGTTTGTGGAATGTCATCAGACAGGCTAAAACATTGTATTGCACTAAGATAATAGAAAGCTCTCAGAACAAAATTAAAACTATGTGGTAAATTTTGAAGAAGGTATCAGGCAGAACATGATTGCTCAACATATTTAACCCCTCTCTTCTTGTCAATAGTCGGAAAGGTAAATCAGAATTTTATTGGTACAGGTAAATATGTAAAACTCTTGAAAGCAAGTGCTCCACGACAATTACATCATGTGGAACTATAGGGAACAAGCAAAGATGAAACTGAATCAGTTATTATTTTATTAAAGAGTAATGACTTCCACGGGTATGATGATATTTTAAGCAGGATTATGAAGACCAATGCACCATACATTAGTTCTATATTTAGTCCCTTTGCAATGAGTCTTTCAGATGTTATCAGTTTCTCGACAGATTGAAATACTCATAACTGAAACTACATTATAAAATGGGTGAAAGAGATAACATATACAATTACTGCCAAATTTCTTTATTATCAGTGTTTTCAAAAAAATTTGCAGAAGGAAGGTATAAGATAGTAGTCACACACCTCAGTACACATAATTAGCTTCCAAACTCAGTTTGGCTTGAGGAGGGAGTAACCACAGAATATGTTATTTACTATTTTATATGTGAGGAACTAGCAGGAGTTGATGATGGGTTGAGGGCAGCAGGCATTTTCTTTGATATAACAAGAACATTTGATTGTGTGGACAGTGCATGCTTTTGTGTAATGTGGAAAATTATGGATTTAGGGAAGAAGCTCAACAATACCGTAGTTTGCTTCATATCTTAGAACCACGAAGCAGAAGGCTGTCCTCCAGTGCCCACAGACAGATAAGAGGTTTGAAGCTGACTGTGGTCATGTAAAGTGATGGGTGTCACAGGGTTCTCTTCTGGATCGACAGCTTTTCTTGGTGTAAATCAACAATCTGCCACTAAGCATGATAACTGACACAAAAATTGTTCTTTTTGCAGATGAAAAAAGTGTTATTATAGAAGACATAGAATGCAGTTAAATGACGCAGCTAATAGGGTGGTCAGTAACATCAGCATATGCTTTCAGGGAACAGATTAACAATTAACTATAACAAAACACAATTCATACAGTTTCGGGCACTGAACTTTTAAAAGTGAAATTTTACTGTCCAGAAATGGTTACATAGTCAGAGAAGTTAACCATTTCAAATTGTTAGGACTGAGGGTAGACAGAAGTATCACATTCAAGATCTTGTGCAGGAACTGAATGCTGATATCTTAACTTTAAGAATGATCTCTACTACCTCTGACACTGAAACGCAAAGGACAGTGTACTTTGATTACTTCCACTCTGTTACCTCATACAGCGTTATATAGGCCTACTGAGGCAACCACCAAGAATATTTTGGATACAGAAACTCATGCTTGGAGTGATCTGCAGTGTCAGTTCATGAAATTCGTGTAGATCCATTGTTACTATGGTCAAAATGTAGAGATCCATCACATCACTTAAGTAACAAAACAGAAACTAAAGCAGAAAGTGAGTGAGGGGAAGATAGTAGTTCTGCAACAAAAAATTGGCCAGGTGCATGTAGGACTTGGTTTATATGAGATTTTCCATTAATCATTTAAATTAACCATTTTCTAATGTTTCCCTTTTACTTGTACTCTGCAACCTTGCATTTTGCCAAATTTCATGATTACAGGCCAACTGGGTGTACCCTACAGGTTTTAATAAGCGAGTTTGCAAGTATAATAATATTTAAAATAAATGGGCATATCTTTTGATTGCATTGCCTTAAAACCTTAACCACAAGGAGACCACAGACCTATGTATGTGACATAAATTTCAACGTGATATATCTACCAATTCATAAGAAAAATGCATCTTAACAGATTGATGGAGAGAGGGAGAGAGAGAGAGAGAGAGAGAGAGAGAGAGAGAGAGAGAGAGAGAGAGAGAGAGAGTTGTATAACAAATTACCAAAAAACAATTTTTTTGTACGATATAATTACCAATTAACAATTTCGAATTTTTCCCTTTACTTGTATGTGGGACCTTTCTTCATGCCAAATGTCATGATTCTAGGCCAATGGGAAGTACACTATAGGTCTTGATGAATGAGTTTGAGAGTATCAAAATATGGCCATATCTTTTGATTTCATTGACTTAGCAGCTTCAATTTTTTACACTGCTAAACCTTAATATGTGACATAAATTTCAATGTGATACATCTACCCGTTCATGAGAAAATGGGTTTTAGTAGTCAGATAGACAACAAAGTGATCCTCTAAAGGGTTCCTTCTTACCATTGATGTATGGAACCCTAAAAAAATGACAAAATCATCTTCAAAAGGAATATTTCTTTTTGATTAATTCACAAAGGGTGAAACAATAACAGGAAGTCTTTTATACAAACTGGATAAACAAGTTTGAGAGAGGAAGCCTGGACTGCAAAATTGTGCTGTTCTCTGGATTTGCTTCAAGTCCTAGTACTGCCTATTCTCATAAATAAACAAATTTATTATTGGAGGATAATTGGGATGGGAAATATGATGTAGGTGGTGACCTGGTAAAGATAGCTACTCAAACTGGTGGCACTAATGTGCATTTCATGCAACTGTTTCAGTTTCATGATCGGCCTTTTCTTAATGTTGCTGTTACCCCATTAACATGGGGCTGGAGAGGGAGCTGAAGGCAGAGGATGTGGGTCACATTTCAGTGGTGCCAGCTGCGCCCATCAGCTGGGTTTCACTAGGCATGGCTTGCACCTCAATAGGTATGGGAAGGGGAGGCTGGCAAAGCTTATAGGTGACAGTATAGTGGGTGGTGGTGGGATCACTCATGGAAAAATTACTGTAGTAGTTGGTGTTAGAACTGCACCTTTTTTAGATTGAGACTGATGACCTCAGCTGTTAAGTCCCATAGTGCTCAGAGCCATTTTTTTCAGATTGAAGTCAGCTGATAGGTATATCTGCTTAAAGGAAGTCCCTCTAACTAAGGGCTCACCTTCGGAGGACGTCATGTTTCCAATTAGAGAAGGAATTAGCATATGTCATCAAAATGTAAGAGTTATTAGAGATAAAGTTAGTGAGCTGTTTACATATGTTGACTCTAAAATTTTTGGCATGTCAGAGCACCACTTACAAAATTTTACAATTCAGAGGCTTCCTTTACCAGGATACAGATTAGCTGGCTGTTTTACATGGAGTTCCTTGCTGGGTAGGGGAGTGGCTATGTATGTAAAAAACACTATTCCATTTGACTCCATAGATGTATCACGGTACTGCAATGAACAGATATTTGAATGTTATGCAGGGGCAGTTGAATTTAGTGAAACTAAACTTCTAATTGTTGTTTTTTATAGGTCCCCCACCTCTGACTTCAGTGCACTTCTCCTCAAGCTAGAGGGGGTTCTTGATTCACTTTGTAGGAAGTACCAGAAATTAGTTATATGTGATGACTTCAATATAAATTTTGTATATGATGGTGCAAGAAGAAGGATGTTGGTAGATCTCCTAAATTCATATGATCTGATGCAGACTATTTTTCCCAACTAGGGTGTAGGGGAACAGTAGCACAGCTGCAGATAATATTTTTATTCATTCTTCTTTACTAGATGGGCATTCTGTTAGCACAAGGGTGAATGGCCTTTCAGACCATGATGCACAAATTTTATTAACACTAAAAGGCTTTTGTACTCAAACAAATGTAACATATAATTACAAACTATGTAGGAAAGTTAATCCAACAGCAACAGAGAGTTTTTTAAACCTTGTCAAGGAACAATAATGGCAGGATGTTTATAGTGCCAATAACATAGATGATAAATATAATACTTTCCTCAACATATTTCTCATGCTCTTTGAGAGTTGCTTTCCATTAGAACATCCTGAACGGGATACTAGCAGTAATAGGCAGCCTAGGTGGCTGACAAGTGGGATAGGGATATCACGTAGAACAAAGCAGGAATTATATCAAAATGTTAGAAGTAGTGACAATCAAGCTACAGTAGCCCATTACAAACAGTATTGTAAAGTGCTTAAAAATGTTATTAGGTAGGCAAAGAGTATGTGATATGAAAATAGAACAGCTAATTCACAGGATAAAATTTAAACCATATGGTCAGCTGTGAAAGAAGTGTGTGGTCAGCAGCACAAGGTTGACGATATAAAGTGAGTTCATAGGAAAAATATTTCTGTTACTGATGAATCAGATATATGTACAATATTTAACAATCATTTTCTGAGCATTGCTAGTGAATTAGATAAAAATTTAGTTTCTACATGCAATCATATAACTTTCTTGGCAAATGCCTGCCCAAGATTGATGTCTGAAACACTCCTCTGTGATACTGACAAGGGGGAGAGTTAGTCTTTAATTAAATCACTGAAGACTAAGGACTCTCATGAATATAGTCGAGTGCCTAGCAGAATATTAAAGTAGTGTGCTGCACGTGTTAGCCCTGTATTTAGCCATATTTGTAATTTTTCCTTTGGGAGTGGTCAGTTTCCTAAACGATTAAAGTACTCAGTAGTAAAGACTCTTTAAAAAAGGGATAAAAGGATAATGTAGACAATTTTAGACGTATTTCTGTGCCATCAGTGTTTACTAAAGTTATTGAAAAGGCTGTGTATGTAAGGATAATTGTTCATTTTACGTACAGTTCGGCTTTAGAAGTCATTTAACAACTGAAAATGAAGGATAATTGGATAATTGATCACTTTATATACAGTTCGGCTTTAGAAGTCACTTAACAACTGAAAATGCTATAGTCTCTTTTCTCTGTGAGGTACTGGATGGGTTAAACAAGTTCATGGCTAGTAGAAAATAAACTAATGCTAAATCACAGTAAGACTCAGTTTTTACAGTTTCTAACACACAATTCAACAAAACCTGACATTTTAATTTCACAGAATGGGCATATGATTAGTGAAACTGAACAGCTCAAATTTCTAGATGTTCACATAAATAGTAAACTGTTGTGGAAAGTCCACATTCAGGATCTTGTTCAAAGACTTAATTCTGCCATTTTTACTATTTGAACGATAGTTGAAGTGAGTGGTCATTCGGCATGAAAATTAGTCTAATTTGCTTATTTTATTCACTTATGTAATATGGTATTGTATTTTGGGGTAACTCTTCCCATTCTAAAAGTATATTTTTGGCTCAGAAATGGGTGGTTCGGGCAATAAATGGGGTAAGTTCACAAAACTCTTGTCGACCCCTGTTCACTAGTCTGGGTATTTTGACATTAGCCTCTCAATATATATACATTCCTTACTGTCATTTCTTGTTAACAATATTAGCTTTTTCCCAAGAATAAGCAGCTTTCACTCAGTTAATACTCAGCAGAAATCAAACCTTTATTTGGATTGGACTTCCTTAACTCTTGTGCAGAAAGGTGTGCAGTATACTGCTGCATCCATTTTCAATAAGCTACTGCTTGAATTAAAAAATCTTAGCCGTAGTCCACATGCTTTCAAATCAGAACTGAAGCATTTCCTCATGGATCACTCCTACTATTCTGTCGAGGAGTTCCTTGAAAAATTAAGCTGACTCTTGTTGTATTGTTGATAGCACTTACTTAAACTTATGGACTGACTTTTTTTGTGTTCATAAACATTTTATTTTTACCTGTTATTACTTTTATGTTGTAATTTCATGTATGGCATGTTCCATGACAATGGAGATTTGTTCCTTAATTTGGTCATATGGAACTTGATGTGCAAATAAAATAAAATAAAATAAAATAGAGGACATTCTGAACTCAACAAAGAGGTAGGGTCCCAGTAGCCACAAACGATTTTGGCACCCTCAGAATCATACACTGGTGGTGAAGTTTACTCAGTTGAATAATGTTGGTCAGTGTGCTTTGAACTGAAAAGGAACTATGTCAAAAAAGAAGTGCATTTTCAATCTTAAAATCACTCTGTCATCACGTAATTGTGAAATGTTCTCTTTCTTCATTAATTAAGACAGAGCGTTTTGTAAATCTTGCCACGAAACAAGTTATACATTGATGAGCAGAAGCAGCCACTGGAAGATAGTATCCACAAATATAACATTGACAGTATAGAGCTGCTTTATAAGCAGTAAACATATGAAGGATGAACATAATTACTGCAGTTTGGAACAGGTATCATGCTTTCAAACACACTATTCGTAAGGTAATAACACATTGTCCTACATCACTTAAAAGTTTACTCCTGTCAAGATATAGAAAGTATCTTTCCTCAATGGATGGCTAAAAATTTATTTCAGCAAACAGTTGATAATCTGAAAATAATAATGTTGAAGTAGTTATATTCTATGAAGGCTTACATCATTACTGGATTTTCTTTGTCATATGTCATCTATCAAGATATAAAGAAAACATTTTTACTGCACAAAAAGAAATAATCAAATCTTTTGAAGATTAAATTATTTCAAAAAGAGTTTCGTATGGTTGTAGTACTGATTTCATAGTCATAAATTGCAATGACTATTATTGTTATATTCCACTTACATCTGGATTCAACCCATGAAGACAATTTGCTGCGGCACAGAAATTTCAAAAACTGCTGCAGATTTCAAATCTTTGTTGGACCATTCTTAAAATATATTATATTTTTTTCCAAAGTTACATTTATACAACTGGACAGTTAATAATGACATACATGTCCACTACAGGGCAGTTACTGTCTCTTCCCATGTTTCAATTTAACTACCTGTCCTGGGGCTACCTGGTGCCCTTGAAAATCAATACAGCTTCATATGTGAAGCACTGAACAGCTATAATATGAAGACACATGTTGTCTATACTTAAGACAGATATATGGAGTCACAAAATTTATACTCAACTCCAACAACAAATTCTACTTTTGTATCCTATGATATTGCAGGATTACAAAATAAAATCACTGTACAAAATCTTTTTATAACTAATGAACACAGTAAAGAAGACAACAGATATTCTAAACATGGAAGCCAAAGCCTCTTAGTACCAAACTCAAGCAATTGTGCATTTCAATTAGGAACAAATTAGTGGTCAAACTTACAGCTGCTGGTGAGAATGGCACTAGATTGTGCCAAATACACACAGAAAAGAGTAGCTAGTAAATTCAACATTGTGTGTGTCATGGAGGCTCTCCAAACCAGGTCTGCTGCACCTCATCTGAAAGTCGCTGTGCCATAGCCACTTTTATTAGAGGTTGCTGTTATGATTGTTCGTTTTTTAATACATGTTTCCTTTCAAGGGCAAGTGACTTGCAAGATTCCAGATGGTGGTTGGCCACTGTGTAACAAAAGACTTAAAAATTGGTAGTGTTGTCATGTTTGTGGGGTGAATGAATTACTTAATAACCTATGAAATGAGTTCATTATCAGGAGGGTATTGAATGCTTTGTCATTCCTTTTTGTAATCATATCTCCTCCTGCCCACTCTTTCTTATATTGTGAAGAAGTAACCTGCCACTGTGAGTTGCACGAGGGGTCAAGGCTACCTGACATCCTTGAAACTCTTATTATGTTCAACTGGTTCTTTCATTTACATCCATAAGATCAAGTTCACAGTGTTCTGTTACACAAAATTCTTTAAAGAGCCATAGTTCAAGTGTCATAACTACAAAACTAATGTGCAGACTTTCATAGTTGGTTAAAATGCAATATGAAGTGAATAGTATATGAACGTAATGCAAACGGCTCTAACAGCACCATGGAAGGATAGGATAATTTATGGACAAACTGCTGTAGTGCAGCATTGGCAACAAACTCCATTTTCTTTTTTAGTAGTTTATTTGTATTGTCTCCATAGTCATACAGATTTTTTAAGGGGGGCTGTGCAGATAAATTGGTCTGCATAACCCATAATCATAGCTACTAATGCGTATCATGTTTTCTGTTTGTCAGTGCATATATTAAATAAACTCTTTAGCGTGGGCAAAGGCCATGCCTTCTTCTTCTTCTTTTTCCAGGTATTGAAGGATTTTCAAACTCCTCCACACACTTATACATGTAATACTTAGATTATAACAAAGGCAGAAAGCTTTAATTGTGTGAATCTTTTTATTGTGCCTGTCACGACTCAGCATCTCTGCTATATGGAGAGTAGCAACTTTCCTTCTCTGGTATTGTTACATTCCATCCTGGATTTTCCATTGTTTAATACTTAGATTAGATTAGATTCAGTTTGCATTCCATAGACCCAAAAATTGAGAAGATTCTCGTGGGTGTGGAACATGCCAGGAAGCATAACATAAAAACATAAAACATTTGAATATAATACTTACTACCCTGATCATTTGTCAGGAGATTGTCAAAATAGGTGACTACAATGCAGTAACCTGGAACAGCTAATATTTACAGAATTAACACGCTGTCAAAATGAAACATTGTTATGCACTATTAATAAATTTATCATACAAAAAATACCTAATCTTGACTGTTGTGACCAAGTGCTGTCAAAACTGAAATCTGACAGATATTTTTACTTAAGCTGGCTTAACAGTCTCTGTTAAGATATTCATCTACAGAGTAGAAAGAGTTGCCTATCAAAAAGTCTTTCAAACTCTGTTTAAACTGTGCTTTATCTGAAACCAAGTTTTTAATGGTTGCTGGCAATTTATTTAAAATGTGTGTTCCTGAATAATGGATGCCTTCTTGGACCAAGGTAAGTGATTTTAGGTCTTTATGTAGATTATTCTTACTCCTAGTATTGATACTATGTATTGGGCTATTGGTTCGAAGGAATGATGTATTACTTGCAACAAATTTAATTAAGAATAAATATACTGAGAAGCAGTGGTTAGAATACAAAGTTTCTTGAACAGGTTTCTACATGATGTTCTTGAATTTACACCACAAATGATTCTTATCACACGCTTTTGCACCCTAAAAACTTTTGCTTCGTTTGATGAGTTGCCCCAGAATATGATCCCATGTGACATAATAGAAAGAAAGTAAGCAAGGTATGCAAGTTTTTTTATATTTATATCTCCTACATCTGACATCATTCTCACTGCAAATACAGACTTGTTTAGGTGCTTAAGCAATTCTGCCCTTCCCAAATGAATTTATTATCAAATTGTAATCCCAGAAATTTAACACTGTCAACCTCTTTGATCTGCATGTCTTTATGTGTTAAACACATACTGGAAGGAAATCTCTCACAGGTTCTGAACTGCGTATAGTGGGTCTTCTCAATGTTCAATGACAGTGAATTAGCGACAGACTGCTTACTGCACAGGTATTTTGCAATGACATCCTTTGTTTCCTGTTAGACGGATAAGACTGAAACCATTTCACAGCATTGCCAGTGACACCATAATATTCTAATTTACTTAAGAGAATGGTGTGGTTCATACAGTCAAAGGCTTTTGATAGGTCACAGAAAATGCCAGTAGCCTCTAATTTATTATCTAATGAATTAAATACATTCTCACTGCATGTGTGAATAGCTTTCTCTATATCAGAACCCTTAAGAAATCCTAAATGTGACTTGGACAATATATTATTTGCAGTCAGGTGCTTAAGGATATGCTTGAACACAACCTTTCCAAATATTTTTGAGAAAGCCGGCAAAAGTGAAATTGGTTGATACAGAATTTTTTTTTTTGGTCTATCTTTGTTTACTTACATGTTAAGGTAACAAATGTTCCAGGTGTAAAACTGGGAAGGGGGAAACCCCCCCCCCCCCCTCACACACACACACCAGGTTTGGTACTTCATCAATAAGCATTCCATTTTTAAGAGTAACTTACTTGCATGTGCACCCCCCCCCCCTCCCCCCCCCACACACACATATATATATATATATATACAAAGATGATGTAACTTACCAAACGAAAGCGTTGGTATGTTGATAGACACACAAACACACACACAAAATTAAAGCTTTCGCAACCCACGGTTGCTTCATCAGGAAAGAGGGAAGGAGAGGAAAAGTCGAAAGGAAGTGGGTTTTAAGGGAGAGGATAAGGAGTCATTCCAATCCGGGGAGCGGAAAGACTTGGGGAAAAAAGGGCAGGTATACACACGCACACACACACAAATCCATCCGCACATATACAGACACAAGCACACATATGTAAAGGCAAAGAGTTTGGCCAGAGATGTCAGTCGAGGCGGAAGTACAGAGGCAAAGATGTTGTTGAATGACAGGTGAGGTACGAGCGGCGGCAACTTGAAATTAGCGGAGGTTGAGGCCTGGTGGGTAACGGGAAGAGAGGATATATTGAAGGGCAAGTTCCCATCTCCGGAGTTCTGATAGGTTGGTGTTAGTGGCAAGTATCCAGATAACCCGGACGGTGTAACACTGTGCCACGATGTGCTGGCCGTGCACCAAGCCATGTTTAGCCACAGGGTAATCCTCATTACCAACAAACACTGTCTGCCTGTGTCCATTCATGCGAATGGACAGTTTGTTGCTGGTCATTCCCACATAGAAAGCTTCACAGTGTAGGCAGGTCAGTTGGTAAATCACGTGGGTGCTTTCACACGTGGCTCTGCCTTTGATCGTGTACACCTTCCGGGTTACAGGACTGGAGTAGGTGGTGGTGGGAGGGCGCATGGCACAGTTTTACACCGGGGGTGGTTACAAGGGTAGGGGCCAGAGGGTAGGGAAGGTGGTTTGGGGATTTCATAGGGATGAACCAAGAGGTTACGAAGGCTAGGTGGAAGGCGGAAAGACACTCTTTGTGGAGTGGGGAGGATTTCATGAAGGATGGATCTCATTTCAGGGCAGGATTTGAGGAAGTCGTATCCCTGCTGGAGAGCCACATTCAGAGTCTGATTCAGTCCCAGAAAGTATCCTGTCACAAGTGGGGCACTTTTGGGGTTCTTCTGTGGGAGGTTCTGGGTTTGAGGGGATGAGGAAGTGGCTCTGGTTATTTGCTTCTGTACCAGGTTGGGAGGGTAGTTGCGGGATGCGAAAGCTGTTGTCAGGTTGTTGGTGTAATGCTTCAGGGATTCCGGACTGGAGCAGATTTGTTTGCCACGAAGACCTAGGCTGTAGGGAAGGGACCGTTTGATATGGAATGGGTGGCAGCTGTCATAATGGAGGTACAGTTGCCTATTGGTGGGTTTGATGTGGATGGATGTGTGAAGCTGGCCATTGGACAGATGGAGGTCAACATCAAGGAAAGTGGCATGGGATTTGGAGTAGGACCAGGTTAATCTGATGGAACCAAAGGAGTTGAGGTTGGAGAGGAAATTCTGGAGTTCTTCTTCACTGTGAGTCCAGATCATGAAGATGTCATCAATAAATCTGTACCAAACTTTGGGTTGGCAGGCTTGGGTAACCAAGAAGGCTTCCTCTAAGCGACCCATGAATAGGTTGGCGTATGAGGGGGCCATCCTGGTACCCATGGCTGTTCCCTTTAATTGTTGGTATGTCTGGCCTTCAAAAGTGAAGAAGTTGTGGGTCAGGATGAAGCTGGCTAAGGTAATGAGGAAAGAGGTTTTAGGTAGGGTGGCAGGTGATCGGCGTGAAAGGAAGTGCTCCATCGCAGCGAGGCCCTGGACGTGCAGGATATTTGTGTATAAGGAAGTGGCATCAATGGTTACAAGGATGGTTTCCGGGGGTAACGGATTGGGTAAGGATTCCAGGCGTTCGAGGAAGTGGTTGGTGTCTTTGATGAAGGATGGGAGACTGCATGTAATGGGTTGTAGGTGTTGATCTACGTAGGTGGAGATACGTTCGGTGGGGGCTTGGTAACCAGCTACAATGGGGCGGCCGGGATGATTGGGTTTGTGAATTTTAGGAAGAAGGTAGAAGGTAGGGGTGCGGGGTGTCGGTGGGGTCAGGAGGTTGATGGAGTCAGGTGAAAGGTTTTGTAGGGGGCCTAAGGTTCTGAAGATTCCTTGAAGCTCTGCCTGGACATCAGGAATGGGATTACCTTGGCAAACTTTGTATGTGGTGTTGTCTGAAAGCTGACGCAGTCCCTCAGCCACATACTCCTGACGATCAAGTACCACGGTCGTGGAACCCTTGTCCGCCGGAAGGATGACGATGGACCGGTCAGCCTTCAGATCACGGATAGCCTGGGCTTCAGCAGTGGTGATGTTGGGAGTAGGATTAAGGTTTTTTAAGAAGGATTGAGAGGCAAGGCTGGAAGTCAGAAATTCCTGGAAGGTTTGGAGAGGGTGATTTTGAGGAAGAGGAGGTGGGTCCCGCTGTGACGGAGGACGGAACTGTTCCAGGCAGGGTTCAATTTGGATAGTGTCTTGGGGAGTTGGATCATTAGGAGTAGGATTAGGATCATTTTTCTTCGTGGCAAAGTGATACTTCCAGCAGAGAGTACGAGTGTAGGACAGTAAATCTTTCACAAGGGCTGTTTGGTTGAATCTGGGAGTGGGGCTGAAGGTGAGGCCTTTGGATAGGACAGAGGTTTCGGATTGGGAGAGAGGTTTGGAGGAAAGGTTAACTACTGAATTAGGGTGTTGTGGTTCCAGATTGTGTTGATTGGAATTTTGAGGTTTTGGAGGGAGTGGAGCTGGAAGTGGGAGGTTGAGTAGATGGGAGAGACTGGGTTTGTGTGCAATGAGAGGAGGTTGAGGTTTGCTGGAAAAGTTGTGAAGGGTGAGTGAGTTGCCTTTCCGGAGGTGGGAAACCAGGAGATTGGATAGTTTTTTGAGGTGAAGTGTGGCATGTTGTTCTAATTTGCGTTTGGCCTGTAGGAGGATGCTCTGAACAGCCGGTGTGGAAGTGGGAGAGGAAAGATTGAGGACTTTTATTAAGGATAGGAGTTGACGGGTGTGTTCATTGGCTGAGTTGATGTGTAGGTGAAGGATTAGGTGGGTGAGGGCAATGGATTGTTCAGTTTGGAACTGGTATAGGGACTGATGGAAAGAAGGGTTGCAGCCAGAGATGGGAACTTTAAGTGTGAGGCCTTTGGGGGTAATGCCAAATGTCAGACAAGCCTGAGAAAATAAAATATGCGAGCGTAATCTGGCTAGGGTGAAGGCATGTTTGCGGAGGGAATGTAAATAAAACTTAATGGGGTCGTTGTGGGGGTGTTGTGAGGGTGCCATGGTATTAGAAGGTGGAAAGCGTAACATGAGGTTGAGATGAAAATGAAAATAACTGGAGAAAGTAACTGGAGATCTGTTGTGAAAAAAGGCGAAAAAGTGTTGGTTAAAGTTGGGCTATGTTGATCCTGTGGTGAACTTGGGTTGGTAGAGAACGATGTGCACATAGTTTAGGTGGTTGTGTTGCCGCCAAAACACGTTAAAGGATGGAGAGATTCGGGAAAATTTCGAAAAAACGGCGTGTAAATGTGTTAAAAAGAGTGGTTTTGTGGTGGCAGATTATGAAAATGAGGCTAACAATAGTCTGGCGAAGAAATAATGACGTTAAAACCTGTGGGAAGTGGCTAAAAATTATCAGTGATGTGGGAAGAACGGAAATGGAAATAAAGCGAAAGTTATCAGAACTAGACGAAAAGGTTGTTTAATAGCTGAAATGAACTGTTTGTGCACTAGAAACGGTGGATTTCATAGCAGCGGTAGTGTTGAAAGCGGAAAAAAAATTTTTGGTTATGGTTTGGAAGTGGGTGACGTATTATTGAGTCTATATAGGCGGGATAAAATTGTATAGTAGATTACGGTAAAAAGGAGAAGGTGAATACAAAGTGAAACTACTGGCACAAACAAAAAGAGAAAATAAGATGACAGAAAAGATTTCGAAATACAACAGTGACAATAACAAACGTAATAGTTGGGTTCAAATTAATGATATAAACTAATAGAGGGAAACATTCCACGTAGGAAAAATATATCTAAAAACAAAGATGATGTGACTTACCAAACGAAAGCGCTGGCACGTCGATAGACACACAAACAGACACAAACATACACACAAAATTCAAGCTTTCGCAACAAACTGTTGCCTCATCAGGAAAGAGGGAAGGAGAGGGAAAGACGAAAGGATGTGGGTTTTAAGGGAGAGGGTAAGGAGTCATTCCAATCCTGGGAGCGGAAAGACGTACCTTAGGGGGAAAAAAGGACGGGTATACACTCGCGCACACACACACACATATCCATCCACACATAAACAGACACAAGCAGACATATTTAAATATGTCTGCTTATCCATCCACACATATACAGAGACAAGCAGACATATTTAAATATGTCTGCTTGTGTCTGTATGTGTGTGGATGGATATGTGTGTGTGTGCGCGAGTGTATACCCGTCCTTATTTCCTCCTAAGGTAAGTCTTTCCGCTCCCGGGATTGGAATGACTCCTTACCCTCTCCCTTAAAACCCACATCCTTTCGTCTTTCCCTCTCTTTCCCTCTTTCCTGATGAGGCAACAGTTTGTTGCGAAAGCTTGAATTTTGTGTGTATGTTTGTGTTTGTTTGTGTGTCTGTCGACCTGCCAGCACTTTCATTTGGTAAGTCACATCATCTTTGTTTTTAGATATATTTTTCCTACGTGGAATGTTTCCCTCTATTATAACCATATCATTAATTTGAACCCAACAATTACGTTTGTTATTGTCGCTGTTGCATTTCGAAATCTTTCCTGTCGTCTTATTTTCTCTGGTCTTTAAATATGTCTGCTTGTGTCTGTATATGTGTGGATGGGTATGTGTTTGTGTGCGAGTGTATACCCGTCCTTCTTTCCCCCTAAGGTAAGTCTTTCCGCTCCCGGGATTGGAATGACTCCTTACCCTCTCCCTTAAAACCCACATCCTTTCGTCTTTCCCTCTCCTTCCCTCTTTCCTGTTGAGGCAACAGTTTGTTGCGAAAGCTTGAATTTTGTGTGTATGTTTGTGTTTGTTTGTGTGTCTGTCGACCTGCCAGCACTTTCATTGGTAAGTCACATCATCTTTGTTTTTAGATAACAAAGATGATGTGACTTACCAAATGAAAGTGCTGGTAGGTCGACAGACACACAAACTTACCTTAGGGGGAAAAAAGGACGGGTATACACTCGCACACACACACATATCCATCATATATATATAAGAGTCACATCATCTTTGTTTTTGGATATATTTCTCCTACTGGAATGTTTCCCTATATATATATATATATATATATATATATATATATATATATATATATATATATATATATATATATATATATATATATATATATATATATATCTCCCATGTGGAATGTTTCCCTCTATTATATATATAATAGAGGGAGACATTCCCTAATGAAGCAAATAACCTAAAAAATTATTATTCTGCAACAAGGTCCTAGTAATACTAGGTCCCGTGTTGCTGCAGAAAACATGATTACGTAATATCTATTTTAAGAACAACTCCAAAGGCTGTACAGGAAATGCTTATCAGCAAGGTTGCGCAACCGAAAGTGAATTTTCCAGCAACAAACAGACAAGTAAAATAATAGACAGAGAAAAATTCTAAGTACTGCAACAGTACACAATATATAGGGAAACATTCCACATGGGAATATATATATATATATATATTCAGAACAAAAAAATTGAAAGTTGTCACTGGAAAATCTAAAGAGATTCCAAGAAGTAAGGAGAAACTATTATGAGAAAATATGAGAGGAATATTTAAGTAAAGTAGAAAACAACTCCTCAAATAACAAGCTGTAAAACTTTTACAAAATATTCAAGACTAACTAAATTACATACAATCCCTTAAAACTCAAAAGTCAAGAACAAGGCTGGAACAGTGGTATATGACAACATTGGAAACAGCCCAACCAAGTCCAATTGGTTTCAAGAGCTCCTAAATTGTGAAGAACCAAATAAAACACTCAATATGATTAGAAAGAAGCAATCCAGCAGAAACTGTAGAAAAAGTTAGGAGCATTACAGTATAAATATTTTGCAGACCAATAAAGCTCCTGGGAAAGCTGGAAACCTTGCAGAACTCTTGAAATACATTATTGAGAAAGCAGTTGTTGAACTAACATTATTATGTAAAGTTTGGGGAAGAAGAACAGATACCAGAAAGATGGATATCAGTAACAATCCATCCTGTACATAAAGAAGTACAGTACATAAGTTGCAGTCTCAGAAATGAAGAGGAATATCATTAATACCAGTAACCTGTAATATATTCTCAAGAACAATGCTGGACAGAATGGAAAAGCAATGAAGACCATAAACTGGTGGGTACCAGGGAGACTTCAGAAATGGCAGCTCATGTGTAAAACAAAATATTCAATCTGAAACTTATAATGACTCATCAAAAAGGAAAAAGCAAGAATTTAATTGATTTCAAGCAAGCTATGGCTCAGTATATGGACACTGTTCCAAATTTTTGAGAACATGAATTTATATAAAAGATTACAGTGAACTGATTAAATAAGCCTAAGAAACCTTCCAAGGTCAAGTTCAGAGGAACATTTTTATAGTCCTTCAAGATCAAAACTCGAGCTAGAGAGGGAGACAAACTCGCCCTTTGTTCTTTAACTGTGTTCCTGATGAGCTCATCAAGGAGTGGCTATAGGAAAAGAAAGGACTAAGTGGAATACAGAAAAAAAGGATTGCAGGCATATGTTTGGCATTTACAGATGATTTGTAACATTGTCAGAATCATTAGATGAGGTAACTAGTCAAATTACCCAGTTCCAGAGAATATTGTCTAAACAAGGTTTGCAGATCACTACTGAGAAAACGCAGTATATGACGAACATCAGGAGAGATTCGATAGGTATGACTTTAGGAAGGTGGTTGTTGTAGTTTTTGTTGTTGTTTTTGTTGTTGTAGTGGTCTTCAGCCCAGAGGCTCTATTCTGTGCAAGCTTCCTCATCTCCAAGTAACTACTGCAATCTACGTCTTTCTGTATCTGCTTGGGGTATTCATCTCTTGGTCTCCCTCTACGATTCTTATCCTCCAGCTTCCCTCTAAAACTAAATTGGTGATCCCTTGATGCCTCAGAATGTGTCGTACCAACCGATCCCTTCTTCTAGTCAAGTTGTGCCACAAATTCCTCTTCATCCTAGTTCCATTCAGTACCTCCCAATTAGTTACATGATCTCCCCATCTAATTTTCAGCATTCTTCTGTAGCACCACATTTCAAAAGCTTCTATTCTCTTCTTGTGTAAAGTTTCACTTCTATACATGGCTACATTCCATACAAATACTTTCAGAAAAGACTTCCTGACACTTAAATCTATATTCAATGTTTCTCTTCTTCAGAAACACTTTCCTTGCCATTGCCAGTCTACATTTTATATCCTCTCTACTTCGACTATCATCAGTTATTTTGTTCCCTAAATAGCAAAACTCATCTACTACTTTAAGTGTCTTATTTCCTAATATAATTCCCTCAGCATCACCTGATTTAATTCGACTACATTCCATTATCCTCATTTTGCTTTCATTGATTTTCATCTTATATGCTCCTCTCGCATTCGGGAGGACGACGGTTCAATCCCGTCTCCAGCCATCCTGATTTAGGTTTTCCGTGATTTCCCTAAATCGCTTCAGGCAAATGCCGGGATGGTTCCTTTGAAAGGGCACGGCCGATTTCCTTCCCAATCCTTCCCTAACCCGAGCATGAGCTCCGTCTCTAATGACCTCGTTGTCGACGGGACGTTAAACACTAACCACCACCACCATCTTATATGCTCCTTTCAAGACACTGTCCATTCCGTTCAACTCTTCTTCCAATTCCTTTGCAGTCTCTGACAGAATTACAATGTCACTGGCAAAGCTCAAGGTTTTTATTTCTTCTCCATGGATTTTAATACCTACTCCAATTTTTTCTTTTGTTTCCTTTACTGCTTGCTCAATATACAAAGTTAATAACATCGGGGATAGGCTACAACCCTGTCTCACTCCCTACTCAACCACTGCCACCCGTTATTATAACTGCCGTCTGGTTTCTGTACAAATTGTAAATAGCCTTTTGCTCCCTGTATTTTACCCCTGCCACCTTCAGAATTTGAAAGAGAGCATTCTAGCCAACATTGTCAAAAGCTTTCTCTAAGTCTACAAATGCTAGAAACATAGGTTTGCCTTTCCTTAATCTATCTTCTAAGATAAATCGTCGGGTCAGTATTGGCTCAAGTGTTCCAACATTTCTACAGAATCCAAACTGATCTTCCCTGAGGTCAGCTTCTACCAGTTTTTCTATTCGTCTGCAGAGAATTCATGTCAGTATTTTGCAGCCGTGACTTATTAAACTGATAGTTCGGTAATTTTCACACCTGTCAACACTTGCTTTCTGAGGGACTGCAATTATTATATTCTTCTTGGAGTCTGAGGGTATTTCGCCTGTCTCATACATCTTGCTCACCAGATGGTAAAGTTTTGTCAGGACTGGCTCTCCCAAGGCTATCAGCAGCTCTAATGGAATGTTGTCTACTCACAAGGCCTTGTTTCGTCTCAGGTCTTTTCAGTGCACTGTCAAATTCTTCATGCAGTATTGTATCTCCCATTTTATCTTCATCTTCATCCTCTTCTATTTCTATAATATTGCCCTCAGGTACATCGCCCGTGTATTGACCCTGTTTATTCTCTTCCACCTTTCTGCTTTTCCTTCTTTGCTTTGAACTGATATTCCATCTGAGCTTTTGATATTCTTACAGTTGGTTCTCTTTTTCTCCAAGGATCTCTTTAATTTTCCTGTAGGCAGTATCTGTCTTACCCCTAGTGATATATGCCTCCATATCCTTACAAATGTCCTCTAGCCATCCTTGCTTAGCCATTTTGCACTTCCTGTCGATATCATTTTTAAGAAGTTTGTATTCATTTTCGCCTGCTTCATTTACTGCATTTTTATATTTTCTCCTTTCATCAGTTAAATTCAGTATCTCCTCTGTTATGTGAGGGTTTCTACTAGCCCTTGTCTTTTTACCTACTTGATCCTCTGCTGCCTTCACTATTTCATCTCTCAAAGCTAACCATTCTTCTTCTACTGTTTTTCTTTCCCCCATTCTTGTCAGTTGTTCCCTAATGCTTTTTTTGAAACCCTCTACAGCCTTTTTTTTATCCAGGTCCCATCTCCTTAAATTCCCACCTTTTTGCAGTTTCTTCAGTCTTAATCTACAGTCCATAACTAGTAAATTGTGGTCAGAGTCCACATCTGACCCCGGAAAAAATCTTACAATTTAAAACCTGGTTCCTAAATCTCTGTCTTACCATTACATAATCTGTCTAAAACCTTCCAGCGTCTCCAGGCCTCTTACACATATACAACCTTCTTTCATGATTCTTAAACCAAGTGTTAGCTATGATTAAGTTATGCTCTGTGCAAAATTCTGCTAGGCGGCTAACTGTTTCATTCCTTACCCCCCATTCCATATTCACCTACTACTTTTCTGTCTCTTCCTTTTCTTACTATCGAATTCCAGTGCCCCATGATTATTAAATTTTCATCTCCCTTCACTAGCTGAATAATTTCTTTTATCACATCATATATTTCTCCAGTCTCTTCATCGGCAAGGTTCAGAGGGTAGAAAGACTTAAATACCTAAGGGAGTGGATAGAAACTGTCCAGACAGAAAAAGAACCTACGAGATCACAAACAAACAAGATGGCTTTAACACAGACCCACTATTAACATATACAATAATAAGAATGTTTCGGTCAATGAAAAACTAAGACATTACTAGAAGGTCAACAGCCCATAAGTCTTATATGCAGCAGGAAGTCTGGAACTAATAAGAATATAGTAGGTTTGCTTTTGAGACTAGAACTTGTAGAATGAAGAAAGCTCAGAATGATATTAGGAAAACAAACAGGAGACGATCACTATAGCAGGCAAGTAAACCAACAACTTGAAACTTGAGTTTCTCCCAGCGTACAAAATGTTCAAACAACTTACAGGAATGCAACTGGGTGAAAACTTAGACAGCTGCTGATATTTCAAAAGGTGATCACTCTGTCACTTTCAAGGAACAAATGCAATGAGAGAGCACTGTATAAGTAAATTTAAACCCAAGAGAGTGGGACAACCAGTGTCCCATTCAACCAAAGATGACCTGTAAATTAATTACCACTTGGACAAGTAGCATCAATGCTGCCCCTCTGTTATTTGACCATAGACACAGCAGGACTACAAGCACAATTTAAGCTTATCCCTTTACTAATAAGGTCACTTGCTAATGTAATCTCAGCTGCTTCCTTAATAAATGATCCCAATAGCTGGAAATACACTCAGAATCTCTGTGTTGCTATACTCCATAAGATGAACAGCACCAGCGAAGTGTTCTGCATTAGCAGATTTGCTTGGTTGTGGTATGCATGTGTAATGCTTATGCTCTATACACCAGCCCTCCATAGTCTAACAAATTATATGCCATAACTACAAGAGATACAGCAGATGTGGGCTTTACACAAACCAAGATCATCCTTTACAGATCCTGATCTTAGATGATGATCAAAAAATGCATTTCACAACGCATTTCCACAGAATTTGACCAAGCTTGCTGGAAATTCTAACTGTGTAAGACTAAAAGGCTATGGGCTTAGATGTCACTTCATTATTTTCATCATTTGCCTGTTGCATGGAAGGTTGCTACTGCAACACACAAGTAATCTATCTTTCACTGTAACTATTCTGTGGAAATGTTTCTTTGAAGTGGGTTACCTCAGCTGGCACATTTTTCAAATCAGAGATGATGTGAGCCCTATGAACCAAGGTAGAAAGTACTCCTTCACACTGAGCTCAATGATGACAACTGTCAGCTTGAAGTTACATATCAGTGTGAGTTGGCTTCCTTTAAATGGCATGTCCCGACATACTATCAAGCTTCCACCTGACCAATATGTCATGGAAGGGAAGGCAGCCACTCTTTTTCCATCCCCATAGAAAAGCGAGTATTTGGATGGATTGAATTCAAATGTTCTAAAAAGCTGTTTAAAATCTCACTTCCATGCAGGCAAACAACACAAGTATCATCCACATGTGCAAAAAAAAAAAACAATGCAGGCTTCAATGCTGTAGTCCTCAGAGCACATTCCTCAAAATCTTCAATAAACAGATTGGTAATAATAGATGACAAAGGGCTCCCTGACATAGCTCCATCTTTGTCTTCATAGAATTGTTCACTGAATAAAAAGTGGAAGTCAACACTTGTTGAAATAGGATAATTAGTTCAACCCCAATCCTATGCTCAATTAATTATAATGAATCAGACAGGAATGCAAGTGAAGAAACAGACCACTCAAAACTTACTAAAATGTATGATGTATTCACATGCAACTCATCTAACTAAGGTAAGAAGTTCTTAATGTGATGTACACACTGACCTACTAGTGAGCTGAACTGAGTAGTGAGATATTTTGCTGCATAGTATGTCAGAGCAACAATGTTACTTGCAATAGATGAAAGAGGAACCTGTTCATGTGGATCTTTGGGAGGCAATATAACCTAGAAAAGACAGCATAATAAGAGTTAAAACTCTTGATAGTCTCTTGTGTCAAGAATCCTTTCTTCTTTAATTTTTTAGTCTTCCTCTAAACCCCATCTTTTTTTTGGTCAGCACTGAGTTTGTGATATGCTGGATCAGATAGTAAACATGGCATCCTTTGAAAATAATCCTCCTTGTCCACAGATAAGACGACAATACTGGGATACACCCCAAGTGAATGCAATGTACTTCTATCAGCTGCTGTTCAACAAATCTTACTAAATCGACAACTGGAAAATGCCTGGTTGTTAGTGCGAAGTTCAATCTTTTCCTTAGCATAGACAAAATTGTGTCATCACAGATTTCTCCAAGATGTAATAGCACACTCCAAGCCAAGGAAATGTCAAAACTTAGCCAAATGCTGGGCAGTGACATAACAAATTTCTCAGTCACATTGCAACAAAGAAGCACCATATAGCCAACCCCAAGAAAATGCTGAAATTTTCAAAGCACTCATGAAATGAAGCTGAAATAATTCCTCGGAAACAAAATGCAACTATCAGTGTGTATAACAGACCCTGACACAAAAAAGTGTCAAACTAGCCCATTGCTTGATGTGATTGGTGGCAGCAGAATTAATATTATATGCAACTTTGGTAAACATTGGAACAACATTATGGTCTCAACACCACAACAAAAATGATAGTGTACAGAGCAGTTGCACTCATCTACTGCACAGTTTATCTAACTTACACATGCAATGTCCATTTCCTCCCTGTAAAGGTAAACAATGTGCAATATAAGTTTCTCCTGAAATGTAAAATGTTCAATCAATGTGAAGGAATGCAACTAGGTGATTTCTTCATCAACTGCCAATACTTCAACAGGTGAACACCTTGTCATTTTCAAGGAACAATACATAAGGAAGGCGGTCTTCTTAGACTTATTGTCAGTAACATTGGTGCTCTGACATATCATGGAGTAAGACACCTCACTACTCCGTTGAGCCCACTAGTAGGTTGATGTGTTCACCCAGTAAGAACTTGGTGGGTTTCTTACACTGATTTAGGGGACTGCACTTGAATGAGTCTAATATTATAGTGAGTTTTGATGAGGTCTCTCTCTTCATTTACTTTCCTCTGTCCGATTCATTATAGTTAACTGAGGTTTGATTTGATATTTATTTAATTAGTGGTGAAGCTTTTGAGATTTAACCTAAGCAAAAATTTGAAGAAAACTTATAATTAGAGATTATAACAATGCACTGGAAACAGTGTAAGTTTCTTTTGTATGTTACTACAGTTTCATTCGATCCATCAATGAGTTGAGAATTCACTGCATCATGTGTGCTGTTCAGTTTAACATTTCATTTTCTAGAAATAGTCTCATTTCCATGCAGCACCCGGGAGGGCAGCAATCAGTCAAGTGTCTCATAGGAGTGTGGCACTGAGGCTTGCCACAACTGTGGAATTGTGTGTTATTTCACGCACTGTCCAGTCCTGATTTAACAAAACATCATGAATGCACGTGATTAACTGATTATATTATGGCTTGTGCAGAGGGAACACTTGTGTCTTCATTTCGCAAATTAGATGACAAACTATTTTTAAGCTGCACATATGAACAAAGCAGTCTTATAAAGATAAGTTATTCACACCACACTTCAACATTAAAATAGCTGATTGGAAACAAAACAAAAAAATTCAGTTTCCTTAGTATAAAAAGTATCTTTGGCTTACAGGTTGTTCTGAGAAACTAATAAATTTTATTGTTGTCCTTGTATTTTGTTTGGTGGATCTGGGATTGAAAAAGAATGGACATAAGCTTCTTTTGGAGTAGTCTTAACAAAAAATTTGGACAGAATAGCTGAGAAACACCAGAATTCAAGAAGGCACTTTCATAATCAAGAGAGTTTTCAGTTGTTGGGTCATGGATGACTTGAATATTCAATTTCTGAATGAGCCAAACTTTTAAGTGTAAAACATAATGCAACTGCAAAACAGAATAGACTAGTAATCAAGATACTAAAGTTTTTTTCTTGGGCAAGCAAGAGCTTGCATTCAGAGGACACTTTAAAGATGAAGGTTCTGACAACAAAGGGAATTACCTTGAATTATTGGAACTTTTGTCTAGACAGGAACAGTTTATTTGTGATTACTTTCAGAGCACTTCTGGGTTCAAAGGAACATCAAACACAATTAAAAATGAATTAATTGAATCAGTAACCAATTTCATTAATGATTTTATTAAAGAAGAGTTACAGTCATGTGAGTTCATTGGAGTACATTCATATGAAACCCTGGATGTTTCTTGTAAGTCACAGATGAGGATTCTGCTCAGTTTTTGTACACAAGATGGTCCTACAGAAAGATTTATTGGTTTTTATAATGTTTCTACTGAAAAAGTTGCTCAGAAATTGTACTTGATGTTTGGGGAATTGCCAAAGAAACAGTGAGGCGAACAGATTATGGAGCCTCAGTCATAGCAGGTAAACACCGAGTGTCCAAAATTTTGTTAAACAAAAATGTCCGTGAGGTATATTTTTGCAGTTTTGTGCTCATAAACTTAATCTACTGCTGTTACATTGTTCTAAAAAATCAAAGCAGTGTGGTTTTATTTACAACCTTGTAGTATTCCAAGCATTTTCCAGCAAGTCCTCAAAGAGAACACAACTCATAGCAAATAAAGGATTCAGATTGCCTCAAACATGTACTAGATGCTAAATTTCAATTCGAAGCTGTTCAGACAGTATAAGAGGGGCGTTCAATAAGTAATGCAACCCTTTTTTCTGAAAGCAGGTTGGTTTTGTCCAGGATTCTAATACACCTTATTATTCCCCACTCTTTTGTGTACAAAACCCTATTTTTCACCATAATCACCATTCAATGTGGCAGCCTTATGTCACCTTACTAGGAGGGCATGTATGCTCGCTTGGTACCACTCTACTGGTTGACATTGGAGCCTATGTCTTGCTGTATCAATAGTCTCCCCATCATCCACGTATTGCTTCCCACAGCGTGCATCCTTCATTGGACCAAACAGATAGGGATCAGAAGGTGCTAGATCCAGGCAATAGGGTGGATGAGAATGAACAGTCTAATGAAGTTTTGTAAGCTCCTCTGGGGTGTGCAGATGCGAGTGAGGCCTTGCATTGTCACGGAGAAGGAGAAGTTCATTCACATTTTTGTGGCGATGAATATGCTAAAGTTGTTTCTTGAACTTCCTAAGGGCAGTACAACACACTTCAAAGTTGATCGTTGCACCATGAGGGATGATATCAAAGAGAATAACCCATTCAGAGTCCAAGAAGACATTGCTATGACGTTACCAGCCGAGGGAGTGGCTTTGAACTTTTGCTTCAGAGGAGAAGTGATGTGATGCCGCTCAGAGCATTGCCATTTTGTTTCCAGTTGGATGGAATGAACCCACATTTCATTGCCTGTGACAATGTTCAGCAAAAAATTGTCACAATCAGCCTCATAACATGCAAGAAATTCCTTCGCTGATCTTTATGATCTTCTGTTAGTTGGTGAGGAACCCAGCAGGCTCAAACTGGTGGACGAATGTGTCAGCAGTACCGGCAGAGATATCCAGTTGTGCACTGAGGTGTTTGATTGTGATCCATCAATCACTACAAATGAGACTGTCCACACACTCCAACATTGCAGGAGCCACAGCTGTGTGCACCCAGCCAGCACACAGGAGATCAGAAAGGTTTGCATGCTTGTTGCAATGATGACAGAGGCCTTGCCCAATAACTCGTTGTGCTTTTGCTCACTGCCAGGTCTCCACAGACATTTTGCAGGTGCTTATGAACATCTGCAATGCTCTTTTCTCTTCCAAAAGAAACTCAAAGACAGCTCTGCGCTGGGGACACACCTCCGTTACAGATGCCATTTTGAGGGCTACTTATAGTGCTGCCACCTATTGAAACTTCATGAAACTTAAAAGGCTGAAGCAGGAATATTCCACGATGTTCCCAATAATATCTACCTTTTTTCAACCAAAACTGGCTGCATTACTTATTGAACACCTTTTGTTTCTTAATTACTATAAGTTTAAAGACATTTTCCAAAATATCACCACAGATGATGAAAACTGAGATGTAGAGTCATTCAGCAGTGCTTCTTGCTTGCTTGCTTGGCATTCTTAATAAAACTCAATTCCTTTTCCTGCTTTGCCTTTAAAAAGAAATATTTGTGTATGGTCACCATCTCTAAGCACTTCAACACAAAATGACATGCGATATTAGTATGTGCTATGCTGGAATCAAGAGGACCATCAGTTTGTTACAGGATATGAGATCAGACTGTCAATCCCTAAAGATATTATCTTATGAGATTTTAGATAACATTATAGTGCAAATAGAAATACTATTTAGTTTGTAGAACTGCTTGATAAGAGTCAGTTTGGAAATTACAATTCAAATTTCCCAACAACAAAACTGAACAGCCTTCTCATAGCTTATCCATTCTCCAACAAAGAACAAACAGAAAATGAGTTAGGAAACATTTGTATCGATAAACACAAATATCTACAGCCTGCAGATCATCTTAAATTTATAATGAACAATGTTCTTCAAGATATTCGTTCGACCTATACTTGAGTATTGCTCATCAGTGTGGGATCCGTACCAGATCGGGTTGACGGAGGAGATAGAGAAGATCCAAAGAAGAGCGGCGCGTTTCGTCACAGGGTTATTTGGTAACCGTGATAGCGTTACGGAGATGTTTAATAAACTCAAGTGGCAGACTCTGCAAGAGAGGCGCTCTGCATCGCGGTGTAGCTTGCTCGCCAGGTTTCGAGAGGGTGCGTTTCTGGATGAGGTATCGAGTATATTGCTTCCCCCTACTTATACCTCCCGAGGAGATCACGAATGTAAAATTAGAGAGATTACAGCGCGCACAGAGGCTTTCAGACAGTCGTTCTTCCCGCGAACCATACGCGACTGGAACAGGAAAGGGAGGTAATGACAGTGGCACGTAAAGTGCCCTCCGCCACACACCGTTGGGTGGCTTGCGGAGTATGAATGTAGATGTAGATGTAGGTAACAAAGCTCACCAAACTGATTCTTACATTTCCTATTATTACAGCTTCTTCTGAAAGAAGTATAAGCATCCTTAAAAGAACTAAAAATTGCCTTCACAATTCAATCACAAATGATAGGTTACATTCTCTCTGCACAATTACCATAAAAGCCTGTTCAAACAACTTACAAATGGGTTTTGGTGTTGCTGAGTAACAGCCATACAATAATTTTTAAATGAACAAACCACCATTAACATTGTTGTCTATTTAATTATAACCCAGGTTTTGTCCTTTTATGCCACCTTTAAGTGGTTGAGTTAATGTCATTAACGTGAGCTCGATGTCCTGCAATATATGTTAATGACATAAACCCAATCACTTGAAAATAACATGAAAAGGGCTGAAACCTGGGTCATAATTAAATGAACAACAATACAGTCAAATGGCGACGTGCTCATTTGAAAACTTACAAATGATTAATTTAAAGATAATGTCATTGACAACTCTGCTACCAAGAAGAATTGGTGCATAGATCTCCTTATAAAAAGCAATAAGGTAAGCCTACCCACAATTATTTCATTAGCTTCATCACTTGATTTAACTAACATATTTTAACATGTGTTGACTTCCACTTACTTTTTCTTCAATGACAAATTCTACGAACACAACATTGGATTTGTGATGAGGAGCTCTTTGTCACCTATTATTGCCAACATGTTTATGGAAGATTTTGAGGACTGTGTCCTGGAGTATGCACCATTGAAACCTCCATTTTTTTAGATATGCAAATGATACTTTTATTGTTTGGCTTTATTGTAGTGAGAACTGGAGCAGTTTTTTGGAACATCTGAATTCAATCTACATGAATATTTATTTTACTGTAAAGGCAGTAAGGAAGTGTTGATCAGAAGGAAGTTTGATGATATGCTGGAATATCCTGCTTGTAGGAAACCATCTCCCATTGGTTTGAATTTTCAGTCTGATAATTTTCACTGTCAGACTTACAAGGGGTACTTCTTACCTTGGTTCACATGGCCCACATCAACAACAAGCTACCTTTTGGTAGAAAATTGTAGCGAAAGACAGATTAGATGCACATTGTGCTATCAACAGCCTGTGAACCTCGTGAGTAATGAAAATTAATGAGGTAACACGTAAGTCTACATAATTTCTAACAGGATGGGTTGTGTTCTGAGAAAACATGGTGTAACGCATGTTTTTCGACCACAATTTAAGATTAGGCTCTTTCAAGTCTGTAAAGGATGAACTTTGTTTGGGTAAGGCATCTGTCTACCACATCTCTTGCAGTTGTGGGATGTCATACATAGGCCAGACCATCAAGACTGTGGAAGAACAGTGTAGAGAACATACATGCAAGAGTAAAGGAAATCTGCTATTGCAGAAAACTACTTTGGTACCAATCATTCTACAGAATATAAAAACTCAGAGCTTCTGGCATGCACTTCCAGTCATTGGGATAGTTTTATTAAGGAAATGGTCAAAATTAAAGTAGCAGTTACCTTCTTACTTACATTATGCCCGTAATCCTACTCTCCCTGTGGTTGTACAACTGTGTTTATGCTACTTCCTCACTCAATAATTAATATTCACTATCAACAACTTCTCACTTTGTCACCCTTCAGTCAGTGTGAGTGTTTTCTTTTTTTTTCGTATTTCATGGTTGGCATGGCACTATCCAACAAGTGTTTAAATTAATTACAAGAAGAAGAAGAAGAAGAAGAAGAAGAAGAAGAAGAAGACAAAGGCTGGCATAACTTTGCAGGACAGAATTACATTCGAAGCAATAACATCACTGACAAAAAGGGTATAAGGAGAAAATAACACTGCATAAGAATAAAGACCACGAGAAAAGAAGCTGATCCAAACAAAAGTGGGCCTAAAGTGGTTAAACCAAAACTAAGAGGAAGAAATAAAATACTGACACTCCTCAACGTCCATTGAAACTTAGTGGTACACTAAGCAAAAGTGTAGTTGTACAAAAAAGTATTGTGAGATAACAGATGAAATGAATTTTATCTAATCCTGTGGTATTACATGGTGGGCAATAACTGTACATGTAATATAGGCCATGTGAAAAATAGAAAACATTCATTATTATGGATTTTCTAACCTCTTCAACATTCTAAAATTCCTTTTCCACCTCATAGTCTGAAGTTCGTAGGAAAGTTAGTGTCACGTTCACTGTCATGCAGGTTTTTATTTAGACTTGCTAGTGATCTGATACCTGAGTACTGAGGTCCATTTTTTCAAGCATTGTCAGTCAGTGGGGTATCATTCGTACTTTCTCTGGTGTTGTGGGTATGTACACTTGCATTTGTAATCCACTCTGTGCTATATTTTGTGATGTGTATTATTGTTTTACATTTGGACAAAGATGTAGGAGTTAAGATGCCTAGATTTTTTTCTGCATGGTTCCAAAATCATTCTTCTTAAAATTATCCTAATTACTTTTTTTCTATAATGTGAATACCATTTTTGTTTCTTGACTGTTTGAGTTTCCCCACAATGTCACTCCATACTGCAGCAAGGTTCATAGGGTCCAAGGCATACCGTGCACAGAATGAATTTGTCTGCAAACTGCAAAGGTGCTTCATTATTAATATGACAGAGCCGAGTTTCTTACAGACAGAATTAATATGCTGTTTCCAAACAGCTTGTTATGTCACTATAATATCTAAGAATCGATTGGATTCTACTTCTTCCAGCTTTGTTTCATCCACCTCCAAACCCTTGTGCACAGCCTTCTATTTCTAAACACTGCATAAATAGTGTTTTTTAGGTTAATAACCAGTCCGTTTTCCAAGCATCACTGAGCTGTGATATTTGTACTTCACTTTCTGTACAGATTTTCTCAGTTTGTTTTCTGTGACAGGTTTCAGAAACATTGATTTTTTTTTGATATGTTAGTAACCTTTTTGGACTATTTATTTCCAATTTTATGTTCTCTACCACATTTGTATAGTTATCATTGAATGTGTTAGCTGTTTCTCTACCCTCTTTAACCACTGTGTTGTCTTTTTTTATTGACCTGATCCGTTTTGTGTTTGATCCATTCTTTTCTTTTCTTTCAGCGTAGATTACATTCCACATTGCATTCATTCGTTTTTGAGTTCATTATGGTGATGTTAGTAGTTCTTGCTTTTGCCCCTCTATGATTTTTCTGTACCTCTCTTGTAATGTTATACAGTTTTCAGCTTTGTCCATCTGTCTGTGCCTGCAGCTTCCTATGCAGATCTATTATTTCACTGGTAATCCACTGTGTGTAATCAACAGTGTTTCTCGCCTCTTTACTTTGGGGAATGCTACATTAAAATTATACTTAATTGTTGTAAGAAATACCTCATATTTTTCATTTATGTTCTGTACTTGTAACATTTCAGTCCAGGTTTGTCTACTTAATATTGTTCTAAAGATGTTACTATTTTGCTTATTGATGATCCTGATTTCTTTGGTTGTTCATTTTGATTCTGATACAATGTCATTATGTCTGCAGAAGCAGATCATGTGTCCATGATGATCAGATATTTCTGTTTGAACTACATTTGAGTCATAGTTATCCCTACTAATATTCTAAGAATGTTGGTGGAAATACAGAGTTTGTATGAGAGAAAAATGAACAAGAGGTGGGGCATGATTAGCTACAAGAATGCAGAAACTGCATAAAATCACAGGTATTAACATGACTTTCTCATAACTTAACAAGTCAAAGTGTTTACAGTCTTAGAAATGTAAGAAATGTATACAATAATGAATAGAACTACAGGTTGTCCACAGCTGGAAGTGTAATTTCAAGCTATTTATAATGCTTTCTGGAAGCACAAGTTACACTCCTGTCACATAAACTGACTGCTTATTTCACTTCATGCCACATGTGCAGAGAAGCCAGGTGAATAAGCTTGGACACTATAGAAGACTATATGTTCAGATTATAGTAAAATAATGATGTAATTTGAGTACTTTAATCATGAAGAAACAAACAGATTAGAATATCAAAGTATTTGGGAATACAGTGTACAATTATATGTGGAGATAAGATGTTTACTGACAGAAGCATCTGTTGGTTACATCCTCACTGATCACTCCAGAACAACATTTCCTTCAAGAAGTATTGCATGTTGCAAATTCTGTTTACACTGCCTGCTGAAGAGCAGACAGACAGATGCGAGAGAGAGAGAGAGAGAGAGAGAGAGAGAGAGAGAGAGAGAGAGAGAGAGAGAGAGAGATGTATGAAAAACTATAAAACTAAAAGAAAAAGCAATAGGAGAATCTGAGAATCTGTGGGAGTTATATCATAATTTAAACTGGAGAGGAGTGCAGTTAACAGAAAATTACCTTTGGAATATTTTTTTTTGCTTCATCTGTCTCCTAACTGGTCTGATGTAGCCCAACATGAATTCCTCTCCTGCCACCCTTGTTATCTCAGAGTAGCACTTCCAACTCATGTCCTCAATTATTTGCTGGATATATCCCAATCTCTGTCTTCCCCTACAGTTTTTAACCTCTACGGCTCCCTCTAATACCATGAAAGTTATTCCTCGATGTCTTAGCAGATGTCCCTGTCATCCCGACTCTTCTTCTTGTCAGTGTTTACCATATATTCCTTCCCTCACCAACTCTGTGGGGAACCACCTCATTCCTTAAAAGTACAGTGTTTGATGTTTTTGTGGGAACAGTCATCACTCCAAAGACCAGTTTGTTACCAATCTCCATTGTAGTCTTATCTCGTACAAGTCTCTTCACACTGTGTAACTACTGCCTACTGCATCTATTTGAACCACTGTGCTATATTCCAGACTTGGTTTTCCTCTTCAATCCCCCCCCCCCCCCCCTCCCTCAGTGCCTCTGGATGTGTCTTGTCAACCTATCCCTTTGTTTAGTCCAGCTGTGTTACAAAGCTCTTTTTCTCCCCAGTTTGATATGGTACATCTATTCATTAGTCTACCTGTCTAATTTCCAGCATTATTGTGACACCACAATTTGAAAGCTACTAGTCTCTTCTTGTCTGTGCTGTTTACTGTCAATGTTGTACTTCCATATAATGCTTCGCTCATTCTGTGCACACCTATGAATATCGGGTGCTCCGGTTTTCTGACAAAAGAAACTCAATGACACCTTAGTTCTTGGAATGCACCTCCGTTATAGATGCCATTTTGAAGGCTACGCGTACTGCCACCATGTATTGGAACTTCATTAAACTGTAGAGGCTGAAGCAGGAATGTTCCACCATGCCCTACAGCAAATCCACTTTTTTTTCCCCAACCAAAATTGGCAGCAAGAGGAAAGAATGTGTTGCTTTACTTATTGAAGGCCCATTTAACACCACTGATGGTCCTTTTTTTCCATAATGCAAACTGATCTTCAAAGCAGTGGCTTCTACAAGTCCTTCTGTTCTTGTATAAATAATTCATGTTAGCGTTTTGCAACCATGACTTGTTAAACAGATGGGGCAGTTAATATTAATCCTGTCAGCACCTGCCTTCTTTGGCGTTAGGATGACAACATCACTCTTGAATTTCAAGAGTATTTCATCTCCAGGCATTCCTTACTTTTCCCCTAAGTGACTTCTGGATACCTATAGTCATCCATGCTTTTGCAGTTTTGCATTTATCTTCGAAGCCATTCCTATCCCTTCCTATCAGTTTCATTTTTCAGGCATCTATACTCCTCTTTGTCAGTTCATTTACTGCATTTTCTCCTGCCATCAACTAAATGTAATCTATCACATATTACTCAAGAATTTCTGTAGGGTCTTGTCTTGCCTAGTTTTTTTCCTCTACTACCTTCACAATTTCATCTCTCAAAGCTAGCAATTTGTCTTCTATTTTATTCCATTCATGTTTCAGCCCAATGTTCCCTCTGAAACTCTCAACCTCTAATTCATTTAGCTTATCCAGGTCCAATCTAATAATTTACTATCTTTCTGTAATTACTTCAGTCTTAGTCTGACCTTCATTATCATTAGATTACAGTGTCTACATATCCTCCTAGAATGTTTTACAATTTAAAATCTGATTTCTAAAGCTGTCTTTCCATTATGAAATCAATCTCAGATGCTCTGTTGTCATCCACACATATAAACCACTTTCATGTTTCTTAGACCAAGTGATTGCAATGGTTAAACAGTGTTTTGTGTGAAATTCTCGGAGGCAGGGGGGTTACCCTCTTTTGTTACAGCCCTATGTTCCATGTTCTATTTTTTCTTTTCTTCCTTTTCCCCACTATCAAATTCCAGCTTCCCATAACAAAGTTTTGTATCCCTTGACATAGTGAATAATTTCTTTTATCTCATCATACTTTTTTGTCTCTTACTGACTTGTGGAGTTAGTAGGGATTTATACTTTTACTACTGTGTAGGACTGTATCTTCTCATCTAAATGTTTGGTATCTCATGCAAAACGGCACTACCTGGAGACTGGGGCAAGGAATGATCTGATCTGGGGTGGCTGAGAGGGAGAAGTATTTGATGGGGACGAGAATCAGGGCATGAAGTGGTTAGGAAAGATTGTGTAAATGAGGAACACCTGAGTTTGCCCTGTTCTTTCCTTAAATACAGTTGGAAAATCTTCCTGCAACACACCCCTCATTCCTGCAGCATCCCTGGCCATGGTCTATGCTAAGCCCTGTTTAAAGAATAAGATTCAATATTACTTCTCAGTATATTTATCCCTTATTGAAATTTGTTTTAAACAATACATCCCTTTTTCCAAGCAACAGCTCAGTTAGACCAATTTACATTAAAACTTAAAGGCACTAACTTGGGTCCAAAAATGTGGACTTAATTTAGGAATACACAATACGTCAAGTTGGCAGAGTCAGTAAATAGTACAATAAAAACACAGTACAGTTAAGGAAAATCTGACTAGTGACAAACTCTCTCTTCCTCCAGTGATGACTTTATTAGTGGGAAAAAAAGTGTATTATGTCACCACCACCACCACCACAAAATGTTACTGCAGTAGCCCGGGAATTATTTTACATACTTTAGTATGTACATGCTTACTTGTCAATTACAATTTATTATAGTTATTCTGTAACTCAAAATTGAGTTTTTGTACTTGTTCCATATACTTGAGGATGATGTCAGTTTGATTTGTGGAACAAACATCAAGTTTAACCACTAAGTTCCTGTGTAAAATATACATTCTCAAAATTTAAACAACCATCTAAACGATTCCTGCAAGATGTGGCCAGTCTTCCTCAAGCAGCAAAAACATTTTTCTTGAGGCACTGAGTTGCTCTTTGTGCTGGGAAAAAAAAAAAAAAAAAAAAAAAAAAAAAAAAAAAAAAAAAAGGAAAAAAAAGAAAAAAAAAGAAAAAAAACAGCACCACACAACTGATCATCCCTTCTTCTTTCTTCCATTGTGACAACCCATGACATAGCTAATCAACATCTGCAGCAAAACCAACTGAAAGGCGTTGCATGCATGTGTGCGCATGTCCTCTGTAAATATGCAACCTTTGTCAATAGGGTACAAACATTCGTTGAGCCTGAGTCTCTCTCTCTCTCTCTCTCTCTCTCTCTCTCTCTCTCTCTCTCTCTGTGTGTGTGTGTGTGTGTGTGTGTGTGTGTTTGCCAAAAGCTCACTTTCTCACAATCTCTTTTTTTGTCCCTATTTGCAACTCCACATCTCCGCTGTATGGTGAGTAGCAACTACCATTTTCATAATACTCTTACATTGATATACGCAGTAATATTTAAAAAACTGGTGGTAAATACATTGAATATACTGGCTACAGAGTATCAATAATACTCTATTTCATCACCTTGACAAAAATAATAAATGAATGTTTCCACCTTCAATGAAAGTTAAACTGGATATAAGATTAAGCAATGCTGACAGCATAATTAGTTCATGATATAACACCTGTCACAAATGTTATGTGATAACTGAATGCAATGTGTATCAGGTTTCAAAGGATAAAACTGTACTCCTCAAAACAAGGCATGTATGAGTAAGTGAATGCTGAGGTCATTAAAATTCAGTACAATTTTATTTACAAGAAAAAGTACAAAACATTACCATGATATGAACTTACATAAAATGTCACACTGCTTTTCTCATACTGTAATTACATTCGATGAGCAATTTATTCCAATTATGCTGGAAATATTAAAAATGTTACCTATCAGGAACTGTGTACACTTTCATACTAATTATTAGTTGTAAATGTCTATAGCAGTCTCCACATATTTCTTAAAACAGAATGACATTCACAAGAATTTCTGTAAAACTTAGGACATAAGCCTCTAGTTTCAGAAAAGTGGTTGTTTAAATGCGCAATCAAATTTTGCAGTTTTGAGAAACTGTAAAACATTTTACTCATCATTACCACTGGCATAAGAATTGTCACATTTTGAGAAATGGGTCAAAGCCATTGAGGATATCCACCCTCAGTCCTCCAATATCCTTCTATATATCCTATCCATTCAGCTCTTCATTTCTCCAGTTTCTTTTCTGATCTTTACTCCGTGATTTGAATTTCTCTCGCTTTAGTACCTTCTTCATTCTTCTTGCATCTCCAGAAGAATAAAATTACTTCCCCTTATTCTCCGGTAGAAAATGTTTCTTTTTCAGATTTCAGAAGATAAGGTTTTGTATTGTAGAATCAATAAAAGAGACCAACTTTCACAGGCTATCCACAGTTTCAATTCTTTAATTCACTTGCATCAGCAAGGACAGTTGAGAAATTACAACTTGCACAATTGTTTTTTCAAATAAATTACTGAAATCTGTACAATAAATACAATTAGTCTCTAATTCATTCTGCTCCCTGTGTAGGTGATGAGGCTGGTGGCTGCTCTTCTATTTTGCTCTCAAGTGGGAAGGGCGGGATGCGACAGTCGAATGAAAATCCATCTTCACGCTCCATACGGAAGGTGCCCCTAATAAAGAAAATTGCAGTATTCAATGCTTACACAGATATTCAACTTTCTTTTAAAAATTTACAGTACATAAGCCAAGCTCATGAATTTAATAACAAAGTCCCACAAAAGAGCCAGTAAATTTCATTGTGCTTTAATGCAAGTGGATTTTTCTGTCTAGTTATGCACACAAATTGCTTGGTAGGCGACCTGTTTAGCAATGCAATTAGTAATCCAAACATCTGGCATTTCATTCCAACTTTATAAGAAAAGACACCCCTTCCCCTCATCGGTACTAAATGTGGTTTTCCGGCAGAATTCTCTACGTGCACATAGATATGTACATACATGTGTAATTCACCACATAGGGTCTTCATAAATCAACGGGCTGCGACTGTCCAGAGGTCGGTAGAAGAATGTATGGGCACACAAACTCATCCCCAAGTACCTCCCTGCCCATTAAATCAACGTGATGCTGAAACCTTTCTTCATATTTGATTATTTCCTTACTTTATTTTATTCACAAGAAATTAGCATATTCTACATAATAAATGTCAGAAGTAATCAGATGATAAAGGAAACAGTGTGATGGAAATAGTGAACAACGGGGACAGTGAACTACGCACGCACGCACGCGCACGCACGCGCGCACACACACACACACACACACACACACACACACACACACACACACACACACACACACCACCACCACCAACTCCAGCATATTGGGCCGGTATGCAACATCGCATGTGAAGCAAGCAGAAATCTGGTGGTGGTGGGGAAGAGCAATGGGAAGGGGTATTAGTGTACAGGTGGGGAGAGAGAAGAATGCTGCCTGGTGAATTGTTCAGGGACTAGAGTCAAACAGGGACAGTGTCAGGAGGTTGTGGGGCAGGGAAGTGTGGGGAAAAAAGGAACAAAATATCAGAGGAGTGGGAAAACACAGCTGGATGTGTTGGCAGAGGGCTGCAAATAAACTGTCATCTCACCATTCTCATCTCCTGAGTTGTGTGTGTGTGTGTGTGTGTGTGTGTGTGTGTGTGTGTGTGTCTCCGATGGAGTCTGTGGCCAAAAGCTACATATGAGTGAGTTCTCCTCCATCCATTAAGTATAGAAGGATGGCAACACAGGATCTTGATACTTGGTACAATTTATTATATCAAGTATAAGTGGAAGAGTCTAAAATATATATCAGAATAAGGAAGATACGAGTGTAATTTTTCCATTTTTCTGCATTGTATACGAACTCTACCATCCCCTTGTTCCATGGTCTTTACAGAGTAGTGCCACTTCTGCCTGACATGGTTGAGTAAGTAAACTCTGCTTGTGTGAGTGGTGAATATATGGAAGGGGGTGTGTGGAGTGGGATGAGGCAGGAATAACTAGCAGCCTCCAGGGTAATAGAGGACTGCTACAGGTATAAGCTCATTGAGAAAATATGGTAGGAGTATGGAGGAAGGTGGAAGTAACAAGAAGACAAAGAGGTAAGAGAATATTCCACTTATGGAACAGAGTAGTACAAAAGTGTACTAATACTCTTGTTGTTATTCTCTTACTGCTCTTATTGCTACCAAACCTGGCCTTGCTGACCTACAACACTTGCCACATAGCCAGATACATCATGCAACATTCAAAGGAACACAAAATTATATAAAAAATCTGTAAAAAAATATGTCAACCTGTTCTCTAAAACCATAGGTCCTGCGGAAATTTCAGTTACCTCCAAGTATATCACCACTTATCACAGGTGTGGAATGCAAAGTTCAGGAAAACAGAAAGAATTTCTGTGTAACATGTATGTAGAATAAGACATGATTGGAAACTGTACAAGCAGTCACTAGCAAATGTTCAGCACCAGAAATATCTTGCACAAATCCTGAAGTATTGCAGTCCATATAGTCTTTAAGCCCATATTCTAAACTGTAGTATGGAGATACAAAGTATTTCTTTTTTGTGTGGGATATTGGGATAGCACTGCAAAACAGTCTTCTGATAAAGCATTCAGTACAGCTTTGCAAGAATGTTTGTCCTTACCACTAATAAAAAATGCACAGTTTTCACAGACAATAAAAGGTTAATAAAAGTCACCCCCTGACACAATCACGTGACTGGGTATCTCTGCATCGTCTGATTTAGGTTAGCTTTAGTTGACACTTATGAGAGTGTTACAATCTTACATGAATATCTGAATACTAACTGAAGTCCACCACAGCTGCTTATTCTTACCTACATATCATTTACATTCTGCAAGCAGCCTTCAGAGTGTGGCTGATTGTACTTTTGGTACCACCACGATTTACTTTCTTCCCAATTGCAATCACTAAAGGTTTATGGATCGAATGACTGTTTATGAGCCTCTGTAAAAGCTTAAATCTCTCTGATTTTCCCATAATACTCACTCAAAGAGATTTACAAATTTGCAGTTAAAATTCATTTTGGGGCTCACTAGACCTAATGTTTCCATTCAATGCTATAAAGACACCATCTTTTAGGAAATATAAACTCTTTTTCCAATGTCCATTCTACTCAGTGAACATTTTATAACTTTCCACTTGATGTTTCAATCAACTCTCAATTCCTAATATAGTATGGAGTGATTGCTTTCAAGCAGACACCCGAGACCGAGGACTATGTCGCAAACATTATGACAGTTTAAACTTCCTGGCAGATTAAAACTGTGTGCCAGACCAAGACTCGAACTCGGGACCTTTGCCTTTCGCGGGCAAGTGCTCTAACTGAGCTACCCAAGCACGACTCACGCCCCGTCCTCACAGCTTTACTTCTGCCGGTACCTCGTCTCCTACCTTCCAAACTTTACAGAAGCTCTCCTGCGAGTTCTGCAAGTCTCGGTCCGGCACACAGTTTTAATCTGCCAGGAAGTTTCATATCAGCGCACACTCCACTGCAGAGTGAAAATCTCATTCTGGATTATGACAGTTAACAAGCAGCATTTTAATTTACTCTATAAACTGAGAGACTGTTTCTGGCATATACTGAATATGTGACTTGTCAGGAGAGACTGTTACAAGTCTTCACAATGCACTGCAGATCAAGATATATCTATCGTCAAGACCATTGCAGAACTGATGAAGTGTCTGATTTAAACCCTCCATTCCAACTGTGTTGAGATTCCCATGAATGAAGCTAGCTATCCTTACCACTTCTAGCCATTTCCAAAATGAACTAATAATTCCCTCACACCCCAGGAAGCAGACAACATTGTCACTGTCATAAGCAATAATTTCCGGCCAACTATAACCTATTTGCAACTCTGTCAAACAGTGACCCTCCCTACTCCAACCTAAGGGTATCCTGACAATCTTCAAAGAACTTCTATTGTCCAATCTCACCCCACCTTTCCTCCTCAAATCCCTGGCTTGATATTATGAACTCCACAACCACAGAGAGAAGTGCCATCACTTACCACAAAAACTGATCCTTACTTGATCATCATCTCTATAGACTACGACTTTACCACTGCTACAGTGCTTGAGTTGCAGATTAAATTTGCCAACAGCGACATATATCTGTCCTTCAAGTCTGCTGCAGTGTCCGCATCACAGCAGTATGTCATCTCATCTCATATCGCTGTCTTTTCCAAAATTGTTCTCTACAACTTCTCTCCTCATTCCTCAAGTATTCAGTATATAGGCATCTCAAGATCTGTACGCCGGAACATATGGGATTCAACACTGCGGCTGGTTAATGTGGCTACACTTCAGAAGACCAACATCTTCAACCTAATGCCTGCAGCCTACCCTTGTATACTGAAGGCACTAACCACTTCCTCTCCACAGTTTCTATCCATTTCTAACCAGTGCTCTGTTTCTCACTGTCTGTGGCACCTCTCCTTAGATCAACATCCCAATCATTCTTAGTCTGACCACCATAGAACACATCTCTCCCAACACCTTGCCGATTGCAAATGCACAGCACCATTCTTGCTAACCATGGTTAATTACATCCTCATCCACAATTATTTCTCTTTTGAAAACAATGCCATGGACACTCAGATGAATGCATCATTAAGAACCTGTTGATAAACCACTTGGCAAAATCATTTCAAGCCACTTACAATTCTAAATCTCTTACTGGTGAAGATTCACTGAGGACATACACTGAAGGAAAAAACCAAACCACCAAAATATAATTAATGTACAGTAATGAAAATTCATGAATACATTTGTCTAGGCAATATATTTAAATTATTAACACTGCATGATCACAAGTTACACATGTTAATGTGCGGTTTCAGCTCTCTGAGACAGCAAACGTGTATGCAAGTTGCGTTTACGTGCGTGTGTGTGTGTGTGTGTGTGTGTGTGTGTGTGTGTGTGTGTGTGTACTGCTGACAAAGGCCTTTATGGCCAAAAGCTACAATTGTGTGAATCTTTTTGTTGTGCCTATAGCGACTCAGCATCTCCGCTATATGGTGAGTAGCAACTTTCCTTCTCTGGTATTGTTAAGTTAATGTATCAGTGAGATAAGCCATTGCAAATGTGAAATGCTGGTACATTAATAGCTGGTGTAACCACCAGAATGTCGAGTGCAAACGTGCATATGTGCATTCATTGTGTTGTCAGAGGCTCTCAACAGACCTCTCCTAAAAAATACATGGCCATCACTGGCACTGAGGCAGAACCAGCTTTTATCAGGAAACAAAACAGACTTCCACCCCAACATCCAACGAGCTCTCACTTGACACCACTGATGGCAGCGGTTTGGAATCAGTTGAATGTGTGCTACAGGGCATCTGGTGCAGAGTTGTCCTTAAAGTAACCCGATTTTTTTTAATAATTCTTTGTGTCACTGCAGTGCTAATTGCTGCTGTAAATGCAGTACAATGTGCAAGAGCCACACAACAAACATGATGGGCTTGATCTCAGCAATGCCACATGGCCCTCTGGAGTCCTCTTTCAACCACACGTTCTTATGCCCACTGTTGCCGCCAACCATGTATTGTGGCTACATTCCTGCCAAGTCTTTCTGCAATATCACAGAAGCAACATCCAGCTTTTCATAGCCCTATTACACGACCTTGTTCAACCCAAGAGAGGTGTTAATGGTCGCATCTCTGTCACCTTATAAAGGCATTTTTGACTATCAACAACTCACCAAATCCAATCACAACTAACACAACTATTATAGCATGTATTTAAACCAAACCTGATTGCATCCTCATAGTGTCACTATTAGCACAATTCTTATGAGACTGGTGTGAAATTTGAATAGACATCATCTTTCAGATGTAGAAACATGCCTAGCAACTTTTGTACATGTTGCATAGCTGCTTCTTGGTGCTGCCATTTTTGTGTGTCAGTGTATTAATGATCTGAACACATGAGCACTTCCTATTTCTTTCTTCTAGAATCTCAGCGTCTTTGACCCCAAACAATTGAAAATCCAGGATAGAATAGTGACAATATTATGACAGCTACTCACCATATAATGGAAATGTTGAGTGGAAGACAGGCCCAACAAACACACTGCTCTTTCAGTCAAAAAGCCTTGTTCTGAATTAGAAAAACACAAACATAAAACACAATCATGCAAATGTAACCCTCACACACATGACCACTGTCAAGAGACTGGCTTCAGCAGCCAGAGACAGCTTTGCCTAGGCAAAGGTCCAAGAGTTCGAGACTCAGTCCGACACACAGTTTAAATCTGCCAGAAGATTTTTTGGTCGAGAGCTTACTTATTCGGCAAGCTTTTTGTTGTGCCTGTCTGCAACTCAACATTTCCACTATACAGTGAGTAGCAATCTATCCTTTCTGTAATGTTTGTCATCTTTGACCTCACTCATTTCAAATGAGCTCATTCGTTACTTTCTGTGCTGAGGCTTCTTTTGTTGTGGCTGTATTGCTCTTCAAATGTTGGTGCCTGTGCTGAGAGAGAGCATTCCAGCCGATATAAAATACTTTGCATACAATTTTCTGACAACTATTTGGTGAAAAAAAAATTGATTTTGCACATCTTACAGCCCAATATTTTCACTCGAAGAAGAACTGAATTTCTTTTCATTATCCACCATACTTACTGTGCTGCATCAAGTTAAATAAATGACTGCACTAAAATTTAAAGAGGTGAAAATGCATTTTGCTTGGTTGATTTTAGTTCATACATTGCAGTAAATGAGATGCAGGTAAGATGTCAAAATTTTACTTAAAACTGAAAGCAGAATAATATCTGATTTCATTCTTGAGTTATTGGGTTTTATATCTGAAGGATGTTCGCGCACGATATGCCCATTCATGCCCTTGAACATCATGGATCAAGTGGTCATAAAAACTGTCATACCTCAAATGATTCAAGATGTCAAAACAAGGTTTTCTGCAAATGACAGCACATGATGAGACAACATGTTCTATGATAAATACCCCAAACTTTTTTTATTCACTGAGATATGCAAGTTACTCAACTGCAGCAGTGAGAGGTCTGCAGCTCAGGATGCATTTCGACATCTATAGCACTGTTGGAAAATCCAAGCGGTCATGCATATACACATCCACAACACCTGGGGAACAGTGGGGCAAGATGTATAAACATGCCCACAGCATTCAAAGGGTTAAACTAGTCACCTCAGTTCAGTAAGCCACTTCTCTGGGTGTTCACTTTCTCTTTGCTACTGGATCCCTATGAATCTCTGTTCACATCAAACCTTCCAATTACCAATATCATCTCAGCATTGACATCTGCAACCCACTGCATATCAGGAAGTTCCTACCATAAAACTGAGGCACCTACAGATGCCTCATTTGTAGCAGCTAAAGGTTTTGCCAAAATCTTTCCAGACCAGAATTCTTCTCTCAACCTTGTCTTGTGCCCTACCTCTGAATACATTTAACACACTCCCCACACCTGCTGGCAAATCAGAACTTTAACGAGTTGATTTCTCTCTCTACATAGGCTTCAGTTATGTTATGTCATGCTCTGAAATGAGGATATTCCTCATGTGACTCATCCATAAAAGTTGTTGTCCCCAAATATCCAACCTGCACAACAACCAATCTTGTCCTAAGGGCAATGTCCTTATGGAAGATCATGGCGCACGCGCGCGCACACGCACACACTCTTTGTTCGAGTGATACACATGTAATCTCCCCCCCCCCCTTTTTTTCCCCAATCCCAGACTCCATTAGATCCTGTCTTACACTTATTCCTTCTTACCCTTCTGTCCTCCCCCCCCCCCTCCTTCCACATTTCCCAACCCATGCCAGATTCTCCCCCATCAGCTTAATATTTTCTCCACTTGAGATGCCACAAGTGAAACCATCATACTCCCTCTCCCACTTTGAATATTTCACCTTCTCCCTCATGCTCTTTCTTTTTCTTCCTATATTCCTCTGGACAAATACCTGATATGCCTCCACACTAAACAACTTTTGCATGGTAGCATAATTTTCTTCAACATCCCCTTAACTTTCACTTCATCACCCATTTTACATTCCTTCCATTTCTCCACCTACCACCCCAGCCATGACTGTATGTATTAGACATGTTTTAGTGTCATGGGGCAACAGAGACTGGTTTAAGAATATTTTTGGGGAGCGGAAGCCAAATAATTTTCAGCCTTTTCTACGTGCATGTCTACTGCTTAGTGTCTGTTTGGTATGTAGTGACCTATTGTAATATATACTGTATTTAATCCTCGATTTTCTGTTAATGGAAAGTTACCAACCCCGTCCATATTTAGCATTTTCTTCAGATGATGGATACTGTGTTTTCTGAAGTATGAAAGAAAAAGAAAGAAAATTTTAAATTTTGTAAGTTATCCTATGTAACACTTCAAAATGGAGTACTTCCATCCCAAGCTTTAACTTATTGGAACTGAGTCTATGAAGCATTTCTTTAAAATGTTATGTTTTACTGCAGAAACCTACCACATGTGGCCTGATGGTGCCTGCAAACTGACATGGCTGCTGTACTGGAAAGCTGGCGAAGTCCGAGAGAGGACAGGTTCCTGGCCAACCACTCCACGTCCACGCACTGTCTCCAGTGTACCTGACAGGCTGAAGATTCGCCAGTGCCGCTCCCGCAGCTGAACTGATAATTTTCCAAGATTCTCAAGACGTATGCAGTATCGCCACTGTGACAAGTAAATAAAATAATCAGTTGACTCTTAACTCCTATAGTCGAGAAAGATATTACCACCTTAAAAATCCTTAGAAGCCTAGATACAATTTGCCACTAGAAAATGGTTATTATTTTACATTCAAATCAGGTTTTCAATGTAGGTTTTCAATGTACTAAGAATTTCCCAGTGTCAAATTCTGGCTCTTACTTATAATTTATATAAAATTCAACATATGAATATTCATGCTACATATCACAAAACCAACCAATCTGAATCAACGTTTAAAGCTATACATGTAATTCCTGTACTCCCCCAATATATCACTTCAGAGCAACACTCTGAAGGATCTTTGAAATCTGAAACTAGCTCCTCCATCAGTGTCCATAACTGCAACCTCACTTATTGCAGTTTTGCCTTCAAACAGTACACCTCCAAAACAGACACTGGTATTTATGGGTCAGCTGTAGATGTCCTTACTTTTGTACCTAGCAAACCTCACCCACTTTCTGGACAATGTGAACACTTACAAAGCTGTTTCTTCTGTTCTGTGAGACATTCATTCCTGCCTACCTGCTGGAAGATTTGTCATGCCATATCCTGATTCCAAAAATGTCCACTTTCAGTGGAATAAGTTGTTGGTTTGTTAATTATTCAATTTGTAAAATTTTGGCAAGCTTTGGGATTCCCCACAGAAGTCATTTTGATGAAATAGTGCTTATAATTTTACATTTTTCTGGGCATTCAACTCTCAGTTCAATACATTTGGCCTTTTACCTATTTTAATTTTATGACCTCTAAATTGGCTGTCTTGTGTTAATACTACGAAGGTAATAATAAAACAATGAAAACAATCAATTTTTGACAGAATAATTTAATTGGATAGATAAAAGATCTACCGTATTTACTCGAATCTAAGCCGCACCTGAAATTTGAGACTCGAAATTCAAGGGGAGAGAAAAGTTTTAGGCCACATCTCCAAATCGAAACAAATTTGGTCCATTCTAATATGAGACACAATTTAGGTCGAATGAATGATGATAGAGTACAGTAGTTTGGTTCGAGTCTTAAGCTTAGCAGTTAAGCTTTATCAGATAGCCATTGCTATGCGCCAGGCGCTCCGTCCGTATTTATTCAGGTACCCTTCCTTTTTCACGTGCTTCGTCTGGTTTGAATAGATTGCTTATTTTTCTTTGATCTGACAAGTGGTGTTTTCTTTGTTATAGGTGTTTACGTCACTCTAAGCTGAAAATGCATTATTGTACTGTGTCATGCATTGTTTGTCGCATTCTGATACTGTGTGTTTACGAACTGTTGCTGCTCGCGGCATGGCTTGCTTCTGTGCGCGCTACCGCCGCTTACAATAAAAAAAAAAGAGAGGAATTGTCTCATTAGCGAAACAATGGCAAGAGACTGCTATTTCTTGTTACTTACACTGCTGCTTTCTTTGATAATAATCAACAAGAACCAAATAATAGACTGCGTATGATAGCAGATGTTCTGAACGAGAGTTTAGCTAAAATTTCTCTCCGTTTGAAAATCTTTGTGCACAGAAATAAGAGTCATCTTAGATTTAAAAATTTAGTCATTTGCCGTGCTTCATTTCTGACTGTATCACTATTAGGCATAAGAATAATACGAATATAAACATGACATGATATGTACATTCTTCCGCGTTTGCTGTTGTCTCACACTAGTTTCGTAGTTTATTAGGCCGACAGGATTTAAATGAAATAGCAGCAAACACGAAAGAATACATGGCAAAATGTTTATATTCGTATTATTCTTATGGTGAAGAGAATACTGCATGTGATTCACAGTTCATAAAAGTTCCTATTAGCAACCATCTCTTCTCACAGGTAGGAAAAAATTCAGAACGTAGAGTTGGCCATATTGATAAACATCCCGGACAGTCTTTCCAGTCGGATTTTCGTAGTACATTGAAATGCTGCTACATTCGAAGATGAAAAATACGGAATTTGTATTTACTTCCATGGATAATGTTTGAAAATGCAGTGGTCAAAACTCGAGGCAGAGAAAAAAGCTCGTCTTCCACCTTTTTTTAAATTTATTTACTGACACAGAGGTTTTGGCGCCAGTATTTATCTTTGTGCCTGCAAAGCATGCCTGTGTAGTGCTACGTATATTCGACGGCAGAAGTTAGTTGTGGCGGCACCTACCAACATTTTTCAGAACTTCCGTTACTTTGCACTCGATCCTAAGCCGCAGGGTTTTTTGGATTACAAAAACTGGAAAAAAAGTGCGGCTTAGATTCGAGTAAATACGGTACTCACCAAGCGGCTGCAGTACACACACATAAAAGAAGGTTATAATTAGACAAGCTTTCGGAGCTAGTGGCTCCTCCTTCAGGCAGAAGGGTTGAAGGGGAAGGAAGAAGGGTGAAGGCAAAGGGCTGGAGAGGTCTAGGAAAACGCGTAGATTTAGGGAAAAATCACCCAGAAACATGGGTTGGGGGAGACTTGCTGCAGGCTGAGAAGGAAAGACTGATTGTTGTGGACTGCATCAGATGAGATTTGAAAACCTGAGATCTTAAAGGTGGAAGACAGGGTAATATGCAGGACAGAGATTACTGCTTAATCATGCACAAATTAATAAGAGTGACAAGCTAAATGCATTTTACGTAACAGATATGGGAGAGAGAGAGGGGGGGGGGGGTTGAAAAATAGATGGGCAAGACACTGAAAGATGTAAAGAATTAAAACAGAGTGAAGAGAAGAGTACTTATTGTGAAGAAATGCTGAGATGGAAGAAATTAACATAACAGAATGTATTAATCAGCTACTTCGACAGGTCCGTGACTTCCTAAAATAATGCCCTGAAACAAGATCCATCCTGTCTGAAACTTTGCCCACCACACCTAGAATAGTTTTTTGTTGCCCTCGCAATCTCCGCAGTATTTTTGTCTCAGATCCTATGCTCCTTCTGCACCCATCTCCCAACCCTATGGGTCCTACCCCCTGAGACCGTCCTCACTGCAAGACTCGCCCTATGCACCCTCCTACCACCATCTATAGCAGTCCTGTAGCTGGCAAAACAATACTATCAAAGGGAGAGCCACCTGTGAAATGACACGTCATATACCAGCTGTTATGTAAACACTGTTCGGCCTTTTAGATTGGCATGACTACCACCAAATTATCAATTAGGACGAATGGGCATAGGTAGAGGGTGTATACAAGCAACACGCAATATTCTGTAGCAGAGCATGCTCTACAACATGACAATTGTGACCTCAGTGCCTGTTTCACCACACACACCATCTGAATTCTTCCCCCAGACACCAGTTTCTCAGAACTACACAACATTTCCTTGGTTCTTGCTACCCACCTGGCCTTAATTTACGTTAATTTCTTCGATCTCAGCATTTCTTCTCTTCACTCCATTTTAGTTTTCTACATCTTTCATTATCTTACCCGTCTATTTTTCACCCCCCCCCCCCCTTCCACCTCTGTCATGTACAATGCACTCAGCTTGTCACTCTTATTAACTCATGCAAGATGTTTAAGCAGTAATCTCTGTTCCGCATATTACCCTGTCTTTCATGTTTAAGCTCTCAGGTTTTCAAATTTTGTCCGATGCAGTTTCTAACACTCAGTCTTTCCTTCTCATCCCGTTTGGTAAGTCTTCCCTGACCTGAGGTTCTGGGCGACTTTTCCAAAATCTACCCCTTTTTCTAAACCTCTCCAGGCCTTTTCCTTCACCCTCTTCCTCCCCCTTCGTCCCCTCTGCCTGAAGGAGGAGCCACTGGCTCCTAAAGCTTGCCTAGTTACAATCTTCTTTTATGCTTGTGTTCTGCCACTGCCTGGTGAGTAGATTTTATATCTGTCCAATTGAAGGTAATAATAAAATTGATTTTTAATCTTACAGGGATCTATAAGCAGGTGTGAAGGACAATGATTGAGCCCGTTGGAGGCTAGCATTCATTTAGCCACCATCATGTATACAGTATTTAAGATAGCCCATGTTAAGTGGCTTCTCTTCATTGCTGTTAGTCAGTTCTCACTTAACTATCAAAATGTGCATTATTCACTTTGTGTAAGTCAGTCAATTCATTAACATCTTGTAATCACACCATCTATTTATGTGCCCCTACCAGCCAGTCAAATCTTACTACACTACCACTAGTAAACTCTGTCATACTCTAACAGCCCACTTGTTTTATGTGCTAAAATTAATGCTTGTAACAAAACTGATCATCATACAATGGGATTTATTATAAATAAACAAGTAGAACTCTAAAGTTAATTACTGCAGTGTGGCATACATTATTTGGTAAATGTCTAAATTGTTTTCACTATGAGTGTCAGTGCAGCTACCAAATGCAGTCTACCAGGTGGGGCATTGCTATGGCGTCTTATTGAACTTTGCTATCAACAATGTCATTTACAGTTACTTACCCAATAAACAGAAGCAGTCTGAAATTCTCTAGAACCCATATAGAAAGGTATGACTGTCACACGAACATTTTCTGTTGTTTCCTTGTGAACATCCGACAACTCAAGCCATGGATGATTTTTTCTTTGCCATGCATCTAAAGTTTCTAGTCCTACAAATGGAGGATCTGAAACATGACCAGCAATAACCCTGTAACATCATTCATCAATATACTATTATAAAAATTTCATTGCAGAAAGTGCACACTGTCCCTGAATTATCATTCACCTTTGAATTAATCAAAGCAAAGAACACAAACTACTGTTGTTAGCTACATAAACTGCAAAATAAATAATCCTTTTTTTTTGAAACCCAACCTACAGCCTCTAGTTTTTAATAGGAACACAGGATAACAGGGTAAGTAATATGCAAGTTCATAAAGTACTGTTAGAATAATGTCTCAATAATAATGACCCAAACAATAAAAATTATTGAATTTTACTCCTTAGTTGTATTTGTTGCTAAAGATAAATTTACCAGGACATGAGCACAGAAATTCCATCTTTCAAGTGGCTTCAACCAAATGTATAGTTATCTACTTTATACAAGTATTTTCACACTGATCTAGAAGATAATCCTAATTATATAAAGCAACAAGTATTGAAAGTATAAAATGCGCTACAGTAGGGAATGGTGAAAGTGATGGCTGAAGGGGCAAGTAATGAAGGTTACACAGGCAATTTCCTGACTGTTCATAGGAACACAAGTGAACAGAGTGACTGCACAGTAACGTACTAATACCATAGATTAGGACTGGTACTGCATTCCAGTACTCATGACGTAGAGGCATCCCTTCGTCATGGCATATATCTAGAGACAATATCTGGGTTGGGTTGTTTGGGGAAGGAGACCAGACAGTGAGGTCATCAGTCTCATCAGATTAGGGACGGACGGGGAAGGAAGTAGGCCGCGCCCTTTCAAAGGAACCATCCTGGCATTTGTCTGGAGCGATTTAGGGAAATCACAGAAAACTGAAATCAGGATGGTCGGACGAACGACTGAACAGTCGTCCTCCCAAATGAGAGTCCCGAGTGCTAGCCACTGCGCCACCTCGCTCGGTGAACAATATCTGGCTGATGTTTACACAATTCACTTATTCTGTACACTTATCGCGATGGAAAATTCTATATATTTATAAAACTTTGCAGATAAAATAATGAACAGCCAAGGTGGAAACAATAACAAAAATTCTTAGAATGTAGCAACATTAACCCAAAACAACAAAAAAGCACATAATATGTACATGTGCACAAAAAACTAAATATCTATATTTTTTAAAAAGATAACAATTGAAAATGGTCACTGCAGAAAAGGCAAATAGGTTACACGAGTGGCAAAAAAGTGCAGTTAGCAGCTTTGTGAATCAAGTACATAATGGTACATACACCAAGGCATTTTATATGAATCTATGTGCCAGCTGCTTCCTTCAAATACTACCTGGGCAGCAGCCACAGTAGAAATGACACTGTGGCAGCTGTTTCATGGATGAGCTACAGAGTTCTGATTCGCAATTCCAAGAGAAGGGAACATGAGAGGTAGGTGGACCAATCTTCTTCTGGGCACCTCTTCTGCTGCTTCCAAATAATGAACATGTCTCTTCATGACGACACAATGTGTAATACAAATCCATCTGTGAAAACTGTCTGATTACACTGTTTAAACAATGGAAAATCAGTGATTAGAATTTTATGGCCCGCCTATTCAAAGGCATTGCTGAAGTCAAATTATATGAACAGGGTGAATTTTGCAGCTTAGTTCCACTACTAACCTTTATCAAAATAATATATGTCGACTTCCTCTGTAAAGTATACTTAATGAAAATCAAAATAAGGGGCAGCTAACTCTTTATGCTGTCAAAAATGAATAACATTTTGCACAGCATCACCTTCCCAAAATGTAAGATTTGAAGTAGTGAAAATTATCTAATCATAGATATGTATACACTGAAAATATCACAAATTCAGTGAAGAATTGTCAGAAGACAATGCTTAATGTGATTAACAATTTATGGGAACTGAAAAATGTTCACGTAGGCAATTTACAATACAAGTCTAATGGTGACATTTCACGAACAATGCAGGCCTGTGTGCATGATGTGGTCCCTCTAAGTTTTGAAAAGTACCTATTTCTGAGCATACTAGTAACTTCACCAAACTGATAAATTGCAAAAGTTGGTAGATTTAATTCATTTGAAGTGCATGTACAATCCATGTGGGGAAAATTATGAATCAAATAAACAGTTATTTCATTAAATCTAATATTCATTATCTAGTGTGAAAAGAACATGAGCGTTGATCAGACATGCACAGGACACTATATGGGTGTCACATTAAATAGCAATGAAGAGGTATGAATTATGATTATCTATAAATGGTGAATCACAGCTCATCGAAGAGAGACTGTGAGGAGCAGTATACAGGCATGAAGAACTTGCCAAGTAACAACCTATACATGTATCTGCAGTCGTACAGGTACTTATGACACACCTCAGATGAAGGCTGAATGAGCCTACAAGTGGTTCACAGCTAACAGTTTATGCAGTTACAAACAGGGAATAATGACCTGGCATCAGAAGTAGATATAGTCATATATTGAATGACACACAGTTTCTGTAATTCCTTGGGGTCCAGCTGGATAACAAGTTTAAATCGTACCAAAACATGGGTAAACTAATCACAATGTTCAGCTTTGCCCGTTGTCCCCTAAGAGGCCTCTGTCATTGTGTCAATCTGAAGACAACAATGGTGGCTAATTTCGTAATTTTCACTCCCTGTGTGGGAGTGAATTCTGTGGAATTATCTTTCAGGACACTGCACCTTTTCAGCTGAACTTATATGTACACAATCACAATAAAAGACACAAAAAGTCTTCATATAGACTTTGCCTCCTTGTCTACAGTTCACTTAAGAACTGAATTATATGATCGGGTGCAACTGTGTTCAAAATTCTCCCTCCAACCTATATAACAGAATTAATGACCTCACTACTCACTCCTCCTACAAAGTAACTGAATATTTAGATATACGTCATTCTGAAGATTCCTGCCAAGGATAGACTAGCATGAGGAGTTACCTCAAACTAGTCTTTGGTCTGAAGATCAGCAGCACATAAAAAAAAAAAAAAAAAAAAAAATCAGATTTTGGATACTTTTGGTTGTTGTTTAAAGTAGTACAACTAGATAATTCTGCCTACAAGTCTAATAAGTAAAACTGTGGATTCCCATTAAACATGCCAGATATTTTATTCATAACTTCTATATCACTCGTCTCTGTCATTCGATGTTCTGTGTAAGGAAGACAATACATACCAGTTCTTTTACAAAAACTACACACATTATCTTGAAACAGAAGGACACAAATATTGCTATAATGTGTGTTGATTACAATGAAAGGGCCTTACATTGTAAGATAGCAGACATCAGCATCAAATGAGATGCAAGCCAGTGTCATTAGCATCATTAGTGTCAACAGGACAGTGTGGAACTACATTATAGTTACCTGTGATAACACAGACATTCTTTTTTATGCAGCAGAGGATCGTTTTTCGAACAATGGAAAATCCAGGATGAAATAATGATATTATTGAAAGAATAGATTACTATTCACCATACAGAGAAGACGTTTAATTGCACACCAGCAAAACAAAAAGACTGCTACACATTTGAGCTTTAGACCACAAAGTCTTCTTCTAAGGTAGAAGAGGCGCGCGCGATCTCATTGATGGGGGCATGCTGGGCCGAGTGTGGGAGGAACTTGATTATCGGCTTGATGTCTGCCGAATCACTAAAGGGGCACATATCGAACATTTGTGAATGCCTAAACAAACTTTGAGTTTTTGTATGTGTGTGCAAAGCATTGTGAAAATATCTCAAATAATAAAGTTATTGTAGAGCTGTGAAATCGCTTCAATCATTTGTAATAACCCTGTATTTATTGTCCATGTTTCACTTCCATACATGGCTACACTCCATACAAATATTTTCAGAAACGACTTCCTGACACTTAAATCTATATTCAATGTTATAAAATTTCTCTTCTTCAGAAACGCTTTCCTTGCCATTGCCAGTCTACTTTTTATACCCTCTCTACTTCGACCATCATCAGTTATTTTGCTCCCCAAATAACAAAACTCTTTTACTACTTTAAGCGTCTCATTTCCTAATCTAATTCCCTCAGCATCACCAGACTTAATTCAACTACATTCCATTATCCTCGTTTTGCTTTTGTTGATGTTCATCTTATATCCTCCTTTCAAGACACTGTCCATTCCGTTCAACTGCTCCTCCAAGTCCTTTGCTGTTTATGAAAGAATTACAATGTCATTGGCAAACCTCAAAGTTTTTATTCCTTCTCCATGGATTTTAATACCTACTCCGAACTTTTCTTTTGTTTCCTTTATTGCTTGCTCAGTATACAGATTGAATAACATCGGAGAGACTACAACCCTGTCTCACTCCCTTCCCAACCACTGCTTCCCTTTCATACACCTCGACTATTATAACTGCCATCTGGTTTCTGTACAAATTGTAAATAGCCTTTCGCCCCCTGTATTTTACCCCTGCCACCTTCAGAATTTGAAAGAGAGTATTCAAGTCAACATTGTCAAAAGCTTTCTCTAAGTCTACAAATGCTAGAAACGTAGGTTTGCCTTCCCTTAATCTATCTTCTAAGATAAATCATAGGGTCAGTATTGCCTCACGTGTTCCAATATATCTACGGAATCCAAACTGATCTTCCCTGAGGTCAGCTTCTACTAGTTTTTCCATTCGTCAGTAATGAATTCGTGTTAGTATTTTGCAGGCGTGGCTTATTAAACTGGTAGTTCGGTAATTTTCACATCTGTCAACACCTGCTTTCTTTGGGATTGGGATTATTATATTCTTCTTGAAATCTGAGGGTATTTCGCATATCTCATACATCTTGCTCACCAGATGGTAGAGTTTTGTCAGGACGGGCTCTCCCAAGGCTGTCAGTAGTTCTAATGGAATGTTGTCTACTCCCAGGGCCTTGTTTCGACTCAGGTCTTTCAGTGCTCCGTCAAACTCTTCACGCAGTATCATATCTCAAATTTCATCTTCATCTACCTCCTCCTCCATTTCCATAATATTGTCCTCAAGAACATCGCTCTTGTATAGACCCTCTATATACTTCTTCCACCTTTCTGCTTTCCCATCTTTGCTTAGAACTGGGTTTCCATCTGAGCTCTTAATATTCATGCAAGTGGTTCTTTTTTCTCCAAAGGTCTCTTTAATTTTCCTGTAGGCAGTATCTGTCTTACCCCTTGTGAGAAAAGCCTCTACATACTTACACTTATCCTCTAGCCATCCCTGCATAGCCATTTTGCACTTCCTGTCGATCTCATGTTTGAGACGTTTGTATTCCTTTTTGCCTGCTTCATTTACTGCATTTTTATATTTTCTCCTTTCATCAATTAAATTCAATGCATTTTTATATTTTCTCCTTTCATCAATTAAATTCAATATTTCTTCTTTTACCCAAGGATTTCTACTAGCCCTTGTCTTTTTACCTACTTGATCCTCTGCTGCCTTCACTACTTCATCTCTCAAAGCTACCCACTCTTCTTCTACTGTATTTCTTTCCACCATTCTTGTCAATTGTTCCCTAATCGTCTCCCTGAAATTCTGTACAACCTCTGGTTTAGTCAGTTTACCCAGGTCCCATCTCCTTAAATTCCCACCTTTTTGCAGTTTCTTCAGCTTTAATCTACAGTTCATAACCAACAGATTGTGGTCAGAATCCACATCTGCCCCAGGAAATGTCTTACAATTTAAAACCTGGTTCCTAAATCTCTGTCTTACCATTATATAATCTATCTGATACCTTTTAGTGTCTCCAGGATTCTTCCAGGTATACAACCTTCTTTTATGATTCTTGAACCAAGTGTTAGCTATGATTAAGTTATGCTCTGTGCAAAATTCTACCAGGCAGCTTCCTCTTTCATTTCTTACCCCCAATCCACATTCACCTACTACGTTTCCTTCTCTTCCTTTTCTACTACTGACTTCCGGTCACCCGTGACTATTAAATTTGTGTCTCCCTTCACTATCTGAATAATTTCTTTTATCTCATCATACATTTCTTCAATTTCTTTGTCATCTGCAGAGCTAGTTGGCATATAAACTTGTACTACTGTAGTAGGCGTGGGCTTCGTGTCTATCTTGGCCACAATAACGTGGTCACTATGCTCTTTGAAGTAGCTTACCCGCATTCCTATTTTTTATTCATTATTAAACCTACTCCTGCATTACCTCTATTTGATTTTGTATTTATAACCCTGTAATCACCTGACCAAAAGTCTTGTTCCTCCTGCCACCGAACTTCACTAATTCCCACTATATCTAACTTTAACCTATCCATTTCCCTTTTTAAATTTTCTAACCTACCTGCCAGATTAAGGGATCTGACATTCCACGCTTCAATCCGTAGAATGCCAGTTTTCTTTCTCCTGATAACGATGTCCTCCTGAGTAGTCCCTGCCAGGAGATCCAAATGGGGGACTATTTTACCTCCGGAATATTTTACTCACGAGGACACCATCATCATTTAACCATACAGTAAAGCTGCATGCCCTTGGGAAAAATTATGGCTGTAGTTTCCCCTTGCTTTCAGCCGTTCACAGTACCAGCACAGCAAGGCCGTTTTGGTTAGTGTTACAAGGCCAGATCAGTCAATCATCCAGACTGTTGCCCCTGCAACTACTGAAAAGGCTGCTGCCCCTCTTCAGGAACCACTCGTTTGTCTGGCCTCTCAACAGATTCAACAGATACCCCTCCGTTGTGGTTGCACCTACAGTATGGCTATCGGTATCGCTGAGGCATGCAACAAACCTCCCCACCAATGGCAAGATCCACAGTTCATGGGAGGGAGGGAGGGAGGGAGGGAGGGGGGGGGGAAGGTGCGTTGAGTGGATAGTAGCCCTTACTTCGGGACATGACAAGATGTAGTTGAAACCCTGACAGACAATGTGATTCAGTTGTTCCAGTCCTGGTCAGTACTGAGTTATGAGGTGAGTGCTCCTTTGGGGCTGAACACTGGCTATGTGGGAGGTGGCAAATGACTAGAGTGACAAGGCACAGAAGATCTGTTTTTGTACAAAGCTGGGAGGGTAATTTCAGTCTGTGAAGACCTCAGTGAAACCCTTGGTATATTTGTCTAGCCTGTATGGAAGGGGCTTCTTGGTGTGAAATGGGTGGCAGCCGAAAAAGTGGAGGTACTGCTGATAGTTTGTAGGTTTGATAAGGATGGAGGTACTAACGTAGCCATCCTTAAGGTGGAGGTCAACGTTGCACATGAAGTGAATGGCGGAGAAGGTGTAGAGGTTCTGGAGGCATGTAGATAGCGTTCCCTTACCCTAAGTCGAGAACGCAAAGTGTTATCAATGAATCTGAATCATGAGAGTTTGGCATTTTGGGTGGTTAAGAAGAATTCCTCCAGATGGCACTATTTCCATTTACCTCCAGTGTCAGTAACCTAAAAACTGAAAATAAAAATAAAAGATTTCCGCATAGGAACTCAACCCCACAAGCCTCACGTTACCGTTCTGTACTCTTTCCATCGCCTGGAAGCTATGCTAACCTAAATGGCTCAAGCTTCACCCGAGCTGTCAAAAATGCTATTTTTTTTCCAAACTCTGTGCCATCTGGAGCTCCCACTTCTGTCATTTTCATTTCTGGTCAACCCCCGTTTCGAAATCTGAAGAGTAGATATGGTCCCCTTGTAAATTAAAAAAAGAAACAACAGATTAATGTTCTCTAGCACGTTCTCAATAAAATTTGATTTATACACTCCTGGAAATAGAAAAAAGAACACATTGAGACCGTAGGATCCTACGCAGTGCCGTAGGGGACCGCACCGCCACTTCCCAGCAAATTAGGGACACTGTTGCTTCTGGGGTATCGGCGAGGACCATTCGCAACCGTCTCCATGAAGCTGGGCTACGGTCCCGCACACCGTTAGGCCGTCTTCCGCTCACGCCCCAACATCGTGCAGCCCGCCTCCAGTGGTGTCGCGACAGGCGTGAATGGAGGGACGAATGGAGACGTGTCGTCTTCAGCGATGAGAATCGCTTCTGCCTTGGTGCCAATGATGGTCGTATGCGTGTTTGGCGCCGTGCAGGTGAGCGCCACAATCAGGACTGCATACGACCGAGGCACACAGGGCCAACACCCGGCATCATGGTGTGGGGAGCGATCTCCTACACTGGCCGTACACCACTGGTGATCGTCGAGGGGACACTGAATAGTGCACGGTACATCCAAACCGTCATCGAACCCATCGTTCTACCATTCCTAGACCGGCAAGGGAACTTGCTGTTCCAACAGGACAATGCACGTCCGCATGTATCCCGTGCCACCCAACGTGCTCTAGAAGGTGTAAGTCAACTACCCTGGCCAGCAAGATCTCCGGATCTGTCCCCCATTGAGCATGTTTGGGACTGGATGAAGCGTCGTCTCACGCGGTCTGCACGTCCAGCATGAACGCTGGTCCAACTGAGGCGCCAGGTGGAAATGGCATGGCAAGCCGTTCCACAGGACTACATCCAGCATCTCTACGATCGTCTCCATGGGAGAATAGCAGCCTGCATTGCTGCGAAAGGTGGATATACACTGTACTAGTGCCGACATTGTGCATGCTCTGTTGCCTGTGTCTATGTGCCTGTGGTTCTGTCAGTGTGATCATGTGATGCATCTGACCCCAGGAATGTGTCAATAAAGTTTCCCCTTCCTGGGACAATGAATTCACGATGTTCTTATTTCAATTTCCAGGAGTGTATATAAAACTGGAATGATCGAAGTCTGATGAGTCAACTTGGAAAATTTTCATCAAGCAACATATGGTATCAGCTTAACCAGAACACAGTAACTCACAACTCAACAACAAATCAAATAATAATATATTAGTGTGTCACATGTCACTTTTGTAAGTACAGCAAGCTTACACGAGTTTAATCTCTGGTTGCAAAATTTAACATGATGTTAATTTATAATAAAAGCAAGTTGCAGTTGCTTTTAAGAGTCAAGAAAGGTATTATTCTAAATCATTATTGTTTACCATAATGGAACAGTGCATTTCAAAAACTAACATTCCATCTCAATGCCAGAACCTGTATAAGTGCAACCAGAAACAATGTAATACTTCAAACAGACCTTCAAACTTATTCACATAATTAATATAATTTACCTCTGTCTGGCACATGAGACAAGAATTTGTCCACCAGTTCATGATGCAGTGGCTGCTTTTCAGTAGTTGTATATGGCAGTACATCCTCATGGGCTACATAGTCCAAGCCTGGTATAGCATATAAGCTACGACTGCTGTCTTGGTTACCAAGAAACGTAACTGCCTCTGTTTGTGCTCGCTGAAACAAACCAGTGACATTATTAAACTGAAAATAAACCATGTCTGTGAACTAAAATGACAATCTGTTACCAATTCACAATCATAATCAACTAAACAGTGAGCCAACTGTATCTGCAAACATTGCTCCACTATAATGACAATAAAGTCTGAATAAAAACACATTAACTGACACCTGTGGGCTAGATCATAAAGTACTGGGGCTTTCTTGACCTTGGACTTTCTTCCTTTGGGACTAGTAAGCCTTACAGAGAAAAGCAAGGTCAGGGAAGTAATGCATAATGGAAAGTTTCAGATGTGTGACAGCAGTTAATGGGACCATTTGGTGCACCATGTGTCACCCTGTTTACAATAACCAAAACTGATTAAGTCTATCAAAAATCTGTTGTTATAACCAAAACGCTGAAATACAGAAGCATTGAAAAAAGTAGAGGCATTAGACCTGCAGCTGTCAAAAGATAGTAATATAGCTTAAGTATAAAGAAGCAAATTGTGTCATTTTTGTGATTTTACAAAGCTCAACAAATTGGAAACCTTGTAGATGATCAGACTGTGTGATTATTATTTGTATTTATCATGTGAAACAGCCATAAACATCAATTTACTTGACAGGCTAAACGCACACAGCAAATTTCCTATACCAATCTGCAAGAATTATTTTTAAATTAACACATTTTTAAAAATCCTTACTTTTAGCGAATTAGTATGTCTTCTTATCTAACTTCTGAGAAGATACTAAATACTGCATCATCACTAATTGTTATATGGCATAGGTTACAAGCAAATTTTAAGGATGGGGAAATTGCACTCATTCGCATAATAATTGAGATCAATGAGACCCAAAACAAATATCAAAATGGTGAACAAATTTGCAATTTGAAGTTAAATTATAGACACCCAAGTTTTACATGTGCAAGTGCAGTTTTGAGAGCCGTGTGACTCCAAATTGAGAATGCCTGTACACATCGTCACATACATTTTACAGCTGTGGATTTTGCGTGGTCAGGGAGCTTTTTCTTAAATGTTTGCCTCTATAGATGCTGCATCCTGCTATGCTTAGAAGTACAGAATGACATTTGGAAAAACACAGGCACTGGGAACCTGCTAGAGATTATTGAGTGAGAAAAATAATCGCATGCAAGAGGTTTTGTTGTCTGTTGTTCAACATAATCCTCAATGATCCCAACACATGGGAATTTGCATAGGAGACCAAAAGCTGTCTCACTGCTTTATGAATGCTGAATTTTAACAGAAAATAGAATTATATTAACACCGATCACCCTCAATCAAGTCACTGGTCTCCACAACATACACTTTTAGACTATAAAGAATCTTCCTTGGATACGTCAGATGGATTTCAGAGAAAGTATGGTATAAATGCTCCGTGTGGTACCTCATCAGTTCCAGTTGCTTCCACAGGCATCTGACTCTTGCACACACTTGTAGGTGCTCCAGCATACATTCCTACCATAGCTGGAAACTGTGCCACTGCAGAATGTGACTACAACATGACAGAGCCTATCGCATTTGGCAGTGGCAATTTGCAGTAATCCGCAGGCTGCATTTTCTGGCAAATGGATAAAGAGAGAAAATTTTCTCTGAATCCTGTTAGAGGTGCCGGATGTTGCATACTTTTAATCATCTGTGTTGCATTCCACATCACTACCCCACCCAGGTAGTCTGCTGCTCTGGTATGGTGGTGTATCAGTGTAGCCTAAATCTAGGTGAAGCCAAGAGTGGTGAGCATTTCAGCAGGGATCCACAGATATCACCAGTGCCAGTCCCACAGTTTTTCCATGCCTTCTCATGGGCACCAATCGGGCAATGTACCCCCTGGAGCAACCAACAAGCAAGTCATAGGTTATCAACATCGGTCTCAGCCATCGAGCAGATTAGTTGTATCAATCCATGTGGCTTTGTAACTGATGGCCCAGCAAGTCAGCTGCAGCAACAGTGTTCATCAAGGATGTATCAACTAAGCAGTCCAGAGTCAGCACTTAGCAGCAGTCTGAAGCAAGAAGTCACCATTCTAGAAGCAGCGGTCTATAGTAAACATCTCACAAGGATAGGAACTGCCACCGCTCTTAGTGGTAATTGGTAATGGACATAGTCTCTGGACAGGTTTTTATTTCTGGAAGTGATTGTAGTGTTCTGCCAGTTATCAGCATGGACAGATTCATGCACATGTCTAACCTGGAACATATGTTTTGGTTTACATGTGTGTTGCAATGAATAAGCATTCAATTAAACTATATTCATTATGTACTGGTGTTCCAAAATCCAGTCACAACTGAGGTTTTCACTGACATAAGTGATGGGATGCCGTTTACCATGCCCCTTAATTGCATATTGTAGTATTTGTGGCCTACTGTCCCAGCTCCACAACATATGACATGACAAAAATGACCCTTCTCAGAGCCAAATAAACAAATCAGCCTTTGGAAATGAATATGCAACCTAACCTCAGGCTAGGTAATGTGCAATGATGACGATTAATGATGTCAGAAAGCCTATAACCCCAGTCCCTTTTTTTGTCAGCTACTTCGTTTCTTATTGTCCTTCACTCTGCCCCCCCCCCCCCCACACACACACACACACACACAAGCCTGTAATAAAATCATCCTTCAATTACTGTCAGTTTTACAGACAGAAAGAGGAGGGGATATTACATTCAATGGAAACATCAGCTGATACCAAAACAACATTTACTGTTAACTGCGTGTTTCTATGATAATTACAAAATTGGAAAACAATTACCTGCCAATCATTTCAAAGCATGATATTTGCAATGTACACCCACAATGCCCAAGATATAATAGAAGCTGTGTGATTTATCATTACAAATCCTATTCATTCAGTTCTGCATTATGCTACTATGTTGGAAGGAATGCCAGTGACTCATTTATTCCATTAACACATGTATCCTTTCAAAGCGTTAGAATTTACGTTCTATGATAATAAATGGAGTCTTGTTTGGCCAAATTATGTACTGTCATTCAACAAAAAACAATTTGAGATAGCTAAATTCCTTATGGATGTCACTTTGTTAAAATAGCATGAGTTTTCAATTTTAACAGACACTTTTAATACACACTACCAGAGACAGATCATTACCATAAAATAAGCAGACTGCGTTTTTCAGATAACGCTGATGACTCTCTATTAAAACATTAGTTTAGTGTTCTAACAATGGAAAATCTGGGATGGAATAACAACATACAAAAGATTGTCGAACAGTCCACTGGTGCACTGCTGGTACGCAGTGTCCATGGGCACAATATGTCAGCGATTACAACATGTCACAGTCATCAGGTGTGCTGATGAACTGAGCTCCTGAGGACGTGCAGCCAACTAATATCCCCTGCCTTCAGAAACTTTTTACTCCACAGTACACACCTGCGCAGCCACGGTGACTTTAGCATTCTACGTCTAAATCAACATACATACTCCGCAATCCACGGTGCGTGGCGGAGGGTACCTCTTACCACAACTAGCATCTTCTCTCCCTGTTCCACTCACAAACAGAACGAGGGAAAAATGAATGCCTATATGCCTCTGTATGAGCCCTAATCTCTCTTATCTTATCTTTGTGGTCTTTCCCCGAAATATAAGTTGGCGGCAGTAAAATTGTACTGCAGTCAGCCTCAAATGCTGGTTCTCTAAATTTCCTCAGTAGCAATTCACGTAAAGAACGCCTCCTTTCCTCTAGAGACTCCCACCCGAGTTCCTGAAGCGTTTTCCGTAACACACGCATGATGATCAAACCTACCAGTAACAAATCTAGCAGCCCGCCTTTGAATTGCTTCTATGTCCTCCCTCAATCCGACCTGATAGGGATCCCAAACGCTCGAGCACTACTCAAGAATAGGTCGTATTAGTGTTTTACAAGCGGTCTCCTTTACAGATGAACCACATCTTCCCAAAATTCTACCAATGAACTGAAGACGACTATCCACTTTCCCCCACAACTGCCATTACATGCTTGTCCCACTTCATATCTCTCTGCAATGTTACGCCCAAATATTTAATCGATGGGGCTGTGTCAAGCACTACACTACTAATGGAGTATTGAAACATTACAGGATTCTTTTTCCTATTCATCTGCATTAATTTACATTTATCTATATTTAGAGTTAGCTGCCATTCTTTACACCAATCACAAATCCTGTACAAGTCATCTTGTATCCTCCTACAGTCACTCCACGACGACACCTTCCCGTATACCACAGCATCATCAGCAAACAGCCGCACATTGCTATCCACCCTATCCAAAAGATCATTGATGTAGATAGAAAACAACAGTGGACCTACCACACTTCCCTGGGGCACTCCAGATGATACCCTCACCTCCGATGAACACTCACCATCGAGGACAACGTACTGGGCTCTATTACTTAAGAAGTCTTCGAGCCACTTACATACTTGGGAACCAATCCCATATGCCCGTACCTTAGTTAGGAGTCTGCAGTGGGGCACCGAGTCAAACGCTTTCCAGAAGTCAAGGAATATGGCACCCGTCTCATCCATGGTTCGCAAGATATAATGTGAAAAAAGGACGAGCTGCGTTTTGCAGGAGCGATGCTTTCTAAAGCCATGCTGATGCATGGACAGCAACTTCTCTGTCTCAAGGAAATTCATTTTATTCAAACTGAGAATATGTTCGAGAATCCTGCAACAAACCAATGTTAAGGATATTGATCTGTAATTTTGAGGACCCGTCCTTCTACCCTTCTTATATACAGGCGTCACCTGCGCTTCTTTCCAGTCGTTCGGGACTTTACGTTGGGCAAGAGATTCGCGATAAATGCAAGCCAATGCAGTAGAGTAGTCTCTGTAAAACCGAATTGGAATCCCATCAGGGCCTGGCGATTTATTTATTTTCAACCCATTCAGCTGCTTCACAACCCCAGGGATGTCTATCACTATGTCCTCCATACAGGAATCTGTATGAGACTCAAACGGCAGTATGTTTGTACGATCCTCCTGCATGAAAGATTTCTCAAATGCTAAATTTAAAATTTCAGCTTTCATTTTGCTGTCTTCTGTTGCCAGGCCAGATTGATCAGTGAGTGACTGGATGGAAGCCTTCGACCCGCTTACCGAGTTTTCGTAAGACCAGAATTTCCTTGGGTTTTCAGCAAGATCTTTTGCTAAGGGATGATGGTGGTAGTGGTTGAATGCTTTGCGCATCGCTCTTTTTACAGCAGCACTAATCTCTACTAACTTTTGCCTGTCCTCATTCTCCCAATCTTTCTTGTACTGCGAGTGCAACTGCCTTTGCTTCCTGAGCATTCTCCAAATTGCACTGTTAAACCACGGTAGGTCTTTTCCGTCCGTAACCCACTTTTTCGGCACATACTTGTCCAATGTGTGATTTACAATGTGTTTAAAATTTGCCCATAATTCTTCCACGACCATCGAACCAGAAGTAAATGAAGTTGATTCATTTAATATGTGGGATGCTAAAAACTGCTTATCTGCTCTTTCTAGTAAGAATACTCTCCTAGCCTTCTTGGCCGACTTTTTAACTTTCGTAACCATAGCCATAATGACAACATCATGATCACTAATCCCTGCCTCAATACTAACACCGTCGATGAGGTCTGGTCTGTTCGTGGCTACCAGATCTAAAATATTTTCATTACGCTTTGGCTGTCGATTTAGCTGCTCAAGACAGTTTTCGGATAATGTGTTCAAAAGTAATTACACGAGGTTTGTCTGTACCACCTGTAATGAATCCATAGACATCCAAGTCTATACTAGGAAGATTGAAGTCGCCTCCGACTAATATAGCATGATCCGGGTACTTCTGCGATACAGAATGTAGACTCCCTTTGAATGAGTCTAGAACTGTCACGGTTGAACCTGGTGGCCGCTAATAACACCCCACAATTAACTCTATTTCCCCTAGCCCTGTTAAACGTGTCCAGATAACTTCACAATCACACTCTACTTCGACCTCAGTAGACACAATATTTTTGTCAACTGCAATGAAGACACCACCTCCTACAGTGACCTAACCTAACCTAACCTAACCTAACCTAACCTAACCTAACCTAATCTGTCTTTCCGATACATGTTCCAACCCTCACTAAATATTTCAGAACTTCCTATCTCAGGGTTCAGCCAGGTCTCAGCCCAGAGAATAATTTGCGCGCCACACGCTTCCTGGAGGGCAGTAAATTCAGGAACTTTATTCCGAACACTCTGAGAATTTACTGCTAATATCTTGATAGCTGAAGAGTCTTTACACCGAGCGCGTCCTGATTCCCCTGCCTGCACGTCGACTGGTGAGTGTTCATCAGGACACCTCGCACTACTGTCTAGCCTAAAGAACCCCCATGTGCACGCCACAAGTACTCTGCTACCCGAGTAGCCGCTTCCTTTGTGTAGTGCACCCCTGACCTGTCTAGGGGCGTCCTACAATTCCCCACCCAATAGTGCAAGTCTAGAAATCTGCAGCCAAGACCGTCACAGAGTCGACGAAGCCTCTGGTTGAGACCCTCCACTCGGCTCGAAACCAAAGGACCCCGATCCACTCTGGGAACAATGCTGCAAATAGAGAGCTCTGCTTGCACCCCCCGTGCGAGGCCAGCAGTCTTCACCAAATCTGCGAGCCGCCTGTACAAACTGAGGATCACCTCAGAACCCAAGCGACAGGCATCACTGGTGCTGACATGAGCTACTACTTGCAGACGACTGCACCCCGTATGCTCAATAGCCACAGGCAAGGCCACCTCCACATCTAAGGTGAGGCCCCCCCGGCAGACAAACCGAGTGCACGTTGGATTTCTTTCCAGCCTGTACACTATTTCCCTAAGGGGCTCCATCACCCGCCTAACGTTGGAGCTCCCAAAAACTTGCAAGCCTTTGCCCGCGTGTGCCTGCTCGGGCCCTGCTGAAGGAGCGGCCACCTGCCCACTGACAGGGGGAATGGGCGAGGCCAGCCGGACAGCCTCCACATTGACCCTCCGCCTCGAGTGACGTGAACGCGTTGCAGTCCACCACTCACCCTGAGGTGAGGGCGGCCCCAACGCGCCGGGTACATTAGAAGGTGCCTTGGCAGCTGAGTCAGCGGACGCAGCAAGCGACACCTGGGGTGTTGCTAACGACGCGCCAGACCCTCCGCCGTCGCTGCACCTCGAGGCAGCAGCCTGAAGGTGGCCAACCGCACGCTGAGCTGCTTGCGAACCATGGCCAGCTCCTCCTGCGCCCGCACACAGCACGCACACACCCTATCCATCCTACTGCTAATATCTAACGACTGCGCGAATTTATACTCTACAGCTATCAATAAGCAATATTACTCCCCTGAAATACGAGAATACACAAGGATCTTATGTAATTAAATATGAAAAGCGTACAAACACACGGAAAGAAATTAAGAATCAAATTACAAAACAAATATGAAAGCTAAATACGTGACTCGCTACTGCATTGCTGCTGCACTGATACTTCACCAGCGGCTGCTCAAGGCTCACTCATTGGTGTCGGTGGTAGCATTGATGAAGGTGCTCTGTTCGCCCTGTTCACCAGATCATTTTGTTTGCTGAGAGTCTTCTTAATTAAACTCAGTGCTGGTTCCCAAACCTTACTAACATTATAGCTGGAATCTCCGTTGATGAGATAGTCTCTGGTACGAGTTCCTATGGCCTCTCTAATGACACTGTTAAAGTACATGGAAGTCTGCGCTAAGAGCCTGGCCCGTTCACACTTCATCACATAATTCTCTAATAAACAGTGCTCTGCAACTGCTGACTTGTTGGGATACATCAGTCGAGTGTGACTCTTGTGTTCTCAGCAACGATCTTCAATGGTGTGCACTGTCTGCCCTCTGTCTTTCCACACTGACATGCAATATGGTATATGCCAGCCTTCTGCAAACCAAGATCATCTTTGAAGCTTCCTATTAACGCTCATGTTTTATTGGGCGGGCACAACACTTTTACTTGGTGGTTTTTCAATAGGTGTCCAATTTTTCAAGATGGTGCACCACTGTATGGTATAAAGGTTGTGTCTGCGTTTTCTTCACGACTTCTATTGTTCGCACAAGTAGTACTGTTGTGGTTGGCTGGAGAGCATGCGAATGTGCCATTCTGGATACCCACTGTGTTTTTATTTATTTTATTTTATTTATTTATTTATTTTTAGTACAATTCCAAGGTGTTTCCGCTCCTGGGGCAGGCTCTTTGCATCTGAAATGATGCGCACCCTGTGTACTAATGTTTTTGGTACCCCATTCCTCTCCAATGTTGGACTTCATAGGCTTAGTTCTTGTCAGAACACAGCAGGTTTCACAACATATTTCTTCATCTGCCTCAGGAGGTAGTCATGCCACAACCTGGTCAGAGCAAACTTAAGTCCCTTCTCCAGAACTGAAACTGCATCATGAACCAGTTCTATGTCAGTCAGATTAATACCATATTGTGTGGTGCCTCCAGTGATGGTTTGTCAAAGAGATGTGAGAATTTTGATATCTGATGTCCTGTGGCCTTCCTAAGGGCAGGTAACACCATCAATCTGGTTCCAGTTCCAGGAATTAAAATGATTGGCCAGTTGTGAAGGTAGTCTAAATAGTTCCTGGGAGTTTTTCTTGAGCCTTGTCTTGGTATGTGAGAGAGTGCGCTTTATGCACTGGAGCACTGAGTACAACTCCTAGGAACTAGGAGGGAAGTGTATGAGATCTCATATTCTTAACGTACATAAATTAATTATCAAATAATATCAAGTATACTGATCGTTTGGAACTGAGGAAGAGAACTACATATGTACACTGACAGCCCAAGTATGTACGAAAGGAAAGAGTGGAAAATATTTCAATAATAGAATCCAGTATTAACTAGCCAATTATTTTAATTCCTGCCGTGCTCTGACGAGGACTAAGCCTACGAAGTCGACCATTACAAGCAGAGAGAGGGCAGCTATTGTGGACCTGATAGAGTGCTCTAGGTGTCTTTCCTGCTGACGAAGGCAATGCTACAGTTATTCTTTCCCACAAGGACTACGATGAAGATGCAGAGCATGCCAGTTAATGAATCCTACAGAAAGATCAAAGCTGATAACCACAAAGAAGGTGGAGGGAAAGACTAGGGCTCTTCTCAAGGACGCGGATTAACCAGAGGGGGTTGCCAAGAAACTGTATCCTCAAGGATCTGTACTACCAAAACTTTATTGACTTCCTAGGGTGCAACAAAGATGGGATGCTGTTACACCCCATTGTCAGCAACATTAGGGCACATATGTATTTGCTGGCACAATATCTGATGGATATACTAAGCCCTCATGCAGGTAAATACACTCGTCACATCCGTAATTCTGTGGATTTGTAAAATGCCTCGACAACTTGAAGGTGAAAGACTCAGATATCTTGGTGAGCTTTGATGTTGTCTTGTTATTCACCAGTGTACTTCTGAAAGAATTACTAGAGATTATTGGTCAGAAATTTGTCGAGAAGACCACCGATTTTTTCATGCATGTCCTGAGCTCCATCTACATTCTGTTCAATGGAGAATACTATGAACAAACAGACGGAATCACAAATGGCAGCCCACTCTTGCTTGTGGTCATGAATTTGTATATGAGTACTATGAAGAGGAAGCCCTGTTATCAGAATGGAAACCTAACTTTTCCATTATAAGGATTACCCATTCATCATCTGGCCCTATGAAAGGGACAAATTCCTTGCCTCCCTTACCCATTTGAACTCCATAAATTCCAAAATCAAATTCACTGTGGAGACTGAAGCAGAAGGAAGATTACCATTCCTGGATGTCATGATGAAGAGAAGAGCTGATGGCACCCTGGGCCACAATGTGAACTGGAAGAAAACTCACACTTACTTGTATTTGCCTGCAGACAACAGCCACCACCCTTTGCAGAGGAAAGGGTTACTAAAAACGCTAGTACTCAGGGTGCACTCCATTTCAGACACACAAACTGCTCCAGGAGCTGGAACAACTAAGAACCGCATTCCAAAAAAAATTGGTACCCAGAATGGCAGATTAGGCATGTGTTATGCTCCATCACAACAATACAACCTGTGGAGACCAAAGAAGTCACGGACATAGTATTAGCCACTGTCTTTATACTGTACATAACTGTCTTTTTCCTGTCCAATAAAACATGGGCATTATTGGGAAGCATCAAAGATGATCTCAGTTTGTGGAAGGTAGGTATATACCAGGTTCCGTGTCAATGTGGAAAAAAATACTGGACAGACAGTGCACACCATCTAAGATCATTGCTGAAGACACCAGAGGCACACACTCGACTGATGTATCCCAACAATTCAGCGGTTACTGAGCACTGTTTATCCGAGAATTATGGGGTGGAGAATGAATGGACCAGGGTCTTGGCACAGACTTCCATATACTGGGGCAGTGTCATTAGAGAGGCCGTAGAAATTCATACCAGGGATGGTCTCAAGCTGTGATTGCAGCTATAATCTTAGCAAGACTTGGGAACCAGCACTGAGTTCAATTACGAAAACTCTCAGCAAACAAAACGATCTGGTGACCAAGTCGAACAGAGTTCCTATATCAACACTATCACAGCCTCTTAGCCTGGAATTTTTAATTAATGAAGACACCAGCCCTGAAAGCCGACACGTTATGACTACTACAGAAGCCAACACTAGCAACTCCTCAAACACCTATGTGCAGCCACGAGTGTGGACTGTGGAGGAAACAGCTTGTGGGATCACGGGGTAATAGATGGCCGCGCGGCCTCTGCAGCTCAGTTTGTCAGCTCACGTTCGATCAACAAATACGCCAAGAGAAATTGAAGAATCACATCATACAAAAGATTGACTGCTACTTAACACACGGAGGTTCAGTGGCAGACAGGCATACAGTGGTGCATGCATACACACATGTACACTGGAGACAACAAGTGTGTGTGTGTGTGTGTGTGTGTGTGTGTGTGTGTGTGTGTGTGTTTTAGCAGGGTCTGATGAAGGGCTTAGACTCTTTGTCTGACAGATTATAATACCTAGCAATTCTTTTTTTATGTGCCTGTCTGCCACTCAACACCTGAACTATGTGGTGAGTTGCAATCTATCATTTTTCTTCAGCTGAACGTTGGGAATACAATTTTTTTAAAATTATTTTTTTATTTATTTATTTTTCTTTGTTGTGATAAAGCCATGAAAAACCTTATGGTCTAATAATCTCACACACTAAGCTCTGCCCTCCTTATGGAAATATCCACTTGGCTGACAGCTATGACAGTTTGTTGTGAGGCATTTGTTTGTTGTTACTTTAGGGCACAAAACAGCTGAGCTCATAAGTACCCGTGTAATAATTTAAAACGGTCAAATTTTTTTTTGGTCATTAGTCTTCTGACTGGTTTGATGCGGCCCACCACGATTTCCTCTCCACCTGCAACCTACGTTCTCAATTATTTGCTGGATGTATTCCAATCTCTGTCTTGCTCTTCAGGTTTTGCCCTCTACAGCTACCATGGAAGTCATTGCCTCATGTCTTAACAGAAGTCCTATCCTCCTGTCCCTTCTCCTTATCAGTGTTTTCCCCATGTTCCTTTCCTCTCTGATTCTGCACAAACCCCCCCCCCCCCTCATTCCTTATGTTATCAGTCCATCTAATTTTCAACATTCGTCTGTAGCATCACATCTCAAATGCTTCAATTCTCTTTCGGTCAATTATCGAATAAATTTGAAGTCAATAATACTCAGAACCTAACTGAGTGAAGTAGAGGGATAGCTAAAGTTGATTACTTCCCCTTTGAGAAGGTTCCTCAAACAGTTGAAAATTAAATTTCCTTCATCATATCACTACAATGAATAAAAAGTAAAACTTGATCTACAGTCTGTGCTGTATCTGCTAAAATATCTTATAACTCAGATGGGAAACATATATTAAAATGTAAACAGTTATAAAATCGGCATTGGGTCAGAAAATGGCACACTGTCAATAGTTGGCTGCAGTAAGCAGAGTGGCATGGAGTCTCCACACAGAGGCTCTGGAGGTCATTAAGTGAACTGGAACATAACACACAACTGAGAAGCCTATATTGTCAGATGTACTGGGTGGTCTGACAGAAGATGTAAAGTTCTGCAGTAAAGATCAAGCACTGTTCTAGAAGCCAATATTGAAAATGCTTATTGCCAATGACAAAGGCGCATCCGACATCATGGTTGGACTCAGATGTATCAGTAGACGAAGGAACTGTATCCAAGTTGCAAGCAAAGCTCAAGAAACTTACAATGATAGGTTGAACCTAGAGTTGTGTCTTTGGGAAGTGAACTAAATCCAAGACGAATGTCAATCTCTGCACAAAGCCCAGGTGCTGAAGCGCTCTCATCCATCAGGAACGTAGCAGGCAACTTAAAGTTAAGCTTCTGTAGCAGTATACAAAAGCAAACTCTGGGAGGCAACAAAGAAGTTGCGTTTATCCCAAATTGGTGGTCAAGGGAGTCATCAAAAAGGGCCCATAGGATGAATAGTTGGGCATAGAGGACAGATGGCACACATATCTGCTGAGGAGAACAAACGTCACGTTGATCTGACAGTGGTAGTTCCACAGAGTCTGCACAGAGACAGAGTCATAACTGGGCTAGTGTAGAAAGCTCCGGTAGCCAAACTTATGCCTCAGAAGTGGATTGTGTTGTGATGGCATAAAAGAGACTGTCAAACAGATGAGTAAACGAGACACCCATAGTCCATTTTTGATCTGACAAGGGACAGGTATAAGCAGAGGATGATTTTCTGATCTGCTCCCCATGAATAACCATTTAAAATACATTGGATATTTAGAGATCAAGTACAGTGTACTACAAAGTAAAAGATGTGGGAGAACCAACAGAGCTTCCTATTGAGCTTAAGCCCCAAAGATTTTGTGGTTTCAACGAAGAGCAACAGGACTGAGATGTAAGAATGATGGAAGAAACTCCTTATGCCACCAGAAGTTCAGACAGACAGTTTTCTCAGTGGAAAAGTGGCAGCTGTTGTCGATGCTCCACAAATAAAGACAACCGAGACATCACTGAATTTGTCGCTCAAGTAAACAGGTTCACTGAGAGCTGCTAGATCACAAAGTCATCTATTTCTTTATTTATTTATTATGCCATCCATAGACATTTTGAAACATGTGGATGTTTTCGGTTTGTGTACATTTACATACTTACACAATTTTTCATTACATGTAGTTAATCATTGTGAAATAAGTTATTTACAATCATTTTTACTAAGGAATTCACTTAGTGTAAAAACAGTGTTCCAGCAAATAAAATTTAAGATTTTTCCTAAAGCAGTACATGTTATCTGTTTCTTTTATTTTCTACGGCATTTCATTATGCAGTTTTACATCTTCATACAAGAAACTATTTTGAGTCTTTATGTTTATTTTTCCTGTCTAGGTGAAGAGCGACTTTTACTATAGTTATGAAAACTGCTATTTGTACTATAATTTTCTATATTCTTCTTGATATAGACTATGGTTTGGCATATAAATTCACAAGGCACAGCTATAAATTCTAACATTTTGAAAATTTCTCTGCAATGGGCCCACTTACTGATTTCCATTATAATTCTTACTGCTCTCTTTTGCATTTTAAATACTGTTCGTAAATTCCGAGCACTGTTTCCCCAGAACATTATACCACAACTGATTGCTGAATGAACATAACTAAAGTATACAGTTCTCAGACATTCATCACTGCATGCTGATGCAAGGACTCTGAAGTGCATAACATGTTGTTGATATCTTTTTCGAGAGTTTCACAACATGTTCATTCCACTTCATTTGGCTGTCAATGTGCAACCCTAACAATTTTGTTGTAGGTACATCATCTTCGAATATGTTATCTAGGTTTATATTTAAGAGACTGTTTCCTGTTCATCCTAAAGCATACTGTATTTGTTTCTTTATGTTGAGGGTTACTTTGTTTTCCTGTGACCATTTGTAGACATCCCTCAGCACTTCAGAAGAACTTTCCAGCATTTGTGCTGGTGTCTTACTGGTGATTAATATGCTGCTGTCATCAGCAAACAATATCTTCTACATCTACATCCATACTCCGCAAGCCACCTGACGGTGTGTGGCGGAGGGTACCCTGAGTAGCTCTATCGGTTCTCCCTTCTATTCCATTCCCGTATTGTTTTCTCTCCATGGCTGATACATCATGGGAAATCTTTTATATATACCAGAAACAATACCGCAGCTAGCACTGTTCCTTGAGGGGCCCAATATATTGTGACTCCAATATATGTTTCTTAATGTACTTTGATCCACTTAAGACATGTGTGATATCTACTGACTGTACTTTTCTAAATATGAATGAAACCATTTTTTAACCAATCCCCTTACTCCTAGTGCCTCTAACTTGCGCAACAGTTTCTGGTGGCTGACTGTCAAACACCTTCAACAGGTCTAGGAAAAGGTCAGTTACATAGCTGTTCACATCTAGTGCTTCTCAAACTGTTTGTCAATTGTGCTATTGCAGATTCTGTGCCTCTGCCAGGCCTGAAACCATACTGGTCTTTGCAGAGGAGGTTGAATTAGCTTAGATAGCTCATAAGCCTGCTTTTCATTATTGTCTCTATCACTTTGGAAAAGGACGACAATAGGGCTATTGGTATGTAGTTTTCAATGTTTTCTACATTATCTTTCTTGTGAACTGGTAAAATTTTTGCATGCTTCAGATAGTCAGGAAAGCAACCAGTTTTGAAGTATTCATTTATGATTTCTGTTAGTGAAACTTTGATACCATTTATGCATTTTTTCAGCACACACACACACACACACACACACACACACACACACACACACACACACACACTGGGATTTAATCTAAACCTGTTGAGTTTTTGGTCTTTAATTGCCTTACAACATTCCTTACTTCCTCCTCAGTGGTTGGAAGCAATACCATTGAGTTAGCTATATGCTTCTGTGTTGGTTGATTAACACTTTTTGGAAAATTTTTCTGTAACTTTGTTGCAATGCTGCTGTCTAAATCAAGACTGAATCGCTTCCTATCTTGGACAGTGCCGTCACTTCCTCATACTTATCCTCAACACGTTCAACAACAAACTGATGCTTCGTAGGTAGAAAGGAATCCCCATCCATTCTGCTACAGACTAAATACCGAGGCGAATATGGCTCTCTTCTTTCTGTAGCCCTACATTCCTCTCATGGTGTAGCAGGGGAGGGAAACAATTTAGGGTCATATCTGTCAGCACTGTACTCGATCTTGCCCTTTTTAGAGGCTGCTGGCACAGTATGGTCACCAGCAAGAGATGACCTAGTCCGCTTCAATGTGGGTCATCCACCCTGATGCCACCCACTCTGATCAGAGGCTGTCCACACATGTGCCACCCAGCCACACCAAAGGCCACCTGGCATGATGGCCGTTGCCTGGAGTCCTGATGCCCCAGGAAGACAGGCATCTACTCCTTGGCATCAGCAGTGCAATTGCTGTGTTGTCAGAGGTCTACCACCAAACAAGTACACGACAGCCCCACCACAATGGACTGGCTGCCGTACTGGATATTGGGCACAGAGAAATCCAATATTGTAATGGGGGTGAAAGAGGACAGGGGACGATGGAAGAAGATGACATACCCCGGAAAGTGTCCTTGCCCAAATACTTGAATTGCAGGTGGAGATGCATAGCCTTCCCCATATGACCCGCACTTTTGTAGAATTTGGAAAGTGGCAGGTCAAACCATAAAATGGGACTTAGTTGCCTCTTACGACAGGCAGGGATACCTCGGACCTATTCTAACCCCCAGAACTGCAGAGGGAGGGGTGGGAGGGTGGTAGGAAGGAACAGGAGTGGCCCCAACACTGATCCCTGGGGCACTTCCATTTGACCGTACGCCACTCAAACCCCACATCACAGCCATTCTCAACACTGAATAATGACCTTTTGCTGTCTGTTGCTAAAGTGAGCTACTCCCAATATTCCGTAATGGTCCAACTTCTGGAGTAATATTTTGTGGTTAACACAATCAAACGCCTTAGTGTGATCAAAAAAATGTATCTAGCGTTCGAAACTTTTTATTTAACCCATACAGTACCTCACAGAAAAAAGACAATATAGTATTTTCAGATGTTAAACAACTTCTAAAACCGAAACGTACATTTGATAGCAAATTGTGTGATATAAAATGATCAATTATCCTTACATACACAGCCTTTTCAATAACTTTAGCGAACGCTGATGGTATAGAAAATAGAAATACATCTAAAATTGTCTACATTATCCTTCTCTTCCTTTTTATAAAGCAGCTTTACTATTGACTACTTTAATCATTCAGGAAACTGACCATTCCTAAAGGAAAAATTACAAATATGGCTAAGTGCAGGGTTAAGACGTGCAGCACTACTTTAATATTCTGCTAGGCAATCCATTATATCAATTAGTCGTTAACCTTCAGTGATTTAATTACTGACCCACTCTCCCCCTTGTCTGTATCACAGAGGAGTATTTCAGATATCAATCTCAGAAATGGATTTGGCAAGACAGTTATATGATTCGCTGTAGAAACTAAATTTATATTTAATTCACCAGCAATGCTCAGAAAATAATTGTTAAATACTGTACATGTATCTGATTTATCAGTGACAGAAATGTTTTTACTATGAACTGACTTTATACCATCGACCTTGTGCTGCTGACTAGACACTTCCTTCACAACTGACCATATGGTTTTAATTTTATCTTGTGAATAAGCTATTTTATTTGCATACCACATACTCTTTGCCTTCCTAATAACATTTTTAAGCACCTTACAATACTGTTTGTAATGGGCTACAGTAGCTTGATTGTCACTACTTCCAACATTTTGATATAATTCCTGCTTTGTTCTACGTGATATCCCTATCCCACTTGTCAGCCACCTAGGCTGCCTATTACTGCTAGTATCCCGTTCAGGATGTTCTAATGGAAAGCAATTCTCAAAGAGCACGAAAAATGTGTTGAGGAAAGTATTATATTTATCATCTATGTTGTTGCACTATAAACATCCTGACATTCTTGTTCCTTGACAAGGTTTAAAAAACTATTTCTGTTGGATTAACTTTACTAAATAGTTTGTAATTATATGTTACATTTGTTTGAGTACAAAAGCCTTTTAGTGTCAAAATTTGTGCATCATGGTCTGAAAGGCCATTCACCCTTGTACTAACAGAATGCCCATCTAGTAATGAAGAATGAATAAAAATATTATCTGCAGCTGTGCTACTGTTCCCCTGCACCCTAGTTGGAAAAAATGCATCAGATCATATGAATTTAGGAGATCTACCAACATCCTTTTTCTTACACCATCAAGCACAAAATTTATATTGAAGTCACAACATATAACTAATTTCTGGTACTTCCTACAAAGTGAATCAAGAACCCTCTCTAGCTTGAGCACAAATATGCTGAAGTTAGAGGTGGGGGACCTATAAACAACAACAATTAGAAGTTTAGTTTCACTAAATTCAACTGCCCCTGCACAACATTCAAATATATGTTCAGTGCAGTGCCACGATATGTCTATGGACTCTAAAGGAATACTGCTTTTTAAGCACATTGCCACTCCCCCACTCTGCAAGGAACTCCTTGAAAAATAGCATGCGATGAATGAAAATGCCACAATCATTTTCGAACAAACAGAAGCTGGATTCACCTTGAAACACTATCTGATGCCATTCCTGTCCCCAGTGACATTGTTCCATACACTACTGCCATCTAGCACATTTCTGCACATTTGTCAAAGGTAGACGGAGAAGTGGATGACGCGCATGCAACCCATGCCGTAATAAATGGCTACGGACTGTCGCCTGTGATAGTGTATGATATGTTCCACTGTTCTACTGTTGCACCAGAGCCAAGGAGGACACACATCTGTCCTGCAATGCCATTTGGATGTGGTGTCTATCTTTTCAGGGGGAGGGAGGAGGGGGGGGGGGGACTGGTGTCGTGGCCTGATTGATCTCGTCGTTTTCTATGGCCTTCTGTGAACCATTCTGCACACATCCATTGCACTGCTGCAACACTTCACCACACACGAGCAGCAATGTCCCAGAAGGATGCATCACATTCTCTCATGACAGTAACACGTTCTCTTTCAAACACACTGATCTGACAGGACAGTTCGCAAATACATCTGCGAGGCATCCTGCACATCTGCTCAAGTCACAATGATCCATTACCTTTGGTTTACAGTGACAATGAGAGCCGCAGACACATTTTACCGGTAGGTGGTGTTGCACTTCAAATGCTAATCATTTCTGCAGAACATACTAATGTACGCGTTCTGCAAATATGAATGTCTGGTTGTTCAAGATGTTCTGGTTTTTTCTGAACATGTGTGTATTATCCACACACAAAGTGTGTCCTTTACTTAGTCCTGACTTCGATAACTCCATCTCAACAGCTTCAGACACAGTGCAATCAAAATCTGTTTTGTTGTTTTGTGAATGTATTTCAAAGTTATAGCAACACTCCAATGCTAACTCGTATATTTTATAGAAGTTTAGGCCTATATAAAATCTCCCCTTAAATTTCATCAAAGGCTCATAAATCACAGTGCTCTCTTTCATTACATACACTACTTTGAAGATTTTATTATAATAGTTTATCACAGGTGTGACTTTACATAATTTATCATCTGTCTTGTCTGACATATCGTTATTTGTAGAACATAAAAACCTAGTCATTTGCAAATATTTTCAGTGGCATAGCTTTCCTAAATATTTGTGTTGCTATGATGGCTGTTGCATATCAGTAAGTTTGAATTTTTTGTGTTTTTACTGAGCCATTATTATGCATAACGCAAAAGTACATTTTAATTTCATTACAATTTACAGGGATTCATGTTTTATCTGTTTTCTTTTGGGCCTTTTTCACTGATTATTGTTCTGTGCACCAATTCATTTTCAAGACAATATTCCAAAACACACTGCCTAACAGTATGTAAAAAATCTAACTGTCTTTTACTTCTGCCGAACAACTCTAAAACCGGTGCTCTTGTGCCAGGAGTCTGCGTATACGCTCATATTTTTGGCTAGTTATTTTCTTCTTTCAAAACAAACTGCTTCAGTGACTGCTACGGTCTTCATCATCGGTGTCATTTTCAATGATTTAATCTTCTGGAATGTTTTCATACAGGAAACACAATACTGCTCCCATCATTATCGACAGGAGCTACCGAACAATCGTCTACAATAACAACATACTTTTCACCATCATCAATGTTCTTTTTAACTGATATGACAGGTGTATGGGTTGTTTAATTCTTTTGAGGAATTTCAACCAATACATGTGAATACAATGAAGGAGCACACATTACTGGAGTGAGAGAATACCGAGAACTGTTTAACCACGAGTCCAATTCATGTTGCTGTCGTTTGCCTCTCTTGTTTATGTGTGGTCCACACAAAATATCACAAGGCATATTCATGCTCCTTAGTTATGGCCCAAGTCCCTTCCCATAAGTCTCTCACATTGTTGTAGGCCAAGGGGTTAACCCTTAACAGTTTACAGCTTTGTGTGTTTATTTTTTTATTTTTTTACACTTAATTAGACCTCAAGATCAGGAAAGAAACTGTTCTATCTAGCCATACCTTAGGTGCAACCACAACGGAGGAGTATTGTTGAGAGGCCAGACAAACATATGGTTCCTAAACGGGGCAGCAGCCTTTTCAGTAGTTGCAGGGCCTACAGTCTGGGCAGTAGACTGATCTGGCCTTGTAGTATCAACGAAACAGCCTTGCTGTGCTGGTATTGTGAACGGCTGAAAGCAAGGGGAAACTGTAGCCGTAATTTTTCCTGAGGGCATGCAGCTCAACTATATGGTTCAATGACAATGGCATCCTATTGGGTAAAATATTCTGGAGGTAAAATAGTACCACATACAGGTCTCCAGGCAGGGGCTACTCAGGAGGGTGTGTTCAGGAGAAAAAACTGGTGTTCTACTCAGTGTGTGGAACGTTAGCTCCCTTAATCTGGCAGAAGGTTAGAAAATTTAAAAAGGGAAATGGGCAGGTTCCTGTTAGATATTCTGGGAGTTAGTAAAGTTCAGTGGCAGGTGGAACAGAACTTCTGATCAGTGGAATACAGGGTTATAAACGCAAAATCAAATAAGGGTAATGCAGGCGTAGGTTTAATAATGAATAAGAAAATAGGAATGCAGGTAAGTTGTTATGAACAGCATAGTAAACGCATTATTGTGGCCAAGATAGACATGAAGCCCCACACCCACCACAACAGTACGAGTTTCTAAGCCAATTAGCTCTTCCAATGATTGAAAGATGGAAGAAATGTATGATGAGATAAAAGAAATTATTCAGATAGTTAAAAAAGATGAAAACTTAATAGTGATGGGAATTCGATAGCATGAAAAGGAAGATAAGGGAAAATAGTAGATGAGTATGGACTGGGAGAAATGAATGAAAGAGGAAGCCACCTGGTAGAGTTTTGCACAGGGCAGAGTTTAATTATTGCTAACACCTGGTTTAAGAATAAAGACAGACATGTGGAAGAGATCCAGAGACACCGGAAGGTTTCAGATTGAGTTATATAATGCTAGGACAGAAATTTAGGAACCAGATTTTAAATTTTAAAACATTTCCAAGGGCAGATGTGGACTGACTTATTTGTTATGAACTCTACATTACAACTGCAAAAATTTCAAAAAGCTAGGATATATTGACAGAAATAGAAGTTGGTGAGAATTTCAGAGGGACCATTAGGCAACATTTGAGAAGAACGGGGGAAGGAATACAGTAGAAGATGAATTGGTAGCTTTAAGAGATGAATTTGAAAGGGCCACAGAGAATCAAATAGGTAAAAAGACAAGGTCAAGTAGAAATCCTTGAATAACACATAAGATGTTGAATTTAACTGACAAAAGGAGAAAATATAAACAGGCACTAAATGAATCAAACAAAAGGGAATACAAATGTCTAAAAAAGAGTGTGACAGGGAGTGCAAAATGCCTAAACAGGAGTAGCCAGAGGACAAATTTAAGGATTTAGAAGCATATTTCACTACGGCAAAGATAGATACTGCTTACAGGAAAATTAAACAGGCCTTTGGAGAAAAGAGAAGAAACTATATGAACAACAAGAACTCAAATGAAAAACTAGTCATGAGAAAAGACAAGAAAGATGGAAGGTGGAAGGAATACATAGAGGTCTATATAAGGGAGCTGAACTTGCATGCAACATTATAGGAACAGGAAAGGACATACACTCCTGGAAATTGAAATAAGAACACCGTGAATTCATTGTCCCAGGAAGGGGAAACTTTATTGACACATTCCTGGGGTCAGATACATTACATGATCACACTGACAGAACCACACGCACATAGACACAGGCAACAGAGCATGCACAATGTCGGCACTAGTACAGTGTATATCCACCTTTCGCAGCAATGCAGGCTGCTATTCTCCCATGGAGACGATCGTAGAGATGCTGGATGTAGTCCTGTGGAACGGCTTGCCATGCCATTTCCACCTGGCGCCTCAGTTGGACCAGCGTTCGTGCTGGACGTGCATACCGCGTGAGACGACGCTTCATCCAGTCCCAAACATGCGCAATGGGGGACAGATCCGGAGATCTTGCTGGCCAGGGTAGTTGACTTACACCTTCTAGAGCACGTTTGGTGGCACGGGATACATGCGGACGTGCATTGTCCTGTTGGAACAGCAAGTTCCCTTGCCGGTCTAGGAATGGTAGAACGATGGGTTCGATGACGGTTTGGATGTACCGTGCACTATTCAGTGTCCCCTCGACGATCACCAGTGGTGTACGGCCAGTGTAGGAGATCGCTCCCCACACCATGATGCCGGGTGTTGGCCCTGTGTGCCTCGGTCGTATGCAGTCCCAATTGTGGCGCTCACCTGCACGGCGCCAAACACGCATACGACCATCATTGGCACCAAGGCAGAAGCGACTCTCATCGCTGAAGACGACACGTCTCCATTCGTCCCTCCATTCACGCCTGTCGCGACACCACTGAAGGCGGGCTGCACGATGTTGGGGCGTGAGCGGAAGACGGCCTAACGGTGTGCGGGACCGTAGCCCAGCTTCATGGAGACGGTTGCGAATGGTCCTCGCCGATACCCCAGGAGCAACAGTGTCCCTAATTTGCTGGGAAGTGGCGGTGCGGTCCCCTACGGCACTGCGTAGGATCCTACGGTCTTGGCGTGCATCCGTGCGTCGCTGCGGTCCGGTCCCAGGTCGACGGGCACGTGCACCTTCCGCCGACCACTGGCGACAACATCGATGTACTGTGGAGACCTCACGCCCCACATGTTGAGCAATTCGGCGGTACGTCCACCCGGCCTCCCGCATGCCCACTATACGCCCTCGCTCAAAGTCCGTCAACTGCACATACGGTTCACGTCCACGCTGTCGCGGCATGCTACCAGTGTTAAAGACTGCGATGGAGCTCCGTATGCCACGGCAAACTGGCTGACACTGACGGCGGCGGTGCACAAATGCTGCGCAGCTAGCGCCATTCGACGGCCAACACCGCGGTTCCTGGTGTGTCCGCTGTGCCGTGCGTGTGATCATTGCTTGTACAGCCCTCTCGCAGTGTCCGGAGCAAGTATGGTGGGTCTGACACACCGGTGTCAATGTGTTCTTTTTTCCATTTCCAGGAGTGTAGATGAAGATAAGATGGGAGACACAATACTGCAAGTAGAATTTGACAACGCACTGCAACACCCAAGTCTAAACAAGGACCAGGAGTAGCCGACGTTCCATCAGAAATACTGTTAGCCCTGGGAGAGCCAGCCATGACAAATCTCCTCTATCCGGTGTGCAAGATGTACGAGATATGTGAAATACCCTCAGACTTCAAGAAAAATATAATTCCAATTCCAAAGAAATCAGGTGCTGACACATGCGAATATTACCGAACTATCAGTTTAATAAGGCATGGTTGCAAACTACTAATATGAATTATTTACAGAAGAATGTAAATACTGGCAGAATCCGACCTTCAGGAAGATCGGTTTGTGTTCCAGAGAAATTTAGGAACACATGAGACAATACTGCCCCTATGACTTCTCTTAGAAGATAGGTTATAGTATTTGTAGCCTTTGAGAAAGCTTTTGGCAATGACGACTGGAAAACACTTTGAAACTCTGAAGGAAGCAGAGATAAAATACAGGGAGCAAAGGTTATTTACAACTTGTACAGAAATCCGACAGTAGTAGCAAGGCTCAAGAGGCATGAAAGGGAAGCAGTATTTGAGATGGAGTGACACAGGGTTGTAGCTTATCCCCTATGTTATTCAATATGTACACGGAACAAGCAGAAAAGGAAACCAAAGAAAAATTTGAAGTAGGAATTAAAGTCCAGGGAGGAGAAACACAAACTTTGAGGTTTGCTGATGACATTATAATTCTGTCACAGACAGCAAAGAACTTAGAATAGTTTAACGGAATGGACTTTGTCTTGAAAGGAGTATATAAGATGAACATCAACAAAAGAAAAACCAGGATAATGGTTGAATTAAATAAGGTGATGCTGTAGAAATTAGATTAGGAAATGAGACACTGAAAGTAGTAGACAAGTTTTGTTATTTCGGCAGCAAAATAACTAGTGATGGCTGTTGAAGACAGGATATAAAATGTAGACTGGCAATGGGAAGTACAGCATTTCTGAATAAGAAAAATTTATTAACACTGAATACAGATTTAAGTGTCAGGAATTTTTTCCTGAAAGTATTTGTAAAGGCTGTAGCTATGTATGGAAGTGAAACATGGATGATAAATAGTTTAGACAAGAAGAGAATAGAAGCTTCTGAAGTGTTGTGCTACAGAAGTATGCTGAAGATTAAATAGGTAGCTCATGTAACTAACAAGGAGGTACTGAGGAGAAAAGAAATTTGTGGAACAACGTAATTAGGAGAAAGGATAGGACACATTCTGAGACACCTTAGGATAACCAATTTAGCACTGGAGGGGAGTGTGGGGAGTAAAAATCGGAGGGAGACCAGGAGATGCATACAGTATTTGAATTCAGAAGGATATAGGTTTTAGTAGTCATTCGGAGATGAAGATGCTTGTACAGAGTAGAGTAGCGTGGACAATTGCATCAAACCAACCCTAGAACTGAAAATCACAACTAGCAGTTACAGAATCAAAAGCTACATTAAACAAGTGATTGTATGCAAACAGTACGGTTAAAGATGACATCCTAAACTGAATTTTAACAAAAAATGAAGAATGGAAAGTTGAAACTGAAATGGCCAAAGTTTTATTTTGTCAAGATATGGATTCACACACATTAAACTGTGAATAAATGCTAGAAAACTGACAGTGTGAAAGTGTTGTTGAACAAATACATTGATCAGTGGCACCTGTTGCGAAGTGTTTAATGCATATCCGCGTTCCATTTCTACAAGTGAATCCTCTATTTTTGTTAATAGTTATACTGAAAAATCAAAAAAGCCAAACAATAGTTATCTTTCACGTATTATCTGTTATGTACTCACAATGAATGGGCAATCCCTGGAGTCAATTAGAACTTGATAGAAGGTCTGTGTCTGACCTTTTACATCTGAAGATGGCGATCCAGGAGATGGCACACTCCTGTATAGACAAAAAATTACTTTATTACATAAGCGCCCATGAAATTACTTCTTGAACTATATTAACCCACTAAAGAAGAGTGTTATGGATACATCACAGCAAACATGTGCTGGCTTACTGCTGCATGTGGATGTTTCACTGATTTCTATTGTTGCCTTTAGTGGAAGGTTCTGCTTGTTCAGTTCAGCAATATTTGATCCACAAAGATAGACTTACAATTTTATGCATGCTTCTAAAAGCAAATAATATTGTCAATGAAACCTTAATATGAAACAGATCTAAAAGCCAGTGAAGTATTTTAAATAATGATACAGTTGATTTTTCCTACAGGCTGCACATCATACTTTAAGATGGCCTAGTGGTAGTGGAAATAGTCCACTTATTTAAGGAGGGAATTGAGTGGTACTAGTCATTAATGACACTTTCTGAATGTTGTGGTCAGTAGTGCCTGGCAGGCTTATAAGATGATGGATAGGAAAATGAAAAAAACTTGACTACAGGGGAGAAACAGTTCTGAAATACCTCACTATGTACAATACTTGTGTAAAATCTGTGAGACCGATAATGATGATATATTTGATTTGTGGGGCACTCAACTGTGGGATTATCAGTGTCCATACAAATACCCAGTCTTTACACAGTCCAGACTCGCCACTTTCTTGAATGATGATGAAATGATGCAGACAACACACACATCCAGTCCCCGAGCGGAGAAAATACCCGACCCGGCCGGGAATCAAACCCGGGACCCCCATGATCCAGAGGCAGCAACACTAGCCACTAGACCATGAGCTACGGACAGTGAAACCAATGGTGCTGTGACAAATAGATCAAAGACTCAGGATGGCACACACTGTGATCAAAGTGGTAATCTCCTCACTGAGGTTAAAAATAAGAAGAGAAGGGGATTGCAAATGAAGGTTGTGAAAGCACTACATGATTACTCTGCAATTCACATTTAAATGCTTGGCAGAGGGTTCATCGAACCACAATCATACTATCTCCCTACCATTCCACTCCCGAACAGCGCGCGGGAAAAACCAACACCTAAACCTTTCTGTTCGAGCTCTGCTTTCTCTTATTTTATTTTGATGATCGTTCCTACCTATGTAGGTTGGGCTCAACAAAATATTTTCGCATTCGGAAGAGAAAGTTGGTGACAAACTTCGTAAATATATCTCGCCGCAACGAAAGACGTCTTTGCTTTAATGACTTCCATTCCAACTCGCGTATCATATCTGCTACACTCTCTCCCCTATTACGTGATAATACAAAACGAGCTGCCATTTTTTGAATGTCCTCCGTCAATCCCACCTGGTAAGGATCCCATATCGCGCAGCAATATTCTGAGGACGAACGAGTGTAGTGTAAGCTGTCTCTTTAGTGGACTTGTTGCATCTTCTAAGTGTCCTGCCAATGAAACGCAACCTTTGGCTCGCCTTCCCCACAATATTATCTATGTATGCTCCTGATGGAGGCTTGTGTATGAAAAGTAATATTCCTTCAAAACAATAATTATTTATTATCATGTAACTACAATTGTCATGTTTCAACTTTCATATCTACTGTGCTGTAAAAGTGTGTTGTTGTTGAAGTGTGTTACTGAATACTTATATTCACATACTAGCCATAAATTTACACTTGATCATACAAAAGTGTTTATGGTTGAAATTTAAGTTGTGATTCTTGAGTTTCTCCCGGCGTATTTGATAATCAAAATATCCACGGGTGCACTGCCGGTCTACAGTGTCCAACGAGCACAATATGTCAGCAATCATACATGTTGCCATCATCATCAGGTGAACTGATGATGGCGACATGTATGATCGCCAAAATATTGTGCCCGTTGGACACAGGTGAACTGATGATGGCGACATGTATGATCGCCAAAATATTGTGCCCGTTGGACACTGTAGACCGGCAGTACACCAGTGGATATTTTGATTATAAAATTTAAGTTGTCCACCATGTTATGCTGGAGTCAATCGTATTACTGCTCACAAAAATAAAGGACACTTTCAGTGTGAGTGTAACTGAGCAACGTAAATCTTACTAACATTCAGTACATGCCTAAAACCACACAAGAAAATGTGCTCTATGTTATTCCTAGGATTTCAGATGTGGAAGAGGCACTCTAAGCTATGATGTGGAGTTAAGGGCAGACCACCAGTAAGAAATACCTAAATATTGCAGTTCTTTGTATAGTGACTTCATAGTATAGTGGCTCAAGCAACTGCATGATGGCTTTTTTGTTTTAGTATTTTTATTTGCTTAATCTATCCATTTAATATCTGCCTATATATCTCCAAAGGAGCTGAGGTCTCATGCAGAATGAGGTCAGCTGAAAAGAGAAATCTCACTCTGTTCTGTATACCACTCGTGCAACATAAATGTGTACTGGAAACTGATCCTGCTAGAAACATTGATCCCTCAGGACGTGAATGCTGCACTGATGGGACCATAAGTTACCCAGGATAGTGAATGCTGCACTGATGGGATCATAATGTTACCCAGGATATAAGTACGCAGGGCAGCATCGAGTCAGCCATCTATCCTGTGAAGCAACTTGAGTCCCCAGGAACACACACAGTCCAAACTGACAGAGACACATGGCCAATGTGAGATGACTTGCAGAAAAATTTGGGTTTGAAATGGACACTGTGCAGCCTATACACTCCTACTGGACAATTATTCACTAAGGAAAAATGTTGATTTGTTAACAAATAATACATTACACTAGTCATGATAGTTATTTTCTTCAGAAAATGCTGATCAGTAGAGTCTATAATCATCATCATCATTGTGGAGTTTCCCCTATGATGGCCACATGTTTTCTTTGTAGTCTAGACTCCTGACGCAAACGCTAAACATTGTCAACTGACCTATGAACTGGAGCAGGCTTTCAAGTGTGCCACATTTAAAAAAGGATTCTGCTGCAAAGCGTTTACAAATTCGTTAGACTGGACTGGTGGCTTCACATGGCAACATCCAGTTTACTCATGTCCATTGTATTCACTAGGCTCACAGTGCACTTAGGAAAACCATACTGTGCCTCTGTCTCTAACACTGCCACATTTCCTTACTTCACTAGAGCAAAGACACACTCACAAAAAGCCTGGTGATAAGGCACAGCTCGTGAATAAAGCAGCTGTGCTCAAAGCGATACAGTTTGGGCATCTAATCTGGAACTGAGTACTATCAATGGCTATTGTAGAACAAATGATGTGATGACAGACATAATTCACTACATCTGACTGTTATTCAGTGCAGTAATGTGATAAATTACTCCATAATGACACTACCCTACAGGTAATGTAATCCTATGAAGCAGTTAAGCAGTCTAGTCTCTAAATGTGTCCCTATATAGGGAACACATAACTGGGCACTGGTGTGTTTAAAATTTGAGCACTATTACCTTCAACTGGTGAATTGGCACAGCAACTAGAACAATAACTTATTTACTAGGATGTCAAGGGTTCGACTGCCTCCACTCTTGTTTTTTATTTGGATAATTACGATTATTTAATAAAACTGAAGATTGATGTTACCATGTGTAATAATTACAGGATTGATTGGTTGGATTAAAAGAGGGGGAAAGGGACCAAATTTCGAGGTCATCAGTTCCTTGTTCCAAATAAAACAATGACAAGTGTGAGAATAAAACAAACGAGACTGACAACTTGAAACGGAATGAAAAGAACGATGAAGGACAACAAACATGTAAATGGACAAAAGGAGACAAGAAAACCACAGAAATAGGATGAAGAGATTAAAACAACAAAGCAGATTATCATGGTTGGGTGACCATGAGAATTAAAAAAGGAGAAGACTGTCACTCTACAACACATTAAAACCTCCACCCTAGAAGCACTAGGGTAGAGGACACAGAGGGACAAAGGACATGGGCTAAAACTTAGATCAAATCATAAAACTCACCCTCACGAATAAAACGTAAAGCTAAATAAGCGACGAGGTGGTGTCAGATAAAATTAGCGGCAACTAGTACGGTAACCCAAGATTTCGTCGCTGGGCAGTCTAAGTGGGACAGTGCACTAGAATATGGGCCACTGTCAACCGTGCTGCACCGACACTCAGGAGGGTCTTTACGGCGCAGAAGGTAACCGTAGGTCGCCCAAGCGCGACCAATGTGGAGCTGGCAGAGGACAACTGATTCCCTGCAAGAAGCCCGCATGGAAGTCCTCCACACATTCATTGTCTCCTTAATAACACGCAGTTTGTTGTGTGTACTATTATGCCATTCCATTTTCCAAAGCCGAAAAACCCTACAGCATAAGTCACTATGCAGGTGATGTTCAGAGATTCCCATCTCCTGAAGCGGTTTCAACGTAGCCTGCTTGGCCAGCCTGTCAGCAAGTTCGTTGCCTGTGATGCCGACGTGCCTGAGGTCCACGCAAACACCACCAAATGACGAGACCAGTCCAGGGCAGAGATGGACTCCTGGATGGGTGCCAACAAAGGATGGCGAGGGTAGCGGTGGTCGATAGCTTGTAGGCTGCTCAAGGAGTCAGTACACAGAAGAAACGATTTCCCAGGGCATGAACTGATAAATTGAAGTGCACGAGAGATGGCCACCAGCTCTGCAGTCAATACATTGCAGCCATCGGGCAAGGAATACTGTTCAAGACAGCCTCTGTGGACGTGGGTGAAGCCAACACATGACCATCAGCCACCGAGCCGTCGGTATAAACCACTTCAGAGACCCAGAACAAGTCAGGAATCGAGAGGAAGTGACAGCAGAGAGCAGCATGAGTAACTGAGTCCTTAGGGTCATGTGAAAGGTCCAGACGAATCTGCGGCCTAGGTGTACACGATGGAGGTGTATGTGGACAGACCTGGATGGGAGGTGATAAAGGGAATGACTCCAGTTCAGACAGAAGGGATCACACGCAAATTGCAATTGTTAAGCTTTGATCTGAGCCGCCGATGCAGGAGATTAACTGCCACGGGTAGAAAAAGGAGACGGTAATTTGGATCCTCAGAAGAACTACGAATGTGTGCAACATAACTGGCCAGCAGTTGTGCACGTCTGATCTGCAATGGAGGGACTCTGGCCTCCACCGGGACACTGGTCACCGGATTCATTCTAAAAGCTCCCGTCACTAGGCAAACACCACAGTGGTGCACTGGGTTGAGTACACGCACTGCTGAGGGCACCGCCGAAGCATAAACCAGACTCCCATAGTCAAGGCGGGATTGAACAAGGGTTTTTTAGAGCTGCAGCAGAGCAGAGCGATCTGCACGCCAGTTGGTGTTGCTCAGGCAGCCGAGGGCATTGAGGTGCTGCCAGCACTTCTGCTTAAGCTGACGAAGGTGAGGAAGCCTATTCAATCGGGCATCGGAAACCAGTCCTAAGAATCGATATGTCTCCACTACAGTGAGTGGATCATCATTAAGGAACATATGACTTAGTGGCTGAAAACTGGAAGCCGTGGGTGAGAGCCCATGAATGCGTGTTGTGGATGGCTCCCTGTAGGTACCGCTCGGTAACACCAGTACTGGTGGAGCAGTACGAAATGCAGAAGTCGTCTGCATACAGTGAGGGGAGACGTATGACCCTACAGCTGCTGCTAGACTGTTAATGGCCACTAAAAATAGTGATACACTCAATACAGAGCCCCGTGGGACCCCATTCTCCTAGATATGGTGGGAACTATGGGAGGCATCAACTTGGACACGGAAAGTACGGAGCAACAGGAAATTCTGGATAAAAATCTGGAGCGGGCCACAGAGACCCCATCAGCATAATATGGCAAGGATATGATGTTGCCAGGTGGTGTTATAAAAAAAAAGACTGCAACAAGGTGTTGGCATCTGGAAAAGGCTGTTTGGATGGCAGACTCAAGGGACACAACATTATCAGTGGTAGAATGCCCCTGGCAGAAGCCGCCCTGACATGGAGCCAGTAGGCCATGTGACTCCAGGACCCAATCCAACCGCCGACACACCATACATTCCAGCAGCTTACAAACACTATTGGCGAGGCTGATGGGCTGATAGCTATCCACATCAAGTGGGTTTTTACCGGGTTGGAGCACCGGAATGATGGTGCTCTCCTGCCATTGCGATGGAAAGAAGCCATTGCACCAGATCTGGTTGAAGATGACGAGGAGATGGCGCTTGTAGTCAGACAAGAGATGTTTAATCATCTGACTGTGGATCCGTTCCGGCCCACGAGCTGTGTCGGGGCAATGTGCAAGTGCCCTGAGAAGCTCCCACCTTGTAAATGGGGCGTTATAGGATTCACTGTCATATGTAGTGAACAAGAGAACTTTCCTTTCCATCTGCCGTTGAGGGTACGAAAGGTTGGAGGGTAGTTCTCCGACGCAGAGGCTCAAGCATAGTGCTCAGCAATCGCTTTTGTATCAGTACATAGCATGCCATTGATGGTAACGCCAGGGACACCTGTTGGTGTCTGGTACCCAGAAAGACGTCTGATCTTTGTCCAGACTTGGGAAGGTGATGTATGGCACCCAATGGCTGACACGTACCTCTCCCAACACTCCTGTTTCCATCATTTTATAAGCTGGCATACATGGGCACGGAGCCACTTCAAGGCTATCAGATGGTCTAGGGAAGGGTGCCACTTATGTCACTGTAGAGCTCGCAGACGATCTGTAATTACCTCAGTGCTTTCTGGCGACCACCATGGGACTGTCTTTCGCCAGGGGCACCCTAAAGAGTGAGAGATTGTGTTTTATGCTGCAGAAACGATTGTGGTAGTCACCTGCTCAACCATCACATCAATGTTACCATGTTGGGGATAGTGAACGGTGACCTCACAGGTGAAAGCTTCCCAGTCTGCCTTGTTTAAAGCCCATCTGGGCAGGCGTCTTTGGGCCTGATGCTGCGGCAGTGACAGAAAGATGGGGAAGTGGTCACTATCATACAGGTCATCATGTGCTCTTCAGTGGATAGATGGGAGAAGTCCTGGGCTGTAAAATTGATAAATCCATGGCTGAGTAACTACCTCAAGCCACACTGAAATGTGTGGCGACCCCAATATTTAAGAGGCAGACGTCGAACTGAGACAGTAAAGTTTCGACATTTCTGTCTTGGCCAGTAAGCACAGTGTCAACCCACAAGGGGTTATGGACGTTAAAATCTCCCAAAAGTAGGAAAGGTTTAGGGAGTTCATCAATCAGTGCAGCTAATACATTCAGGGATACTGCACCATCTGGAGTAAGATATACATTGCAGACAGTTATTTCCTGTGTCATCCGTATTCTGACAACCACAGCTTCAAGAGGGGTTTGAAGGGGCACAGTTTCACTACAGACAGTTTAGGACATAAAAGCAAACTCCACCTGACACTAGTATAGTTGCTACGGTACCTGTGATATCCCTTATTGCCATGGAGGGCAGAGGTCTGCTTTGCTGGGAACCAGGTTTCCTGGAGGGCAATGCAGAAAGCAGGTGTAAAGCTTAACAGTTGCCGTAGCTCAGCCAGGTGGTGGAAAGAACCGCCACAATTCCACTGGAAGACATCATCATGGGACTGGGAACGTATGGAACATTCACTGAGGCAGTTTACACCGTACGGTCACCTGCTGCTGACCTTTATCCATTAAATCTGAGGGTCCCGCGAGATCCAGGTCCTTAGCGGACGCCAGAATCTCCACCCCATCCTCAGACGCAGAGCTCGTAGGTAGCAGTGGTGTGGGTGCCACCGCAAGTTCCTCGTTCTTGGGGGGGGGGGTCTTCTTTTTCGATTTCTCACACTGTTCCTTGGGTTTCCTTGGCTGGGAGGCCTTCACTGAATCAGTCTCCGGGACTGAGAATGAGCATGAAGCCCTACGACCAGTTGCTTTTGGGCTCTTCAGCCACTGGCAGGTGTCATCTTTCCCACTAGTAGAAACCTGGGAAGGTAGTGACTCAAGAGACCCCTTCCTAGTGAGAGGAACTGAAGAATACTTACACTTCTCTGGCTCAGAAGTGGGGACTTTTCATTTATTATTTAAGTTAAAAGTATCATCAAAGATAAAAGTGTCATCATCAGTATTAACAATCCTAACGTCATCTGATAATCTGAGAATTTCTCATTCTAATTCTTTGGAATTTAAGCCAAACAAACCCTTCTTCAACTAACAAAGTATCTGCGCCATTGTTGAATTCATCAAGATGACTGACTCAGATCTCCTCCTGTAGATTACTGTATGGAAATGCTGGCTTTACATCACAGGTAGTTGTTTGCATTTTTGTAGGGCAAGAATAAGAATCAGTCCAATTGATTTATAACGTGCTACAGAACTAAAAGTTTCTGAATAGTCTTGTCATTCTTCTTGTTCAAATCCTGTTTCAACTAGTCTGCCTTTTAAAAAGCCAGACTAGTTGCCAGGTGACAAGTTATAAAGGTTTTACATTCTTTGGCAGTTCTACAAGACTCTGAGTGTTCAATTTTACTAGCAATTTGTATTTCTCTATAGTTATTGTCTTTCAAGGCATCTCAAAGAAAAACGTCTTTTATCACCACCTACTATGCCAAAGTATGCATCATTACTATGTTTCACAGGCTCCATGTCTTTGTAAAACTGACAGGCTGCCTAAGGTTTCATTATCACATAGTTTTGGAGGCGAGCTTCTCTGTTGTATTATATAATCAGATGACATAATGCAATTTTAAGAAACATTATAGAGTGAATCATCAGATATATGTTTCTTCTTTTCTCTAGTGAAAGTCTGAACTACAGCAACTTCTGATTTATTTCCTATTTTTTTGTCAAATATGATGTTATCAGAGGTAGACACTTTTCCTTGGGTAGGAAGACTCTGTAGGAGAGTGAATCCAAATTGTATTTGACAACGATTCCTTTCTTTGATTTATTTTCAGTATTTCTTTATTTGTGATCCTCAGTCAGAACATACCAATCATATCCAAAATACCTGAACTATTTTTTGTCCAAACATCAATTCAAGAGGACTTTTTCCTTTGATTTAGAGTAAAGACTGTATAATTTACTGCTTGAGCCCACAGTTTCTCACTCAGGTTTCATGCACGTATTGCTGACCATCCCAACTAGATAACTGTGCGTGTTTCTCTTTCAATTCTTCCATTTTGCTGAGATGTGTACATTTTAGTCTTGATATGAAGAATTGCAGCTTCATCTAGAAGCTTTTTAGTGAGAATTTTCTCCATTTTGGTCCTGTTGTCTGACTTTTAAACATCTTACTTCCTGCCCAAAATGATTTTCTACAATTTTATTGCAGTTCCTAATTTAAAAACAGTTTAATCTTCATTTTTGAACAAAAAAAAATCTTGCTGCTTCTAATGACAAGATTCATTTCACACAAATCAACTCTAATTACATCCAGAGTATTTTCAACAAAATTCTAATTTTTTGGATGGTATTTGCCACAAAAACAGCCATCACATATATTCATTCCTGTTATCAATAAAATCAATGGTATTTCCTTTTAAGTACATGTCTGACAAATGTGGCTTTTTGATCTGATAACTTCGCAACACATGTTAATTGAGATTGCTGTCATACATTTATTGGATTTTTTTGTATGAAAAAACATTTTGTGCAGCTGTCGTTGGCTTCAGAGTATTGCTACAGTTTCCAGATTGTCAGCAGTTTTGAAAACAGATGCTCACATTTTCAATCTGAACACAGCCTTTATTTAAGACTTGATTAAAGAAAAGAATTTGAAGTTTATATTTAATGCATATACTGTAAAACATCCTCCAGAACTATGTTGTACCACTGTTTTCCATAAAAAGCCTCTAATTTGACATTTCCCATTCCAAGTTATTCTAATTCAGTAGCATCATCAATCAACACTTTCATACAAAGATTTAATTTTACTCAATTTATTATCTGTCCCGCCTAAATGTCACCTATTTTGTGGTGCCGCAATTGTACCAAAGATTTTCATGATCAGATTGCAAATTTATGTCCATTTACATTGGCAACAGATAATCCAACAGTGACCAGTGCTTTACATTTAAAACCTTTCACTTCTCTACTGTATGGCTTTTCACTTGTCTTTCATACAACTGAAGTTGCATTTGGACATTCCCTGGCAAAATTACACTTTTGTTTGCAGTTGTTACATGAAAAATTTTCTCTACAATATGCTAATCATTTAGCATGTGGTTTATTTCTGCAATGTTTCTTTACAGACATGTTCTTGTTACTTTTGAAAGACTGAATTGTACGGTTTTACTGCTGAACTGCTCTGACAAAGTCTATTTTGATCTGAAATTAAAGCATTTTGAAATATGTTTGACTGCTCTAACCATGTAATCTAGTCACTTTCAGATGCAACCTTTCTTATAACATGTCGAGATTTCTGCTGGCTGCTGCTATGTTATCCCATGCAGTACAGAAGTGGTGAAGTTTAGCAGTAACACTCCACGAATTCACAATACAATTCAACTCTGACAGCATCACCTTCTACTGCTAAATTTTCAACTTACTGTATCTGCAATCAGTTTTGAATAATGTAGCTGACTTACTAGTATCAATTTTAACTGAAGAAATTTCTCTGCAAACCTTTGGTTTCTTGTCATACAGTTTTTCTAATTTTTGAAGCATCTGATTGGTCAACTTGCAACTTCCTATTTCCCTGTGTGTTGCTGCTTACATTCAAATCTATAAGAATTTGTACCCTAAGATCTTTCTCAATCCAAGATTTTACGTTTTGATTAGTATCTCTTCCTCTTTGTTTACTTTCTTGTTGCGTTGTTACTCAATAAAACTTTTCTTACTTAATATCTAGGTTTAGTTTAAATTGCCAAGTCACACTGGTAGTTTCATGAAGATCTTCTGATGCAATGTGCAACTGTTGCTCAACATGATATATTGATAATAGACAAAAATCTACTATCTGTGAAAATAAAGCATGTAACTGAATTTTTTGACTGTACTTTGACAATGATCAAAACAATTCCACAACTTTCATTTACTGACACTAACTTGCCAGCAGAAGCTAGTTCTGACTCTCTTCTGATATGAAATACATCATGAACTTGTTTGTGTGCTCCTTTATAATAATGACACAGTATCAGAACCAAAACAAACAACCAAAGAAATTAGGATCATCAGTGAACAAAATATCAACATCTTTAGAACAATGTTAAGTAAGGAAACCTGGAATGAAACCCTACAGGCCCAGAGTGTAAATGAAAAATATGATGCATTTATTTCAACAATTAAGTACCATTTTAATGTAGCATTTCCCAAAGGAAAGAGACAAGAAAGGCATCAAGATCAAGCACAGTGGATTACGAGTGAAATACTAGAACAGCGAAGGAAGCTTCAGGACATGAGACGGATGGGCGAAGCTGAAAAGTATAAAATGTTAAAAAAGAAATATAGAAAAACAATAAGAGAAGCGAAAGCAAGAGCAATTGACACCACTATAGCGAACTCAAAAAACAAGGCAAAGGCAGCTTGGAATGCAATCAATGCTGAAAGAAAGGAAAAAGATGGGTCAAACAAAGAAGAAGGTATTAGGTCAATTAAAGTAGACAACACAGTGGTCACAGATGGTATGGAAATAGCAAACATACTGAATAATAACTATATCAGTGTAGTAGAAAACCTAAAATTGGAAAGAAATAGTCAAAAACAGAAGGGTATTAAGGTACCAAAAAGATCATGCAGTACTATGTTCTTAAGACCAGTCACGGGAGATGAACTGCGGAAAACTATACAGAAACTGAAGTCCAAGAAATCAGCTGGTGATGATGAAATATCAAATCATGTAATAAAGCTGGTATGTGAGGAGATAATAACACCACTGCTGAACATAGCAAACTGTTCTTTCAGAGATGCAATTTTTCCAGAAAAACTGAAGATAACGAAGGTAGTGCCAGTGTACAAGAAAGGGTGTAAGGATGATCCCAACAACTACAGACCAGTTTCACTGATATCAGGTTTCTCAAAAATCCTAGAAATGCTTATGTATACCAGATTAGTTAACTATTTGGACAAACATAACATTCTCATGACCTCACAACATGGTTTCAGAAAGGGTAAATCTACAGAATCAGCAATTGTCAGTCTAACAGAATACATTTTACAGTCCTTAGATGAGAAAAAGGTTGTCTCTGCAATGTTTCTGGATCTTTCAAAGGCTTTTGACACCATTGACCATGAAATGCTGATACAAAAATTAAGCAACTATGGCATTCGGGGGCAACCAGGTGAATGGATAAAATCATACTTGTGCAACCGCAAGCAGTATGTATCATTAGGAAACTCGTACCAATCAGAAACCAAATCCATCAAATATGGAGTGCCGCAGGGTTCGGTAATGGGGCCATTGTTATTTAATGTATTTGTTAATGATATAGGTGTTGAGGAGGAAGAAAAGAAAATATTGTATGCTGACGACATGACAATACTAAATAGTGACCAAAATATGGAACAGCTTGAGAGAAGAGCATACATATCTGCAATGTCACAGCTCAATGGCTGTTGGAAAATGAACTGGTTATAAATCTAAAAAAGACTATGTATGCAGTGTTTAAAAACAAGGAAAAGGCTGTAGATATGGATTTAGAGGTTGATGGAACAAGGCTGGAAGAAGTAGAATCTGCTAGATTCTTAGGTATTCTTGTGGATAATGAACTGAAATGGAAAAAACATATTAATAATGTCTGTAAGAAACTGAGCTCTGTCATATTCTTAATGATGCAACTATCACAGTATTCAGACAAGAACCTTCTGTGTACAGTGTATCATGGACTTTTCGAACCATACTTACAGTATGGAGTGACTGTGTGGGGAAACTCAAACAAACAAGAGACAAAACGAGTGTTCACATTACAAAAAAAAAGCAATTAGGACCATTTTAAAAAGAAAGACCTCTGAAACATGCAGAAACTGTTTCAAGAATTTAGGTATCTTAACTTTTTCATCGTTGTATATATACAAAACAATAATGTACATCACAAAAGGTAGTGAGGACTGGATTACAAATGCTAGTGTACACACCCACAATACAAGAAAGAAGAATGAAGTACGGAGCATACCCCACCGACTGGCAATGCTAGAAAAAGGACCCCAGTACTCTGGTATAAGACTACTAAGAAGTCTGCCCAAAACCCTGCAAGATAGTGTACTTCACAATGACTTTCCAAAGAAACTTAAAGACTATCTCATTGAAAAAGAGTTTTACAGTGTTGCAGAATACTTATGCCATTAAATTTGTATATATTGTTACTCATTATCAGTGATGTAAAAATGTAAGCTAAAGGTGTAGGAAAATAAGTGATAAAGAATTTTAATACTTTGACATGTCCTATATTACACGTACATTTACTGTACACATTGTAATCTTACAGGATCAAATAAAATTCAATTCAATTCAATTCAAGCTGGCAAATATTTATGTATCCAGTGTTCTACTAGTGTGTACCTGGGCCCATAACCTCTTTAAAGATTCTAATTTCAATGCTAATTAACTATTTTGTAATGTTTAAAGGAGTATACTTTAACATAACTTTTTCACAAACAACATACTTTGATGTAATAAGTGATTAACTAACATCTGTCATCATTCATTACAGTCTGAAAGGATTCAAACCATTATATATTCCTGGTCCTCCGGTAACTTACACCATTTACATTCCTGCCTTAGGATGCAAAGTTTCAATTTATCTCCCCCCTCCTCCCTTCACTGAAAATTAAGGTATAGTGACCACAAACTTTTTATAAGAGTTACTTCAGAATGGCCCCCAATCAGCATGTTAAATTGCATAACAATTAATGGGTCATCAGGTGTAGCCTCCCCTTGTCAGAATTCAGTACTATAATCCTGAGAAAAGTGTTAATGCTGTTGCTGCTATGTAAACTGAACAATCAGCTTTGGGTAATTCTCACTCTTCTCCTGGACTGTGATGATATCATCATCATCATCATCATCATCATCATCGTCTGCAGAAGTCAAAGCCATTGTATGCTGGTGGGCTAGCATCCTATGTGGCTGTCAGTCTTATTGTACTTCCCATCACAAGTGTCCCTCATTGATGTAAAGCCTCAGAACTGTCACATCTATTGTGATAAATGAACTGTGTAACATTGGAATAAAAGGATGTATTCCATATCGTTGTTGTGGTCTTCAGTCCTGAGACCGGTTTGATGCAGCTCTCCATGCTACTCTATCCTGTGCAAGCTTCTTCATCTCCCAGTACTTACTGCAACCTACATCCTTCTGAATCCGCTTAGTGTATTCATCTCTTTGTCTCCCTCTACGATTTTTACCCTCCACGCTGCCCTCCAACGCTAAATTTGTGATCCCTTGATGCCTCAAAACATGTCCTTCTTCTAGTTAAGTTGTGCCACAAACTTCTCTTCTCCCCAATCCTATTCAATACCTCGTCATTAGTTACGTGATCTACCCACCTTATCTTCAGCATTCTTCTGTAGCACCACATTTCGAAAGCTTCTATTCTCTTCTTGTCCAAACTAGTTATCGTCCATGTTTCACTTCCATACATGGCTACACTACATACAAATATTTTCAGAAACGACTTCCTGACACTTGAATCTATACTCGATGTTAACAAATTTCTCTTCTTGAGAAACGCTTTCCTTGCCATTGCCAGTCTACATTTTATATCCTCCCTACTTCGACCATCACCGGTTATTTTACTCCCTAAATAGCAAAACTCCTTTACTACTTTCAGTGTCTCAATTCCTAATCTAATTCCCTCAGCATCACCCGATTTAATTTGACTACATTCCATTATCCTCGTTTTGCTTTTGTTGATGTTCATCTTATATCCTCCTTTCAAGACACTGTCCATTCCGTTCAACTGCTCCTCCAAGTCCTTTGCTGTCTCTGACAGAATTACAATGTCATCGGCGAACCTCAAAGTTTTTACTTCTTCTCCATGAATTTTAATACCTACTCCGAATTTTTCTTTTGTTTCCTTTACTGCTTGCTCAATATACAGATTGAATAACATCAGGGAGACGCTACAACCCTGTCTCACTCCTTTTCCAACCACTGCTTCCCTTTCATGCCCCTCGACTCTTCTAACTGCCATCTGGTTTCTGTACAAATTGTAAATAGTCTTTCGCTCCCTGTATTTTACCCCTGCCACCTTCAGAATTTGAAAGAGAGTATTCCAGTTAACATTGTCAAAAGCTTTCTCTAAGTCTACAAATGCTAGAAACGTAGGTTTGCCTTTCCTTAATCTTTCTTCTAAGATAGGTCGTAAGGTCAGTATTGCCTCACGTGTTCCAACATTTCTACGGAATCCAAACTGATCTTCCCCGAGGTCGGCTTCTACTAGTTTTTCCATTCGTCAGTAATGAATTCGTGTTAGTATTTTGCAGCCGTGGCTTATTAAACTGATAGTTTGGTAATTTTCACATCTGTCAACACCTGCTTTCTTTGGGATTGGAATTATTATATTCTTCTTGAAGTCTGAGGGTATTTCGCCTGTCTCATACATCGTGCTCACCAGATGGTAGAGTTTTGTTATGACTGGCTCTCCCGAGGCCATCAGTAGTTCTAATGGAATGTTGCCTACTCCCGTGGCCTTGTTTCGACTCAGGTCTTTCAGTGCTCTGTCAAACTCTTCACGCAGTATCTTATCTGCCATTTCATCTTCATCTACATCCTCTTCCATTTCCATAATATTGTCCTCAAGTACATCGCCCTTGTATAAACCCTCTATATACTCCTTCCACCTTTCTGCCTTCCCTTCTTTGCTTAGAACTGGGTTGCCATCTGAGCTCTTAATATTCATACAAGTGGTTCTCTTCTCTCCGAAGGTCTCTTTAATTTTCCTGTAGGCAGTATCTGTCTTACCCCTAGTGAGATAAGCCTCTACATCCTTGAATTTGTCCTCTAGCCATCCCTGCTTAGCCATTTTGCACTTCCTGTCGATATCATTTTTGAGACGTTTGTATTCCTTTTTGCCTGCTTCATTTACTGCATTTTTATATTTTCTCCTTTCATCAATTAAATTCAATATTTCTTCTGTTACCCAAGGATTTCTATTAGCTCTCGTCTTTTTACCTACTTGATCGTCTGCTGCCTTCACTACTTCATCCCTCAGAGCTACCCATTCTTCTTCTACTGTATTTCTTTCCTCCATTCCTGTCAATTGTTCCCTTATGCTCTCCCTGAAACTCTCTACAACCTCTGGTTCTTTCAGTATATCCAGGTCCCATCTCCTTAAATTCCCACCTTTTTGCAGTTTCTTCAGTTTCAATCTGCAGTTCATAACCAATAGATTGTTGTCAGAATCCACATCTGCCCCAGGAAATGTCTTACAATTTAAAACCCGGTTCCTAAATCTCTGTCTTACCATTATATAATCTATCTGATACCTTTTAGTATCTCCAGGATTCTTCTTTTATGATTCTTGAACCAAGTGTTAGCTATGATTAAGTTATGCTCTGTGCCAAATTCTACAAGGCGGCTTCCTCTTTCATTTCTTCCCCCCAATCCATATTCACCTACTATGTTTACTTCTCTCCCTTTTCCTACCGATGAATTCCAGTCACCCATGACTATTAAATTTTTGTCTCCCTTCACTACCTGAATAATTTATTTTATCTCGTCATACATTTCATCTATTTCTTCATCATCTGCAGAGCTAGTTGGCATATAAACTTGTACTACTGTAGTAGGCATGGGCTTTGTGTCTATCTTGGCCACAATAATGCGTTCACTATGCTATTTGTAGTAGCTAACCCGCACTCCTATTTTTTTATTCATTATTAAACCTACTCCTACATTAACCCTATTTGATTTTGTATTTATAACCCTGTAATCACCTGACCAAAAGTCTTGTTCCTCCTGCCACCGAACTTCACTAATTCCCACTATATCTAACTTCAACCTATCCATTTCCCTTTTTAAATTTTCTAACCTACCTGCCCGATTAAGGGATCTGACATTCCACGCTCCGATCCGTACAACGCCAGTTTTCTTTCTCCTGATAACGACGTTCTCCTGAGTAGTCCCCGCCCGGAGATCCGAATGGGGGACTATTTTACCTCCGGAATATTTTACCCAAGAGGACGCCATCATCATTTAATCATACAGTAGAGCTGCATGTCCTCGGGAAAAATTATGGCTGTAGTTTCCCCTTGCTTTCAGCCGTTCGCAGTACCAGCACAGCAAGGCCGTTTTGGTTAATGTTACAAGGCCAGATCAGTCAATCATCCAGACTGTTGCCCCTGCAACTACTGAAAAGGCCGCTGCCCCTCTTCAGGAACCACATGTTTGTCTGGCCTCTCAACAGATACCCCTCCGTTGTGGTTGCACCTACGGTACGGCTATCTGTATCGCTGAGGCACGCAAGCCTCCCCACCAACGGCAAGGTCCATGGTTCATTCCATATCACACATGTAAAAAAATTGTTGCAACTTAACACAGAGTTTAACCCCTCCAACTTTACCCTAAATAATAACTGTAATCAACATACCGAAAGATACTTTCTTTAAAGCAAAACTGTTCATGACAAACTGTACTTAAGCGATCAGCAGTTGTCATGCACTTTAAAATATCTATGCTGATGAAATGACGCGCTCTACTGCAGTGGCAGCCAGTGGTATCCGAGAGTGCATGTTGCACTGAAGTTTCAACATAGGATTTTTATATGAGATGCTTACAAGGGAGACAATTCTTTATTGTTGTGCCTGGCTTCCTGGCATTGGTTACAATGTACACTCCCCTAGAATTCCTGCTTCATGAATGTCACAAAATTCAAATTTTTAAATCCAATTTACTATCCTGCAAGCTACTAAAAAAACTATTAACTAGATTACATAACAAGTTATATTCCTAGTACAACTGAAATACATTTGTCACATAAAAGTCTGGAAATAAGAGACAAATTATACACTATAAGTACTCTTATTCTTGCCTTACTTATTTTGAAAGTTTTCCCTCCCATTTTTCAGTGATGCAAAAATATCTGACAATCGCTGGTTGAATCACAGAATTTTTCCAGTGGAAGACATCATCACCAAGGTCAACGAACCTTCCTGGTTCATAGAGTCGCAGAAGAATGATTTTATTTGTTTCACAGCTGAGAAGCACCTTTCTGCTTCTACCCATGATCATGGGAATTGTGAGAATTGGCTTCAACCATTTAGAGCACTAAATGGATGTCTTCCCTGTATTATTCATCATTATAAACTCCACTAGACTAACAGCAGCATAAAAAATAGTAGACATCAACCCAAAGATTGTTTTGAACACCACAGTGCTTTACTAGGCATGGTCCTCTTGGAGATGGTATGCAGTTGCCTTCTTTTGACCTTTTAATGACCAGTTATTGGGGGAACTACAGTTTAATGGGGATTCCGAACCACTGTGCAATTTGTAATTTTTCACAGCAAACAAACATTGCCAGAAATGAAAGAAGTGACAAGTGACAGATAAATATCCTAGGATTGGCCATGAATCAAAACCCACACATTTGGATTCGTAGCCTTGCACTTTACCACTGAACCAAAAAGCTACAACAGAACCACCACACAATAATCTAAATTCTTACGTTAGGTAGATATAAGCAGTTTAGGCTTATCCAAAAATGTATACATTGAATACTCTTCCGTTAAGATAACTTCAGGATACTTAGAACAGTACAAGTGTAACTTTTCTGGAATAGACAATGAAGAAGCTTTCAACATGACCCGAGAAACTAAGTCAGTCTTTCACCTCCAACATTATGGCACTGCACATCTCATTTGCTTCTCTTTTCCATTCAGTCTTGTCCTAGTTCCTTTTCTTCACTGAGCAACCAATAGATTCAGTCAGTTTCTTCTCGGATCATGATAATAGTTTCTTTAAATGTTGAAATAGCCTTATGGGCAGAGCACATATTAGTGTCTATGGTGTAGCTGATTGAAGAAATGGTTCAAATGGCTCAGAGCACTATGGGACTCAACTTCTCAGGTCATCAGTCCCCTAGAACTTGGAACTACTTAAACCTAACTAACCTAAGGACATCACACACATCCATGCCCGAGGCAGGATTCGAACCTGCGACCGTAGCGGTCGCGCGGTTCCAGACTGTAGCGCGTAGAACCGCTCGGCCACCCTGGCCGGCAGCTGATTGAAGAGAACTGCAACTAATGGTATAATTTTACTGATGAATTTCAACTAATAATTAAAGATACAACTAGAAAGAATTTAGTTTATGACCAAGATTATGGCAAATTATATTTTCACTTATTATTATAGTCACCTTTCAGTAAGCGATTCTTACACTCAATGATTTCTTTCTTGCAGTCATGAACTGTGTTTATGGATCGAGATTGAAAATTGCATCTATGAGCAGACCAATGCAGCAAATGCTTTCTCATCACCTGATTAAGGATCACAGTACACTGTGGGGTGCTTAAGAAGAATGCACATATTCCCTAAAAACTTGAAAAAAATATTTTCACATCACAGTTGACCATTGCTGCCTTCATCACTTGATAGGCATATCAATGTACATACTCTGTATTTCGGTAAATTTTTTTCACAATATCTTGTTCTTCATGAAAGCAGCCAGTCATAATGGAGGCCCCATTTTAAGTCTATGCAATTAATTTTTTGTGAGTCTCATTCACTTTTTTGTGTCTAACTCTTCTAGCAAACTCTCAGCTAACATCTGTGTGTCGTACCTGGAACTGTACCACCTTTCTATTGGTTTACCTCTACATATGCTATGGTACACAACAGCTGACTAAAATACACTTGGCCGGCCGCGGTGGTCTCGCGGTTCTAGGCGCGCAGTCCGGAACCGTGCGACTGCTACGGTCGCAGGTTCGAATCCTGCCTCGGGCATGGGTGTGTGTGATGTCCTTAGGTTAATTAGGTTTAAGTAGTTCTAAGTTCTAGGGGACTGATGACCACAGCAGTTGAGTCCCATAGTGCTCAGAGCCATTTGAACCATTTTTAAAATACACTTGCTGTATCACTAGTTTCATCTGCTATAACACCTAAAAAATTAATGGAAAATCTCATATAAAGATGTGAAACAAATACTAACAAAGAGATAGAGGGGCTGGCCAGTACTTACCTCAGCTCAGTACAGCCGATAGATACACAAAAAACAGAACCGAAAATTTACGTTTCTAGCTTTCGGAACAAATGTTCCTTCATCAGGGAGGAGAGAGGGGAAAGAAAGGGAAGAAGGGAAAGTGGATTCAGTTACTCATAACCCAGGTCATGAAGCAACAGGGAAAGGAAAACAGTAGCGGAGCATGCCCTCCAGCATAATTCTAGGGACCTAGGAACCTGCTACACCGTATGTGCCATTTGGCTTCTCCCACCCAACACCAGTCCCTCTGAACTGCGGAGATGGGAACTTGCACTCCAACACATCCTTTCATCCCGCCATCCCCCTGGACTGAACCTACGTTAAACAACCTCACTCCCATTTACTCTTCAGTCTTCTTCTCTTTCCCTTTCCTCTTTAGCCATTCACGCATCTTTTCATCCTACATAGTTGTGTTTATCTTTATACTGTATACCTCTTTACTTCTGTATGCATCCTCTTTGGTTTGAAACTGGCACAGTACTTACAGTAGAATATCTTTGGCTTCCCTCTGACAACCATGCCTCCATCCTTGCTACCCTCCCTGTTTTCCTTTCCCTGTTGCTTCATGACCTGGGTTATGAGTAACTGAATCCACTTTCCCTTCTTCCCTTTCTTTCCCCTCTCTCCTCCCTGATGAAGGAACATTTGTTCCGAAAGCTAGAAACGTAAATTTTCGGTTCTGTTTTTTGTGTATCTATCGGCTGTACTGAGCTGAGGTAAGTACTGGCCAGCCCCTCTATCTCTTTGTTAGTATTTGTATAACACCTAAAAATTCTGATAATCTTATTTACTTCGTAATGTTTAGCCTATCTCTCATATAATTCTCAGAAGTTTATTTCGAACTGTTTTGGATGTTCATTTGAAAACAGCTGCCTTATACAAATTATCTTTTAGTGCTTGATCCATTTGAGTGCTAAAATTAATCCATCCTCCGAGAACACCAGGGTTTAATGATGATTCACTTTCATCATGACCCCTCAAGGCCGATTCAAAGGAATGACAAAGTAATATAATTTACCAAAATAGTTAACACAGACCTATTATGCCCAACTTCTTTACTACACTCCATTATGTTCCTTCTTTATGCTCTATTTAATTGTTCAGCTATGTTGACAGTTCCAGAAAGTGCAAATATCGAACAATTTTGTGTGTGTGACCATGCTTCTTCACCTCGGTATTAAGATTACTTGCCCAATTCTTGAGTATTGTTCATCTATCTGGGATCCCCATCATGTAGAACTGATAGGTGAGAGAGAGAAGATCCAATGAAGGGCGGCTTGTTTTGTCACGGGATCATTTAGCTGGCAAGAGCGTTACGGAAATGCTACAAACTTCACTGGCAGACGCTACAAGAGAGGCATTGTGCATCATGGAGATTATTTACTATTGAAATTTTGGGACAGCACTTTTCAGGAGGAGCCAGATGACATATTTCCTCCCCCCCCCCCTCCCCCTCCCCCACACACATATATCTAGTGCATTGACCATGAGGAGAAAATTCAAGAAATTAGAGCCAATACAGATGCTTACCGACAATCATTCCTCCCACGCACTATTAGTGAATGGAACAGGGTTGGAGGGATCAGATAGTGGTACTGAAAGTACTCTCCGCTGCACATCATTAGGTGGCTTGCAGAGTATGATTTAGATGCACACAATTTATGCCTGCAGCTCCCAGTTTCATCCACGAGGGTTCCCCATCAAATAATAGGTACGCAAAGCAGAATAATGCATGGGACCTGAGTTTCTCCTGGCGTATACAACTTTCAAATAACTTCCGGGAATTCAGCCAGGTAACACTTTCAGCAACCGCCGATATTTCGGCGGGAGAACACCCCGCCATTTTCAAGGCAAACTGCAACGGACAGGCGGCGAACAGTTGCAGTTTGCCTTGAAAATGGCGGAGTGTTCTCCCGCCGAAATATCGGCGGTTGCTGAAAGTGTTGCCTGGCTGAATTCCCGGAAGTTATTTGAAAGAATAATGCATGTTTAACTTCACAGCCTTTATAAATATCCATTTTATATGCCCTCTTAAACCATTGATTTCCAGTTTTAATATTTATGATAGGAAATGAAAACCTCTTAACTCCATTTTCTACATTTTAAAGGATATGCAAAAACAGTTTCTTAAAAATAATATAAAGTGATACAGATAAAGTTGCTACATATGTAACTACACAGTAGAAGCCTAGTTATTGATAGGTTAGACAAAAGAGGTTTTCACACAGAGATTGAATTGATACTCAGCTTCATATTTGAAATTGGTACCAACAATCTTAATCTCTTTACACCAAAATTTAAAGAAGCGAGAAACGTGTGTACCTTGTAAATTATTTGCATTATTTATGTGCACTCACATTCCACAACCCAGAAACTACGTGACAAGCTAGTTCTCACTGTACAGGATATACCGGATACAGTAACACACAGAAAATGATGGCATCAAGAGCCAAAACACTCCATCACCTTGAAACATATTTAGACATGGTTCTTAGAAATAATATTAACACACTTGATAAATACACACATTAAAGCTGCAGTAACACCAATAATCACAATATACTAGCCACTTTCCCATTTGCCACAATGTTACAATTAAATACGACTGATGTGTTCACGACTGAAATAAATAAATAAATAAAAATGCAGTTACGCTGATGAGAAAATATTTCCTCCATATTTTTACCCTCAAAACTAATTTGTGAATGAAACAAAATTACTATGATTGCAGACGAAATGTCAATATTGATGGTATTGTGGGTGGCAGAATGGCGTATCCTTGTGGCTTGGATAAAAAATTAATCATCCTCTCCCTGGAGAGGAACTGTTTCTAGTCAGGGAGTTTGCACATCTACTATAACACACTGTAATGACATGGGGGAGCACGACACCTATTGCTATTGACAGACATTGAATCTTTGTTGGTTTATGTATGATGGGCCAACTTAACTTCCTCCAGGGAGTTGCCTTAGGTGTACAAACCCCACGTCTGAAGCCCGCGAGCATTTTTTGTACTCTTATGAGGCAAACGGATGTTGTATGACCAAAGGTAGTCGACTATATGGTATCTCATCGTGTGTATTGTAGACTCCCTAAACCAAAAGATATGAGAAAACGGGGGCATGTTAAGTTTAAAATTACTGGGAATTGTGCAACACTGCAATTATACCACACTTTGCCAATACTACATCTACATACTTTTTATTGACAAAACCACATGAACAAACCTGTTTCCTCTCTTCCGGACAGACTCATCTCTATCGTATACTCTGGCAAGCCATGGAAAAAGAACGACGCCACGGTAGCCAAATACTCTGTGAAGAAACAGTTGTCCTGTGTCATATTTTCCATCAGACTTCGGTTCTTCTAAGCGGCCAACCTCAGCTAGCCTGCAAAATTAATTAAATGATTATTACACCTCAACTCTCTGGTTTAAGATAAATAGACATGTCAATACAACAAAAAACCAACCAAGGTAGCAAATTTAACTCTTTTTATTTACTCAGCCACTAGTTCAAGCTGGCACACATTTTACAAATATTATAATAGATAGTCGAAACAGTCTGTCCAAAACTGTAAAAACTCTGTCAAAAATATTTACATATCATGTATTGCAAATGAACAGTTACAGTGCATACATACATACATACATACATTTGCATTTTTGGATCATTTTGACTACCTGCTACGATGATTTGAAAATGGATCCCAGTATGAAACTGGTCATTGAGTAAATAAAAAAAGTGAAGTTTGCAACGTGTGTGTGTGTGTGTGTGTGTGTGTGTGTTCCTGTAACTTCATAATTTTTAAACTTCTTACTGAAGAATTTCTAAACTCTATGCACACGTGATGTGTCCAATACCACTGTACAGAGTAGGTCCATGGAGAAATAAAAATATTACTATTCCTACCTGAATGGTCCCACTGTTGTTTATCATAGAAAGTTACAGTATTTATAACACCACTGGCCTGTTAACATTTCTCGTATCCTGTAGCTTACTGGATGCTACTATAACACTTGAATGTAGATAACACAATAATTTACAGATGTACTGGTTAACTGAGTATGTTTCCAAATTTCTTTTCAATTTATAGAATTGCCAATGTCTTTAGGTCTGCAGGGAGTCACTGAATATTTTTACAACAGATTACTGGACCCCATCTGAACCCTGGCAAGACACCTGAATTTTTTGTGTTTTATAGTGGTTGGGAAAAGAAAGAAAATTCAACTGGAACATTTTTTCCCCCCATCACACACACCATCAACAAATAAATGCAATGGGCACATAAGAACTGTAAATATTTTGAAAATGCTTCAGCAAGATACACATTCATTTACTTTGCAAAAGATTCTCACTGTTCTCTTTCACTACATGAATACTTTTCAGTTAAGGAGACTGTTTTCTAAACACTTGTGTGAATCATCCCATAGGTTTTTGGGACTCATACCAAATATGACTAATATGGAATAATGAACCCATAAATGAAGGACAGCAAAAATGGCCTCAGGTTTATCTGCTCACAACAGAGCCTCAATGAAATGCTCAACAACCAAAACTGGCAGATGCTTGAAGACAGATGTCGTGCAAAAAAACTATGTGCTAAGTTGGCTGATTGATTTGTATATTTATTCATCCGTAGAATGATACAAATTGTTTGGATGTCATCAACTGCTGTTTCTTATCACATAAATGTACATAGATTCTTACAGTTTTTGCAGTTATTATAATTAGCTTTACAACATTTACAATTGTGCCATACAGTGTTAGTTAATACATGAAGTATTCATGAACATTAAGTAGCTATCTACAATCATATTAAATATTCATTTACAGTGCAACAGCTTTTACTTAACAGATATGTTTTTAGCTTTCGGATAAAGATATGAAGTGCATTTACACCATTAATTGCCTACAGCAGCCTGTTATACAGTTTAGTCCATTGTCTACCGTACTACTCGGGATTTTTTATTTTTTTCTTGTTTATGTATGAGTCTTAACAATATCTAGTTTCATGGTCATGTAATGAACTGTATGTTGTATACATATCTAAATTTGTAAAGCTTCAGGATCAATATCACAAGAGGAATCTAGAAACACACTACAGCCGTCTTCTTATAACACCCACAGCGACTGCAAAAACCAGATCAGATTAATCACAATGTGCATTTAAGCAGCCACTTATTCCATGCTCTATGAATGAAGCAGGAAGAAACCCTAATACAAGGTATCATGGGAAGCACTACCTGCCATGTACTTTCTAGTTGTTTGCAGAGTATCACTGTATGCATAGAGTAATATTTAAGACAACACAGAATGAAAGTACGTCCATACTAATAACACACGTCTCGAAGACAAAATAAGAGGTAAACCTCAATGAAAAATATGGCAAACTGATCTTATTGATTGGTTTATCTATGCGTTTCTGCTTCTTATACCTCTAAATCTCAAGAAACTTCGACATACTGTGTTTCACTTAGTGTATGACCATTTAAATATGTTTGTGGTTCCAGATCGTTAGCTTTATTTGATTCAACCTGTATCTATGTGTGATTCCGGTCTAGGAAGCAGAATTACTGGCAGAATGGAGTAATGTGGTCAGAAACATTAATATTAAAATTTAACAAAATGAGCCTTCAAAATAAGCCCCAGATCATGTGGAGCTCTTGTGTTATTAATTACATAGCAGTCACCATAATCGAAATAGGAAAGTATGAATACTCTTTGAGCTCTAGAAGAAGCAAAAGTTATTTGTGTATGGCTACGTATTGGAATCTGAAATTCTCTGGGAACTGGGGGCCATTTCGTACTCTATGAGCAATAAAAATTCACCGCGTTTTACACGTATTGTTTTTCAGACCTAAGATATTTCTGTGCCGTATAAAAGCGAATAAATAAGGGTTGGCATAGGTTATAAGTGTCCTCCAGTTAATCACTCGCACGAAATGTATTTTATTACATAAAAGAGTACGTTTTCTTCAGTCAGACCAACACACATTACTTAGATTAAATAAAAATGCAATGCAAAGTACAGCGACATTCATTATTACCGGTATCTCACGGTAAAAGGTCACACCATCCAAATTTATATATAAAACGAAGTTATTTTACTGTTGATTTACGTAAAACCTTTTAACCAAAATAATAATATCAACAGAAAGCGAAGACGCCGATAGTCTTTTGAGGTTATTTTAAACCGCCTTTACGTCGCTCGCATTTTTGTAGTCAGAAAGCAACAGCAACACTACTGCGCAATTGTAGCAAAGTCGAATCTCTATAATTACCAGCAAAAATAAATTAAACAATTGCGTTCACGTACCTCGTGTAGTTCACGCAATGTAAAGTTACAACACGTACAGGAACTTCTAAAACCTTTCGCCGCAAATACCTTGACAGCCCTGCCATTACTTCCATTATGCTCTTTAGTGTTTGCGCTGCCAACTACACCTACTAAATCACATTTTTTGCAGTTAATTTACTTGGAAAAGTCATATTTTCACTGGAATTTTGATGAAGGTTGATCAAAACATTGCATTAAAAATTTACTCTTTGGGCTTCATGCCAATTTTGTCAGGTTTCCGAAATTGCCCTCACACGTCATTAATTTACCTGTTACATGTACAGTGTTGGTTAAAATTTGCAGAACTTTTCTGTAGTAAATTACTGCTAAATTCAGTTACTCATTAACAATTTTTTCACTCAATGAGCGTACCATTTATTTTGGTGTACTACAGCACCCTTTCACATAGATTCTAGTTTCCGTGCACTCTTATAAATTAATTACGAAATAATGAAGACATTTCTAATTTCTCCGTACTGAATGAAGGCTTCAGAATCTCATGATTAAATCATTGTAGTGGTAATATTTAAGGGTTCTCAACATTAGCATGAGAAATAGATTTTTAAATCCCGCATATTGGTGGGCTCCCACATCGTGAATCAGAATGTGGTAAAACTGCAGAAGGTTTCGGGTAGGGTTAACCAAGACATTGCGTATGCTGCAGATATTCTGCGTGAAACAAATACTCCAGAAACAAATTTCCAGCAGTCAAAATTGTACACAAGTATCGTATGTTATTGAAATGTTTGTGGGGGTGCAAGGAAGCACAAAGATGTTCATGTGATGTCCAAATTGGCTATGAATTAACAGATGGGATGAGAGAAACAAGATCAAGAGAATGATTTATTGCAGGAATACCAATAGTAGTACAAAAAAAGATTAATGTATATTAAATATGGTGTGGTTCATTATATTTCCATGGCATTGTACCTTGTCTGTACAGTGCGTTTAATTGCCAGATTTTGATCTAAATCGTGTTCACAAAACGCTATCATGCACAGGTATTTCTGTTTGTTATTTTTATTTGTCTCGCAATAGCCGTTGACATGTCTGATTACAGCATTTTGCTGCAAGTGATTTATTCCCATGGAATAAGAGTACTGCCCATGGCTGGTTTAAAATTTATCTCAAAGACCGAGAACAATATGTTCAAACTAATGAGATCAAGCCTTCAGGAAGTGCCAGTACTAAACATTATTCCATAAATATCATTTAAAAAATATGAATGTCTCAAGCCTCAGTCTTGATTTCCATATTGTTCTTATTTCACACAAATGAAATTGTTTTAAGCCTATTCAACAACAAAACCTTCCTTTTCGCTGATGACGCCACAGTTCTAATATATGACACACAAAAAACAGACTTGACAACGGTGGCTCAAAAATCAAATAGACAGTTCGTTAACGCAAATAAAACAGTCGGATAGACTTCTTGCATTCGCAGATTAAAACTCCACCGGTCACCACTGTATCACTGAGTAATGCTAACGGCGATGCTGAATCTGTTAATGAAACCATGTTCTTGGGGTTTTCAGCACTCACGCAGTTGCGTGGAAATGTCATATTGACATAATAAGCGCTAAACAGGATAAAGCACATGAACACACGTGTTCAATATTTGTACAAGAGGAATTAAGCATGCAACTTCTAAAACTATCAGTTGACTGTGAGACACAAGAAATAATATACACATCTGAGCAAAAGTATCCAGACAGCAATTATTTAGAAATTTTGAAGAGATATATCATTGACTGAATATATATGGAGTATATAGAGGGTCTGTACAAGGGCGATGTTCGTGAGGATAATATTATAGAAATGGAAGAAAATGTAGATGAAGATGAAATAGAAGATATGACAGAGAAGAATTTGACAGAGCACTGAAAGACCCAAGTCGAAACTAGGTCCTGGGAGAAGACAACATTCCATTAGAACTACTGACAGCCTTGGTAGAGCCAGGCCTAACAAAACTCTACTATCTTGTGAGCAAAATGTATGAGACAGGCGAAATACCCTCAGACTTCAAGAAGAATATAATAATTCCAATCCCAAAGATGCAGGTGTTGACAGATGTGAAAATTTCCGAACTATCAGTTTAAGAAGCCACGGCTGCAAAATACTAACACGAATTCTTTACAGACGAATGGAAAAACTGGTAGAAGCCGACCTCGGTGAAGATCAGTTTGAATTCCGTAGAAATGTTGGAACACGTGAGGCAATACTGACCCTACGACTTATCTTAGAAAATAGATTATGAAAAGGTAAACCCACGTTTCTAGCGTTTGTAGACTTAGAGAAAGCGTTTGACAATGTTGACTGGAATACTCTCTTTCAAATTCTGAAGGTGGCAGAGGTAAAATACAGGGAGCGACAGGCTACTTACAATTTGTACAGAAACCAGGTGGCAGTTATAAGAATCGAGGGACATGAAAGAGAAGCAGTGGTTGGGAAGGGAGTGAGACAAGGTTGTAGTCTATGTCCGATGTTATTCAATCTGTATATTGAGCAAGCAGTAAAGGAAACAAAAGAAAAATGTGGAGTAGGAATTAAACTCCAAGGAGAAGAAATTAAAACTTCGAGGTTTGGCGATGACATTGTAATTGCGTCAGAGACAGCAAAGGACTTGGAAGAGCAGTTGAACGGAATGGACAGTGTCTTGAAAGGAGGATATAAGATGAATATCAACAAAAGCAAAACGAGGATAATGGAATGTAGTCAAATTAAATCGGGTGATGCTGCGGGAATTAGATTAGGAAATGAGACGCTTAAAGTAGTAAAGGAGTTTTGCTATTTAGGGAGCAAAATAACTGATGATGGTCGAAGTAGAGAGGATATAAAATAGAGACTGGCAATGGCAAGGAAGGCGTTTCTGAAAATGAGAAATTTGTCAACATCGGCTATAGATTTAAGTGTCAGGAAGTCGTTTCTGAAAATATTTGTATGGAGTGTAGCCATGTATGGAAGTGAAACGATAAATAGTTTAGAGAAGAAGAGAATAGAAGCTTTCGAAATGTTGTGCTACTGAAGAATGTTGAAGATTAGATGGTTAGATCACATAACTAATGAGGAGGTATTGAATAGAACTGGAGAGACGAGAAGTTTGTGGCACAACTTGACTAGAAGACGCGATCGGTTGGTAGGGCATATTCTGAGGCATCAAGGGATCACCAATTTAGCATTGGAGGGCAGCGTGGAGGGTAAAAATCGTAGAGGAAGACTAAGAGATGAATACACTAAACAGATTCAGAAGGATGTAGGTTGCAGTAGGTACTGGGAGATGAAGTGGCTTGCACAGGATAGAGTAGCATGGAGAGCTGCATCAAACCAGTCTCAGGACTGAAGACCACAACATATATATTGAAAGCTTTTTTTCTTTTAGGCATCAGTCTTCTGGCTGAACTGATGCCGCCTGTCATGAATTCCTCTCCTGGGCCAACTTCTTGATTTCTTGATCTCGGACTAGCACTTGCACTGCACCCTACATCCTCTGTTATTTGTTGGATGTATCCCAATCTTTGACTTCCCCTTTAGCTTTTACCTCTGTAGCTCCCTTTAGTACTATGGTGGTTACTCCATGTTCTATCATCCTGTCCCTTGTTCTTGTTAGTGTTTTCCACGAATTCCTTTCTTCGCCGATTCTGCAGAGAATCCTCACATTGCTTATCAGTCCACCTAATTCTCAATACTGCTAAGTAGCATGACTTTCAAACACTTTAATTCCCTTCTGTTCCATTTTTCCACTGTCGGTGAATCACTACCATACAGCGCTGTGTTCCAAATGTACATTACCAGAAATGTCTTCCTCAAATTAAGTCCTAAATTTGATACCATTACACTTCTCTTGGCCAGGAATGCCCCCTTTACCTATGCTATTTTGCTTTTTATGTCCTCCTTGCTTCGTCTGCCATAGATTATTTTGCTTCCAAGGTAACAGAATTCCTCAGCTTTGTCTAAATTCATGATCACCAATTACAATGTTAGGTTTCTCGCTGTTCTCATTTCTGTTACTTCTCAATCCTTTTGTCATTTTCGTTGCAGGATGTGCAAAATGACAGCGATAGGGGCATGTGATTTACCCTGTATGTGTTTAAGGTTTCTTGTGGTACATTTCTTTTGGCCATCTTTTCTTTGCATCATTCTGCTTTCCGACACTGACTTTTGCGTACCATACCAGTACCGAAAATACAAAACTTCTACAAGTATGAGAAAAAGTTCAAGCAGTTGACAAATTCAATAAGTATTTACAACAAGATGCCAGAAACTGCTTCCATTAACTTGTAGAAGCTACTTCTGCAAGCTGACAAAACTTGCAGACGACGACTTGCTGAGGGTGCTTCCACATGAAACAACTCGCAGAAATTTACTTTCTAGTGGACATTCGCCTTAATGTTCAACTGAGGAATATTGAAATTCGTGTGTCGATTTTTTTATATTTGTTTTTGGAAATAAAGAAAAATATCAAAGCCCACGCTCCAGTTGTTTACCCGAATATTCTATTCGAATTTTCTAAACACATGCACACATTCTTCAACAGCAGACGCTCCTTCACTAACAAGTATCTCTACATGCTGAGTGTCATGCTGCAGTAGGTCTACGATGTTTACACAATTTTCTGCATCTTCAAAGAATGAGATGTGAAGAAAAACTTATCGAATTTAAATTAATTTTCCTCTCTTAATTTCAGTTCCAACCTCCTACAAAGTTATTTATTACCCTAGTTGATTTTCTGACTCACTTTACATATGTTTTATACCATTTTTACGTTGTTTTATCGATGTTTTCAGGTAGTTCTAGTGATAATTTCTTAGTTATGTTGTTTTATAAAAATCCAGACCTTGTGGTTAAATGTTCTGTTTCGTTCTCGTAAACTAAAATACGAGTAATTCTCACTAGGGACAACTGATCTCACAAGACATGTCCGAAAGAACATACACCACTCATATCTATAATTCTATGTTGCGACGGCTTTTGATGAAAAAGTTTCAGTGTGGTTGCACAATCAACATCCGGAGTCCTCCGGGAATCAGAAATCTGTGAGAAGGGGGTTAATAGGCGGAGGTCATTACGGTGCGGCCAGTGGGAAGCTGGGAATTTGGGACTGATGGAAAGTGTGTTCAGATGGCCTAGGCGGTTAAGGAAAATGTTAGAGAGAAGCAGACCATCTTGGTTCGATTCTTGATCTGGCACAAATTTTCAACTCTCTCTGTTGCATTGTTGCAATGCTGTGTGCGGCTGGAAGTCATTATTTCCTTCCTATAATTTTCCCATCCCATTTACTTTCCGTCCCTTTCACCTGAATTATTCATTTCAGGTACACTATGTGATCAAAAGTATCCGGACACCCCCCCAAAACAAACGTTTTTTCGTATTAGGTGCGTTGTGCTGCCACCTACTGCCAAGTACTCGATATCAGCGACTTCAGTAGTTATTAGACATCGTGACAGAGCAGAATGGGGCGCTCTTCGTACACACGGACTTCGAACATGGTCAGGTGCTTGGGTGTCACTTGTGTCATCATACGTCTGTGCGGAGATTTCCACACTCCTAAACGTCCCTAGGTCCACTGGTTCCGATGTGATAGTGAAGTGGAAACGTGAGGGACACGTACAGAACAAAAGCGTACAAGCCGACCTCGTCTGTTGGCTAACAGAGACCGCCGAGAGTTGAAGAGGGTCGTAATGTGTAATAGGCAGACACCTATCCAGACCATCACACAGGAATTCCAAACTACATCAGGATCCACTGCAAATACTATGACACTTACGTGGGAGGTGAGAAAACTTGACTTTCATGGTCGAACCGCTGCTCATAAGCCACACATCACGCCGGTAAATGCCAAACGACGCCTCGCTTGGTGTAATAAGCGTAAACACTGGACGATAAAACAGTGGAAA